>NC_137149.1:49830023-50500023 GCF_951394435.1 Stenella coeruleoalba | reverse complement strand
CTTTTAAGAAGCTCGTAGTATCTCTGAGACAAGGACAGGAGAGGTACATAGCTCTCTTGTCTCTTTCTCTTTTTCCCATCCTATTCTTTTTTCTTTCTTTCCTCTGGTCTTTTGCCTTCTCCTTCTGCCTCTTCTTATCACCCTCTCCCTCTTCCTCATCATTTCTTTCCTGGCGAAAAGCAGCTTCTTGACTCTAGAAAATTATTTTAGCTGGGGTATCTCTGAGTCAGACTGGGATTCAGCCCCTCCATCTGTGTTTCTTGAGCCACATGGAACTTCAGTTGGACCCTGAAGGACAAAAAAAGAGCAAAAAAGTAATGGTGGATAAGGAGAGAAAGCCATCACCAGCACCAAGAATAGCATCCTCAGTATCATCGGCCCCAGGCAGAGGCTGGGCCTAGAGGAGGAAACTAGTCAACCAGCAGGTATTTCCTGAGCACCTACTATGTGCAAAGTATTCAGCTAGGTCCTTGGGAGGCACCCTATCTGCCCTTGGCGACCTGATGGGGTTGGTGGTTGCAAAACTAAGAGACCACCCACATACCAGGTATGGACTAAACACCTGGTAAGAACTGGCTGATTAATTGCTCAAATACCTCTTCAGTGTTAGTTTCAGCGTTCTTTAAAGACCCATGGGAGGTGAGGAAGAAAAATATAGTTCAGTGCTCACCACTGGACCATCTGTTGTCTCACCAGAAAATAGAATATTCTTTTTTTTCTTTTGGTAAATTTACATACTCTCCCTAAGAAGCCAGTTTTCTAATTTCCAAATTGGGGATAATAAAAGTACTGAACTCCAGGTGAAATACTTAGAACAGTGCCAAATACGATATTCTGTTCAATAATTGTTAGCTACTATTATTGTTGTTGTTATCGTCCATTGGCTTCCTAGAATTTGTATCTGCAATTCCAGGTAGCTCAGCAATACTTTTATTTACAACTCCGCACTTCCTCTAATGATGGCTGAGGAGAGAAGTGCAACTAAGAAAGTTGGACACAGGATGTCAAGGCAGTGCATTATTTTAGGAATGCAGCCAAGGAAGATTCAGTAGGCAATTTTTTGGGGGGGGCCAGGTAAGCAAGTATTTTTCACACCAGTCTTTGTGTCCGTGGAGTTTTATGTTTTTTCTTCAACTTGCAAACTGATTATTTCCCAGAAACTAGACTCCTGTAACATTTCATTAAAAAAACATCTCTACCAGGCAAGGCACTAAGTCAAATCTTGCATTTTTTCTTTTATCACTAGCATATCCTTTTCAAGATCAGATGTTCCTGATATAGATAACAGGGTCTTGAAGGGAGAATGAAAGAACAGAGGGAGGAAGGGAAACCATTGCCCATGAGAAGATGATTTTATATTACAGGAATGCCGATCCACTTGCTGCAGGTCTATTCTGAATATAAACGTGGTTTTCACCAGTCTCATGCCTACCAAGATGAAGGAAACATGCCGGTGTGCAAGGACCATTTGTTGATTCATATTCACAAGGATATTTTTCAAGACCTTAAAGAAACTCCCTCACTTTGGTTCTATTTCTGCCCTCTGTTCCAACTCAGTACCTAGACAATTCCTTTCAATGAGATTATGAGATGATCCTTCAGTATTTGGACGGCATGGTAGCCAAGAGCCTAGGCTTTGGAGTCAGGCTGCCTGCTCCAGAACCTGGATCTCATTAGCTTGTGACTAGTGTGATTGTAGACAACTTACTAAGTGCCCTGTGCCTCAGTGTCTTTACCTCTAAAATGGGGTAATAAGGATTCCTACCCAACAGAGATGACTTAATGCATGTAACGAGCTTAGAGCAGTGTCTGGCATTCAGTAAGTGCTGCAGAAATATTTGCTGTTGTTATTGTTGATGCTACTACCGGCGATGGAGTCTTGTACCATGTGCCAGGCACTTTGATAAATGCTTTACATCTAACATATCGTTTTCTCCTTATTCCCATCTGGTTGTCTTTATATTATTTCCACTTGGAGCCATTTCCTTAGAAAGGCATTGCATAAGCTATTTTATCTTCTTTGCAGCACTTTTCAGGGCCTAAAGTAATTTTTGCTATTTCTTTAATTACATGTTTCTTGTGTCACTCTCTGCAGTGGTTGTAAGCTTACTGAGGGCAGAGATGCTGTCTGTCTTGTTTACCATGTGATTCCTGGTGCCCTGGCCTGGCACATAGTAGGTGCTCATAAATATTGACTGACTTGATTCTCTTGCCCAAGTGGAGATACCCCTGAGGCCATTAGCCATTCCGCAGGTGACTTGGTTTCAATACTTTATCCAGCCTGCTATTCATTTTATTCCTCTTAAAATGTGGCACCAACAACAAAGCACCTTATACCAGATGTGATCTTGTTGGCCCGAGGGCTCGCAGAAACGTTTCTTCTCGGGAAAATGGGCCTCCGTATTGTTTTGTCAGGGGAGACATCCATGGCTCTTTACATTTCTGCCTCAGTCGGGGAGCACACATCAGCTACTGGCCAACCAGACTTTAGGAAGCAAGGTTTTCTTAGAGTTGCTTCAACTATAGTTGACCATGCGGGACTTTGCTTTTATCCTTGTTGAGTTTTCTTGGCTCTGTGCCCAAGGTTCTGTTTGTCAAGGTATCTTAGAACTTTCGTTCTGACATCTATTGTATGAGCTCTCTTTCTTTTTTTTTTTTTAATTTATTTACTTATTTATTTATTTTCATCTTTGACTATGCTGGGTCTTCGTTGCTGTATGTGGGCCCTCTCTAGCTGCGGCGAGCGTTGTGGTGCACAGGCCTCTCATTGCGGTGGTTTCTCTTGTTGCAGAGCATGGACTCCAGGCGCGCGGGCTTCACTAGTCATGATACGTGGGCTCAGTAGTTGTGGCACGTGGGCTCAGTTGCTGTGCGGCATGTGGGATCCTCCCAGACCAGGACTCGAACCCGCATCCCCCGCATTGGCAGGCAGACTCCCAACCACTGCGCCACCAGGGAAGCCCTGCGCTCTCTTTCTTATCTTCAGGTACCCATACATAGTTAATCAGCATGATCTATACACACTCCTTCAAGGAGCTGGCAAACATGTGGAGCTGGATAGAGCGTGTGACACCCAAAGTAGCTATCCCATATTGACGTAAAAAGGAAACTATCAGAATTACTTACAGCAATAGCTAGTGTTAAGTACTTAGCTCATGTGAGGTCTTGTTCTAAGGGTTTCGAATGAATTAGCTCATTTAATCTTCACAAGAACCCTACAAGGTAATGACCATTGTTATCACCGTGCATACATGGAGGAAATAAATAACTAATAAGAGAGAAACTAAATAATTTACCCAAGATATTTAGACAGAATTAGGATTCAACCCAGAGAGGATTTGAGCCTGTGTTTTTCATTCTAACACTCCACCCTATGATCCCTCCTGTAGCTACTAATCCATTAGTCCATACTTCCTGATTACAGTGATTTTTGGCTGTTAGTAATTCACTTAAGTCCACCAGCTTATTCTCAAAGAAACCATGGAGGCTTTTACTTAATGTTTTTATTAAGTTAAGGTTTACTCCGTTTTATGGCATTTCCTTGATATTGTTTGTGGGCAATAATTGAAGGGGCAAAAATATGTTCCCAGGGCTGGAGCTGGTTTATTGTGGACTGGCAGGTGCCTACTTGGATGAATCAGAGGCAACTTGTTTAGTCCCAGAGAGGTCATTTTTTGAGTCTTGACTTTGTAAATGACACAGGAACCACGACTTTAAATGCTTCTACTTAAAGGTTTATGTTGAGGATCAAAAGTATTAAAAAAATGATGCAGAGGGGCTTCCCTGATGGCACAGTGGTTGAGAGTCCGCCTGCCGATGCAGGGGACACGGGTTCGTGCCCCGGTCCGGGAAGATCCCACATGCCACGGAGCGGCTGGACCCGTGAGCCATGGACGCTGAGCCTGCACATCCAGAGCCTGTGCTCCGCAAGGGGAGAGGCCACAGCAGTGAGAGGCCCGCGTACCGCAAAACAAACAAACAAACAAACAAAAATGTTGCAGGGCATTGGGAATATTCTAATACTTTTGCAAGCCCATCTTCTAGTCCTCATGGATGGGAATGAAGAGTTTCATGGCCTCAAAGCCATCTGGGGGCCTGTTGATAGCTTATTCAGATCAAGAGTGCCTAAAAGAGTCAAAAACTCAGTTGAGACCAAGGAAATAACATTTGCTTGCTGGGCCCAGGGCTAGAACATTTGTTCATGGTTCTTCAGATGGCAGGGTGTTGGTCAAGTAAGTGACCAATGGAATTGTCATCTCCATCAGAGTTCCCTTGGGCCTAGAAAAGCCTTGTAAGTTGCCCTTCCCCTATAGCTAATAGTCAAAGGTAAAGAGTTGAAGTCAATCAAATATGGGTCATGCAATATTTCTCAGAGTATGGCAAGCAGGATGATTTTAGATGGTATACAGATGAATGTATGCATTTTTATTTTAACAGTTATGTAGAAAAATATATCATTAGTTTACAAAACAGGTGATCTCATGGTTATTATCTCAGGATTAAGCAAAGTAAAAAATGTGAGTCAATTTGAATTTCATTTAAAGAAAAATATTCAGTAAATAACAATATTGGTAGTTTGCAGATTAGCAAAGATTGTGAAAGTGATATGTAAATGAATAAGATTTGGAGAATATTGAGCTAATGCAATGTTAATTAAAAAGGTAATTTTATGTGTGTAAATACTGCTAAAAGTTTTTCATGCTCATTATATTTTCAGAGCTCAAATTGGGCATGTAGTCACTGTGGATACAGTCTCTCATGGCAGGAAGAAGCACTGATAGATTGGAGATGTAAGGCAATAGCTATGGTAAATCCTAGGGAGACGTCATTCCTTTGTAGCATGGTGGGTATGATCTGGTAATGAAACACACACGGAGGATTAATTAACCCCTACCTTTTGTTTAAATCAAATAATTCCATGCTTTTATCTTTTATTGCTACTTTAACCCTCCCACACCCGATATTTATTTTTTAATTAGAAAGTAATCTAGTTTTTCTGTAGCAAATAAAAAACATTGACTTCTGAACTCTGTTTTCAGCACTGCCACTGTGTCAGTCAGCTCTTGCTCTGTAACAAAGCACCCCAAGATTTAATGGTTAAATATAATGATCTTTTTTTTTTTGCTCACAGTTCTGTGGTTTTGTAATTTGGGTTTGTCTCCTCTGAGTTCACGCACGTGTTTGCAGTGAGTTGATGGTTAGGCACTAAGCTAGGCACTTTGATTTGGGGCTCGTTACCTGGAATGAGGGGGGTGGCTAGGCCATATGTCTCTCACCATCCATCAGGCTAACACAGCTCATTCTCTTGGCGCATAGAGCACAGAAAAGTGTAAGACCTCTTGAGCCTGAGAACTGGCATGTTGCAGCTTCTAACACATTGGATTGGTCAAAGCAAATCCCAAGGCTAGTTTAGATTCAAGGGGAAAGAGACTCCTCCTCTTGGTGGGAGGAACAGCAAAATTACATTGCAAAGGGGAGTAGTTACAGGGAAGTGAAGCATTGTGGCCATTTGGTGTAGTCTATTACAACCACTTGGCAAACATGTCACCTTGGACAGGTTACTTCATTTCTCTAGGTTGTGGTATTCTTGTATCTAAAAAAAAATCTGAAAAAGATATGTGCGCGCGCACACACACACACACACACACACACACACACACTGGCCCCTCAGTGCTCAAAGTTACAACCAGGCCACATGAATCAGACCAACTATGTCAAAACACTTTGAAAGCTACAAAGTTTCTTAAAAAGGTATGATTTTGTGCTGACTTTACACAAATTCCTCTGTAGAACAGAACGTCATAACAGAACTTGCCTCATAAAGAGATGCAAAGAGTCAATAAGATAGTGACTGCAAACTGCTTAGCCCAGTCCTGGCACAAAGAAAGAGTCCATAAATGACAGTGGCTCTTTTTATTATTAATAAAAAAACGAAGATAAGCTATAGGTGGAGAATACCGAGTAGGTTGTGATTAAAAAAGAAAGAAAAACAAAAGACAAAACAAACCCATTATAGTGAAATATGAGCTGACCCCCAAATCTCCGACGGCTTTACTATAAAATATATTTTTTTCATCACCCGTTGATGGCTTTTGAAGTCATTTATTTTTATTGTCTAACAGAGGGCACTTTGTTGAGTGCTTCATCATCTGTAGAAATGCTTTAGCATTTGCACCAAAACCCTGTGCTCAAATGCTGGCGCTGGCAATGCCTCTTAGTGATAATTTTCGAGTTAAGTATTATGCATCAGGTAAATGATTGTGCATATAAATGGTCATTTTAGCTGGCCCATTAGCAGGTAGAAATGGACAGTCTTTTCCGAGGAATATTCAACTCCCCCCCACCCCACAGTTAACTGCTTCAAGTAAGATTGTAGAGCATGCTGTGATGTTGTACAAAGTCAGATTTAAAAAAAAAAACAATAACGAAGGTCTTATTGTTAGCTCTTCCAAGAAAGGACTCGGTACATTTGCTGTTTCTTTTCTTCTGCTGTGCAGTCTCACGTGTGTTTATGATGTTATTTGAGTAATGCTTCTAAAAAACCACTAGCAGCAACATGCCATTTAGTACTTGTGGCCCTTATTCATTACGGGCATTGCTTTAAAGTACAGACACCTAGATATCATAATAGCAGGTAACCCCTCTAGCAAAAGTGTTCCAGCACTCTGGAAGGCATAGGTTGGAATTTACTTAAATCTCAGTGAGTTGCAAATACTAGTTGCTAAATAATTGTATATTAAAATGAATATTTGGGTGCCATCATGAGGGCATTCTCTCACAATTCACCACCTTTTTGACCCAATCCCACTTTGGCTTCCAACAGAGAGCCTAATGAGTAAAGAGATGCATTTCAGTTCAAGAAAAAAATAATGGTGGTTTATGGAGTTCTATTTCATTTCTTTTTTTTTTTTCTTTTTCTGGAAGGGAGGGGCAAAGAGGATTAAGGGGGGATCTCATTTCCTGAAGGCTATCTTTTAACCAGAATCTCATATAGTTGATTAAAGACACGAGACATCCCACTAAAGATGCTTTCAGTTGTGCTGCTCCCCTCATGCTATTTGCAGTATACTACTGCAAGATAACCTGTGTATGGCATAAAGAGAAACCTGTTCCCTTGTAAGGTAACCTTCAAGATTGCAGATAATTTCCTGGAAATGGAATCTGTATTATTACATATAAGTGGACTCATTACACGTGTCTACCCTAAGATATCCCAGGTATAATTAAAGCACCATGTTTCCTATTGGTTCCCTTCTTTTGATGGTAAACTCCTTGAAGACAGAGCAGCTGTGTTTTGTCACTTGAACTCCTGTCACCCCTCAGAATGCCTGGCATCTACTAGACACTAAGAAGCCCAAGAATTCTTCCACGGCTTGAAGACACTGCCCAAGCCCTGCCCTCAAGGAGCTTCCCGTCTAGTGTTAACACAGCAGAGAGTCATAAAGACTGAGTTTTAAGACCTCTTTCCAAAAATCGTGAGGACTTTTGACTGACTTTTGTGCGGAATGTGAAAAATAGAGCAAACGGGCACTCTACCCGTGGTTTGAGGTGTGTTGCTTGCACTCTTCACCTTTGACCTTTCCTCCTTGGCACTGCCTTCTTGTCTCTAGTTCTCTCTTTTCCACGTGGTTCTCTGAGTTGACATTACTATTATTATTATTGTCTTAACCTGGGTTATGCTTCTCTGAGGAGGTTGACTCTTCTCTGATGAGTGCTGTGGGTCTTTGGCTAAGAAGCGATAGCTGTTCTTCATGCCTCTCAGGGGTGTCTTTAGCACGGTGCTTTGCACACTCTGCATGGTCAGGAAATATACAGGTTCCATCTTCTGTTTGTGTCTCTTCTCTGGTTCCTCACTAGCCCTCCCTGTTGTAATCTCCACTATCCTCTTCTGCCTTTGAACATCTCTTTGCCCTCCTTTTCCCC
The DNA here is from genome assembly GCF_951394435.1 of Stenella coeruleoalba. Classification (NCBI taxonomy): domain Eukaryota; kingdom Metazoa; phylum Chordata; class Mammalia; order Artiodactyla; family Delphinidae; genus Stenella; species Stenella coeruleoalba. The sequence goes on along the minus strand of NC_137149.1, from coordinate 50,492,100 downwards.
ATTCTGCTTTCAAGGATGAGTCTTGTGTCATGTCCCCATTCGCCTCCTTCCATTACAGTTTTTCAGTGTGGGTGGGACAGTGGGGGATGATGGAGGCTCAAGAAGTAAAGGCCGTGTTAATACCGCAGTTGAGGCATGTTGCAAAAAGGAAAGAAACATCACCAGCTAAAAAGGTGATTCTGTTCTGTGTCAGCACTGTTCTAGGTGCTGGAACAAAGCAGTGAACAGAGTGACTAAGTTATAGGATGTTAAAGCTGGAAGAAAGGACTTTCTCATGCAATACACCTTTATCTCAGAGCCTCAGAATGCCAGGGACCATGGTAGGTCCAGGGGATACAGCCGTACTCCAGTCTAAGGCTCTGAAGAGTGGCTTTTTTGGGAGGAAGCAAAGTCCTAGCCCAGTGATCCTCAAGATTTGAGATGATGAGAGTGAAGGTTAAGTCCTTGTTATTCACTGTGTTTCTAGCTGGAGTCCCCAGAGTGGTTGCATTTGAAGAGTCAGCTGACTCTGGGCCTGTGGCTTCTAAGCTTGCAAAGGCCCTGGGAGATAAGAGGATGCCATGTGCTGCCTGTTTAAGTGGTCATTACCACAGTTGTGAAATAAATGAGATTCCAGAGGATTTTGTACTCCCTTCTGCTAAATAGAGCTATGAATGGGATTACAATGAAATTTTTAGGTATTTTATTATTTATGGTTGGCTTGGAGCTATTAGCCATATATATATAAAAGAAAAGCAACAAAAGGATGTTTGAAAAAAGCCCCAGAAATCAGAGTAGGTTCAATGGTTGTTATCACAAAATGAGATCATCTATTTATGACGAGCGAGGAAGGACCTTCATGCCCCCCGGAGCGGCATTCCTTTTTCTCCGGTAGATAATAAAGGGTTTACCCCATAATTACCTGATAGACTGGAAGAGCTCTTTGGGATCCATTTCAGTCTATTGGGTGAATGATATGTTTTCTAATGGCATTTTTACCCGACAGTGAAGCTTGTGAACTAATGATATATATAGCGAGGCCTCTGTAGGGAACTGTGTAGGGACATTAGTTACTTTTATAAAGTTATACGTAGGCCCCAAGCTACCAGATTCCAGGGAGACAACATTTGTATTTAGTATTACCAGAGAAAATAAACACTTGGCAAGAGCATTCTTAGGACATTTTCACAGGATGTCTAAAGAGGCCATGCATTGGGCGGCGTGCCATTTCCAGCCAGTGACATCGTATTTGAAATGCAGCTGCTCTTCGTTGCTATGAAAGACATGTCAGAATTAGTCTGGGAAGATCCCATGACTAGTCCCATATGGCTGCCCGCATCATCAGTCTTGGAGTTGTTGATAGAGGAGTGATTTAGGTTACTGAGGCACCATGAGATCATGGAAAAAAAACCCTGGGCGGCAGTCATAAGATGTGAGTTGGAACCCCAGCTCTGACGCTTAGTGGGGCAAGTCACTTACCTGACTGAGCTTCAGTGTCTGTCTTTAAAATGGGGACAACGGTCACTGTGTCCCATGGGAATTGAGAGGACTGAGAGGCATGTCTCACGTGCATTACTATAGCAAGGTTCTGGCATGTTCCAGGACCTCGATGGTGAGTGCTTATCAAGGAACAAAGCCAACAATAAATGGCTTGGCACTAAGACAAGTATTCTGTCCTCTGTTAAATGCAGATCCCCAGGCCTCCCAACTGACCTGTTAATTGAGAATGTCCAGAAGAGGTTATATAACTTGCATGAGGTTGCTGAGCTACCGGAGGGAACGGCAGAAGTGAAACGGGAACCCAGTTCAGCCTCAAACCTCGACCGTCATACTGTATCATTCTCCTCATGATGTATCCCAATATTTCTGACTTTTCCAGCTGCTCTGTGCAGATGTAGTTCCACTGATATTAATGCACTTAGGCCCCACCTCCTTGACTTGTTTCTCTGGTCTTTGACGATCTGCTTCTCTTCAGATGTTTCTAGAAATTTCTGTGGGGATGGGGCTTCTTTGTCCAGCCCAATATCGACCACGGCTATTTTGCTTTCATAACATATGGATCTATCGTGCCCATTTAGAATAACAAAATCTCAGAATCAGAAGGACTTTAATGGTCGTGTAGGCCAACCTTGAACATCGTCAGAATGTTGACTCCAGGATCTCTGACACATCCTGAGCCCTTCATCTGAATGGCTCCCGGGACAGAGAACTTTCTATGATCATAGGCCGTCTCTGACCACTCTGGGCAGACAACACAATCTGTCCACATTTACTTCCATCTTCTGTTGGGCTGATGGGAAAGCTTCAAGGGACTAAAATACAACGTGCAGTTCATAGTGGTTGACTGAGTCCAGGACACAGAGTCCCTGGGTTCCTTGGATAAACAACAAGGTGACTTCATATCAGAGCCAAGGAGAACGGTAAGATGGCAAAAACTGAAGAGGCTTTTAAGGCAACAAGGGGGCCGACGTGAAGGAAAGGCTGCGGTGTTTTCAGGATTGAAAGGAGAGAGTCTAAACCAGCAAGGGTAAAGTGCCATGTTTGCATTTTATTGATTTCCTACCTATTGATTTCAACAGATGAACTGTCTGCCTGAGAAAAAGAGACTGACAGGGAAGCAGAAACCCAGAAGGCCATGCCTTCGAGGGAGGGAGGGAATTACATATAAAACACCCCAGGCCCTCTCTTCTTTCTTGGTCAAGCCGGGAGCTCATTCTAGGGCTTTAATCCTTCTCTTAGAATCCTGGAGAGAGATATATTTGTGAGCTTGCCAAAGCCCTGTCTTCTATCCTCCCAGGAAGTCTCAGCTGTAGGCAGAGAGAACTGGGGGTTTTCTTTTGGAGCTTCCTGAGCCTTGAGTGACAGTATCAGAGCTGTTCTGTGCTTCATTGTGTCCGATGCATCTGTGTGTCGCCAACACCTAGCAAGTGATTGCACAAAGTAAATGTTCACTATATGTCTTGAAAATTGAACGACTAAATGCTTGATGAATTGCTCTCTCTTTGGGGGCTCAGGAATTAAGATATTCTTAAATTGGGAGTTTATCTGAACATCTCATTTCTTTCAGTTGAAAAATACCCAGAAGGGCAGAGACCACTTTTAAACTTCTTTTTCAATGCTCCTCTGATACTGTAATATATCATGGGGTTCAGTGTCATCAGTATTTTCTCACTCTGATAAAACTAGAGTCAGTTTTTGCCCTTGTAGAGAGCCACTGTTTGGGGCTGTATTTCCTCTGTCTCTGTCCAATGTATTGACTTGTGACACAACGGTAACGGTGAGACAGCGCCTGGCTCGTTCCTGAACAGTTTTTTTTTTTTTCATTTTTAAATACCTTTAAGTACGTTTAACACTCAATAAAATTCATCTGTTTTCAGCATACAACTCAATGATTTTTAGTAAATTACATAATTGTACAACCATCGCCACAATCCACATTGAGAATGTTTCCATCACCTCAGAAAGAATCTTCATGTCCATTTGCCCTCAAGCTCCCATCCCACCTTTAACCCCAGGCACCACTCGTTTACTTTATGTCTCTGTAGGTTTGCCTTTTCAGCATTTTTTATATAAGAGAATCATATACGATGTGAATTTTGCTCCTTTCATGTATCATAACGTCTTGAAGGTTCATCCATGTTGCAGTGTGTATCAGTAGATTATTTCTTTTTATTGCTTAATAGTTTTCCCTTGTGTAGACACATCATACTTTGTTTTTCCATTTACTAGCTGATGGACATTTGTATTTTTTCTTTTTTCTTTTGATTCTTATGCTGCTATGAACATTCATGTACAAGTTATAGTGTGGACATATATGGAAAGTAGTGGGCTGGGCTCTGTGTAAAAGAGAGGAGTGCAGAGATGAGAAGTGAATTTCACATGTATTTGTGAATTTCCCCACTCACTACCTAAGTAAGAAACAAAAGAAAAGGGCTTTGGGTTTTTTTTTTTTTTTTTTTTTCTTTTTTGCGGTATGTGGGCCTCTCACTGTTGTGGCCTCTCCCATTGCGGAGCACAGGCTGCGGACGTGCAGGCTCAGCGGCCATGGCTCACGGGCCCAGCCGCTCCGCAGCATGTGGGATCTTCCCGGACCGGGGCACGAACCCGTGTCCCCTGCATTGGCAGGCGGACTCTCAACCACTGCGTCACCAGGGAAGCCTAAGAAAACGGTTTTAACATCACTTCTAATACATAAGGTGATTGTATTTTCTACACCGAAAGTCTTAAAAGACATGTTGATAAAAAGTTTATAATACCATTAAAGTGGAATGTCGTATATATGCATATCATGGATTAACTTTTTTAATAGGGGTGGTGGATAAGGTTTCTATAGATGTGAGCTGCTCAAACAAATAGAAAGTTTTGCTGAGAGTTAAGCATTTATTCATTCATGAATTTGTATGAACTTAGTGACATATGCAAACCACAGTTCTGAGTGCTGGGGGTACAACAGTGAACAAAGAACCCTGACCTCAGGGAACTTATATTCTAGAGGGGAGACTAAGATGATAAAGAAATAAACAGGAAAATATATAGTGGGCTAGATAGATAGATAGATAAATGCTGTAGAGAAAAATTAAGCCATTAAAGAGTGTTGGGGATGAAGGTGGGAATGGGACAATTTAAAATGAGGTGGTCAGGGAAAGCTTCATTGAGAAGGTGACACTTGGGCACAGATATGAAGAAGGTGAGGGAGTCAGTCATGTGAGTATATGGCAGTATTGCATTCCAGGTAGAGGAAGAGGCAAGTGCAAAGGCCCTGTGGCAGGAGTGTGCATGGAGTGCACAAGCAACAGTGAGAAGATCAGATGGCTGGAGTGGGGGAGTAAGAGTAAGAGAGGATGTCAGAGAAATGGGATCAAGAAAGGACAATGATGCCCTCGGGACATGCCCTGAAAGGCAGTGAGGTTCTCGTCCCAAAGAGAGGCTGAAGGATCCTTTGGCAGACATCCTATGGTGATGCGTCAGGTATCAAATGGTCTGCTGAATACAAGAGTTTTTCAGGTTTCTTGCAAGACTGAGACCGCACCATGATTCTTTGAGACAGGAAAATGCTGTTCGGTACTAAAAAGATGGGATCTCAGAGCAGAAGTCAGAGGGCCTCCACTCCGTCAACGAGCTGATGGGTTATTGCCTGGCGTTTGCTGGAGGTGGGTGATCTGAAGTGACCAGGCTCAGAGGAGCTCAGCACAACATCTCATTTCACCGACTAGAGTCTCGCTTGGGCCCCACTCCCTGCCCGGGCATTGCAATTTAGCTCAATTTAAAAATCAAGAATTCTTGTTTTCCCCTCAGTAGATTATATCCTCTTGGTGTATAGGTGGGAGGGAAAATAACCTAGTTTGTGAGGTTCCGACAGGTACTGTATAGTACATTAATGTCCACTTAGCCACCACGTGGATTGCTCTGTCAATACCCAAGACATTTAGGGTTACAATTTTCCAATCTCTTTCACACCGGGTACACACACACTCCAGCTGAACTTGTTTCCTTTTACTCCCCCAGCTGTGAGTGACTCACTGATTTTTCATCTTTCACCACCACTCAGTAGAGTCCTGTTGGGGCTGGAATCAGGGAGCACAGTTGGGACCACCTGCAACACATTTTTTTTCCCAAGCTACCCTTGTTTCCTTAGCAGCTGTTGCCTCTGATCTTTTACGAGTTTGCTCAGTGGTAAAGAAGGATGACCCACAGATTATGGAGGATCTTATAGATTTAAAATATTCATTATAAAACATTTAGATGCCTGAAGGCTTAGGGCTGCCATTAGGGCCAGTGTACAGAAAGCATCGTTAAGTTTCCTTGTTTACCCTGAATTAAATCCCATCCTTAGATCATGTAAAATGGTTTGTGTATCATGTATATGGCTTTGTTGCAGAGGCAACACACACATCATTTTTTAATCAACATTTAATTTTAGAACAGTTTTAGGTTTACAGAAACATTGCAAAGGTAATACAGAGTTCCCATATAATCCCACCCACCCCCAGTTTCTCCTATAATTAACATCTGATGTTAGTATGGTACATTTGTTACAATTAACGCACCATTATCGATACTTTACTACTAAGTCCGTGCTTTATTCATATTTCCTTAATTCTTTACCCGATGTCCTTTTTCTGCCGCAGGATTCCATCCAGGACACCACATTACATTAGTGGTCACGGCTCCTTAGGTTCCTCTTGGCTGTGACCGTTTGTCAGACTTGCCTTGGTTTTGATGACCTTGGCAGTTTTGAAGAGGATTGGTCAGGCCTTGTGCAGGATGTCCCTCAATTGGGATTTGTCTGATGGTTTTTTCTCATGATTAGATTAGGCTTATGGGATTTTGTGGGGGAGGTGGCAGAGGTAAATCACATCATGTCAAGGGTGTATACTATTAACATGACTTATCACTGCCAATGTTCAACTTGATCTGAAGGAGCGTTTGTCAGGTTTCTCCACTGTAAAGTTATTCTTTTATTTTTCCTTTTCGTATACTGTACTCTTTGGAAGAAAGGGATTCTCATTGCACTGCTCACACTTAAAAAGTTGGAGTTACTCTCCACCTCTTTGAGGGTGGCGAATGTGCAGACATTATTTGGAATTTTGTTGCGTGGGATATTTGTCTCCTCTCTTTCATTTCCTTATTTATTTCAATTATTTACTTCTATCAGTAGGGATTCGTGGATATTTATTTTATAATCTGAGTTCTAAGAAATAAGTAATCTGTGTTATTTATTTCGTTTCAGCTTTGGCAATTGGTAACTCTTTTGGTTGACTCTTGGGTTCCTTTGACATGCTCCCATCATTGTGCATGTGTGTGTGTATGTGTGTATGTGTGTTTGAGCGCTTCCTTACTTTCTGGCATTGCAAGATACTCCAGAGTTTATTTCTTGCCCTAGTCTGAGAATCAGGCATTTATGTAAGGGTCTCTGGTTTCTTTTATTGGAGAATGGTATTGGAAACCAAAAACTAGGTTCTAGGAGTCCTCATTGTTACTGGGATATAATTGTTCTACACCCAGAGGGGTTATCTTTAACAAACATTTTTTTGAGGAGACAGAGTTGTGGTATGGTGGAAGAGGCTGTGAACTTGAAGCTGCTATTTGGGGCACTGGGATACACTCGTTCATGTTACTGTATGTTTGAATGCAAGCAATCCACTTCACTTGTGAGCCTCCGTTTCCTCTGTGATGTACAGCGTGGGTATATTGGTATCTTGTCCACCTCATTTACAGAGTTTCAACAAAGATCCAGAGAGTTCATATTATTTGAAAATGTTTCGTGAATTGGAAGTTTCTATACAAAGGTTTTTAAAATTTTCATCGTAATACTTTTGCATAAGTCGTGCCTGTTGTCATGATTTTAGTTTGATCAAATTTCATGCATTTTCAAGTACAGGATCCTAAACACCAACATCCAGTTATTTTTTAAATGAAAAACAATTTATAATTTTTAATCTTAGAATTTATTTGGTAATATGTCCATTGGAAATTTCTGTTGTAAAAAAGGAAAGCTTCTGATATTTTGGTTAAATTATTTTCCTTCCCTCAAATGCTTCCATGTTTTAAGAGGTTTAAAAAGGAGTCAAGTCAGATACTAACCAAGAGACAGCTGTAGTTACTCCTAGTAGGTATATCAGAGTAGCTCGGAGAGACTTGGAGACTTCCCCTCGGCAGGCTCCCCTCGCGCACCAAATGAATCTGCTATGTCAAAACAATGCGCTTGCCATGCAAAATGTCACATTGAGACAGGTTCCCTCAGCCCCCATTTCAACCTGCTTGCCCAACCTCTGCCCCCCCAATAGAAATTCTGGGTCTGCCAACGTGCAGAGTCAGAAGGTTTATTTACCTTCCAATCTGTGCACTGGGAACAAGGCATAGACTAACTCGTGCTTTCCCCATGCACTGCAAACAATGAAGGCTGTGCCTTGTAGGTAATGTGGTGAAGCTCTCAGTTATTTTAAAACAGATCCTCCAAAGCAACTCGTTTGAAAGGGTACAAGAAAATCACATCAGGGCTTCCCTGGTGGTGCAGTGGTTGAGAGTCCGCCTGCCGATGCAGGGGACACGGGTTCGTGCCCTGGTCCGGAAGGATCCCACGTGCCGCGGAACGGCTGGGCCGGTGAGCCATGGCCGCTGAGCCTGCGCGTCCGGAGCCTGTGCTCCGCAACGGGAGAGGCCACAACAGTGAGAGGCCCGCGTACCAACAACAACAAAAAAAAGAAAATCACATCAACCTCTTTCTGTTTGATGTCCCTTGTATAAACCAACTAGATGGGATTCACACACAAACACACACATATATAAAATGGCACCGTGGAGATACAGTCAGTGTTTGAGGACCTGAGGCTCAGCTCAAAGCTGTCAGTCTCTGGGTATTGCTCCCTGGCCTGGCGACCCTGTGGAATAACCCCCAGCTGTGGGCTATAAATGATGTAGAGGAAGCAGTGAACCGTCTCGGCATGAGGGGAGACGCATTTTGCTGGCATGTGCTGCTTATTGGAATTTCAAAACGTGGTCTCCTCTAGGAAAAGGAGTCCCTGCTCTGTCCCCACAGCTGAGGATTCTGAGATTTTGCTTCTGCTCCGGGTGCCAGCTCAACTCCGCGACCGCCTGACTCAACTTCGTTTTCCTCTGCATGAAGCTCATCTCACTCATGACACCTGTTTAAATCAGTTTGTTTGCCTTTTCATTAAGCACTAATGTAAGAGGAAAGAAACACACAAGGAAGATAGTTGCCTATTGTACTATGGACACAATACAGAGATGCGTATTTGGAAAATGAGAGTTATTTGGTTCAAATAGGATTTTCATTTTGCTGTAAGTAAATCAGCTTAAGGTGAAATGACCGAGCAAGAGAGAAGGCAGGGCAATGGAAATCCAGCCTGCTTGAAAATGTGTTTATTTAAATGAATGAACAGTCATGGTATTTCTAGTCTGATGCGGGAAGGAGGTCTTCTTGTTGGTTTGGAAAAAGCTCCCTATGGGCTGTTTGTCTTAAACACAGCCTAACAGAGTGCTACTTAATGAGAGCCATGCGGATCTCAAATTCAATTTTGTTTCTAACTGGCTAAAGCACATCTTTAACTTTGATCTGTAAGTAGGAGTCAGGAGCATGATTGGCTAATGTTTGACTTCCAGTTGGCCTAATGAGATTTTATGAATATCAATATTGCTACAGCATCATAATGTATTTGCCGGCTTTTTGTGGCAGTGAAAAAATATTGCTGTCTATTGGTCAAATAAGTTGGTTTCATAACACCACAGTGATTATTCCGATTTCCCTTTGGTGAGCGTGGGACAATGGCTTCTTAAGTTTGGGGGAGGTCAGCATATTTTTTTAATTGATGCTTAGTTTGACCACATCTAACGTCAGTCAAGTGTTGTTAATAGGCTCTATTAAAACACAAAAGTGCTGATATTTTCAACGTAGCTGGTGAACCCCAGCAGAGCTGCGTATTCAGGCCTGCTCTACGGGGTTGCATTAGTCATTCAGCAGCGGTACCAAATTTATGTTGTTAAATTCATTTCAGCCATTGAAACTTGACAACTAATTTTGGATAAGAATGATTGGAATTGATAAACTCTCTTATTTTTGGAAGTGGCTGTTTTTCAAAACAAATCTTTTATCTAGGATGGCACATAATTTAGTGGAAACGTACACAGATCAGCATTGCTGTTGATCATGAGGGCGGGGGAAGCATTCAAATCATTAGGTCCTTTATTTTTCAGGAAGAAGAAAAGAATATTGTATGAAGACCACAATGCTCATTCAGACCAATACACATAGGGCAATAGTTTGTACACTGGTAGTTTTTTAGAAAGGGAGATGGAAAAAAATACACTTGGTGTCTGTTTTCCACAAATCTTATATTATTACCTTTATGAAAACAAAACGCTTGGATGTTTCTGGCATGGCAGAAAACTCCAATAAGAAGGAAATAAGGAAAGTCTATGCCTTCTCCTGTAGGACTGGCTCTTACGGAGGTATCCCACTTAATCTCTAGAAGAACGCTGTGATGGAGCTAATATTAACCTCATCTTACAGCTAAGGAAGTAGCTTGGGTGAATTTGAATCACTTGCCCAGGACCAATTGTTAGAATATGGTTGAGTTGGAATTCACTCCCAAGTGGGCCTGGTTCCAAAGGCCACTTCTTTTTCATTCAATTGAAGGCTCTTGAGTGAATGGGTCATGTTTTTGCTCACCTCTGTATCTCCCAGTGCCCTATGCAATGGCTGGTCCTCAGGGACATGATAGCTCCCCGCCAATCCCTTCCCTGACCTCCAAATTTACCATCTGAACCTCTGCAAACTGCCTCTTTCCCTTAGCTACTCCTTCATATTTTACTCTCAGTTAAAACCCCCTTGGAGTGCTGATTTAGAATCTGCTACCTGTCCGCCTCTGTTCCCCTCTCTAATTCTCCCATGGTATCTGTAACCCTATGAATGAAACAGATGGTGTCAGCTCCATTTTCCAGGTGAGGAGAATGGCTTGGGGCAGTTAAGTGGCTTCCCATAGGCACAGATCTCATGCGGGATGGACCTCGTATCAGATTCCTCATGTGCCCTGCTCCGAAGCCTGGGTTCCTTTGCATGGAATCTGAGCTGGGTCTTGAAGGAAAGGATAGAATTGTGTTTTTAAGTTGGACATTCTAGGTGGGAACAGGCTAGAATTAAGAAGTACGAGCAAAAGTTCAAAGGTGTGAGAGCATGTGGCTGGTCCTGAGAAGAGGGACCCTTGAATAAAGTCGTCAGGATTCTGGTATTTTAGATTTGTTTGCTAAGGGAGGACCTGGGCCATTTAACAATGCTGTGTTCTTGCTTCTTGACCATTGTAATCCTCAATCATGCTCTTCCTTATTGCAGACCGGCCAGTAGAACTTGGGAAGCATTTAGTTGGAGGGTAGCTCTGGCTCTTTGACAAACTCCTTTTCTAATCACTCATCCTGCAGCCAGCAGCCACCGCCCTCACGTTTTGAGGAATCCACGCCGTACCTTTTCTGTGATTGCCTTCTTCCAGGCCCGGAAGGAGATTTGGTTCTGTCCCCACTTCGGCTTTTCATTCTAAGGGCACAGCAAGGTGCACAGGTTAAAACATCTCCGCCGTCTCCCATCACATCGTCCATAGTTACTCCTCCCAGCAAACACCTGGTTTTTGGCAGCAGGAGGGAGAACATTTGACAGAGCCAGAGATTCCAAAAAAGCCCATTCCTGATGAAACGGTTTCGATTTTTCTTCTCTTGTGCTGTTGTTTAAGTTTCAGGTTTCTGTCTGGGGAGACTCTTGAAATTAGGAAATTAGACCATAGACAGTGTCACTGCTGAGCTCCAGTGACAATGTGGTATAATTTGAAAGCCCAGTGATATCAAACTTGTCAAATGTTTATTTTAGATCATGCAACAAAGGAAAATCCTTAGCTGTTCAGATCTTGCATTGCTAGACCGAGGGAAGCAGGAGAGTCTTGATTTTCCAAGTGTTCTCATCTGACAGAGGCTTCTTGTGTTGGCCATTTTGTTCAGACTGAAAATTACCCACCTTCTTCTCTCTGTCCCACTTCTTCCCCCTTGTCAGGAGAGTCAGGGGTCTTGACGGTTGCACGGTCAACCCATTGTCCGCTCAGGTCTCAGGAATGAAGAAACAAGGCTGGCTATGAGCACAGTTTTAGCTTCTCCTCCTCCTATCCAGTGCCTCTACCCCACCTATGCCTTGAAATCCAATGGAAGGCATATCTTAGCTGTCTAGTGCCTTCCCCCCTCTATTTCACCAAGTTAGCACCTGTTATGTCTTAGGTTCTGTATGCAGTGACAAAGAAGGTAGATAAGGCCCTTGGCCTCCATAACCTTTCAGTTTACTCTCCCTAGGGGGGCAGGACTCCTGCCTGTTCAAGACAGTTTTCTGCACTCACAAAACTCCTCCTTTGCTATTCTTTCGTGCATCGGGTAGCATTGTGAACTCCTTCTGCCCCTTTATTCAATCAGCTCAGTATTTCGTTAACCTGAAGAGTTTGTTTGTTCAGCAGAGCTGGAGAATTGGGTGCATACCACTATATTAGATCATTTATAAAAATATTAAAGAAGGCTAACGTCAGTGTAGCCTCTGGGGCTCTCTCGTTGCATTCTCTCTTTAAGCCAATTCACTTGATGCAGGTTAGGTATATAGTACATGTTCAATAAATTTCTTGTTGATTCATTGATCCCCTTTCCTTGTCAGGCTAGCTCCCGGAATCCCAGGATGACTCAGTGTTTTAATGGCCCTGGACTTGAAGTATTGTCAGAAGGTTTTTTTTTTTTGAGGCTAGATAAACGATAGACGTTCGTTTCTTCTAGTTGCCATGCTTGCCTTCTCAGAGGAGTTCCATGATCAAGCAGACCTGAATTCCTCATCTCCTACCTCAATCCTATTCCTATGCTCCCATTGGTTTTGTTGTCTTCAGTGTGCAATGATTTGAACACCTTGATTCTAAGAATTTGCAGGTCTTGGAATGAAATGAAGTGATTTGTCTTTTCAGGGTCTGGAAGCCAGCCTCTGTAGCATTCTGCTAACTCTGTATTGCTTTGGCTGCTGGTAGTAAAGTTTGAGTGTTTGCTCCTGAGGTCGCCAGCTTTATCCTTGACTCACTGTGTATATACGTTACAGCTCTTTTCTAGCAAGGCAAGGTGTATCACTGATTAATTCATACAAATGTTAAGTGCCAGGGCCTGTTCTAGGTGCAAAGAGCATGGGTCTCTGTGCTCAGGGAGCTCACATCCTAGTCGGAGATAGGACAGTAAATACGTAAACAAGCAAACACGTTTAAAAATGAGAATTTCAGATTACGGTGAAGGCTCTGAAGCAGATAACTAAGGTGAGGTGATAGACACATGGGGCTGGGCCAGGAAGAAGAGGCTGGTTTAGGCAGCGTCTTCTCTGAGAGGTGACCTTGGACCAGATATGGCATGATGAGGAAGAGACGTGTGGTGATCTTGGGGAAGAAGGCTATTGGCAGAGGAGACCTAGGCACAAAGGGCCCCGAGATGGGATCAGTTTGGCGCTTCATTAAGAATTCTTGGGCGAACTTCAACTGGACAGCAGTTCTAATCAAAATATCAGATGTGAATACTCCTATATAATAGTTTTAACAGTAACTTTTATTTACGAATCACCAAGTAATATGCTGGACGCTCTGCATCCGTTAGCACTAATTGCTAAAATGTAAGCCAAATGAAGGCAGGGATATTTATCTGTTCTGCTCAATGATATATCTCACATGCACATAGAAAATGCTCAATAAACACTTGCGACCTAAACAAATCCTTATTGCAATCCTGTAGCGGAAATAGCACCTCCTCTCATTTAGAGATTAGAATACTAAGGCCCAGAGACATTAAGAAGAAGAGTTAGGATCTGAGCCCAAGACTGTCAGACTCAAAAACCAATGCATTTCCTACTGTGCTCTACCTCCTATGCTTGTTCTAGTACATCTGACCCACCTGCTTCCAAAGTCTAATCTCTTTAGCATCCCACTGAGGCAAGACTGAGGCAGGGGGTTAATTTGGCTGTTCTGCTCAGCCCTGTTCATCAGGGAGTGGTCCTTCAGCAGCCCAATCATTATATGGTCCCACTGATTTCCAAGCTAACTTCCTGCCTTTGATATGGGTTCAGATCTTTTCAAAAAACTGGACCTCAGGCTCTGACTGCCAAAGCTTGCCCTCTAAGAGGTTTTACGTAAATCATGGAATCGGAGCACAGTTCGTGCTCTCACATTCAGGCAAATGTAGAAGAGCAGGGAGGAAGGGAACTAACATGAATTGAATACCTGTTTTGTGACTCATTTGTGAGTTTGTATTTTATGTACAGAACCTAATTTAACAATTAATAGTTATCATAGTAGAGTGGTGATGAGAATTGTCTTGAGGGCTGGTTAGATCTGGATTAGATTCTAGGCTCTAGCGCTTAGAAGCTGTATGATTTTGGAGAAGTTACTTAATCTCCATGTTCCTTAGTTTGTTAGTTATAAAATAAGTCTAATGTTACCTATTCTATAGGCTTCTTGTGAAGATTAAACACTTGCAAGTGCTTGCCCAAAGCCAGCATTCAATGAACGTAACTTATAATAAATCACTATACTTTATTGAGTCTAAGATGCCATATATTAAGTACCATCATTTTACATACCACTAAGAAAAGATGCTGCCAATTTAACTATCATGCACTATCAATTGTAAGATACATTCTGATATCAGAGATGGGAAAATGTGCATCTTAGAATGGATGAAATATGTTTATGTTATGTAGCCTCCTAATAATGACCGTAGGCTACATGACATTAACAAATTACCGAAGCATTGAAGGCAAATCACGGGTTATTGTTTGTCAAGTGCTTTAGGAATTGAGTGCCAGCACCTTTCTTCATTTCCTCTCTCAATTATTCATGACCCTCAAAATCAAAAAGATTTTTCTTACATCAAGTCAAGTTGTCCCACAACAATTTCAGCCAGATTTGACTTGTTTATTTCACTCTGCAGACAACGTACAAGTGGCCAGTGTCCTCAGAACACTCATTCATCTGCTTGTTAATTTACAACGTAAATGCCTTTCTTTCAGTCTAATTACAATATAATTATCTAGGCCTGCAAAACATCTCACCAGTGTAATGTGGATGAGTTCAGGGAATTAAGAGATTTAAAAAGTTCATTCATTAATTCATTCATTTAGCCAAGACATGGAGAGCATAACATGTACTTGGTCTTTTTTAAATGTTGGAAATAGGATTGTGAACTAGACAAGATGCCTACTTTCATGGAATTTGGGGGGATAACAGGTAATACATGAATAACAAAGAAATAATATTTCAGATAGTGATGAAGTTTATGACAAAAATAAAGCTGGATAATGACACAGAAAGTGACTGCTTCAGAGGCTATTGTAGGTAGAAAGCAAGGAAATTCTTTGGAGATGTTACTATGAATAGAGACCTGAATGATTCTGGCGTTGGGTGGGGAGGAGGTGTGGTCGAGGAGAACATTCTGGTCAGAGACCGCTATTGCAAAGACCTCCTAAGGTAGAAATGGGCTTGGACTATTTACAAAACAGAAAGAAGCGAAAAATGTAAATGTAGGGGGAGCAGGGGAAGAAAAGTGGAGAGGTCGGCAGAGGCTCACTCATGGTGGTCATTGACAAGGTCAGGGTAAAGAGACAGGAGTTTATTCTAAATGTGAAAGCAGACCAGTGGACAAGGGCAGGTCATGAAACTGGGAACTGATAAGATCTAATTTGCTTTTAATTTTTTTCTGAATTCTGTGGCTGCAGAGTAGAGAGAAAATTGTGGGGTGGGGTACAGGGACAAAAAGTAAGAAGACACCACAAAGATCCAGACCAAATCTAAAATGGCAGCGATAAAAATGGAGAGATGTGGTCGGATAGGGGCAGATTTGAGAGGTGGAGGTCTTGGGGTAAGGATTTGGGAGGGTGAAGGAAAGAGAAAAATCAAAGCCGACTCCTAGGCTTTGGAACCAAGCCACAGAATGGATGGTCATGCCACTTACCGAGGTCGGAAGGAGCCTGGAGGAGTGCATTCAGGGAGATATCTAAGGTCAGGTTACCACTGAGACGTTTGTTAGTTGTCCAAGTGGAGGGGCACAGGAGGCAGGTGTGTGAGCCAGGCGTTCAGAGGAGCAATCGCTGTTAAAGGTATACATTTAGGGCACCCCCTTGGTGGCGCAGTGGTTAAGAATCCACCTGCCAGTACAGGGGACACAGGTTCGATCCCTGGTCTGGGAAGATCCCACGCGCCGCGGAGCAACTAAGCCTGTGCGCCACAACTACTGAGCCCGTGAGCCACAACTACTGAAGCCCACCCGCTGTAGGGCCTGCGTGCTACAACTACTGGAGCCCACGTGCCTAGAGCCCGTGCTCCACAACAAGAGAAGCCACCGCAATGAGAAGCCCGCGCATCCGCAAGGAAGAGTAGCCCCTGCTTGCCGCAGCTAGAGAAAGCCTGTGCACAGCAACGAAGACCCGGTGCAGCCAAAATAAAAAAAAGGTATACATTTAGGATATTATTTAAAGCTCAGGTGAGGTTTTCTAGGAGAGAAAGGAGATAGAGTTGAGATGTTTAGAGGAAGGGGAGAAGGAGCCCACAGCGGGTGTTGCTAGGAGGAGATGGTGAGTTTTGCAGATCAATTAAGAGGAGAAAAATTTTTAAGAGATGAAAGACACTGACAGCTGGATCATAGCTGCAGAGTAATGGGCCCATTTTGGGCTAGGAGTCTGGTAGAGAGAGTTTTCCTGGGAGCAATATTGATGATGATCAAAGGAGTGGCTACCTCTCATTTTACAGAAACTGAAACACAGAAAGGTTAAGTGTCTTGACCAAGGTGACGGAGCTAGGAAGGGATAGAGCTGGGATTTAAATTCAAAGATCTTGGCTCCAGCATCTGGATTCTTTACCACCGTACTACACTGCCTCTATGTGGAATCCTTGAAAGAGTTTAAAATAAATGGGGGGGGGGGGGGAAGAATGTTCTGTATTAAAGGAGGAGCGGAATTGGCTTAGTGAAAAGATATTTTGGTCAGCTTCACCATTTGGGTGACGGTGCCATTTTGAAAGAGGCTAGAAACAGTCATAATGAAAATAAATCTCATTTGGAACGGAGACAGCAAGCAGAGCTCATTCCCTCCCTTTCCTTTTCAGATAGTTCTGAGCAATAAAGGCCACCAACCACTCTTCATATCTGATTAAACAAAAGTTAAAAAAAAAAGAGAGAGAGAGAGAGAAAAGACCTCCAGAGCAAGTGGCAAGCTTAATCTTTGGTATTTAGAATGATGAAGAGAAGCAATATGTGAAATCCACTTAAAATATGATTTCATGTTCTAATATACATTTTGAATTTATGGGGAACTGACTTCTGCCATTTATTCAGAGAGCAAAAAAAAAAAATGCATATGCTATGCAGCTGAACTTATCACACCATAATGGGACACCTAGCATTTTTCACAAGTGATTGATCTTCCCCACCCCTTAACAGTTCTCTCCTAACTGTTACGAAAAATGGAATACATTTCAAGCTTCTCTTGAGTTGAATTGAACAGAAAGCCAAAAAGGCACAGACACTTGCCAGCTTTAGTAAGGAAAAAAAAAAAGAGATGGGGGGTTGGTGGGAGAGTGTCTCCACTTTACGAAAAAAAAAAGGAAGAAAATTTTAACTGGGAGAAACACCCTAGGGGTGGATATGTTAATTGGAATATTCCCCACTAAGGTTAAATAGAACTTAAACACTGTTTGAAGCCTATGTTATATATCCCAAAATACATACTGAACCAGGAGGTAAAGAAACTGGGTTTTATTTCCAGCTGTGTCGTTGATTTGAACAGGTAGTTTAACCTGTCTGTGGAGCTCAGTTTATCCATGTTCAAAATGAGAAAAACAGTGTTTGCCTATATCCAACAGAACCTGAAAACCAGGTTTCATATTCAAAGCTCAGGGTCCTGTCTAAATTTGAGTTTTAAGGTGAATGGATCTTCTTTCCAAAAAAATGTTCAGAATTCTGCGAACAGACAGATGGAGAAATAGCTGAGTGTAGGGGTCTAAAAAGTCCTTATTTTATGAAGTCCCCCAATTATATAAATTCTAGTACCAGTTCCTTTCTTGGAGCTCTTGCAGAACTTGTAACTTGCATGTCTCCTGTAGGGTCACCAACTCATGATGCTTTGCCCAGGACTCCCCCGGTTTTAGCATGGAAAATCCCAGGTCTTGGTAGCACACTCTCTCTGGGTCAAACCTGGACGATTGGTCACCCTAGTTTCCACTGAGCCCTGGGTCACACTTGCCTTGGTGTTTTTGTGTTGGCAACTAAACTACAAGCTTCATGAGGGCTTTCACAGGAAGTGAAATATACTGATTGTTTATATTCTCCTTGTGTTTTGGCAGTGAGTGTTGGGTCCATAGTATGTCCCTCTTGCAAATACTTCATTGATTGATTTGTTTCCCAAATACATCCTGAGACCTTTAGCCTTTGCCTTCTGCAAAATATTTTGCTAGGCAGTTTCGCATCATCACGTTTATCACAAGAATCCACTGAGGTTGGCAGTGAACCTTCCTACTTCAAGATCAACAAACTGGGGTCCAGAGAAGAGAGTGATTCACACAAGACCATCCATATTGTAAGAGGCTGATATCAGACTAGAACCCAGATCTTCACTGAACAAAGCCTGGACTCTTTTCATTACGTTGTGCTGGTTCTTGCTTTTGCGGCCTGGAACACCCTTGCCCCTCACTTGGTGGGTGGACTCTGGTACACGTCTCAAGACTTAGCTCAAGACATAGCAACTACTCCAAGAGGCTTTCCCTCATGCCCTTACCTGTTTTATTTGAATCAACATTGTTGTTTTTTGCTTTGGAACTTAATCTTACCCTGCCTTTCACAATATTGGTTTTCATATCTGTGTCTTACTTTATATTTCCTGGGTGATTGTGTGTTTCATGAAGGCAGAGATGAGAGCTTCACTCAGTTTTGAATTCCCAGCTCCCAAGTGCCTGCTTATTCGTTCATTCACTCATTCATTCAAGGTTTGATGACCCTTTACATTTCCATTGTGAAGGGAAAAGGACATGCACTTCACCTTGTTTGATGTCAGTGGGAAAATCTGATAGTAGAAAGCAGAGAGGAAGTTCTTTAAGCAAGTTGGCTGGCCATATATTTTGAGTTTTATTTAAATGCTGACCACCACGACTTGCAGAATACTCTTCCCATAGTATTTTCCCCAAGTTTTCTCGTAATATTTTAAGTTCTGCCATTCAGACAATAAAAGCGTTCAGATTCTACGACTATTAGAAGAAATTCATGGAAGCAACCTTAATGTCCATCAATAGATGAATGGATAAAGAAGATGAGGTACGTATATACAATGGAATATTACTCAGCCATAAAAAATGAACTAATGCAATTTGCAGCAACATGGATGGACCTAGAGATGATCATGCTAAGTGAAGTAAGTCAGACAGAGAAAGACAAATATCATATGATATCACTTATTTGAGGAATCTAAAAAAAGTGATACAAATGAACTTATATACAAAACAGAAATAGACTCACTGACATGGAAAACAAACTCATGGTTACCAAAGGGGGAAGTGGGGGAGAGATAAATTAGGAGTATGGGATTAATAGATACACACTACCATATATAAAATAGGTAAACAAAGACCTACTGTGTAGCACAGGGAGCTATATTCAATATCTTGTAATAACCTGTAATAGAAAATAATCTGAAAAAGAATATCTATATATGTATATAACTGATTTACTTTGCTGTGTACTTCAAACTAACACAACACTGTAAATGAACTATACTTCAATAACAAAAGAAGAAAGTCATTTGCTTGATTAATTTATTTGACGAGTGTGTTTTTGAGCATCTGCAGTGTGAGGGATGCCATGTGCAGGTCCTGTGGGGAATTTGAAGGTTGTGAAACCCAGCTCCTGCCCTCCAGAATTTCACAGTCTGGCTGGAGAGGCAAGACAGCACAAGAATCACTGTGGTAGAATTCAGCTTATGTGTTCACGAGATGAAGGGAAACACATCATGCAGGAGGTGACACTGGACAAATTCCTAGAGGAGATGGGATTTAAACTGGGCCTTGAAGTTTGTAGAACATTAAAAGTAACAGCGATTATCAATCTCAAGTGTCTTAATGGGAAAGGTGGCTCCTGAGTTTGAGTTTGTGGATTCCTGTCTTTGCCCCATGGTCCTCTGTATTTCTTTGTAAGAAATTCTGGCTTTCCTGGGATCTTTTGTCCTGTGTTCACTTCTCCCTTTCCTCCCTCTCAAGTGTGTATGTTCCCTACTGTTCCTCCCCTCCCCACCCCGTCTGTCATTTGGAGGAGTCTGTCTTTGCTTGGCAGAGAGTATTCCTCTCTTGGGCCAATGGCCCAGTTTGATTTCAATTTGATCTTATTTCCAGGCTTATAGTGACAGGAAACCTACAGCCCAGCCCATAAAAAGCAGATCATACCACTTCATTCATCAACAGAGTCACCATCAGCCCCCATTAACATGGCACAGGAAATAGTATCATTATGTTTTCATGTGAATGAAGAACATGCGGAAATGTTTACGGGATTTTATGAAATTTTTATGGACCAAGCAGTAATTGACATGTTAATAAACAGCAGAAAAAATACTTTGGTTTGCTTTCTAGTTATCCTCGTATTTCCTATTGGAAACCTGTTGTCGACCAGCGTATGTCTTCCATGTCCAGTGTACATATGTCTGCTGATAATTGCTATTTATAGTTCATTTATAAAGAAATCCTGGGAAATGTTGGAACATCAGTCTGTACCGTCTAGTTTCATTTTTATTCAGATCAAATCTTCCTGTTGCTGAAAGGAGAGGAGGGGCTAATGCTTGATATTGTTTTCAAAGCATGGCATTTTTTTGGAGATATTATCTAAATTACTTTATTTCTGAGTGCTGGGAGCCTGGCAAAAACAATTGAATTGTCAGTGTTTGGTGCAAATTCTCATATCCATCGACTAGGTTATTTTTGTTTGACCAGTATTCCACGTGACTGTATAAACAGAGCGATCGTACAGTTGGCATCTTCAGAGAATACTCTGTGCTCCTTTTCAGCACCTTGGCCACCCCTGAGCTCATTTCACCTTCTGTATCCAAAGTGTCTCTTGGAAATCAGTCAGCACTATTATTACTGTTGCTAACAATAGCTCATGTCCACAGCGGGGAAGAACAATTAACAAATTCATCAATTGTGTTTGTTTACATGTCTGAGCTCAGGCTAATCATTTAATTAATGTCTTCTGTCTTGAACAGCAGTGTTAGCACATGGAAGTGTTGCTGAGTGGCAAACAAGGTGGGATTTGAGACATTCCAACTTATTTGTGAGATGTAAATAGATATTTATTTGTTGAAGACCTAGAGTTAGGTTAGGAGTGCTTCAATCTCAACAGTTAACTTTAATGCTTAATAAAGAGTTAATGAATGAACTTAGCTAATGCCTGTTGCAATCATTGGAAGGTACTTCATAGCTATGACTAATAATAATAATAATAGTAATAATAATAAATGGCAAGCTATTCAAATATTTCGACAAAGGCTTCATCACATTTCATGCTGTGGTATTGGAAGAAGGTAGCTACTGATTATTCTCAGCCTCAAAGTCCCAACTCCATCTCTGATTCATTTGTGTGCTCCCATAACTCCTTATTTCTATATTTCATGTGGTGGTATACTTCACATTGTGTGAAAAGCTACCCTCCCTCTCTGCAGGTGTTGACTTACATCATGGTGTCCACGATCACTCACTGTGTTGCACACATTTCAGGTGCTGCGTAAATGTTTGCATGAATGGAAGGCTGATTTTCAGCATTTCATTGATTTTAATACCAATCAAGGAACTAGTTTGCTCTTAGAGCTGCTTTTTTTTAAATATGTAAGTACAGATAGAAAAGAGACATAGTTACAAGGCCTTTGTAGTTAAGAAAAAGCTTCTTTTAAAATTTACCTTTATGTTTTGGGGGGATGTGGCTTAAAAAGAAGAAAGAAAAACCTTGAAGTAGCTAACAAGTCCCTCAGTTGAGGAGCCATGCTTTTCTTCTTCAATTTCCATAACAAAAGACCAGCTCTAGCCCTGCATTTCCCCTCTCTGTGCCTTACTGTTTAAACATATGAACCAGATGCTTCCTGAGACCACAAACTCTGAGCTTGATTGTTCCAACCGCTCTGCAATGGTTTGGTTTTGCCTATGTCTGAGGCACTTATCTAGGTGCTCTTTTAGCATAGACATATATGGGGATGCTACAGTGTCAAAGTTGAGAGTATGACCTCTGGAACCACAGGCCTGTGTACGTTCATTAACTCCATGATGTATGAGATCTGTTACTAAACACTTTGTGCCTTTGTATTCCCATCTGTGGGATAGGGGTAGTGATAGAACCTATTCATAGGGTAATTGTGGTGAATAAATGAATGAAAACGTCTAATCAATATAAAGAGCTTGGAACAGTGCTTAGCACAAAAATATGCACATTCAATAGATATTAGTTAGGTGCTATGGACTGAATGTTTGTGTTCTTCCAAGATTCATATGTTGAAGTCGTATCTCCAGTGTGACAGTTTTGGAGGTGAGACCTTTGGGAGGTGATTAGATTTAGATAAGGTCATGAGGGTGGAGCCCCCATGATGGGATTAGTGTCCTCTAAGAAGAGGAGGAGACTAGAGCCCTCTCTCTCTCCACCATGTGAGGTCACAGCAAGAAGGCTGCCATCTGTAAACTAGGAGGCAGGCCCTCACCAAGAACTGAATCTGCCAGCACCTTGATCTTGGACCTCCCAGCCTCCGGAATTGTGAGAGAATGTCTGCGGTTTAAGCCACCCAGTCTAGCAACCAGAGGCAATAGGAATTTAGGCGAGACGGTGCTTACAGTAGAACCTTGAGGACTGGTAGACTTTAAAAAGTGGAGGGGACCCCAGAACAGGGAATTTCATATGGCAAACTGTAAAAGTGGGAAAGTACAAGGCATATTTGGGACATAAAGGAGGTGTGTGAGAATAGAGAAGAGGGGGGTATGTGGGGAGGCAGTGGAAAATTAGGTTGAGCCCGTTACGGCTATAGCAGTGTCATGCGTGAGAGAATTTACTTTGGATTCAGACTAGCTTGATATGAGTCCCAGCTTTGCCTCTTTCAGTTGTACAACCTTGGGCATGTCATTGTACCTTTCTGAGTGTCAGAGGCCTCATCTATAAAATGAGCACCATTTACATAAGTCCTAATGTCCAGGTACTCAAAGGATGGCTCCGATTAGTGTATCTCCTGTGTGCAGTGCACACTGGAGTTTTTGCAATTGAAGAGTTACACTCCAAAAACAATCTTTTAGAGTTAACTGGCAACAGAAAAGAAAGGACCTCTTCATTGTAAAATTTCCAGGGATTTGGGCTAAATGGGGTGGGTCAAGCCTTCCAGTTTTAATGTGAAGTGTTTAGTCTATGCTGATAGGTTTTCTTCTGAACATCGTTTAATGAAAAGCTAAAGCAAGAAGTCTCCCTCTTGCTCTCACGAGAAGAACAGAGGCTTTAAAGCCACCAAAATACTTGCTGAAGGAAGTTTGTAGAAGAATAATACATTAACTGATATGTATGTAGTGTGCCCTTTTATGTTCCACCCACTTGTCCTTTCTGCATTGCAGATCCCAGAGGGAGTTGGTCTCCATTGACCTTCTTACTCAATAGTTCGCAAGCACTCCATCCCGGGAGCAATTTTTAACCACAGGACACAGCCCGGTATATCTCTTCAGTTCATGACTGAGGATGAAATAAGATTCTCTCATCCTGTTTACACTGCTGATTTGTTAGCTCTTTATTGATTAACGATTGCAATGCACAATTTGTTTTTCATCTTAAGTAAGGATATTCGGTATAAGTCATACTGTCTATGAGTTATTGATTTACTATGATCTGTAAAAACTCTTTTGTCCCCAAAGTTGGGGATACTCCACCTTCCTGAAGGATAATCGTCCATCCTATTCCAAATCAATGCATTTCAAATTCTCCCATGGGGTTTTCTGTAAGTTAAGGAAAAATTAGATTTAGATTTAGATGAAAATAGTTCAGGCTAGGAAGGACCCTCTTAATTTCTATTATTTCACATCTGGTTTATTTAATATATACCTGCTGAACCAAGTTTCAACACTGCTCAGGATTTTTTCCCATTTATGGAGAATGGTAGGCATGGTGGCATTTCCATTCTATTTGCAAGTGCATTTTAAGAACATGTGCATCTATTGGACCATTAGAGGACAGCTTGTCTGAGCTCCTACAAACTGCATAGCTCTTTCACATCAGGAAATGTGTGTAAATTGTAAAGTATATGAAACCCAAGCCTTTAATGGCAACAAATTGATTCCCTAAATGAACAAAGCAAATTAGTAATACAAATGGTAACCCAATAGGCCTTTTTGCTTTAACCCCAGGCTAATTCTCTAGACCCAGCTTCTGTCTTTTCACTGCCAACTTATTTTTTTATTAGCAGCTTGTCATAAAAGTTGCTAGATATTAAAATCTTAAAACTTCTAAATCCAACAATTCATTAATACTGCTTACCTTGGTTTTTCCTTTTAGGAATATTGGCTTTAGGAGCAAATAATGAATTATGGAACTCTACATAGATAGCATATCTTCATTATTCTTGATTTACCATGTGAGACAGATAGTGCTAATAATAACTGTACTCATATAGAAAACTCTTGATCAGAACTATTTTATCCTTTAATTCCATGCAGTTATGAGCATTCTCTTTGTATTTTGCCAATTTTATTTTTGTCATTCATTTAAGTGTCCTTCCTCATTTAAAGATAGATGCAATAATAGTTTTAATGGGCATGGTGAAAGGGAAGACCATTCAGAGATTAAATTTGGGGCACAGCATGATTTGAATACAGCCTTTGATGCCACTGAGCAGGTTAAGATATTTGACTGATAAATCAAGCACATGTGTTTACATTGCATTTAGAGCGGCATTTAGTCTTGTGTCATTAATGGGTTGTCTCAGATCCTGTTTGTGAATGTCCTTACTCACGGAGAGGAAATATTTTTCATCTGCCTTGACAAACATGTATCATGTCCATGTCTACATGACAGCAGCATTTCTAAGTGTATTTATTTCGGTGTTGGGCATATACTTTTAGCTTTGATATGATGAGCAACTAATCCTTTCCCTGGACTTGGCCCGTTTGAATGTGGGATTCATTACAAACACAGAGGCACCAGTTTTTTTTTTTTTTTTTTTTGGTTGTTTGTTTGCTTGTAATGTGTATCAGTGTAGTATCTTTGGGTTGATCCTCCTTAGGATTTTTTCATAATTGCTTTACAATGGTGTGTTAGTTTCTGCTTTACAACAAAGTGAATCAGTTATACCTATACATATGTCCCCATATCTCTTCCGGCTTGTGTCTCCCTCCCTCCAACCCTCCATATCCCACCCCTCTAGGTGGTCACAAAGCACTGAGCTGATCTCCCTGTGCTATGCGGCCTCTTCCCACTAGCTATCTATTTAACGTTTGCTAGTGTATA
The DNA here is from genome assembly GCF_951394435.1 of Stenella coeruleoalba. Taxonomy (NCBI): domain Eukaryota; kingdom Metazoa; phylum Chordata; class Mammalia; order Artiodactyla; family Delphinidae; genus Stenella; species Stenella coeruleoalba. The sequence goes on along the minus strand of NC_137149.1, from coordinate 50,467,077 downwards.
TATGTCCATGCCACTCTCTCACTTTGTCCCAATTTACCCTTCTCCCTCCCCTCAAGTCCATTCTCTAGTAGTTCTGTGTCTTTATTCCCATCTTGCCCCTAGGTTCTTCATGATCTTTTTTTTTTTTTTTTAGATTCCATATATATATGTGTTAGCATAGGGTATTTGTTTTTCTCATTCTGACTTAACTTCACTCTGTATGACAGACTCTAGGTCCATCTACTTCACTACAAATAACTCAATTTCGTTTCGTTTTATAGCTGAGTAATATTCCATTGTATATATGTGCTACATCTTCTTTATCCATTTGTGTGTCGATGGACACTTATGTTGCTTACATGTTCTGGCTATTGTAAATAGAGCTACAATGAACATTTTGGTACACGACTCTTTTTGAATTATGGTTTTCTCAGGGTATATGCCCAGTAGTGGGATTGCTGGGTCATATGGTAGTTCTATTTGTAGTTTTTTAAGGAACCTCCATACTGTTCTCCACAGTGGCTGTATCAATTTACATTCTCACCAACAGTGCAAGAGGGTTCCCTTTTCTCCACACCCTCTCCAGCATTTACTGTTTCTAGATTTTTTGATGATGGCCATTCTGACTGGTGTGAGATGATATCTCATTGTAGTTTTGATTTGCATTTCTCTAATGATTAATGATGTTGAGCATTCTTTCATGTGTTTGTTGGCAGTCTGTATACCTTCTTTGCAGAAATGTCTATTTAGGTCTTCTGCCCATTTTTGCATTGGGTTGTTTGTTTTTTTGATATTGAGCTGCATGAGCTGCTTGTAATTTTGGAGATTAATCCTTTGTCAGTTGCTTCATTTGCAAACATTTTCTCCCATTCTGAGGGTTGTCTTTACGTCTTGTTCATAGTTCCCTTTGCTGTGCAAAACTTTTAAGTTTCATTAGCTCCCATTTGTTTATTTTTGTTTTTATTTCCATTCCTCTAGGACGTGGATCAAAAACAATCTTGCTGTGATTTATGTCATAGAGTGTTCTGCCTGTGATTTCCTCTAAGAGTTTTATAGTGTCTGGCCTTACATTTAGGGCTTTAATCTATTTTGAGTTCATTTTTGTGTATGGTGTTAGGGAGTGTTCCATTTTTCCCAGCACCACTTATTGAAGAGGGTGTCTTTTCTCCACTGTATATTCTTGCCTCCTTTATCAAAGATAGGGTGACCATATGTGTGTGGGTTTTTCTCTGGGCTTTCTATCCTGTTCCATTGATCTATATTTCTGTTTCTGTGCCAGTACCATACTGTCTTGATTACTGTAGCTTTGTAGTATAGTCTGAAGTCAGGGACCCTGATTCCTTCAGGTCCGTTTTTCTTTCTCAAGATTGCTTTGGCTATTCGGGGTCTTTTGTGTTTCTATGCAAATTGTGAAATTTTTTGTTCTAGCTCTGTGAAAAATGCCATTGGTAGTTTGATAGGGATTGCATTGAATCTGTAGATTGCTTTGGGTAGTAGAGTCATTTTCACAATGTTGATTCTCCCAATCCAAGAACATGATATATCTCTCCATCTATTTGTATCATCTTTAATTTCTTGAATCAGTGTCATAGCTTTCTGCATACAGGTCTTTTGTCTCCTTAGGTAGGTTTATTCCTAGATATTTTATTCTTTTTGTTGCAATGGTAAATGGGAGTGTTTTCTTAATTTCTCGTTCAGATTTTTCATCATTAGTGTATAGGAATGCAAGAGATTTCTGTGCATTAATTTTATATCCTGTTACTTTGCCAAATCCATTGATTAGCTCTAGTAGTTTTCTGGTGGCATCTTTAAGATTATCTATGTATAGCGTCATGTCATCTGCAAACAGTGACAGCTTTACTTCTTCTTTTCCGATTTGGGTTCCTTTTATTTCTTTTTCCTCTCTGATTGCTGTGGCTAAAACTTCCAAAAGAATGTTGAATAATGGTGGTGAGAGTGGGCAACCTTGTTTTGTTCCTGATCTTAGTGCAAATGGTTACAATTTTTCAACACTGAGGACGAGGTTGGCTGTGGGTTTGTCATATATGGCCTTTATTATGTTGAGGAAAGTTCCCTCTATGACTACTTTCTGGAGGGTTTTTAATCATAAATGGGTGTTGAATTTTGTCAAAGGCTTTCTCTGCATCTATTGAGATGGTCATATGGTTTTTCTCCTTCAGTTTGTTAATACAGTGTATCACATTGATTGATTTGTGTATATGGAAGAATCCTTGCATTCCTGGGATAAACCCCACTTGATCATGGTGTATGATCCTTTTAATGTACTGTTGGATTGTGTTTGCTAGTATTTTGTTGAGGATTTTTGCATCCATATTCATCAGTGATATTGGCCTGTAGTTTTCTTTCTTTGTGACATCTTTGTCTGTTTTTGGTGTCAGGGTGATGGTGGCCTCGTAGAATGAGTTTGGGAGTGTTCCACCCTCTGCTATATTTTGGAAGAGTTTGAGAAGGATAAGTGTTAGCTCTTCTCTAAGTGTTTGATAGAATTCGCCTGTTAAGCCATCTGGTCCTGGGCTTTTGTTTGTTGGAAGATTTTTAATCACAGTTTCAATTTCAGAGCTTGTGATTGGTCTGTTCATATTTTCTGTTTCTTCCTGGTTCAGTCTCGGAGGTTGTGCATTTCTAAGAATTTGTCCATTTCTTCCAGGTTGTCCATTTTATTGGCATATAGTTGCTTGTAGTAATCTCTCATGACCCTTTGTATTTCTGCAGTGTCAGTTGTTACTTCTCCTTTTTCATTTCTAATTCTACTGATTTGAGGCTTCTCCCTTTTTTTCTTGATGAGTCGGGCTAATGGTTGATCAATTTTGTTTATCTTCTCAAAGAACCAGCTTTTAGTTTTATTGACCTTTGCTATCGTTTCCTTCATTTCTTTTTCATTTATTTCTGATCTGATCTTTATGATTTCTTTCCTTCTGCTAACTTTGGGGTTTTTTTGTTCTTCTTTCTCTAATTGCTTTAGGTGTAAGGTTAGGTTTTTTATTTGAGATGTTTCTTGTTTCTTAAGGTAGGATTGTATTGCTATAAACTTCCCTCTTAGAACTGCTTTTGCTGTGTCCCATAGGTTTTGAGTTGTCGTGTTTTCATTGTAATTTGTTTCTAGGTATTTTTTGATTTCCTCAGTGATCTCCTGGTTATTAAGTAGTGTATTGTTTATCCTTCATGTGTTTGTATTTTTTACAGATTTTTTTCCTGTAATTGATACCTAGTCTCGTAGCATTGTGGTCGGAAAAGATACTTGATACGACTTCAATTTTCTTAAGTTGACCAAGGCTTGATTTGTGACCCAAGGTATGATCTATCCTGGAGAATGTTCCATGAGCACTTGAGAAGAATGTGTATTTTGTTGTTTTTGGATGGAATGTCCTATAAATGTCAATTAAGTCCATCTTGTTTAATGTACCCAGTTAAAGCTTGTGTTTCTTTATTTATTTTCATTTTGGATGATCTGTCCATTGGTGAAAGTGGGCTGTTAAAGTCCCCTATTATGATGGTGTTACTGTTGATTTCCCCTTTTATGGCTGTTAGTATTTGCCTTATATATTGAGGTGCTCCTATTTTGGGTGCATAAATATTTGCAATTGTTATATCTTCTTGGATTGATCCCTTGATCATTTTATAGTGTCCTTCTTTGTCTCTTGTAATAGTCTTTGTTTTAAAGCCTATTTTGTCTGATATGAGAATTGCTACTCCAGCTTTCTTTTGATTTCCATTTGCATGCAACATCTTTTTCCATCCCCTCGCTTTCAGTCTTATGTGTCCCTAGGTCTGAAGTGGGTCTTTTACAGACAGCATATATATGGGTCTTGTTTTTGTTTCCATTCAGCCAGTCTGTGTCTTTTGGTTGGAGCATTTAATCCATTTACATTTAAGGTAATTATCGATATGTATGTTCCTATTACCATTTTCTTAATTGTTTTGGGTTTGTTATTGTACTAGCTTTTCCTTCTCTTGCATTTCCTGCCTAGAGAAGTTCCCTTAGTATTTGTTGTAAAGCTGGTTTGGTGGTGCTGAATTCTCTAGCTGTTGCTTGTCTGTAAAGGTTTTAATTTCTCTGTCAAATCTGAATGAGATCCTTGCTGAGTAGAGTAATCTTGGCTGTAGGTTTTTCTCCTTCATCACTTTAAATATGTCCTGCCACTCCCTTCTGGCTTGCAGAGTTTCTGCTGAAAAATCAGCTGTTAACCTTATGGGGATTCCCTTGTGTGTTATTTGTCATTTTTCCCTTGCCGCTTTTAATATTTTTTCATTGTATTTAATTTTTGATAATTTGATTAATATGGGTCTTGGCGTGTTTCTTCTTGAATTTATCCTGTATGGGACTCTCTGTGCTTCCTGGACTTGATTAAGTATTTCCTTTCCCATATTAGGGAAGTTTTCAACTATAATCTCTTCAAATATTTTCTCAGTCCCTTTCTTTTTTTCTTCTTCTTCTGGGACCCCTATAATTCGAATGTTGGTGCATTTAATGTTGTCCCAGAGGTCTCTGAGACTGTCCTCAATTCTTTTCATTCTTTTTTCTTTATTCTGCTCTGCAGTAGTTATTTCCACTATTTTATCTTCCAGGTCACTTATCTGTTCTTCTGTGTCAGTTATTCTGCTATTGATCCCTTCTAGAGAATTTTTAATTTCATTTATTGTGTTGTTCCTCACTGTTTGTTTGCTCTTTAGTTCTTCTAGGTCCTTGTTAAATGTTTCTTGTATTTCTCCATTCTATTTCCAAGATTTTGGATCATCTTCACTATCATTATTGTGAATTGTTTTTCAGGTAGACTGCCTATTTCCTCTTTATTTGTTAGGTCTGGTGGGTTTTTATCTTGCTCCTTTGTCTGCTGTGTGTTTCTCTGTCTTCTTATTCTGCTTAACTTACTGTATTTGGGGTCTCCTTTTCACAGGCTGCAGGTTTGTAGTTCCCGTTGTTTTTGGTGTCTGTCCCCAGTGGCTAAAGTTGGTTCAGTGAGTTGTGTTGGCTTCCTGGTGGAGGGGTCTAGTGCCTGTGTTCTAGTGGATGAGGCTGGATCTTATCTTTCTGGTGGGCAGGTCCACGTCTGGTGGTGTGTTTTGGGGTGTCTGTGGCCTAATTATGATTTTAGGCAGCCTCTCAACTAATGGATGGGGTTGTGTTCCTGTCTTGCTAGTTGTTTGGCATAGGGTGTCCAGCACTGTAGCTTGCTGGTCATTGAGTGGAGCTGGGTCTTAGCGTTGAGATGGAGATCTTTGGGAGATTTTCGCCATTTGATATTACGTGGAGCTGGGAGGTCTCTTGTGGACCCGTGTCCTGAAGTTGGCTCTCCCACCTCAGAGGCACAGCCCTTACAGCTGGCTGGAGCACCAAGAGCCTGTCATCCACACGGCTCAGAATAAAAGAGAGAAATAAAAAGAAAGAAAGAAAGAAAGAAGATAAAATAAATTTATTAAAATAAAAAAATAATTTTTTTTAAGTAATAAAAAAAAAGAGAGAAAGAAGGAAGAGAGCAACCAAACCAAAAAACAAATCCACCCATGATAAGTGCTAAAAAGTATACTAAAAACAACAACAACAGGGCTTCCCTGTTGGTGCAGTGGTTGGCAGTCCGCCTGCTGATTCAGGGGACACGGGTTCGTGCCCCAGTCCGGGAAGATCCCACATGCCGTGGAATGGCTAGGCCCGTGAGCCATGGCCGCTGAGCCTGCGCGTCCGGAGCCTGTGCTCTGCAACGGGAGAGGTCACAACAGTGAGAGGCCTGCGTACCGCAAAAACAACAACAACAACAACAACAACAAAAAACGGACAGATAGAACCCTAGGACAAATGGTAAAAGCAAAGCTATACAGACAATATCACACACAGATGCATACACATACACACTCACAAAAAGAGAAAAAGGGAAAAAAATATATGTATCATTGCTACGAAGTCCACCTCCTCCATTTGGGATGATTCGTTGTCTATTCATGTATTCCACAGATGCAGCGTGCATCAAGTTGATTGTGGAGCTTTAATCCGCTGCTCCTGAGGCTGCTGGGAGAGATTTACCTTTCTCTTCTTTGTTAACACAGCTCCAGGGGTTCAGCTTTGGATTCGGCCCCGCCTCTGTGTGTAGGTCGCCGGAGGGCGTCTGTTCTTCGGTCAGACAGGACGGGGTTAAAGGAGCCGCTGATTCGGGGGCTCTGGCTCACTCAGGCCGGGGGGGAGGGAGGGGCACGGAGCGCGGGGCGGGCCTGCGGCGGCAGAGGCCGCTGTGACGTTGCAGCAGCCTGAGGCGCGCCGTGCGTTCTCCCGGGGCAGTTGACCCTGGATTCCGGGACCCCGGCAGTGGCGGGCTGCACAGGCTCCCCGGAAGGGGGTTGTGGAGAGTGACCTGTGCTCGCACACAGGCTTCTTGGTGGCGGCAGCAGCAGCCTTAGCGTCTCATGCCCGTCTCTGGGGTCCGCGCTGATAGCCGCGGCTCGCGCCCGTCTCTGGAGCTCGTTTAGGTGGTGCTCTGAATCTCCTCTCCTCGCGCACCAGGAAGCAAAGAGGGAAGAAAGAGTCTCTTGCCTCTTCGGCAGCTCCAGACCTTTTCCTGGACTCCCTCCTGGCTAGCTGTGGCGCACTAGCCGCTTCAGGCTGAGTTCCCGCCGTCAACCCAGCCTTCTCCCTGGAATCCGACCTCCGAAGCCGGAGCCTCAGCTCCCAGACCCCGCCCGTCCCGGTGGGTGAGCAGACGAGCCTCTCTGGCAGGTGAGTGCTGGTCGGCACCGATCCTCCATGCGGGAATCTCTCCGCTTTGCCCTCCGCACCCCTGTGGCTGCGCTGTCCTCTGTGGTTCTGAACCTTCCTCCCTGCCCACCCCCTGCCTCCGCCAGTGAAGGGGCTTCCTAGTGCGTGGAAACTTTTCCTCCTTCACAGCTCCCTCCCAGAGGTGCAGGTCCCATCCCTATCTTTTGTCTCTGTTTTTTCTTTTTTCTTTTGCCCTACCCAGGTACGTGGGGAGTTTCTGGCCTTTTGGGAGGTCTGAGGTCTTCTGCCAGCATTCAGTAGGTGTTCTGTAGGAGTTGTTCCACATGTAGATGTATTTCTGATGTATTTGTGGGAAGGAAGGTGATCTCCACGTCTTACTCTTCTGCCATCTTGAAGCTCCAAGGCACCAGTTCTGACCCTGAACCTACACAAGCAGTCTCAGGGCTCTCAGCCCTGTTGCTCTGTTTAGTTCTTCACACCGTGTGCTGTAATTTATGTTGATGTGCTGGTTCCTTTTCATCCTACTAGGAGGTCCTTGTGGTCAGAGACTGTGTCTCCTTCCTCTTCATATTCCCAGAACCTGACAGAGCACATAGTAGATGCTCAACACATAGGGGAGGAATTTCAGTGGGTATCACATGGAGTCAGAGAGCATGCCTGAGTTTGTAAGGAGTTGTGTTCCTTCTACTAGGGCTTAAAAAAGACGTTAAAGAGCAGTTCAGAAATGACAAGTGCTGGAGAGGGTGTGGAGAGAAGGAGACCCTCCTACACTGTTGGAGGAAACGTAAGTTGGTGCAGCCACCATGGAGAACAAAAACTAAAAAATAGAGGTACCATATGATCCTGCAATCCCACTACTGGGCCTATAACCAGACAAAACTATAATTCGAAAAGATACATGCACCCCTACATTGTTCACAGCAGCACTATTTACAATAGCCAAGACATGGAAACATGTCCATCGACAGATGAATGCATAAAGGAGATGTGATATATTATCACACACAGAATGAAATATATATATACGTGCACACACACACACACACACACTGTATATATATATATATATATATACACACACACACACACACACACAGTGGAACATGTATATATATATACACACACTTATACACACAATGGAATATTAGCCATAAAAAAGAATGAAATAATGCCATTTACAGCAACATGGATAGACCTAGAGATTATTATACTAAGTGAAGTCAGAAAGAGGAAGACAAATACCATATGATATCACTTACATGTGGAACGTGAAACATGGCACAAATGAACTTATCTACAAAGCAGAAACAGACTCACAGACAAAGAGGAGAGACTTGTGGTTGCTAAGGGGGAAGGGATGGGGGAGGTATGGATTGGGAGTGTGGCATTAGCCGATGCAAAGAATTATATATAAGGTGGATAAACAACAAGGTCCTACTGCATAACATGGAGAGCTATATTCAATATCTTGTAATAAACCATAATGGAAAAAAAAATATATGTATGTGTATATATATATATATATATATATATATATAACTGAATCACTTTGCTGTACAGTAGAAATGAACACAACATTGTGTATCAACTATAATTCAATAAAATAAATTTTAAAAAACAACAGGTAGGGGTATAGCAGGGCCATGAAGGAAGGGTGGAAAACAGAATTTATGGGGATAGTCCTGAGAACACAGATAAAGGAACAAGCTGTCAAATGCATCTTAGCCCCGAAGCATGTGTTCCATCCAAGATCTGATTGCGAGGTAGGAAAGGCCACACAGGCTACTTGAAGTGAAGAGGGTATATGTGGCTGGATGAGGAGCAAACTCACAGATACAGGAAATGAAAGCTGCTCAGACCTCAGGTGAGTTGGAGTTAGGCATCTGCTAGGAGTGGAGAGCATCTCTTGTCATGTCTACAAGGGTGGGGCCTGGCTTTGCAAGTTTCTTAACTACAGAAGCCACGCACAGTATCTCATTCCTGCTTTCTCCATCTCCATTGTATTTGGATTGGTTTGCTTCTGCTCATTTATCAGCCAATATTGCACGTCCTGATTTGTTAAGACCTCACAGTTCTATTGCCTACGACCTGTGGATGATGGTCTCTGTGGCCCTTAAATAATCTCTCAGGAGATTATGAGCTGATCGGCCACTGGTCAGTCAGCGGTTGGCCGTCTGTGACCTTGTGGCCATTTCTTTACTCAGCTGGCCAATACTGGGTGAGGGGGCAGTCAGACCTTACAGGGTGTTCGAGCGATTCACATTCTTTAGAAGGGGCTTTGGGCAGGAATGGCCATAAAGTATGCCCAATGCAAGAAAAGGCACAGAGAGGGGTCGTCTCCAATGTTTAAAGGCTTTGACAAACTCCTTGTGGCTGGAGGGCTGGTACAAATGCTAGGCATTGTCTGCTCTGATGTAAGAAGCTAGGAAAGAGCTCCTTTCATAGGGTGTGTTACCACTGGGTCCATCTTGAAGCACGTGACCTTCTGCATAGGGTATGAGCCCAAGGGTACATGTGATGTCATGTCTACACCAGAGCTCTGCCTCCTTTACCCTGCCCCCTTTTTTCTTTGCTTCTTTTGCCCTGGGTTAGGTTGGGGCTGAGAGGAGTGTAAGGAGGCATGATAATTATGTCAAGGTGGGACAGGAAATTAAAACAGGACTGTCATTCCCCAAGGCAGGGGATCTGGTCCCCTGAATCAAGGTTTCCTGAAAGCAGAACATTCATTCAGTGTGCAGCAGGTATTTGCTGAATGATTGCTCTGTGGCAAGTATTGTTCCATGGGGGCTATGGTGATGAATGTGACAGATATGTCCCTGACCTCATGGAACATATAGTCTAGTGGGAGGAGACAGGCAATAAAAAAGAAAAATAATAAGACAATATTAGACAGTAAGTGCTGTGGAAGACAGCAACAGGGAGATGGGCTGGAGAGCCACTGGGAGGGTAACCTCACGTAGGTGGTTGGGGAGGACCTCTCTGGTGTGGGGACACTGTCAGAAGGTGCTTAGGTCTGTCGTGTGAGAATGTCCTAGTGCCCCATTCCAACTGGCCCCATTTTGAGCTGCTCGTAAGGTCCAGTGTTGGCTGTTGTGTTGATTATCTTTCAGGACTCATTGAGGTTGCATGTAGCTTGTCTGCTAATAATGTGGTTCATCTCCGGGCAAAATGCTGATGGTGACTGGAATCTTTAATGTGTACTTCCTTTCAGGATCTAATGATGCGGTGCTTTCCTAGTCAGGGGGTAAAGGTGTAGGGATACTTGCGGTTACATGAAACTTCCGGCTCACATTGACAGAGGGGAAACACTCATGCAAAGTTCTGAGGTTCTTTGCTGAAGCTTTGATTTTAACTTTATTGAGTCCTTTTCCGTTGGGACTTTACATTTGCGGAAATGTGCATTCTTGGTAACATGCACATCCTTAGGAAGACCCGCACATGAGGACAGATAACTTGGCCAGGCCCAAATATACACATGGCTAATGCCAAGTGATGAAGCAATGCATATTTCTGTTTATTCTTTGCTATACTTAAATACTGGCTTTGCTACAGTTCTTTGATTCGACATCCATTACACTGGTGTTTCAATAGACTAATAATCAGATAGGTCCTCTTTTGAAGCAAATTTCTTTGGTCAGTGTTCAGAAAATGTGACATGATGTGTTCCATCTTGGAGAAAGGACGTATTACCGTTTTATACTATGTTACAGATTTTGAGGTTAAATACATCTGTTTTGCTCTCTTTAACTCACATTCCCAAACTTGTTTGGCCACTGCGCTGCTTTCTGGGGCATAATACCAAATAGCTGTGCTAGGTGCTCGTATGCAAATACTCATTGGCCCTGCATCTCCCAACATTGAAATGTAGGCTCAGAGAAAGCCCCACGTACTTGTGGAAGTTTCAAGCACATTATCACTCACTTACAGGCACTAATGACTCTGATAATGTAGTGAAGTTTAGCATAAATAGGCTCATCATTAAAGTTGATGGCAGAAGTATAAACAAGGCCCACACTATGAAATTTACTGTTTGTTCATTATGCATCTGGAATTATCCTCCTGTCTCTAGCTGTCTCATACTGGGTGTTTATAAACCTAGGTAGAATGTAGTATTACTTTGTTTTTCTGTGAATGAGTTGATTTTTTAACATCTCCTCTCCTACACAGGGGATGACCAAGGCTGGGAAGGGCAGTTTTTGGCTTTTCCATGGTGATGTCTGCCATTCTGGTCATAAAGCTTTTCAGAGTACCATGATTCCACAGAAAGAACCAGCAGTAGATTGAGGGAAGTTAAGGGTCTGATGGTGTGACCTTGGCAAGGCACTGAGACTTGCTGAATCCTTGTGCCATTATCTGTTGGTAGAGATGCTTAGAGCATGATCTACCAGGGAGGATGGCGTGAGGCACCCTGCTCTCACAAGTGCAGAATGGAGTTGGCTGGTTGTGCCTGCTGGTATAGGCTGAGGGACTTTGGGCAACGTACTTCGTCTCCTCCTTCCTCTAAAAGTGGAGGTAATTGTAGGGAAATTGTGAGGATTAAGTGTGTAAATACTTGTAAAGTGCTTGGCGTATACACATGTGTGTATATATATATATATATATATATATATATATATATATACACACACATATATCCTCAACAAACACTAATATATGTATATGAATATAATATATTATTATGTAATAATATAATTGTTTATAATATATTATTGTATAATAATATACATATATAAATATATATTGGTATAATATAATATATAACTTATATAAATATAGGTTTGAAATCTATATATTCAACAAACACTAGCTTTTACATAAAACAGATGCCCTTGGATGCGTGGGAAAGTGGGGAGTCATCCAAGATATTAATTATTCCTGGCTGGCAAGCATCCAGAGACCAAAAGTAAAAAGACCCTGAAACATGTTTATTGCCCTCACAGAGCGTGAGCGTGAAAGCATGCTTGCCCCTGGCTGAGAAACAAAATAACACTTCAGTTATTTTGCCAAATGTCAACATCAGAGGAGGACTAACATTTATTCGAACAGTGCATCAATTTTGTAGGGAGGCTGGCTCTATTCTTTTACTGTCTGGATGAGGTGGCAATGAAGGTTCAAAGGAGGACCGACAACCAGGGAGAACGTGGAGGGAGACAGACCAGAGGGGCCACAGGAGGAAGACTGGTGCCCTTTCCCAGGAACTCTCATTCTGCATCCGTCTCACCATCTGCCAGGAGCTCCGAATTCCTCTCCATGCATGCTAGTGCCAGCTTGCAGATTCCTGCAGTCAGCCCTTCATATCCGTGGGTTCTGCATCCAGGAATTCAACCGACTGAGGATAGAATTTCTGTGAATGCAGAATCCGCAGATACGGAGGCCCGACTGTACTACGCCATGTTTTAACATGATCTGAGCAACCGAATTTTGGTATCTGTGGGGGTGTGTGTGTGTGTGTGTGTGTGTGTGTGTGTGTGTGTGTTTTCCTGGAGCCAATACCCTGTGGATACACAGGGACAACTGTTTGTGGTAATTCCAAGGCTCCTATTCACTCTCACTTTCTTTTAAAAGCCACCTCCAGCATCAGTTTCCCTGGGAAGTTATCCTTCAAGCTATCGAACAGGTGTTTCCCTATTTCTTAATCACAGACCTGCATATTCCTACACCAGAGTTTTCTTGGACCATATTCACCTTTCTGAAGTTGACATCATAAATCGTATGCGATGGCACTGGGTGAGGGCTTTGAATATTTGTGACTTTAAGGTAATCAAAACAGTTAGCATCTATCTATCCTATTTGCTACAAGTTAATCATCACATGACTAAATTGTGCAGGCACTTTTTTGGGACACTGTATACTTGTAATTGTTTGCAGTCTATCTCATTAAATAGGAAGCTCCTTAAGGGGAAACTTTCTTCCACCTCTACACCTTTACCTCTTAGTACTGGGTCAGCGTAGGGCCTGTGGTCAGTAGGGCTGGTTGAATGTATTGATAAATATGAATGCAAATAAGTGAAAAGCACACAGACTCCTTGTTCAGTCAAGAGCGTGCTAAAGAAAACCAGTTTACCTGCTATTTTTGCTTAACACTTGTGGAGAACTTGGGGTAAGACTGCGTGGTTCCTGAAATCCATTGCTGGCTCTTTCCCAATTTGCTGTAGTGCCAAGTGGGAGTTCTGAGATCTTGGTTTTGCCTCTGATTTGATTTAAGCCTTCCTGAGAGCAGGGACCAGCGTCTGTTTTATTTACAACCTTATTCCTAGCACAGTTGCTTGCGTATAATAGATGTTCAGTAAATGAGTGATCAAAATACTTGGCACAGTCATATAACTATGTAAGACTATATGTATACACATATGTGTATATATATATATATATATACACACACACACATTGTATATGTATACCTATGCATTATAATACATACACATTATAATATACATCTTTTGTGTATATACATATATATATACACATATAATCTATTCATATTCACACTGTCTCATGCTATTCTAATTTACATATCCTCACTTACCATACCTTTACTATACCTTTGGTTACTCAAACAGGCCTCTTTCCTGCCTCAGGGCCTTTGCACACATCTAGGAAACTCTTACTTTAAATATCTACATGACTGATGCCCTCATCTCCTTTAGGAGATCCTGACCACTCCCTCCCCTTTTAAATTGTAACGCCAACACTCTTCTTTCTCTTTTGCCTGCTTTGTTTTTCTCCGTGGTATTTACCACTGTTTGACAATATATATTTTGCTTATTTCTTACTGCTCCATTTCCACCCCTCTTCAAATGTAAGCTCCATGAGATCAGGGCATTTTGTCTCTTTTCTTTTTTGCTGATTCCCAGGGCCTAGATCAGTGCCTGAAATACTTTATTGAGGTTGGTTTCAATAAATCTTTGCTGAAGGGATTACCCCTCAACACGGTTATTTTAGGTGGTTGCACTGTGTGGGCCATGACGATTTAGTTTTGAGTGAATGTAACACTACGTGCTGACTCTCTTATAATAGAATAATATTTTGAAAGTTAAATAGTTCTTTGAGCTCCTCAGGAAAGGGTCATAACTTTGTCTTATGGGTGATCATTTTTAGCATGATGCCAAGCTTTTTGAGCCACTGTTTGGTAGCAGATTTTGTGCCCTGATTAGAAGCGTGGTCCCTTTTCCCTGGTAACTGTTCTTAGAACCTATCAACCTGCAGTGTCTTATTTTCACTGGAGGAAACTGAGTGTTTCTTTCTTTGCTTCAGATGGTCACATCTTTAGATCCTGAAGCAAGAGCCGCAGCCCATTCTCTCAGGAGTCCAAATTCAGCAACAGATTTTGCCTCTAAGCAAGTAAGATACGCCATAAAAACGAGCAACCTTCCTTACCAGCCTGTCTCTCATTTGAATTTTTGATGCCTCGGTGGTCAGTTGGAGATGATAGCTGGTTATAAGAAAGTCTCTGCATTGGAAGGGGGAACACATACACCATTTCCCTCAGGGCCTCCAGCTTTTGCTTAATAAAGTAATTCCTTGGAGTCCGTGTTCTCTACCTCTATCCTCTTTGCTTGGAGGCCCTGCTGGTTCCTCTGAGAAATGCATAATTTGACATAGCTGGTTAGTAAAACCCAGATCTGGGGTCAAACTGTATCAGCCCAGCAATACTTGAGCACAGGGGCAACGCTGAAGATGGAAGGACTTCACAGCTGCTGGAGATAGCTGTGTAGATGCTTCTAGCAATGCGTTCCTTGAGGGGTGGGCAAGCTCAGGATAGGCAGGGGACTGAATGTGTGGACTTGGAGGCCAGTCGCTGTCTGGGCCTCTTTGATGTGCCCGCCATCTTGTGAACCATAGAAGGCATTTTGTCAGAGTTTTGTTGAAATTCTTCTGGAGTGAGGGCTTTTGCCTGCTCCAGGCAAAAGAAGTGGCTTTTCCCCACTTCTCTCCCTAAGTCATTGCTCTAAGGATCCTGGCTCAGCATCTTCTGGTACCTCTAATGGCTGTCTGAAGCCTGTGTTTAGTGATTAGCCTTCCCTAGAGTTCTCCCACCTCCTATTAGTTCTTCTGTTATCTGGAGAATCATTCAATATGGTTTGGAGGAGAAGAAAAACAGATAAATCTGTGTTGCCAAGAACACCCATCATCATTTTTGCTTGGGACTATCTATCTTTGGTTTCTTCTGGGGGTGGTTCCAGGTGGGATGGGTTGGGGGCAATGTCTCCTACAAGCCTGAAAACCTGGTGTTACTCAGTGGTTTTTGAAGATGTATATTCATCAGGGACTGATGGTTTGAAAGAATCCTAAGTCACGCTTCTCTCAGCTATGTGAGCACAAAGAAAGAAATTCACCTTTCTTTGTCTCCCTTTTCGTCAGCAGAATCCTATTTTTAAGTCATTGGCGTATAATTCAGCTTCCCTTACAACCAGGTCCTGGCATTCCTTTTAGGAATTTCTAGAGCCATTCATGGTATGTGACTAAGTTGGGCAGAGTGTATTATCTCAGTTCTCTCCTGGCGATACGTACATTTGAGGAGCGTGCTATTTTCAGAAAGTTTCCAGTGTAGCATTGTCCAACGATCAGGCCAAGAAATCACAGATCCTGGGCATTGTTGTGAACAAAAGAAATTTCTTGTTCCTGTCGCCAGGCAATGTGATTACAGGGCCCGTGATCAGGTACGTGACCCAAGATGGATGCCTTCCTGAACGTGACTCAGGTCTATCTGTATCTGTCCCCACCTTTATCTCTGAGCGTGTCCTTTGCATTTGAAGATGACGTGCCTGTTGGATTTATTTCCTGTTCTGTCCTCCACCAATGGTGTTTACCCTTGGTGCCGTGCTGAGGGTGAATCATTCCCTCACCTATGCCTTTGTGGTCTAGTGTCTACACAGCCAGGTGCCAGGCAGGCATCTCGGGCAGCTTTTGGCTCCTGGCTGAGTGATGATCTCCTTGTAACCTCTGGAGTGATGGGGCAGAAGATGGGTTCACCTCTGCTTGGTACCTGGAGATACCCCAGCTCTTCCCCATTCTCTGCTGGGAAGGAGCCAGCCTGTTTTTGTTTGTTTGTTTTTTGGAGAGGCTTCCAGTTGGGTTTGCAGATGAACTTGTTTCAGAGATGCTGCCTTTCAGGTTGAATCCTGTGGATAATTGAGCCGTAATGGACCAGAGTTTTACATACCTCCTCTTTGGTGTGCTCATTTCCAGCATTTAAGCCCACAAGTGAGCACTTCCCTTGTGAGCCGCTGAGTGTGCTGCTTGCCTGATGCTTTTGCTCAAATGCTTATTAATATGTGGGAAGGAAGGAAGGATGGGCACCCTGGTGTGGGACACGCACAAGATCCTTTCATGCACCGTCAAGAATCCTCAGGTATCCTCAGGGCCATGAGCACAGGAAACAAGTCAGGGTGACAGCAAACAATAATCTTCATGTTGGAATTGTGTTTATTTCTCACTAAACAGGATCATTTGGGTGAAATTGCACCAATTAATAGCAAAAGTCTGTTTTTCTCTCCACTTATACACTGTAAAAGAAGAGAAAGCAGTGTTTACTCAAGCAATCTGTATTTCACACTTGGAGCCATTAATGTCAGTTGATTTATTTAATAACCATCTAGCAAAAATTTACTAGTAAATATATGTAATTAAAAGTTTCTGATGGTAGAGAAAAACAATTTAGTAACTCAATTTTTTTGAAATAGCTTAACCCACTTTGCATCCACCATTGATTCAGAGGAAGAAAAACTGTGCCGGAGAACTGCACAGAGTTTACACGGAGATATTGCTGATGGAAACAAGCTTCCCTTGGTGGATCACAATATAGGGCCCAAAACACAGAAGTTAAAAGAGGTACTGGATATGAAGCCACGGAGTGTTTTGTAGGTTAAAGAAGCAAGTCTCAAAATCAATACTCTCACTTAATAGACGGTCCCCGCTGTGTTTCCAGGCAGCGTGAAACGTATTCACATGCACACACTAGGATCTTTGCATTTACACGGATTTCTCCTGATGTTTCCAGTTGAATTGAGTTGACAGGCTAACGGGAAAGCTGACCATTCGAATGGTCAAAGGCCTTGGCTGTTCTGAGAAGAGAGACAATTCTATTCTTTCGCTTCTTAGCGAGAACAAGCAGGAACTGCATGCTGTTAGGCCTGGTAAGACTTCAGTGATTTGCAAAGGAGAATGCATTTCATGTGACCAAGCTGGTTAGTCCCAGGCATATACTTTGGGATTTCACCAGGAACAACCAGAGGCCCCAAAACAAACAGCCCTAAAGGATTTGTGAACAGGAAGCATTCCTTCCCTTGTTGACCTTAACTTATATGTTGAGTAAGCAAGCCCCTGCTCTGTATACCCTGGTGTATCTAAGGCAACTTCGAATTTCACTGCAATTGGACTGTGTCCAATTGTCCCTTTGGTTCTGGTTCTGAAAACTGCCAAGAAGTGGAGGTTGAGAGAGACCTGACTTAACGAGAGAAACTGACTTGGAACAGGCTGTGGGTGGATATGCATATTTCTCAGGTTCTCCGTGTGTTACCTGACCCCCAGTAGGGGATTAAGAGGGGCACACATGACTAGGTGGCCCTGTCTGACTGCAGTTTCACTGCAAACCTGGCAGGGTGTTTGTTGTTCTAACTTTTAAATGTCTCATAGCTAGTTTAATCTGGTGAGCACACAGACCATGGGTGTGGAGAGTTTATACTCAGAATCTTGGGTTCCACAATAACCCTGGCCTTCTGGGGCCCCGGTTTTCTCTTTGGCATGAAGCTCTTCAAATGCTTGCATGACTGTCTGTGAATATTACTGGAACGTTTTTCACAATCATGGGAGATGGCTTTTTGGGGGGGCGGTAGTTAAGAATTGGGTTAATTTCATCATAGACTTGTCAGGCAGTTCTGTCTAGATAGAAGGGGAAAAAATGGGCTAGACATTGCTTGATTATTTGGTTAGCACTTTGGGGAAGGGATTTTTGGAAAAGCTGTTTGCTTGTACACAGTGATCTCCCTCTGACCCCTTGTTTGTGGCTTAGAAATATTGACGCTACATTGAGATAGGAATCTGCCCTTGGCTAGAAGCCAGGAATGTCATCTAGGGTTTTGTTTAATGTGTTTCCCTATGCCCACTGTGCTTCCATTTCTTGCAGAGGCAGAATGGTCCAGTAGATGAGGCGTGAACCGCGAGGCTTGGCCTCCGTATTTTGGAAGGTGACTTCCGCCTTCTGTCCTTACTATATCACATCAAGGCAACTCATCCTAATTGATCTGTTTCTATTTGTGCATCTCGTGTAGTGTAATCGGACTGGAGAGACTGGAATGGGAACTAACATTCTCTGAAGGCCTGTGCCATGCTGAGCACCTATTGTATCTGATGGCACTGGAGACTCAGAACAGCCTGTATGAGTTTGCTGGGGCTGCCAAAACAAAACACCACAGACTGGTTGGCTTAAACAACAGAAGTTTATTTTCTCACAGTTCTGGAGGTTAGAAGTCCAAGATCAAGGTATCAGCAGGGTTCATCCTGAGGCCTCTCTCCTTGGCTTGCAGATGGCTCTCTTCTTCCTTTGTCTTCTCGTGGTCTTTCCTCTATGTGGATCTGTATCTAATACTTCTCTTATTCTAAGGACACCCGTCATATTACATTAGGGTCCACCCATCCGTCCTCATTTTACCTTCATAACCTCTTTATAGGCTTTATCTCCCAGTACAGTCACATTCTGAGGTCCTGGCGGTTAGGACTTCAACATAGGGATTTTGGGGTGGGACACAATGCAGCCCGTAACACAGCCCCTGTGCATCGGTTAAACGTCGCGATTTTTAGGTGAGAAAACAGGCTGGAAAAGGCTGTTTAACATTACACAGAGAGAAGCAGGGCCGCCAAGGCTTGAATCCTTCTCTGGTTCTACATTCTGTGCTCTATTTCGTTTCTCTATTTCTGTTGAAGCAGACCTCCCTCCCGGAGATAGTTGGTACAGTGACTTCACAAGTGCAGCGTTTCCATAGCACTGTTCTTGTGGTTCTTCAACTCTGATTCTGACTTTCTGGGGAGGGTTGGTAACTTAGAGTCTGCTTGTGTTACACTCAAACCGTAGGGTCTTATGACACCCGTCCACGTGTTTCCTAATGCACTGTAACTCGTAGATTTCCCATGTGCTTCATCAGAAATCCAACTACAGGAACATAGAATCTAGACTTTAAAAGATCATTCTCAAAAAAAAAAAAAAAAAGATCATTCTCTGTGAAAATGGCAAATGGAGTTGTTATTACCTGTGCATCACCTCTTCAGAGCCCAAGTTCACAGAATAAACACTCATCGACCCGGTTGACTCTACCCTTCATAATCTTGATTGAGTTCAATTAAGTGTCTGGACAGTGGCTCCATATGTTGGCTGGATGCAAGGTGCCAATATTTTGATGCTGCCTTCTCATTAAAATGATCAGGGCATAAGCCTGGAAGATTCCAGTGTGCATCTCACCTGGGACCTCCCCAAGGGAAACGTGACTGCCAAGCAAACCAGAAATAGTGTCAGAGAGGAAGCACCCCCTCTGCTGGCTCCCCTCCTGGATTGAGTCATTAATGAGCACTTTTTCCCCTTGGCAGGACCAGGTAAGTTGAAGTGTACCTCCTGTGGTGTTTAAACGCGTTCTGGTTACTCCCATGATAGCGATGCATGAAGAATCAACATATTGGACCCCACCCCCCAGAGTACGTATTAAGTTCTGAAGGATTCATCAAAACTGCACCATGTTGTGTGCAATTACACCCTTGAAAGGCAAAATAAATTTGCTGGAGCAGCAGCAGCTCTCGTACCACCTCTAGCTGGAACGAGGCATTTTCCAGTTCTATTACCAACAGATGAGTTTTTGCTCGGGCACATTTTTCGGGAGGTGGGATGGGCTAGATGGAGACATCTACAAAACAATTTATGGATGGGAAGAGAACAGGGAGTCAAGCTCTTCTTGTGTTACCCTTTGGAACTGGGTAAATACCAAGCAAAATCCTTCCATCAGAAGGAGCACTGGATTGTGTCATTTTTCTTATTCAAGGAGAGAATGCCAACGCGTTGTCTTGGGAATAATGGAAGGAGTAGAACCTCTGCTGTCTGCCAGGGTCCTCTGTGGTGATGGGCGTGCCCTGCAAAGGGGGTTTTAGGGAAGGATTTCTCTACTCACTTAGCCATGCTCCTCCATTCTTGAAGATGAAGAGCTGGTGTGTATTTCCATTTCAGGTGAACAGAGTCCTGGAGCAAACTTGTTTCTCCCTGACACAGCTATGCTTGAAGTCACCCAGGGTGGCTCCTTACAGTGGTACCTCTGCCCTGCCATTTAAATGTTCCGGTGGTGCCGAATTGCACGTTGTATAGTCATTTTAGTTTATTGTATTATTATTATTTTTTTTGGCGGTACGCGAGCCTCTCGCTGTTATGGCCTCTCCCGTTGCGGAGCACAGGCTCCGCACGCGCAGGCTCAGTGGCCATGGCTCACAGGCCCAGCCGCTCCGCGGCATGTGGGATCTTCCCGGACAGGGGCATGAACCCGTGTCCCCTGCATCGGCAGGCGGACTCTCAACCACTGCGCCACCAGGGAAGCCCTATTGTATTTTTTTAAGAGTCAGTTAGAGTGTGTTGAAAAGAGCTGGGAAGCTGTATATTCAGTTCACCAAGGAGTGAAAGAGGAAAGGTTTGGCGTTGGATTGCTCTGCAGTGACACACGATAGCCAAGCAGTCACAGAAACTGCATTTTGGAGCTAGCCCTGTGAGCTAAAGGAGAATGAGAGCATTGTGAGGTCTGCTGGAAGGGAGTTAAGAAGTTAAAAAAAATCTTAATGAAGGCATGCATGAGACCAGAATTACATTTTTCTTTGTCCACTTTTGACAATAAACTTCCTGCTTCAGCCAGACTGCCAAGGCTCAAGAGAGGCTGGTAAGGATGGAGAGTGTAGCATGCTGCTAATGGCATAAATTTGTCTCCATATCTCTTGTTCCACCAGGGGTAAAAAAATTAGTGAATCAAAATGCCTAAGTCATTCCCATAAATAATCCAAAACTGTCTTCCTTGCAAGAAAAAATATTATATAGAATGATGTGCAATTCTTGAATTCATAAGTTCAAGCCCTGACCGTGTTAAATGTAGCAATTAGAAAAATAAGGATAATGTGTTTAATTTATACAAAGTACATTTGTTTGTTTTTTTTTTCAAAGTTCAGAAATAAATTTTATTGGGCGATGCATTGAAAACTCTCATGACATCTGGAATATGGAGATCTAATTGCTGATTCAATGGCATTGCGAACACGCAAACATATTTCCTTAGTGAAATGTCAAAAAGGCGGCAATCAAAATGAAGCGTTTCAGCATTAAAATGAAGAAATGATGACTGGGTTGATTTGTAAACATTTATCTCTAAGCTTACTTTATGAAAAAGAAGGAATAAGTTTGGGAACATGATGGCAAATTTGCACATTCTCAGTCCTCAGTGTCGTGAGGGCATAGAAGTCTCAAGATGCATGGTGGGTTCAATCAAAATTTGTATTTCCCCGAATTCTGATAAGCCCACTTGACTTTTTATGTGAGGTTTACTGCGCTTTAATGAACAGCAAGAGGTTGCAAGGGGATTGGGGAAGGAATGGGTTTCTTTTTCACCTCCAGCTTAGTTATTTTAAGACAGAAGATTTCTCTATCTTTGCAATAATCACTTTTTAATGCATTTTGGAGTCATTTACTTATGCTGTGATGTTGGTAGGTGGCAGTGGTTACTTTCACTTGTGTCACTGTATAAGTAAGCTTGGTAGGGAACCTCTGGTTCTGGTATCATCGAACTTTGGCCTGGCTGTGCTACCACTACCGCTTCTTAGAGCTAGCTGTCCTGAAGGCCAGTGTTTGTTCACTCTGATTACATTCTGAAAAGACAGATCATGATTTAGGGGTATACCTCAAAACCAAAATGTGTTAGGCCACCTCACAGAGAAGGCAGATAAACTTGTTTCTGAAATAATGTTCCTTTGTGCTTGTTTATACAATCTCTACATTCTAGAGAAGCAGTCCAGAACGAAGTTTCCAATGAAAGGGGGAAACTTGTTAAATCGATGAAATCCCCCATGTATGAAGGGACTCACAATTTCTTGGCCACGAAATGAATAATCTCTCCCCAGTGAGTATGTTTTCGGGTTCCCAAATTATGCCAGTCATATACAATGAAACCTTTCTTCAATGAAGACCTGATAAAGAAATAAAAATCTGCTTGAGGAAAGAAGTTGCCTTCCCCAGAGGCAATGCATTTGTAAGGTCTCCACTGTATTGTGCTTCCAAATAACATTTATTTCTGTACTGTAAATATGCAAGAGTTCATTTTAATAAAAAGTAAGTCCTAACATAAGATAAAACCCATGACTAGACTTGCATTTGAAGATTTAGAGTGTATTCATCTGCTGGTTTTCGGTATAAATATTCATTGGTTTTGAGCTCTCAGGTGTTGGAACTTTTAATCTGCATTCAGATGGAGGTACTTTAATCAGAGTTCATAAAAGTCTGCAACTTTCCCCCCAACCAAGGAAAAAAAGAACAGAGTAACAGATAGCGTAGAGGGTGCTAGGGCTTCAAAATAACCCACCAAGCTGAACTGCATTGCTAAAGGGGGGGGGGGGGGATAAACATCAAATGCCATTTTGTACCATAATATCAATATTCTATTAAAAATAAATCTCTTTCTGTTAGACCGAAAAGCCTCAAAAGCCTGTCACTTGACTGCAGTCTTCGGAGATGACTGATAATGGGTAAAAAACCCCACAGCATCTGTTTGCCATGTACTCACACAAACTGTTAGGAATGTTTTTAAACGTCAGCAGTAAGTATGCGTGTGTATTAGCTATCACAGAGCCATGTCGCCACCATGATGGCACCAGGGACAGCTCTAAATTAGGTAGGTCAGGTGAGGAAGGTACCAGAGGAGCCCTTTGAAAGGATGTTGTTTGTCTGGGAGAAAAACAAAAAACAAAACCTGAACTGCAAATGTTAATACGCGAATACCTGGGAAACCCCCTCCATCTGATTTTGAATCAAGCTTTACATCAAGGAACGTTGGGCTTCCCTGGTGGCGCAGTGGTTGAGAGTCCGCCTGCCGATGCAGGGGACACGGGTTCGTGCCCCTGTCTGGGAAGATCCCACATGCCGCGGAGCGGCTGAGCCCGTGAGCCGTGGCCGCTGAGCCTGCTCGTCCGGAGCCTGTGCTCGGCGATGGGAGAGGCCACAACAGTGAGAGGCCCGCGTACAACAACAACAACAACAACAAATCAAGGAATGTTTATCAGGATCCCAAGCATAAGGTCAGTTTTGGGAGAGCAGAGGGTAGAGGGAAAACATTTTGCACTAGATGAATTTTGCATTAGCAAGTTCTCAGATTTCTCTTGGTAACCTAAGCACAGATCAAGAGAAAAAAGTCATTGAGGTACAGTCGCTGACTAAACAATGTAATGGTGGTTAGCAGCTGCTGGATTACTTGAGAATTCTGTGCCATTTAGCTACGTAGAGGGGAAACACTGCATATTGTCCCAGCAAAGTCATGGGGACTCCAAGCCTTCTTCAAAATGAGCTTTACAGCAGTTTTCACTTTCTTCAAAAAACAATAAGAGGTTTGGTAATTTATTTTGTTAATGGCTTTTATTTTTTCTGGTCTGGTAAAGCCCCATGAAGGTACCATAGCTTATTGATGACTAGGGAGTGTAGGGAGTCCAAAAGGACTGAAAATGAACTTTGGTTTCACCCCTTGCAAATTGCAACATTGGACGTGTTTAATGTCTCTGCCTCAGTTTCTTCTTTTTCAAAATGGGCTTGATAATAACACCACCTACGTTGGGTTGTTGGAAGGATTCGATAGATGATGCATGAGAAGTGCCTTTCTCAGCACTCAGTGAATGCTTCAGACAAATTCAGAGGGAGGCCAGTGTGAATTAGTGAAAAGCCTAAACTGTGCTATGTTTTCTTTTTTTTTTAAATTTAGTTAATTAATTTATTTATTAACATCTTTATTGGGGTATAATTGCTTTACAATGGTGTGTTAGTTTCCGCTTTATAACAAAGTGGATCATGTGCTGTGCTTTAACGTAAATGTGGGTTCGTTATTTTCGGGTGTGTATGAGAATCATGCCATGCTGTCTAGAGAATTGTGCCTTAGTGATTTGGTGGTATGTTTCGAAATTTACGTATCAGGTCTTCTGACCTCTGCTTATATCGTGAGAGGTGTGTTTGTATACAAAGTGGTTCCTTCTCAAGTGCTCAGAAGAGTGGGCATCCTTTCTGATCTGTTTTCAGCATTAACTGGCGTATTAAGCTCCTTTTTAAAGAATAGAACCAAGGTCACCTTTAGAATACCTCACATTCTGGTTATTATTTTAAGTAGTGGTGTTTTAACTAATGTGGTTTTATTTTGTTTGGCAAATCATATAAATTGCAAAAGGGAAAACATATAAAATCAAAGTAAGTGGCTTCTTTTCCATTTGTCCAATCTAATTAGTTGGGGAAATAGAAGTATGCTTAACCTTCTCTTTTTTGTGGTCCAGCATAAAATTTCCCTCTCACATCACGTGTCCTATTGCAGTAGTTACTGATGTACATTACATACCTGGCTTCTCAGCTAGCATCTGATTTCTACCAGGGCAGGGACTACGCCTTATTTATTGGTATGATATATACTCCCAGAACAATGCTTGGCATTTGTAGACCTCGTTTATCTTTTGTTGACTGATAGTAGTCGTAATAATAGAGTGGAAACAGAATTAGTGAAGTCAGTTCTTAATGCTTTCAGCACAACCAATGGATTATGTTTTGGGTGCTAGACAGAACCTTGGCACTCAGATTAAAACCATTTTCAGTACTTCAGATGACAAGTTTTTTGTCTGCTCATTCAACATATATTTCTCCCCCAAGCTCTGTGTACCTGACACTGCGCTAGGTTCTAAAGGTAGACATGGCCCCTGGGTGCGGTCAGGGAGGGTGGGCATATAAGTAAGGAAGTGCAATAAAGCGGGAGAGGGGTTGTGACAGAAGGGTGGTAAAGCGTCCGAGATGAGGAAATGGTCAGTTCTATCTGAAAGGGACAAGAAGCACTTCCTGCTGGAAGTGGGTGGGGAAATCTCATCAGATTTTGCTGGGAAAAAAGAGTGGTGGTGGTAGTGATGGTGAGGAGAATGTTCCTGGCTGAGGGAATAAAAGTACAGACCACCTGGCTCAGCAGGCTGGATCTGGGCAAAGAAATGGGGTCATGCTTGGGAGATGAGCCCAGAGAGATGAGTGGGGCCTGTCCTCTATACAAAGGAGGCTGGACTGTGTCTTGTAGGTCGTGAGTGGCTGCTGATGAGTCTTGAGTAGTTTGTGGCATGAGTTGATTTTCATTTATAGAAGCATCAAATGTTAGAGCTAGTGGTAGATTTAGAATAGATTTAGAATAAATATTTAAGATATTTACAGATGAGGAAATTCAGGCCTGGAGATGTGAAGTAATTTGGAGGTCATGGTGCATAATAGGAAGATGAAAGAGATTTCTAGGTGGACGAGTTCATGGTCCAAATTGGATCTGGCCATCTTATGGGATTGCATTTCATTGAACAAGTCGCTCAGACTCTCTGAACCTCAGTTTCTCCATCTTTAAAATGGAGATAGTAATTTTACCTGCCATGCAGGTGAGTAGGCAGGTATTGCTGTGGGGCTCAGGTGAGCCACTGCACGTGAAGGCCTCTGAGAGAGTGACATGCTGGAGAAATATGAATGTTTTTTGTTAAAAGCCTGAAGGTAGTGGAAAGTTGTCATAGAACTTAAGTTTTTATGAAGTTGTATCTTTATCTCTATCTGTATATGTTATATAATATTATATATATCCCTATACATGCACCATATGTGTGTGTATATATACATAATATTATATATATTTAAAAATATATATATCTCATATGATCCTTGAGAATTGCTGTCTTGAAATTTTAATTGCCAAAGAATGATCCACCCCCAACTCCATCCTCTTCCCCACCAGATAAAAATGTTTTTAAACAAAGACTTTGTTGTGATAGAAAATCTTCAAATTTGGAAGAACACGTTGAGGTTTTGGTTTTTGATGTAAAAAAAAAAAGAAACAAAAAAAAACCCAGGAAAGACTCCTGATCTCTCACACCCACCCCAGGATTTATTAGTTGAATTTTCTAAGCACAGGGCACATTTGAAACTTTTCAAATACTCTGGCCATGACAGCTAATGGTGGAGGGTGCCATGGTTTGGAAGTTTCTCAAGGCTAATCATTTTTCAAAGGGGGAAAAAGAAAAAGAAAAAAACAAGTAGATTGATAAAAAGGGCATGGTGTTCTTGATGAAGCAGGAAAAATCTCAGGCATGGCTCATCCCCTCCTTTAATTATCCAGCTCAGTCAGCTGTGACCCAGGACTTTGGGAGGTGACCACAGTGTGAGGAAAAGCATGGTTGCTATCGACCCACTGTTCGGTTCAGGCATGGAAAATGGCCACACCGGCTGATTCGTCCTTTTACAAATGGAACCTGAAGAGAGGAGCTCTGGGTGTGATGTGTGGTGCCCAGAAGTCCTCTTGATGCCCTGAGTTTTCTTGAACCTCAACATAAAAATGTAATTGTATCCAAGAAATTGGCTGGTCAGCCAGCTTCTGTGGCAGCTCCTTCACTTGAACAGAGAGAGCACCAGGATTGAAATTTTCAGGTAATATACCTGGAAGGAAGCCCTTGGGAAATCTAATTATTGTCAGCACTGCATGCACTCCACCTTTTCCCCACCTCTGCTGATGGTTTTATCCACATGGGTTAACCTTTGGGGCTTCCTGCTTTCATGGTACGGCCGCCCCTAGACATCATCTTCAGGCAGGGGAAAAAAGCCACGAAAACTCACCTGGTTCCTGCCTCACTACCTCTGAGATGCACTTGTCCTGGGATGACGAAGGAGAGTACCCATCTCTTCTTGCTACCAGGCTTCTACTCAGTCCTCTTGAGGTCACACATCCCAAACAAAACACTCACCGTTTCTTGGTCCCTTTAAGGTATGTTTCATCCGAGGAACTACAGAAGTGACTCTGTCCCTTGTGTAACTTTAGAGTGCAAAGGGCATTACTGCTTAGTTAACTTAGAAGACCTTTTGGGTCAGTTTACCCACGTGAAAAATGACTGTGTCGGTGTGTGGTGAGAAGCCAGGCCCAGTCAATGATTTAAATTACTGTGTCAACATTCACCGAGGGAGGAGAAATGAGTCATTGTCGAATGATGCACTATTGGCATCTACACTGGGCTGTAGAGCCAGCGAGATCTGGATTGGAGTCTTGTTCTGTCACTTACAATGGGCAGCCACTACAGTGGGCATGTCACTTAATCTCGCTGATTCTCAACATTCTTTTTCCTTACCTGTGAAAGTGAGGGTAATGATGACTCTTCACAAGGTCATCGTGAAGATTAAAGAGTAACATTCATTTCATAGCCAAGGGTTTAGAAAATTACAGTTCGGAGCTTACCCTCTTCTTGTTTTGGTCTCACTCTCACAGAGGCAAGGAAAGCTATTCACTGATTTATTCAAGGAGCCCTGTGCCACCCCTCACGGGAGGTGGGCAGGTGAGATATATGAGACATAATCCTTTGCCTCACCTCAAGAAACAAAGGAGCCCGTTGCCCTCTGTAGAAATAAGATCACATTGAATAAATTTGGAGTGTGAAGTCTTTCTCTCTCAACTCTTCTTACATGAACTTCTAATAATCTCTAAAACTTGGGCAACTTTGTGGGTTTGATGCCATTATTTATAAATTGCTGGTCTCTCCTATAGAGATAATTACAAATAAAGCATATTAGGGAGTAGGGAAGGAGAAAGGAGGAGAGCAGGAGTGGAATTTTCCACTGAAGTCTGGTAGCATCACCAGAGTAGACCAGTAGCTGGACTTGCAGAACCGCTTCTATGAGAAGAGTGGGAGCTCAGCATTGTGGTATCTTCCAAACTAATGGCAGATGCTTTGGGGGGGGTGTGGCTCCTCTGGAAGACTCAGAGGCCAGGAATCCACAGCTCCATATTATATATTATATAATCAGAAAGGCAGTGAATATTTGCCTGGAGACCACCTTGGGGAAGGGGATGGGGAGGAAGCTTTTCTGTGTGCTCGCTGTCTGTGACAAGAAAATATATTTACAGGCATTTTGTCGGCACTCTCGTGGAGGGAGGACCTGGCAAGTTTCTCGAGAGCCCAGAATGATAATGATAAGAGGGGGTTAATTATGTGATCCACATCATGATTAAGATGTGTAAAGTACCATCGTTGGCCTCTATAGAGCAGGGGATCCTTATTCTGCATGCAGTTTGTGTTGGTCATAGAGCATATTTTGAGCTTTCCATGCCCTAACCTCAGGCTGTCTAACCCAATATTTTCTATGGAGCCTTAAGTTTCTAATTGTGAATTTCAGGAGTTTTTCGGACTCTCATCCCATGTTTCCTTTCATTCAAGGAGGGAGTGGAAAGTATTTACTCTGAGAAATTGCAAGACCCAGGGAGGTTTTCTGAAATTCTTGTGCTCTCCTGTGTTTACCATAAATCTGAGACAGTGATACGATCAGCAAGCTTATTTATATCTGAGTACAAAACACGAATACAATTTAAACAGAGCAGGCTCCCTTTCTAGCAGCTCCCGTTATATGCTGAATATGACTCTTACAACCTTGGTGGACAGTCTGTCCCACCATCAGATATTGATTAGTAATTTAGTTTGCAGTAAATTGTTGCCTGTGCTAACATTTGCATTTCCTTCCTAAAAAAATGGGTTTCTACCTTCAGCTACCTCTCCAATGTCATTTGAAGACTGTATCTGGCTAACTACTGAGGGCTCCCCCTCCCCGGCTTTCTAGAAAACTAGTCACTTCCGGTAAAGATGTGTAGCTCAGGGTTTCAACGCTGCTTTGACGTGACACCCAGACTGCAGGTCATGCCACAGACTGTCACCGTAAGGTGTCTGTTGGCATCCAATAGGATGACTCTTGAGGAAGTGATAACTTTAAAAAATGTATGATGAGTACCACTGAATTAAGACAGATGGGCTGATTTGTGTTATTCCTGAAATAACTGGCAAGTAGGTGTTTATCTCATTTTACAACAGGACAAAATTGCTTTTAGAGTGATTCATTTGTGATCCCAGCTAAGCTGTACTATCAATTTACTTTACTTCTGACTGGTGTATTTGCCTCGGTATTTATTGTGTTTCCCATCAGTATTGTCAAACTGTGGTGCCGCTCTGACACCTCGACATTTGCATTTAGATTATGGGGTTGTGGGTTAGCATTGTAAGATGGTATATGCAGCTACAGTGTGCTTATTGAAGGTGTAGTCAGAGCCATTTCTGACATTTTTCCTTGGGTTCTGCATGTGAAACCTTGATGATCACTGTGACCCTCTGACAGTTTCTTCTGCCTCCAGTCCCTCCCCATTCCTGTCACCTACTCTGGACACTGATGCTTGAGTGAGTTTTGTAACATGCAAATTTGATTCTTTTAAAGCTTCTTCCTCTTCTTCTTCTTCTTGTTTTTTTTTTGAAAGAAAACCCAGGTTCCTGAAGGGATCAGTTTTACCAAAGGCATGAAACTGATTAGGTATGATGGGGCCTATGGTGACTAGGGAAGTGTCTCCTAACAAAGAGAGCACTGCTATTCCGGCTAATGAGAAAGTCAGCCCATCTTCTTAAGGAAAAATCCAGGTTTATGCAGAATGTCTTGATTTTTAAAACTTTGTACAGGCCAAACAAATTGCATCTGTGCACAGCTTTTGAATCACTGGCTTATAGTCACTCGCTGGTCCCCCCCTTGGACCTTAAGATAACTCCAAACTCTTCGGCATGGGATATGCAACTCTTAATAATCAGGGCTTTGTTTCTATCCTTATCTTCTACCCTGCACTCCATTCCCACCAGTCCCAATGCTACTCACACTGAACCCACTATAGTAAAACCTTCCACAATGCAATCAGTGGATTCCCAAAAGTCAACTGTGCGGAATGAGGGGGATGGGAGCTATGAGGTGGGCGGAATGACCCGGGAGAGCCAGTGCAGTGAGGCACACAGGTTTCAGGGATTTTGCTGCAAGACCCAAATCCATCCCAGTCCCACCTGTGGTTTGGTACAGGCTGGTGGTGGAGGTCTACTCTGGCTTAGTTCTTTTTTTTTTTTTTTATGGCTTAGTTCTTGATGGGAACCATTCTGGTCAGGATAGCAGCAGTGATTCTGGGAATCTTAGCTGGTTGTCATTCTTTGGCCCACTCTGGAGCAGTTGGGATGAGAGGTTACTTGGCATGTGGGATCCAGCATCAGCCTTCCTTTATGTGCATGAGCGCCATTTGCACGTGCATGCATACAGGCAGACATGCGTGCACACACACACACACACACACACACACATAGCAAAGAACTTTAGCTGTCCCCATTTGAGAACTGGGACTGGAGAGAGGGCAAGAGCTGAATCTTGTATTCAAATTCACATTATTGCACGACATGTTATCCTGGGGTTTTCCTGTACCTGTAGTTCCTCAGATGTCAGCACTGGGCTGTGTTTAGCCTCTGGGCGTCTGTAAGGGCTGCTCTGTCTGGTGGCCTCATTCTGGTTAACTCCTCTTAATTTGGGGGGATTCAATTTCTATTTAACCACCTCTTTGAAGACCTCTCCGAGTCCCTGTGAGGAGTCACTTACTTCCTCGTCACTGTGAGGAGTCACTTACTTCCTCTTCAGAATTCTTGGTACGTCTGAACAACTTATCACGTCTCTGTAATTGGTTCCTTCTACTGTGTGTCCCAGGCTAGTTCTGGGTTGCTCGGGGACAGGGACCATATTCCCAGTACCCTTTTCTTTTCTCAGTACCTAGCACATGCTCAGTAAGTGTTTGTTGAATGACAGAAGAATGGAAATGAAATGTAGCCAAATGGCTACAGAAAAGTTTGCCAAGTAAGAATGAAGCAGTTTGGTTGAAAAAATAATATATATTAGTATATATATTTTATAGAATATATTTCATATAATAATATGTACAGTGTATAGTAATATAATATATAGTAATATTTATAATTTTAAATATAATCACACGTTATAAATATATGTAATTATTAATAATATATAATTAATATAGAAACATGTAATCAATATAGAATTGATTATATATTATATTAATTATGTATAATTACAAATTATATATATAATATTACAAATTATATATAATTTATATAGTTATAAATTATATATAATATGTATATATTATGTTCTGGCTCCTACAGAGGAGCTAAGAAGTGAGCATACCTTTCTCTCCCTCCCGTCCACCAGCCACATTATTCCACATTTTAGTTTCGCTCTGAACTTCCTGGCCCAGAACAAAGGTCTCCATGAGTGAAGCCTTTCTTGCTGCTTCCTGGCTTGGCCTGAAGTCAGATGCAGCAGAAAGGAACCTTACAAATAGATCTGCTCTTGCCAGGTTGCCAGCCAAACTGCAAAGACTTGACACGCTCGTTGAAGTTCTAAGCACACTGTCACACCGACCCCAAACTTTCTGCCACTTTCTTCCCCTCCTCCCCCAACTCGAGAATTAAAGTTCCTCAGCAAATTTCCTCCCCCTTCAACTTTTCCACTCTTTGAGTCACCGTCAGTGACGTGCTCTTACCCGTCACTTCAAGTCTTGCTAAAACGAGGTTCTCAGGAAGAAAGGGAATTCAAGTTCAGGGTTAAGATGCTAAAATCAGATTGTTCTCATCTGGCAGTAAATTGGTATGCCACGCTCACCACTGCTGCAGATGAAATTAACCATGCATTGAAATTATTGCAATAGGCAGTGTCATCAAAGCTTATTTGTAATGAAAATATGATGTTTCAAACCTAAACTCAGGAGTATAATGAATGTAGGACCATATGTTTCCCTCCCACGTAGGACTGCAGAGAAGAGATGCTATTTAAAATATGTAGCTGTGGATGGGGCTTGTGGTTTTCTCTGTAGTCCTCACCTCTGGTCACCCGTGCGGGTGGTCCAGGAGTAGGGGGAAGATCAGGGCGCCCAAGCCTGGCAGGGGCGGCTCCTGAGTCTGAGGTGGTGGCCGGTGGGGTCTCTGGCTGGATCTGCTTCTCTCCTTCAGTGGCAGTTGTCTGAGTCCTTAGTGATGCCTCCCTGGTTGCCAGCAGTTGTGCTTAGGCAACTGCTGTAATGACGACAAGGAGAATGAAGGGACTGGAGGTAAACTCTAGTGAGTGGGACCCCTGAGACTGATGGTCAGGCTCAGAGGTTCCTGAGGACAGAGTTAGTTGGTGTTCTCACTCATTCGAAACAGAGGGATGGCAGAAGAAGCCTTCATTCCAATAGCCAGAAGCCTGTGTTCTTTCTCACTGGCCTTTTCCTGGCCAAAGCTAGCTGTCTGAAGGGGCCGCAGACCTTTGTCCTGTGACCGTGAACCTCAGCCACCCAGGTGCTTGGGCTCTGATGCAGCCACCCTGGAGGGCCCGGATGTGTAATCCTAAGTCCTCACAGTAACTCTGACTGGTGGTTATTACCACCTCTGTTTTTTAGGTGAAGAAACTGAGAACCAGAGAGGTTAAGTAGCTTGCCGGAATGAGACCAGCAATCTGAATTATTTCCTGCTTGTTACTGCTGGAGAGCGTGAAGCAGAGGGGTCTAATGAGCTGTTTTGCAGCCTGGTTTTGCCATTAGTAGCCGTGAGACCTTGGGCAGGTTACTTATCCTAAGTCTTGATTTTCTCATCTGTAAAATGGGAACAAAGCTTATCTCAAAATTCTTACAGGAATTAAATGAGAGATTGCACATATGGACAGGAATCAGGACAGAGTCAGCACACATTAAATCTTGGTTGTGAATATCTTGCTGTTGCCTCTGCCAGGGTCCGTGGAGGGACACTCCGTGCCTGCTGTGTCCGAGCCTCTCCTACCCATATCCCTGTCGGCCTGCCTGGCTGGGGTGGGACCAGACGGTGGTGTTAAATGTCTACTTTTTTTGCAAAGGTGACATGAAACAATATAATGTAACGTTGCTGGCGCATAGCGGGTATTCTACGCCGGTACATTTGTTCCTCTCCTGCTCTCAGCTGCCTTCCTCTGTTACTTACATTGCTTTCAGGCCTTTTACAGTGTCATCCATCTGGGTATTCTTATAACCTACGAAGGGGACTTGTGAGGACCAGGAAAGTGTTTAAGACTCAAAGGATATGTTTCCGGTGGAGGAAGTTCAGGCCCCTTTTATAAGTATAAGATGATTTGGGGGGTGTTTGAGTGAGGGAAGAGGGGGAGGGTTTTGGTGGGATGGATTTGTTGGGCCAAAAGGATGGCTTACGCGGAATTCACATCTCCTGAACTTATCCCAGACACAGAAAAATGGATCAAAGCATCCACTTCTTCGTTTCTTGCTCTCCCTATGAAAACATGCGCCATATTACCCAAATTAAAATCCTCCAACAAGTTTCTAGTCTGTGATTTTCTTTTGCCAAGTGTGTATACTATATTATTGTAAAGTCGGGCAGGTCTTCAGCTTTTCATTTGGCTTGTTCAGATAACGAGGTGCAGATGAAGAGGTGACCCTTGTGGATGGCTCTACGCGCTCCTTTGATCTCCTGACGGTTTGCTCGGTGGCCACAGAGCAGCCCCTGTATCTTTCCTCCCTTCAGTTTTACAACCGAAAAATTGAGAGGGCACGTTCCTACCTTCTGAGCCCAGGGCTTTCACGTCTCGGGAAATAATTTGGGGGGAACATTCTGTGTGTTTCTGGTGAAGCAGTGGCATTGAAAGGCAGAAGGGGTCCTACTTTGGACTTAGTGCTTCGACTGAGAGGTTCTCATACCCAGCAGTGGGAGCAGCGCTTGAGGGCGGCAGGAGGAACACGTGCGGGTCTCATCTTCTTGGTTTTGATCAGTCGTCTCTTTGAAAGGTTTCCTGACAAAAGAGCCTCCCTCACGGCATCGGGGAAAGCAGGCTTGGCATTCCATTTTATGTTGAGACAATGCAAACCAAAATCCCTCCCTGATGACTGTCTGATAAAGGAATAAATTGACTGGACAAGGTGATGCGTTTGCTAGGTCATTCTCACCAATGCACTAGAAACACCTTCTATTAAGAACAAAATGAGGACAAATTTGTTATGCACCTTTTGTTATTTTTAGATTGCACTGACTTTTTTTTTTCAGGTTGGAGCCTATTATCCTGAACTTCCTAATAAAGAGGAGTGACTTAGAAAACGTTTCATTGTGTTGACCTTTACTTAATTTTCTATGCAAATGAAAAAAACCTATTCCAAGAACCAGTCCATGCTTTAAATATCCCATGTGTATATGTTGTACTTATAAATAGATGTAGGTATGGCTTTGGAGTATATTTTTATCAGCTTGTGTAAGGGTAAAGGGCTTATTTAAATATATATATATATATGTGTGTGTGTGTGTGTCTATATTTATCTGTTTCTGGGAATAGGGTAAAATGGTTCATTTAGGACCATTGTGGTTCTAAGAGATCATGTGGCTGCTAAAATGTTAAAACCGGGTAGTGTTCTAAAAATAATAATATTCCACTGTGGCTTGCCTTTGGTGAGAGCTCTGCGTAGGGCAATTAGACAAAAATGATATTCTGTTGTCAATTTCCTCTTTAGCAGAAGACAGGGGCTGGCAGTGGAGCTAAAAGTGTTTGCAGGGCCGCTGTGAGGAGAAGCCGGCATCGGGAAGCAGCACCTTTTAACGTTTGGGGATTTTTCTTTTAATTTTCTTCAAACGTTCCAACTGTAGGAGGGTGGGTAACACAGCTGTTCTTTGTAGCTTCTCTTCTGGCAGGCCGACAAGAAAATCAGAGAGCTGCTGGAATCCCTGACTTGGCCCATAAATAGCGGCAAAGTGTTTGGTTTTGAAATGCCTGTGTAGCTCATTGACCACGCGCGATGGCTGGGATGCTAATGGTTTATGTGGCCTGCAGGTGACAGGAAGATTTCTGCAGGCAGGGCTTTGTTGTAAATTCAGTCTGCCCGGCCGCCTCCTACCGTCAGAGCTGGTTTCCAAGTGATTACAGGCTTTTTGAGTTACGGTGAGGGGCACCAAGATGAATGATGGGTTGGCCTAACACAGCTGTTGCTCCCGTCGTGAGGAATTCCAACGGACACATAAAAAGAGATGGTGCCGGGGAGATGTGCGAATTAGAAACGAGGTGCAACTTGTGTCACAGAGCGGGGACTTTTGTGATGACGCTGTAAGAGACGCTTAGAACTTTTATGTTATTGTTCCATTACGGCAGTGGACGCGGGGATAATTCATCCAACATGTATTGCTCTTTCTTATTATGACTATTTATTATTAATAGCAATTATGTCTTGTTCCTACAAGGGACTTCCGTTTCACAGTGTGCCCTTCTCTGTCATCTCATTTTATCCTCATACCAAGTGGCAGATATTTATAGAGGGGGTGGTGCTCTTTTCGGGGGAGCCACCCGGCTCCTGGTGTGTGCCAGGCGCTGTTGTAAGTTAATTAAAAAGACACATTCTTTGCCCACTAGGCACTTCTAGGCAAAAGAGACGAGAAAACCGCAAATGCTAAACATGTCATAGCTGTTCTCCAAAAGGCCCTCTACAAATAAGAAAATAAGGGGTGAAAGGGTTTTTTCTTTTTTGTTTTTGGTCTGTTTCTCATCTTGGTGGGCTTGTTCCTAGAGAAATAATGTTGATAAACAACAACAACATCCAAAGACATTAGTACACACTTGGCCCTGTCCTCGCTGGTACTTCGCGTGGATTCCCTCACTTAATGCTCACAGCAACCGGACAGCGTTGGTCTTGCTATTAGTTTTGTTTTACTAAAGAGGAAACCACAGCACAGAATGAGCCCAAGGCCACGCAGCTGGTAAAGGCATTGGCAGAACTCGAATCCAGGCCATTTGGTCTTCTTGGAAAAGTATAAAGCTCTCTATTTATGAGGATGTTATTACTTTATGGTTTCAAAAAGCTTTCTGAGAATTCCCCTGCTCAGTCCAGATGTAATCCTTTCAGAGGAATCTAAAACAATTTCTTTCCAATGATAATTTACCTACTTCGCTGTGTAGTCATCATTTTTTTTTTTTTTTTAACTTTATGAAGTCTAGAAGAGAAGTCAGTGGGAAATGCAGCACAGTTTCTGAGGCTGGGTTCCCCAAGGGCCATTCAGAACTCTGTACCAAAGCGTGTGACAGAATGTTTTAACCTGAGAAGTGCAGGGCTGTGGCGTCGGGGAGAGGTTGAGGAGGTCTGAGTTTGAGACTGCAGTGAGTTTTCACAAAATCCTGTCTGGGCTTTCGTTTCATCCCTTGTGAAATCGGGACCATCCTACTCATCTTGCCTGTTTCATTATGTTCCCGGACCTGCCGAGTCATTCACCCCTCCGAGCCTTTGTGTGTGCTGTTCCTTCTGCCAGGAGTGCCCTTCTCAGATCTTTACATTGTTTAGCTGTCCCTCATCACACGTCAGCTTCTGGAAAATTCTTCCTTGACCACAATGCTAAAGTGGCAGCCCTCTACTCTTGAGCTTCTATTGTATTATTTTCTTTCATATTTTTATTATTCTTATTATATTCTTAGTATACTTACT
This sequence comes from Stenella coeruleoalba, assembly GCF_951394435.1. Classification (NCBI taxonomy): domain Eukaryota; kingdom Metazoa; phylum Chordata; class Mammalia; order Artiodactyla; family Delphinidae; genus Stenella; species Stenella coeruleoalba. Next base: position 50,430,801 of record NC_137149.1, on the reverse strand, counting down.
GCTTTTAGAAATGATCTTTTTATTTGCTAACTTGTTGATCATCTGTGACCCCAGTGCGCTAGTGTCAGCCTCTGAAAGTAAGGATGTGACCATCTTGTTAACGACCTAAGTCCAGTGCCCAGTACTGTGCCTGGAGCAGAGAGGGTGCTAGATAAATATTTGTTGAAAGAAGGAATGAGCAGATGACTAAATGAGTTACTTGTTGGAGAGTTATTTGGGATGAAGTAAACGAAAGTCCTGTATACAAATTGCTGTAAATATCAAGCACAAAGCCAGTGACAACAAAGGGGCAGATCTGCTTAGGATGTTTACATGCAGCTAGGTGCTCCATCAGAGAACGTGCTCGGGTGACCTGCTTGTGTCAGTTCCAGGAACTGGAAGGCAAGATAATAGCTAACTTAAAATTAAAAAGCCTCTTCCCCCCACTCTCCTTATCATAATGCTGGAATTGAGTAAGTAAATTTCTTGGGTATGTTCTTGATTGGAATTGAATAAAAATCAATGTAAAGTGAAGCCTGAAGCCTTCCTTTAGATCTTCCTGTAGACAAAGTTTCATGTCTCTGATCTTATCAGGGAGGACAATCAAAGGGAGGATGTGTTGGGTCAGTCTTTGGATAAAAAGGAGCTCAAGAATAGCCCTTAATGATTTTCTAATACTTGGTCAGCATGAAAGTGCTCCATCGTTGGTCTATGAAAACGATAGCCTTTCTGATAACATAGTGTTCTCATTTCACCGGGAGCTGTTTCGAGAGCCTCTTAGGTGCATTGGCGCTTGGCATTTCATTTTAATTGGAATAATGTGAATCCTGGTTGCTAATACTCAGAATCAGAAGACCCTCCAAATATGGGATACACTTTCAAAAAATATTGAAATTGAGATGTTTGTCTCCACGTATCACATGGGCAGAATGACGGACGCCAAGATACTCCATGTTTTTTTGCAAGCCTCAGGGTTTTCCTAAGCACATCTGACTGTCTTTGCTACCTACCCTTTACCAGAAAAATGTTTATTTAAATATTGTACCATCCCCACAAGCACTTTTATTATTTACCGATTGAAAAAAATGACATCATTACTTTTCTTTTGAATTTTTTAAAGCGACAATTGTGCAATTAAATTACTGACTTCATTTATATTTAATTGTGCTTTTGGTTTTAATGTGCTATTAGACGACGTTTCTTTCTGAGGCTGTTAGTTTTCCACACAACATGGAGAATCTAAGGCTATATCAAGGAAATATATTACACGGGCAAGACAAAGTCTCATTAGTGTTATTTATAGCATGCTGAAACCTCATTAGGGGAAGGTATGCTGGATTCAAAAATGCATTACCGGGAATGCTTTATTTTTTGTACTGGAGAAATTGCTTTTATTGTGTTTCTTTGTCACAAGCATAGTGGCTACTGGACATTTTGGTTTCTTAAAGTATGAAATAAATTAAGTTAGAAGAAAAGAGTAATTAATCCACTAGCAAGTATAGCCTCATCATATTAGCAGAATGGCCTACACATGGTTCTAAGGAATTTCTATTTATCAACGCACCTTACCCTCGCCCAACGATTCACTTATAACTGGTTTCACCTCAGGTAAAAAGTGATATTTTTCAGGGCAGTAGTTTGCATCTTAAACAGGGATAATGTGCTTTTAGTGCATTTCAAATCAGGGATGAGTGAGTGAAACTTGGGGTGCAAGGTCACAAATTGCCCAATTTAGGAAGTTCTATTTGTTCTAATGTGAGCTATATATTCAAGCCTGCATAAATAGTGTCCAGGAGGCATGCCAAAGGACTGTGATTTGAGGCAAATGGGAGCAAAAGAATGAGTCCCTGAGTTGTCAGTCTCAGGAATGAAACTCATTTGGTGTGTGTGGTTGCCTGATGGGATGGAGTAAGGAGGTGCTCGACTATTATAGTTAAAATTCTGCTCTTTTTTCCCCAAGACTTTGCCTTGCTGCAGGGTAGGTTAGTGGAAATCGTTCAGACCTGGCCACTCATTTCTCTGCTCTGTTATCATCTTGGCTGTCGTTGTTTATTGTCATCTGTCTTTGAGTGAAAGGCTGTATCAGTTAGGAATAATTTCTACTGTAAAATTCAGAAAACCCAACTGATAGTTGTTTATGATATTAAGTATCTACTTCATATCTATTATTTACTTAACAGGAGAGATAGGTGGTCTCAGGGCTTGTTCATTAGCTCAGCAGTATTATAAAGACAGGTTCTTTCCATCTCTCTTCTCTAAAGCTCTCAGCTTTTTCTTTTCTTTTCTTTTTTTTTTTAAGCAGAGGTCTTCTTAGAAGCCCATATGATTTAGATTTATTTATTTGTTTATTTATGACTGTGTTGGGTCTTCGTTTCTGTGCGAGGGCTTTCTCTAGTTGTGGCAAGCGGGGGCCAATCTTCATCGCGGTGCGCGGGCCTCTCACTATTGTGGCCTTTCTTGTTGCGGAGCACAGGCTCCAGACGCACAGGGCCCAGTTGTTCCACGGCATGTGGGATCTTCCCAGACCAGGGCTTGAACCCGTGTCGCCTGCATTGGCAGGCAGATTCTCAACCATTGCGCCACCAGAGAAGCCCGCTCTCAGCTTTTTCTTCATGACTGTTGCCACATGGTCTCAAGATAGCTGCCACAGCTCCAGGTATCACGTCTTTACACTAAGTATTGCAAGCAGAAAGGGACAGGCACAGGCAAGTCTTGTAAGTTTGTATCTTTTTTTTTTTCCGTAGCGAGGAAGCTCCTCCCTCAACCTCTGCAGGCTTCATCTTAAATTTCATTGATCAGAACTGGTCCACTTGACCCTCTCCTCCCCCAAACAAATAAAATTACCAGGATTGGACTATGGTAAGGAGAGGGATCTCTGTTCCCTAAGATAAAGCGTTCTCTCAACAAAGAAAAAGAGGGCATATGGCTATTGGGTAATGAATATCCAGTATTTATTATCTGCCTTGTTGGTCACAAAGCAGTTTATAAGGTTTGTTTGCTTATTTGTTTGTTTGTTTTCGCTCAGTAAATATTTCTACCAGTTACACTTGTGATATTGTTCTCTCGGTCAAGGTAGAGATTTTCCCATCTATCCTTCCTCTTTCCTTCCATTTATCCATTCCCCCCCCGATCAACTTACCAAACATTTGAATACTAGCTTCTATGTACTAGGTACATATTAACTGCTTTGTGGAACAGAGAGATAAACTAGACATGGATTCTACTCTAAAAGCATCCCTGCTATAATTTGGAAATTAGACATATGCCTAAGTAATCATAACTCAAGACAGAAAGTATGAATTGACCTGAGAGTTCAGAAGTGGGAGAACCAGGGACGCTTTCTGGAATAAGATTGGATTTGAGCATTTTATTTCTATCTAATACCTATATTAAACATAATAGCCCTTCCTGTATCTTTGTCATTGGAGAAAATGTCCATGATTCTCTCAGAAGTTATTTTTGACAGCTTCTCTTGCCCCGGCTTCCTGTGACACATCTTGGGGTGGAGTGGTCTCTGGTTAAAAAAGGAGTGGAGAAGGGCAAGGGATGGGTCTTGATGTTCTTTCGCCTCACTTGATAATGAGTGTATTTGAATTTGTGGATGAATTGGGTGGCTGGTTTTGATGAGATTTCTATTGGAATTATGTCACCAATGACTCCAAGTGGTGCATGCAGGGCAAGATCACTACAGCAAAAACCTAGAGAAGAAATAGCCATCATCAGCCACGTTAACAGTGATGAATGATCATGGCACTGATGTGGTCTTTTTTTTTTTTTTTTTTTTCCTCTTGGAAGCAGACAGCCCTCTACCTGGCTACATTTCCAAGGCATAGTGACATAAATAGCTTCTGGGTATACATCTAGAAATGTTCTACCTGCTAACTTAGACTTGAAGGCAGAAAACCACTAAGGGCAGACGGGCACACTTGAGGCTCATGTGTCAAATCCAGCCTGTGGTCATATTTTGTTAGGTGTACGTGGTGTTTTAAAAATCATGAAATTAAAAAAAAAATTCAGATTTTGGGCCTAAGAAATGGAACTGTGTATAAATTCTGGGTCCGTATTCCTACAGGGCAATGTTTGCCTAGAACTGTGAAGCTCCAGCTGCCTTGAACAGGGCATATTCCCTTCAGTTTGCCACATTACCTCCCATTCTCTGTTGCCTCACACTGGCTCTGCTTGATTCACGTGTAGTCCCTGGTGGACAGTGAAAACTTTGGAGTTTTGCCTCCCTGAGTTAGAGACTTTAGTTCAACTTAGGCAACACAGAACAGGTGACTCTAGCCATTTAGAAATTACTGACTTTTCTTATCTTTCAAAGTCCTCAGAGAAAGCGCACCACTATCTTCTAAAGGTTTTATTATTTTGTTTGTTTGTTTTCTCTAAAGTAATGAATAACTTTATATTTGAATTGCTAACAGCTCTGTTTATAATGTGTTGACATCTCAGTTAGTTTTAGAAATGGAGTAAAACTATTTGGAGTTACTCAAGCCAAGTGTAAATTAATACACTTCTTCAGAGCTGTTTTATATATATATCATATATGTATATATAATATTCATATATACGTATATAATACTCATATATACACACAATATTCGTGTATACATATATTACTCATATATGCATATATCATTCATATATGTATATATTATATGCATATATTTATATATTCATATATATGAATATGAATACATATACTATTCATATTCATATACATATATATACATATATATATGTATATATATGAACTTTCTCCACTGGGAAGCATTTGGAAGGCAATTAACTCTTTCAAGAACTGTCATTAAATGATCCCAAGTGGATTGAAAGGGTTAACTCACCTTCCAAGTATGCAATTAACTTCTTCAGGGCACTGCGAATTACAATCTTGGAAAATTTGGTTGAGTTATTGTGGTTGTTACCATTGCTGTTAAATAGTAGTAATAATGGATTTATGTAGTACCTTGACACCACAGAGCTAAAAACAATTACATTTAAATATCAATTTAATTTAATGTGAAACCATGTTTTGTCTAATCATTGTAGCTAATTGCCAGCTTTTAGAAGCCGTTGCCACGATATTTTTATTAATGGTCTGGTAGCAAGTTAACTGTTTGGAAGTTTCTTCCATGAAGTATCATGCAGTGTGAATTTATGTGTATCAAAAGTATCTTTTTAAATGTATTCACTGGCTGATGTGTATACAATATATGACCTACTGAAGATTAGAAACATCAGTGGAGTGAACATGTCTTTGAATCAAATATGTCTGGAGAACGTTCATGAGGGTAAGATGAAGGCTTCAGTTGATGAAGTCAATCTACAAAACAATGAATAAAGAAAGTTGGCTCTCCCACTCTTTCTGTCACCTAGGAATCCCTATTAACAATCCATAGGTGTTCAATAAATACCCAGAGATCAAGCAGTATTGTAACAAACTATGTTTGCAGTAATCTCCCCGGGGGCAGTGCAAATGGTGTGATGTCAGAGTAACACCAAAGAAAGATTAAATGCCTTAAATGCTTTCTCCCTTAAGCTTTTAAAACAAGAAATGATCAAAAAGTCGGTGGGAAATAAAACAATATTTAAATTGTTTATATATATTGGGGTTGAAATCAGAAGGCCTGGTTTTCAGACTTGATTCTTCCACTTTTTAACTGTGCACCTTAAGCAAGTTATTAGACATTTATGAGTCTTTTCCCCTGTTAAACGAAGGCATACCTTCATGAGATGTATGCTGTACACCTCATAGGATGCTTGAGAAGTGAAAGTAAGATGATTTCTGTGGGCAGCTTGCATAGTGCTGGACACATTGGAGATACTCAACGTGCTGGTCAAGTGTTAGTTGCCTTTCCTTTTACATGAAGAAAGGCTTTTTTTTTACACAATGTATGTTAGAAATTTCAAAGAAATGGCCAACATTATTGTACTAAGTTTATGAAAATGATATGGTTGTTCCTACCTGAGTTTCTTGCCTCATCCAGAAATACCCACCTGACTACCAGACGCCTGGTCCTCCTTTCCTATTGATTATTTTCCTGATGATTTGGTGATGCTTGTTGCTGAGCTGGAAGGGTGTGGTAGGTTAGGAGCTGAGGCTTTAAGTCCTATGGTACTAAATTAAGTGATTTAGACAGGTGTGTGTTTAATATGTACAGTTCAGGGAACATATCAATGTCCACGTGATTCCATATTCAGGTCAACCTCTTCCTGAAAGCCAAGGGGTTGAGATATTTGGAAATGAAGCAGGGCATATCGAGCTCTTAGGTTAAAATCTGGTGGTTTGTCTTTTACCACTCGGGTCATCTCTACACATAAAGTGTCCCATTGGTCTTCCCACCTAAGGCTAAGTCACGTGGCTGAGATAGGTGGGTAGACCAGATGGCTGGGGGAGGGCACTCGATCCAGGCCCAGGACCCCAAGCTTGCTGTGGTAGATAGCAGAGCACCAAGGAAGCAAGGAAGCGGTGTGGAAAGATGTTCAGTCTGATTGTCACCTGTGAAAAGGATAGAGAGTTTAGAGGGCAGAGGCAGCGATCCCTGCTGGGAGAAGGTTGCTGGGAGGCCCCCCTTCCCTCGCGCCTCCCCTCCTCTCTAGGCTCCTGGGGCTTCTTCCTTCTCCTTCTCCTCTGTGGGGATGCTGAACTCATCTGTAGCAGCTGTAGAGGAGGATCTCTGGCTCCATGCCACCACTTCTTAGGAGGCCAAGTTAGACCAGGGAATGGAGTTTCAACAACTCCTTGTGCCTCGCATCCCTGCCCCTTCCCTTTTCTCCCACATCCTCGAACTTGCTTTTCCTTCCCACCCCATTGCTCACATCTGTTGCGAAGGCCTAGGAAAGAAAAGAGGTGTGGGCTACACCACTTGTCAGCATCTATTTTCAAGGTCGATTGTGGGGATCAATAATTGAAGAGTGAGTTTTAAATACGAAGTGTCATATAAATGCTAAATAGACTTGTAATTGATGGGGATGCTAACGTTTCAGATACCATAAGGTGGGGTGGGAATGAGTAGATATAAATGCTTATTCCATAAATATCATGACAAAGTAACACGTTAATTTGTTCAACAAATATTTATTGAGTGCCTGACTGCCTCGTAGGAGCCAGACTTTATGGTAGGTGCTAGAGATACAGAGGGAGCAACCACAGAAATGACGATAAACCTCCTTTCCAACTCCTGCCCAAGGAACTTATGTCCTGATGAAGGGAGATAGGCAGTAAGCGAAGGAATAAGATACATAGTGTCAAAAAATGGTGTTAGGTCCTATGGAGAAAAGTATAAAGCAGAGAGGGGTATAAGGACTTGGGGAGAGGTGCAGTTTTAAATGAGATCAACTAGACAAGGCCTCGTTGAGGCTATAGTATTTTAATAATTAATTCTTACCAAGGAGTTTAGATTTTCCAAATTAAAATCTAATTCAGAAAAACATCTATTTCAACCTAGGGTAAAGAATGCCTTTTCTGTTATGTAGATATCCTTTCTAGAAATGGCATTATGGTTGCAGATAAGGATGTGTGTGTGTGCGTGCATGCGTGCGTGTGTGTGTGATTTTTTACAGCTCCAGAGTCAAGATTTTTGTTGTCACCAATCCTTCTAGATTCCACTAACGCTCGAATCTTGTTTTTTTCCAATTCTTTCAATCTTCCTCTTCCTATCTCTTTCTCTCAATATATCCCTTCTGTTTCCTAAGTTTAGTAGCATCTTCTGCCCAAAGTCACCCCTGTATGTTTTCCTAGAAATTCGAATTCAGAGGCCCCTGAGAGCTCGTGGAGGAGTTCCTGGAGCCACTGGGTGTGCGTGGAAATGTGTACAGCTGTGGTCAGAGCCCAGGCTCGGAAGTCAGCACTGAGATCTTGGGCAAGTTATTGGATCTTTCTGGGCTTCAATTCCTCATCTGCAGAGTGAGGCTAATGATTCCTAGTTTGGAGATCTGTGGTGTGAATTAAATGAGAGGACCCAAGGAAAGTGTACAGCATACTGCCTGACCTGCAATATGTTCAAGAGGTGTTGGGTGCTTACGTCCTGATTTTTTTCCTCATTCTACGTTTCGGAAGATAATTAGTATAGATTTTTGTCTTAGAGCCAGGATGGATCATGGAAATCATCTGGTTTAATGGTTTTCAAATTATTATAATTTTTAAATCAATAGAAGGAACCCTGTTTTTTCCCAATGAAATTCTGGCATGGAACCTCAGAACATAAGGAAGATAAATGAGATGAAGCTTGTTAAAATGGGAGCAAGAAATCAGGATCCTGCCCACCTAGCCTGTACCCCTTGACACCTCAACCTTCCCTTCTCTCCACAAAACAGCCTGTAAGGCACTTCTGAGAAACGCTAGGGTTTCTTAGGCCTTTTAGACCAGCCAAAGCCATTTATCAGAGGGAGGCTGACTATAATCTTCCCTCAAATGCTCTGCATCCTTAAATACTCTCAATCAGTCAACCTTGTCTCCTCTCTGGAAGAATTTGGGATGGGAACTGGCACTTTGAATTTCTCACTTACCTACTTCGTCCCGTTCTTTTTTTGTATTCTATTGAAGTTTTCCTTTCCAAGGTCACCAGACTATCTGCCTGGCAAACCCAATGGATTTTTCATCCTGTTTTATCTCTATGCAGAACGTGCAACTAACCGTCTCATCCTCTCTGAAACTCCATCATCCTGGGGCTTCCATGATCCTTAAGTAAGGGGCTGAGGCATCTTAATAACGCTTCCTGAATGATAGCTTTGATTGTGTCACTCCCTTTCTCAGAAGCTCTCCATGGCTCCCTATTGCCTGTAGAATCAAGCACGTACTCTGCAACCAGTCTTCAAGGCCTTTCGTGATCAATCTGCTATAAAGCTCCTTTTTTAACCTTAAATTTTATGACTTCCCTGGATTCTTGCCTGAACCTGCTCTATGCCTCCCAAAATGTGTCTTGAAAGTTCAGAAACTTTACTTATGGCTGGGGAAGGAAAAAAATAAGGGTAGGATTAGGGAAGATGAAAAAGAGAAAGAACCACTTCACCTGGACTTGGTAAGATGGGTAAGATTTAAAACCGTAGAGACGGCAGCAAGAGCATAACATGTTCCCTGCAATGCGTTAAGGGTGAATATGTGCTTTTGTCAACCCTGCTAGATGGAAATCATTTGAGATCAGGAACTAATGTGCTATTAGAGCCTCCACAGTACACGACTCTAGCTCTGCCCACCATAATCCTCAACAAACAAATGCACAAAAGAAGGAATGACCAACCAAATGTGTGAAAAAATCTGCACAAGTTTATATAGTCTATTAATGAATAGATGAAACCCTTTGAAAAATGAAAACTAATATAGAAATGTGTTTTATTATCTAATCCCCTAATGTGCTTTTTGTTTTATAAATGATGTAGTTATGTTATTATAATGTGTTTATGTCCATTAATAGTTTTGTCAGAGGAAAGCCAGTGTCCTGTTGGAATTATTTATATACCTGGACTTTTTATCATGGCTTTTCCAAAGGATGCAATATCGGTTATTTTTTTTTTTAACCCAATAATGCTGCATCACCAAGCACTCCAAAACTTGGTGGCTTGAAACAACCACTGTTTATTATTTCTCATAGGTCTATGGGCTATCTGTACAGTTCTTCTGGTCTGAGGCGGCCTCAGATGATCTCAGCTGGGCTCACTTTTGTGTCTGGGCCAGCTGGTGGGCCAGCTGGGGGCTGGCGAGTAGGAGGATAAGCTTCACTCTGCTCTAAGTGATCATGGGCTAGCCCAAACTTGTTCTCTTGGTGAAGGCAGAAGAAAAAGAGAGAGAATAGAAGTGTGCAAGGGCCACTAGCCTCAGATCACACACTCACACTGTTGTTTCCATCGTATTGTATTGGCTAGAGCAAGAGACAACGTAGCCAAGCTTCAAGAAATGGGGAGGTGTTCTCCACTTCTCAGTGGAAGAAGCTGCAGAGATATGGCAAAGGGCACAGACACAGGGAGAGACAGAGAGCTGGGGACATCCATCTCTGCAGTCAGTCTGCCATGGCAGACCTACATGCTTCGTCAGTTTTTCTTGAGATTAAGAAGGAGACGAAGGAAGATACACATTACTCTAACTTGAGGGACCATGAACTTCCTTTTGCCTCGTTGATACTCAAGCTGCGGCTTAAGGTGCTCGGAGTATTACTACTCGATCTGCCCCTGAAGCTGATTTGATTCTTTAAAGGCTAACTCTATATTCCGTCTCTTTCACGCCCTCTTAGTTTCTTATCTTCTAACACAGGAAATGATAGATCAGTTATTTGTTGCCTTTGTGTCTCTAATGAGTAGAGAAAAGAAAAGACATTGGGAAGTTCCTAGGAAGCAGATATGTAGAGAAATGAAAAGAGAGAGCTTTGATTTGCCTCTTTCTTGGCTGGTTTTTCAAAGGTGAAATCTAGAAGAAAGTAGAGTGAAGTCTCGGGGGACAGCTTTGGGTCTGGGAAGGATCTAACCAGGTGTGGAAAGGTATCTGTGCGGCGGGAAGCACATAGAAGTGCTGATCTGGAGTATTGGAAGGCATGAGAAAGAAGGGGCTGATCAATAGCTGTTTCTCAAGTGCAGAGCATAATTTGTGTCAGGCTGCTGAAATGAGTTAGTGCTTCATAGTTAATGGCCGTGAGCACATTTTGTTATCGCTGCACTCTCTAAAATGTTTGCCATCCACAATTTAAAAGGCTGTGGGTGACTCACGGCCAATGTGAGTAATGCACTGGAGCTCTGTGAGCTGGGCCTCTTCTATTCTGAAAACCTTCCCCTTGGACATCGTGTCTCTGTATTTACCTCTCTGGCTTGGCCGCCTCTCGTATCATCTGGTATTCTTGCCATCTTGTTTGGACATTACTCTTCCTCAAGTTGCCCTTCTTTCCTTGGGGGCTGTCCTGGTTCCCCCACTCAGTCTTTTCTTGAACCAGGTGGAAACATCATTCCCTTGACATTCAAAGTGTGGTCCACGGACCAATAGCATAGATATACCCTGGGAGCTATGATTCAGCCCGACTGAATCAGAGTCTTCATTTGAACAAGATCCCCAGGGGATCCGTGGGCACATGAAAGTTTGAGAAACACTGCACTATTCAACAAACATTGATTTTCACCCCTGCTATTTCTGTTCCTTCACTGTTAACCTCCCCCAGGCCCTTTCCCGCCTTACCTTAGCTCAGAAAATGCTCGTCCACTTTTCACTAAACTCTGTATGAGTGATTCCAAAGTGTGATGAGTTTCCCTGCTGTGGATTGACATAAAGGCCCATTAAAAAGATCTTTTCCCTCCAAGGTTGCTTCTTTTTTTTGCTTGGGTAAGTGGAAACTGGTGGTGGCTGTGGGGTCTTCTTCCTTTGTAATGTGGTGTGAGCCACAAGGTAGTCCGAAATCAGACATTTACGAAAGCAAAGGACACTCTGTCTTACTCTCGCCATACCCTGATATTAATCAAGGCTTCCTGCCAGGAGAGTGGGTACTGTGTGTGATTAGAGGCATATTAGAATATGATCTCATTTAAATTGCTCCCAGTTGAGTGAGTTATACCCATTCCTTGAGTCTTTTCCATGAACCCTGTGCCAAATCCTGAGCCAGGTATCTATCCATATTATCAGCACATCAGCCCAATGGAGCATCATCCCCATTTTACAGATGTGAAAGTGACGCTCAGGGAAGGGAAGTAATTGCCCAAAGTTGCATAACTGGTGAACTGCAGGATTTGAAAGAGGCTACATTCTTCACTTCTCTGTGATTTCTCCAGCTGGAACTTCCTTTTTCCGCTTCTAGAAAGCTTTTTCCTCTGGGTTTACTAGGCATATATTTTTGAGAAGCGTCGTTACACTAAGCTAATTCCTGATCTTCGTCCGCCCCTGGGCTCGCGTATTTCGAGTCCACGTCCCCACACTGTCTTCATTGTCTGTTCCCCGTGCTGCCTCCAGAAGAAGGTCCGTTCTGATTCCTTCCAACGAGATGGCAACTCTCTCTTCTTCGATCTGTGTTGCCTGTGGTCCTCTGAAAGCTTTCCTTACTCAGGGAATTACCTGCCGCTTTCTCTAACAAGGACGTTCCATCCTTTGCTCCCCTCTGTCCACTTTGCCCTGCCTGGCACTGCGCCTGGCACATCACAAATAACACATATTTGTTCAGTGAATTGAATCTGAGCTGATTTCTCTCTGACAGGGACCTTGGGAGTGTCAGGACTTCGGGTGGAGGGAAGGTTGTTAACAGAGGAGAATTTCTCTACACAGACTATTTCACACTTTTTGCCAAGGGCCAGCCCAGATTTCTCTTAAAATCCAGTCCACAAAGAAGCGAAGCTGAGGGGATGATGAGCTTGCCCTCCTAGGGAGAGGGGGGCCCACACCACTGCTTTTGCTCCTTAAGAATCTCAACGAGAAAGAAAGCAGAAAACATTTAAAACTTCCTCTTGGAAAGCTCTTCTGCCTCTGATTTTTTCAGAATGTCTTCAAGTGATTTGGGTCTATTTTTAATACCCGTGAGACATGATGTTGTAAGGAGAGCTAAATATAGGGGCCACATCCCCCTTTCTTTTATTCATTGGCCTTAATCTTCCTGGGAGGAGAAGAAAATGCACATGATATTTCACCACAGAGTTGTGACGTTTGCCCTGCTGGGCCTTGCTGCGAGGAAATTCATAAATACCATGTCGGAAATAAAGATAATGAATGGATTCTTTTTGGAGAAGATGTGAAGTGGGAGTTTATTTATGTTAAACCTCCCCTGTCTGCTGAAGACGGCGAGATAGTTCCTCTCGTTTTCCTCAGGGTCCTCTGGGGACAGCAGGCAGCCTGTGTTACTGGAGCGAGCTGCAGCACCCTACCAACAGAATCGAGAAGAGCCGGACAGTCAGCCAGAAATAACACACGGCATCAGAACAGCAGCTATAATTCCGGTTTATTATATACTTACGAGCTTCCTTCTCTCCTTTGAAAAAGGAGGCATTAAGTGGTTGTTAAAAGCAAACAACTTTGTGAGTACCCGTTGGACCAGAAGGAGAGACCGGAGCTTACTGCGGCTGCCCTAAGCCTGAGGGATCTGGGCTGGAGGGCTCTGCTCTCTGTCTTATGCCTTCTTTGGGGCCTTTGCGTTTCCCACACACCTTCAGGATCCATTGTTTCCACTTGTTTTGGGTGGATCCCTACATCAGCATCAGCATCTGGGGATGTGGCTGGGATGCATCTTCAATCTGACGCTGGTGGCATCGTTACCTGTGGTTGCTTTGGAGGCCGATTAAGAAGGGAAGCAGTCGGGGGTGTGGCTCCCAGGATGGGCTCTGGAATCATCCATTTGGTCGTGGATTCGCTCCCTTAAAGCCATGAGAACTTTGCAGAATTATTCGACTTTTTCATGCTTCAGTTTCCTCATCGGTCAAAGAGAGATAATGATAACCTCATACAGAATTGTCTTAAAGATTGCCGTGCATGGCGAGCAGTAAACACTCAGCATCCTTTAGCCTCTAAGTCTACCCTTGTAACAAAGGCTGGGCCCAGTGCATCTTCTAGAGCAGAGACATGATTCAAGGTCTGATATAGTTACTGTGTTTTAATAACCATCTACAGGATGGTCTTGCCTTAATTTGGTTTCTAAATCTGCTCACTGTCCTGATTCCTAGTGTTGTTCTAGGTAGAGTGGCAGCCTTCATTTCAGAGAAGTTGCATCTATATTAAGTGCCGTATCTGTGCTTCATGTGGGCTGCCTCTTGGGGAAGAGGTCTTCCCCCTGCCTCCTCTGTCATTCCCCAGGAAATAAGAGCGGCCCACAACTCTGCCTGAGAGACGGAACTACGGCTGGAAACACTGAAGGATTTCTTCTAATGGGGTAGAAATCAAAAGGTCCTGAATGGCACTCTTTCTGCCCAAGTCCAAGAAATACAGTCCCCAGTTACTCCCTAAACCTTCCAACAGAAGCTGCATGTTTAAATCTCTTTGCTTGTGTGTGCTCCTGTCCCTCTGTCCTCAGAAAGGCAGCTCTCCAAAGGAACATCTTTTGTTAAATGACATTCAAAAGACTTAACACCTCTGCTGATCTCTAGTTGGTTGGCCTCTGAGGGGACTTTTGGCTCTCTTAGATAAATCATGGCTGTTCAGACAGAAGCTAGAAAGTACGAATTTAGACACCTTGAGGATATTAGGTCAGAAAACCCCTTGTCCCCAAATTTCTCTGTTTATACAAATCATTGACTGGAATCTAGCAGAGGAGAGTTTGTCTGTGTGGGCATCAGTGTCCTGTAGGTGTCCATGGGTATTTGGATTTGGAAATCAATCTAAAGAGAAAAAAAGAATTCATGGGTCAGAGTGCTGTGAAGTCTTATTGGTTCTGTGGTCTGTGTTTCTGTAGAAACCTTTCAGAAACTATTGGATTTAAAAACATCACCACCAAAAACCTTAAGCCTAGATTATATACTCAGATTTGGGGCGGGGTCTCCACATTGCCTTCTCCAGGGACACGGCAACAGGAGCGGACCTCCTGGCATTGAGCTAGGTTGGCATAGGGGGTTGGGATGGATGGATCCCTGGGGCAGTGCCAGCATCCTTCCTTCTCCATGTTCAGATATTATTGTGGCTGAGATGATTTGCTTACCTGGCTGTCTCCCTCACATGAGGGCAAGGAGTGTGTTCCTCATCTCTCATCTCTAATGCCCAGCACTGTTCCTAGCACATATTAGGTGTTTAGTTCATGATCTTAGAATCCACGAGCTATAAAATAATGTGAAAAACCACTTTGCATCTGTGTAGTTATAAAGAAAGACATTTATCTTGATTTCTGTTACAGGCCTGGATTTATCTCTGATGCCAGTTTAGGAAAAATGTTTAGAAAAACATTTGGATTTGAATTCTGACATTTGGTCTGTCTATTAATTTATGGTTTATTTGATAGCTCTAAGAGGCATGTTTGAAATCTAAAATGAATTAAATAAATTACAGAATTTGTCTCCCTACCTCTGTCCCCTAGAACCCAAAAGTGTTAATCAAATGTGTGCTCAATTTCATGGTTGCTAGGTTATCGCATGGTCTGCATCTGCAAATTGGAGTTTATTTGTTGTAGAACGTTAAAAAATTATGGCTGTTCAGACAGAAGCTAGAAGGTACAAATTTAGCTCTTATTTTGTAGTTCCTGTCATAATGCTTTCCTGGAAAAAAAAAATGAAGAGCATGTTTGTCACGAGTGGTCTTACCTCTAAATTATATTGTTTTTTTTGTGGTTTTAAGCCAGATTCTTGATGTTACTTTAACTTGCTTTTCCTGGTTTAATTTATTTTAGTTGGTAAAGATTATTCATCACTCATTCAATTCCAGGGTTATCTATTGATTCTTTTCTCCCCATTTGGTATTTTCTGACATTTTGTGGCACTCAATATTGATTTATACAAAATCAGTCATCTAAATGTCCAGAGGAGGTGTCATTCACTTGTCATCAGCTGTTTTTCTGAGCTAGTAAGTGGAATAGTCACGTACACTGAGGTTGTTGAGTGATTTAAGGGCTGGAGTCCCGCCGTCACACCTGCTGGATCGTGCTGATAAAGATCCTTACAGAATTTTGAAAGTGAGATCACTGAGAAGATTCTCCAGAGGCAGCAGCAAGCAGTTTCTTAGTAGGGGGCTCAATTCTTCCATGTAACATTTATCAGTTATTCTGTTCCTCAGTTACTCTAAGCCTATGCTCTAAGTTAAGAAAAAATAAATAAAATAAATAAAGCTTGCTATGCGAATACACCTTCCAGATAATTCTTCCTTTGTTTCCTAAATTTAATGAATCAGCCTTGATAAAATGCAAATAGGTTCTGTAGATCTGGAGTGGGGCATGAGATTCTGCATTTCTGCCAAGCCCCTAGGTCATGTTGGTCTGTACACTTTGAGTCCTTAGCCCACCTATTAACCAAATTCCCATTCTGATTCCTTCGTATTTTGAAATTCTTGAACTGTATCTGAGGTTCCCCAGGCATTCAGATGTTAGTATTAGGAGTAAATGAAGAGGGAAGAGATGGACCCCCTTCCTACCCCCACCAAGTTATATCGGCATTATATTTTTCCAACGTTATATTTTTTAACGGCAATGAGAACGTAGGTGTATGTTACAAATCCCTAAACCAATTGGATAGCTTCTAATAATCTTCCAAGAATCTGGTGGTTAGTAAAGTCAATTTTCGTGAGTCTTTGAATTTATATTTCTTAAAGTTATTTGTGCCTGAGGGGCTCTGGCAATCCCTCACTTCCTCGGTTCTAAGCCCTTCTCCTCTTCTGAGGTTCCTCTGGCCTCCATCTTCATTTCTTGCCTGGTGGCAAAGAGTCTTACTCTCTAAGCTGAACTGAAAAATAACTTGTGACAAAGTGTTAGGAGATAAAGCTTTAGGTGGCCCCTCCTAGGAGTATGTGCAATTTCATAGACAGTGACAGAAAAGTTTTTAAAATCAAAAGATATGACTGGTGGAATTTTAGCCCCATGGCAGTCTACTGGAGGACCTTTTTTGGGGGGTCAGGAGGAAGAGGGAATGATGTTTCCAGCCTACCACATAGCCTATTTCTCATTCATTCTTCCTACTCATAAGATCTACCTTCCCACTCTACTCATGAGTCCATTGGTTATGACTTCTGGGGTAGTCTTTAAAGTAATCTCTTTCAAGGAAGTATTCTGTAATTCATCTCTGCTGTGCGTACTATTTGCTAAGGCAACGCTCTGTGTCTACGGGCTCTCTCGATGTCCAGGATCTCACAAAGTCCGGAACAGTATATAAACATACTGGAAGGGGAAATATTATTTTTATATTGAATTGGAAGGATGATGTATGGAATATCTTCACCTGGTCGGACTTAGATTTCATTCTTCTCAAGTCAGCGACAGATTCATATGAGGTTCTCATCTGTATGTTGCTTTTATTACATTATTTTGCTTCGGGCTCAAACATATCAAAGTGATTCAGACACTGTGGATGAAATCATCTGATTCCCATCAATAAAAGTCTACTAAATCCTTTCGATTATAGGCAGTTGGTATTATTACACGGTTATAGGAAGACATGGGGATGCTATGCACTAATTAATAGGAGTCTACGTGGCGCAGATTTATACAATGATGAATGTTTATAGTTATAGCCAGACTGTTTCTCACTTAAGCGATATAAGTAGATTTAGGTATTGAAATGGATTCTGTTTCTTGGTTTGAATATTTGAGTCTATTGCTTTCTATCTCTGTTCACTAGGAGTCGATTAAGAAAAGGTCCTTTCTAGTTTACCTGCTTATTCCATGATTGAAAATGGTTGTTGACTGATTAATCATGTAAGTTGATTAAGTTGGGGGATCATAAATCATATACTTACACAAAAATTTGACTTTTGCTTAAAATCCATAAATGCACATTTATTCATCAGGGTATTGCTGTGGAGCTAAGGCCTTTTCTCTAAGTAGGGGTCCACAGAGTGGAATTTTGGAGTCTTTTTTTTGTGTAAGCTATATCCCTAGAGGAACCTCTACAAATTCCATTTTCAGTGTCTTTAAAGGAAATTAAGAATTTTAAGGCAGTGACCAGTAACTTGAGTAGAATCTGTGCAGACCTTTATAATCCCTGCCCCTGCAACGACAATATTTTTAAAGCAACTTTTCTTTATTGGGTCTTTCCAAAGCATTTGACTAGTTTCATGAAAGCAACAGCTCCCTTTCCACTGAAACTCATATTTTATAGCTATATTATTTAATTAAATTATGTAATTACATTAACAGGCACAACTGGTATAAATAGGATTGGGAGCAAACACAAATGAATCTTGATAAGCTTACAACTCAGCCACATGGGAGCCAAAGCACATAGGTGCACAAGAGAATATTCTCCTAGCCACAGTGCTTTATTGTCCGCTGTCCTGTGGGCATCACTGTAGTTCAGTTTAGATATTTTACAGAGGGAATGATTAGCATTAATTATTCCAGTGAAACAGTGAACTGGAAACCAACGTTCTATTTTTTTTCTTTCCAAATTATGGCTACACTACCAAAGTTCATCCTTTTCAGATTTATCGCTCTTACGCCACCTGTTTTTGTTTGTTTGTATTTATTTTGTTTTGTGAGAGTTAATACACAGACACCTCTGGTGCTGTGGACTTGATACATTATTGTAGTTTTTCTGTGAAACCAAGTTCTGAAGGTAAACACCTTACTATTAGCTTCTAATAAAAAAAAGAGCAAAAACAGAAGTAAAAGTTTGTGGGAAAACGTCTTGGGAAATTTCATTGAGAATGGATTTAAAGTGAGAATGTATAATAAAATGGATGGTAGGAACTCATAAAAATTCTAGCCCAGGTGTTAAGTGAAAGTGTGTACAAAATCCTATTGGTGGGTGAAAGACCATCAGTTCCTTCCACACCTGGGTACTCCTTGGCTCTGTACTTATTTTCATCAATGTCCCCCGGCTCTCCCCACCCAGGCTTTCTTTGATTTTCTCCTCTAGACCAAATACCTGCATCCCATAGAGCAGGTTAAAGTGTCATGTTCTGCCATCATAGAACTCTGTGGAATGTATGGCTTAAGTCACTTAGAAAACTATTTTCTAGTCCTTTGATTCTTAAAAATGAAGTATTAACCCATATTTATTCTATAAGTTAAAGGAATTTTCCTTAAAATCAAGGGAGGACTGACTGATGCATTTTGTACAGATATTTCCTTTTTTTTTTAATTTTTATTTATTATTATTTTGTTTTTTGCGGTACACGGGCCTCTCACTATTGTGGCCTCTCCCGTTGCGGAGCACAGGCTCCGGATGCGCAGGCTCAGCGGCCATGGCTCACGGGCCCAGCCGCTCCGCGGCATGTGGGATCTTCCCGGACCCGGGCACGAACCCATGTCCCCTGCATCGGCAGGTGGACTCTCAACCACTGCGCCACCAGGGAAGCCCTCCTTTTTTATTTTTTTATATAACTTTTCCTTAAGGAAAATGTTACAAATTCTAAAACTCTTTCTATTTCTTATTAGTTAGCATATTCTCAATAAGCTGCTTATATTGAAGGAAAAATAGTGATTTGCCAGCAATCCTCGGCATGTAGATGCATCACCCCAATATCTGCCTTCATTTTCACATGGCTTTCTACCTGTGTGCGTTTGTCTTTGTGTCCACATTTTCCCCTTTTTAGAAGAACACCAGTCAGGTTGGATTAAGACCCACCCTACTGACTTTGTTTTAGCTTGATTATCTGTGTAATCCTGTGTCCAAATAAGATCACATTCTGAGGTTTTAGGGGTAGGATTCCATCTTATCTTTTTGCGAAGACACAATTCAACTCATGACGCAGGGCATAGTTTTTAGCGTTTGCATTTGCAAAACATTAAGAAAAAAAAAAAAAGACTCTCCCAGCGGTGTCCCAAAGCAGGTTTGAGTTTGTGTCTTGAAATGTCAGTGTTGCAGTTTGGCTAACGTGTTATATATGCTTTCCTTACACTTTATTTTCATAGTTGAACCTTCCTTTAATGAAAATATTTACAAAGAAAGAAACAAAATGAATTCTTTTTTGATTGCTTGATTTAAGAATCATGAATAAAAGCTATGCTATTTAATAAGCTCCCATATTCCTGTATGTTCTCATCATGTTTACATTTTGAAGGCGTGTACTTTATTTTATCAGTAGTGAATTCATACTGAGCTACATTTAGTATTTGAGGCTTCATGTTGCTTTCGTTAATTTCCTTGCTAAATGATAAGTGGCATTAAAGTCATGCTATTCTGAGTTTGCTTTCCGAGACAGAGTGACGCTGCATTATTGAACACTTTTACCCTTCCTTTTTAAAATTCATATTTCTACATCATCTATGGAAATTGCCACACTTAATGCTACTATCTTATGAGCAGGAAAAACCCAGGCTGTAAAAGAAGGAGGAAATAGTGGATTATGTGGGACGTGGGTAGAGCAGACTGACTTGTAATGGAATTTATTTAAAATAAAATAATACTGCAGACTTGATGCTCATGATAATGCTGTAGTGAGATTATTTCATTTGATTCTTATAATGACTCTGTGGTAAGGACAGTGTATTGGTCAGGGTAGGCTAGGCTATGCTGTGGAAACAAATAAGCCTGAGGTTTATTTCTTGTTCACATAATGCGTGTTGTTGGTCCAGGTGGCTCTCCAGGGCAACTGTCCTCCATGAGTTGGCTCAGCGTTCTAGTCTGCTTCGATGTTCAGGCATGTCTTAGCAACATATGCAGTCACTGCAGTAGGGGAAGAGTTGGCTAGGAGTCAAGAGCTGGTGATTAAGGTCTCCCCTTGAGAAGTGATAGCCATCACTTTTCTTACATGTTATTGGCTGACACAAGACATGTGATTGATTAAGGCTAATTTTAGGGGGTTAAAGGAAATGCCATCTTGCTGTGTCCCTGGGACAAATGGGAATTAGATATTGATGAACAATAATATGCTTGAGACAATAATACTTCCCTTTTACACACATGGAAACTAGGGTTCAGAAGTATTAGGTGACCTGCCTAGGGATATAGAACCAGATAATAATGGAGCTGCTACTCACACCTTGGTCTGTCTGACTCCAAAGGCTATCTGTTCAACCACTTAGTGTACTGCCTTCCATAAGAACTGAGTCAGCTACCTTGAAGATGATGTGATTCAAATGGTAAAGCTAATTGCCCCCAGTTTTCCTTACGGAGTGCTTTTGATAGAATTTAGAGGAAATGGGGAAGAACAGGTGATTGGTGAGGCTTCCATTGAGTCTAGTCTCTGGGGAAATTTTCTGGTCCCTTTCTCCTCTGGCCTTTCTCTCTTACCCTTCAGGGTAACCTCTGAAGAAGCATCTGAATATTATGGATAAAAGAGAGGAGCTGAGCAAGTAAAGGAGCGATTTTGCATTTCTCTGCTTTGCTAGAGGTGGAAGGTATAGTCTTGTAATTATTAAAGGGATAACAGTGTCAAGGTAGGCCTGTACGGCAATTTGTAGCCTACATAACATGTCCATATCTAATCTGAAGATGAGAGCAAACCTCAGTGTACTAATTGACCCATATCAGTGAGGTGTGGTTGTCAGAATAGCCAATGGGACCTGGGACTGCATCAGTGAAAGGAACTGACTAACATGAAGTAGAGGTGGAGAACGCAGGCCTTGGGGTCACATCTGGGCTACCCTCTGACCCATCACCTAGGCAAATACCTTTGTCTGTCTTGGACTTTTCACTGTAAATCAGGAGCAAAATGATGACTTCACAGTATACTCATAAAGGATAAATGATGTAAGGTTAATAAAGTACTTGCAGTACCGGGTGTATAGGTCCATGCTCAGTAAATGCTGGCTGTTCTTCTTATTATGTTGGTTGTTAGTGTGAGGATTTTTAAAATAAGGCATGTGATTATTAGGCTCTACGTGCAATGATAGACCATAGCGGGGATATTACAATCACTTCTGGAATATTAGAATCACTATCACTAGAGATAATGAAATATATTTTGAGGCTGGCATCCAGGTTGGAGAGTTTACCTGAAACCATCTTCCATGGTTTGCTGAAGAAACTAGCAAGACCTAACTTGGAAAAGAGATACTTTAGCAGTGGTTTGAGGGCGTGGGCTGCTACTGTCTTTGGATCTCTGAAAGGTTGTCCTACAGAATAGGCTCTAGTATTCTTTATGGAATTAAGAAACAGTACAGCCATGGAAGTTGCAGGGAGAAGGATATCAGTTCACTGTGGGACAGAAGAATCAACCATGGAATTGGACTGTCTTGGGAAGTAGTGAGTTTACTGTCATTGGTGGTAAGAACATTGTTCACATGGGTATTGGCAGGATCTTGGGCATTCAGGCATCAGCTGAGTGATTAGATTAGAGAAACCTTAAATGATACTCAACACTGAGTTTTGTGATTCTAATCCTGGGCACTCAATAGAATCATCCAGTGGGATTTAAAAAAATATAGCAGTGTCTTGGGCCCTACCCTAGACCAATTAAATCAGAATCTCTAGGGGTGAGGCTCCTGTAACAGTATTTTCACAAGCTTTCCAGTTGATTCTGTTGTGTAGCCAAGTTTGATAACCACTGTTTCAACAGAAAGAAGCAGGTGCCATTGGCAGTAGCGCCTCTCTTAAAACTGTAGGTGATCAGTTTTGAATAGCAGGAGAGAGTATCATTCTGTGTGAGAAATAGTAATGGAACAGGGCAGAGTCTGGTTGGGTTTGGCTTCGTTGAGCCCCCAATATTGAGAAGTCCATCCAAACTGAAGCCTCTGGTCATTTTGGCTAATGGTTTTGGTAAAGGGTTGAGGTCCATGTTCAGTTTAAACACACAACTTCCTAGAAGGGGGAAACCAGAGACTGTAGACACTCAAGATTCAACTATAGGAAAAGTCTATTTTCCCCCAAAGGGACTTGCTATTATTCATGTTTACTGGCTGCTGAGTGATTCATCCGGTGTTGAGGGAGATGTGCTCAAATGAAATGTGTTGCTTCTATGTAAAGTAGCTTATTTCTTCTAGGATACTCCGGCCCACTGATGCAACCCTGCAGAACAATGCAAATCCTGCTGTGAGAGTGTGTGTGTGTGTGTGTGTGTGTGTGTGTGTGTGTGTGTGTGTTTGGGGAGGAGGAAGAGACAGGTGCACACATAGATATGCATATTTCTAGGTCATAGAGCATGCCTTCACACCTCCCTCCTCTGACCTTTATGCCAGAAACCTAAGAATGACCCATTGTCCACTGGCCCTGGAGCTTGGTTGTTCCTAATCTCTGGATGCTCAGTGGCTGAGCTGGCCTCCTGCCTGGCCATTTGGCAGCCGTCAGGGTAGCCCCGTGTATCCCAAATTTGTTCCCGCGTGGCTTCTTCCTGCCTGATCCCTCATCCTCTGGCATGGCATTTTCTCCATGACAGTCTGCCCCTGAACTGCCCTCGCTGCCGCTTTGGTAAAGGCTTGCAACGAAAGAGTAACAGCCACTGGCGAATCCAGTTTGTGCAAGCAGCATCAGCAATGGATGAGACCTCCCCCAGGCTGGAAGAAGACTGGAAAAAAGGACTTCAGCGAGAAGCGAGCTGGCAGGTAAGTGATGTCCTCGGCCCCAGACGGACCCAGAGCTCTCGCTCAACTCTTTTAGCCCAAGTCTGGGTAATTCACATCAGTCTGTTTGCACAAATGCGTTATCTGCAGACACATCCATTTGGGGAAAGTCATCATTAGTTTTCATTTCTTTGTAAACCATGCAAATAAGATTCCAAATGAATTTCCTCTAGATTCTTGAGCAAGCTAATAGGGTTTTACAAATCTATAGATGTTGCTAAATTTATACTTTCTTAATAAAGCCCCTTGAATTAACAAGTTGCAGGTGTATGTCAAAGGAAGCATGAAGATTTGGTTTGTGTGAGTATAAGTTCATTGCAACATAAAAATTTAATACAGCACCTGTCCCCAGACTTACTTTATAGTGTTACAGTAGCTTGGAATAAGGGGCTTGGTTTTAACCTATTTTAATGAGGTGACCATTCTTTTAATGCGGCTTGCGTGCCTTTCTTATTTATGCTGAACTCATAATAGGTGGAAGCTCTGTGGTATGCAGAAAGTTCAAGCTAAAGGATTCATTTTGGTGTAGAGGCAGTTTTCATTAAAATATGCAAAGCAATAATGTTTATACCTTACAATACCTATTTCAAATTAGCAAAATTATATGCTCCTGTCTCATAAGCTGCCAGCTGAAATCCCTTCCTAAATCCTGTTGAATGGCTTTGATTACTCTTCTTCACATTACACATTACACCTCTAATGCATATTTTTACGCATCCACTCCATTGCCATTTAATTAGACAACAATATTGAAGAGTGATGCCAGAGGTTTGGTTTTTTTTTCTAATGCTGCTCCTTATGGAAAAAGAACGCTTCCGTGCATGAAGCATTTCTTATGGGCGGTGTTGGATAAAGTGCAACTGTGATTTTCCATTTTGTCTGTAGCAGACAGTTTCCTACAGAAATGGTGATTCAGGATGAGTTGATTTTCAACATCAATTTTTAAAAATAATTGTCCCTTTTTATAAAAGGAGGGAAACTTCTCATAAGAGTCTCCTTTGCTATTGAAATTTCAGTGAAATGTAATACTGGTATTGACAGGTATGTTCTGTTCTAAGCCATGTGATGTTAAGTAAGGAGCTTCAGAAAAAAACCTCCTCCAGCCTGTCATGAAATTGGAGTCCTTCCACTTTGAGTGGGAGTGTTATTTAGGAAGCAGGAAGGCATACAAATAAATCTCTGCATGCTACTTTGAGAATGTCATGTGGTAGGTCCCCAGGGGTTCTAAACAAATATTCAGGTATGTTATGGTATATTGATGTGACTTTTGGATATTTGTCTTTTGTTTATGTGTTTTCCTTTAGAGAGTTGGCATCTTATATATAGTCTTCATTTCAAAGGAGGATGAAGGAAGGAAGCATGTGAGGAGATGACTCAGAGATCTCTGTGGACAAAATATTTAAACTAGGAACATGAAATCCAAATGTTTCTGTAAAAAAGCATGTGTCCTATCAATGGGAGCGTCCCATGAACCTTTAGCTTAGTCATTACCCAACAGGCAGATAATGAAAATGTTCTCTCTGCTCCTTGCCTCCAAAGATGTGATTATGTTCAAGTTGACCCTTGCCATTTCCATTATGGTAACCGAAGCTCTCCCTATAGCTCCTGGAGGTCACGGTTATGGGATGGACATCCCAGGCTCCCATTTGACCCTCCCTGACTCTTGGCCATGGCTACTCTGCTTCTGGGCTCTACCCCCAGTGAGGCCTGCCTGCTGCCCACACTGTACAGCCATCTGTGTTGCCATGCTGGGTCCCCACATGCACGGAGTCACCCCACTTCAGCTGATACTTAAGCTGTCCCTAAAGGAGGCAATGAAATCTGATGGCATTAGATGTAAGACCTTTGTCGTGAGAGTGACTTCTTTTGACCCTGTATGGTAGTGATGGAGTTGGGGACAATTTAAAAACAAACTGTGATTGATACTGAAACTTTAATTTAGCTTTAGTACTACATTTCTTGTAGAAACTGATTCCATACTTCTTTACCTAACTAACCACTATTTACCAATCACAGTGCCAGGTGTGTGTGTGTGTGTGTGTGTGTGTGTGTGTGTGTGTGTGTGTGTGTGTGTGTGTGTGTGTGTCTGTGTTGAATAGGATCGCATCTTTGGAGGCAAGGAGCAGAGAGAGCATTTTCATTATCTGCCTTTTGGGAAATGACTAACCTAAAGGTACATGGGACGCTACCGTTGATAGGACACATGAGTTTTTACAGAAACATTTGGATTTCATGTTCCTAGTTTAAATATTTTGTCCACACACACCACTCCAACATTCCTAAGAAGCCTAGAAGGTACATAAGATTACCCCCTTTAACAGATGAAGAAATTAAGACCTAACCTGTCCAAAGCCATCCAGTATTCAAGTCCAGTCCTGTTTGACTCCAGTGCCTGTGCTCTTCCCACTTTGCTGTACCATCTGAATTGAATTTTATCTCATTTTTTATCTCATGGAATAATAGCTTATGAGCAGCTGTGATGTGGGCAGGCAGGAAGAAAGAGAAAGAAAGGGAAAAAGTATGACAATCTTCTAATGGAATAATCAATCTCTGAATCATTAAGGCTTTAATAAAATGTTTTTCAATAGTTGATTTTTTAACCCTTACTATCTACCAGGCACTAAGCTGCATTTCTAATTCTTACAAGTACTCTGACAGATATTATTTATTCATCTTATACAGATGGGGAAACTGAGGCTCAGCTCTAGGAAACTGAGGAACATGCTCAAGGTTACATACCTACTGAGATGATGAAAAGAGATGTGGGCCCACTTAGACTGGCCCCAAATCCTGTACTCTTATACAAGACTGCCTCTCAGAGTGTATTTTCAAATTACATTTTGATCATACATATTTTAACTATCTCATCTCACAATGATGTGATGGGATTCAGTCCTTGAGAAATCCCGATAGTTTTTTTTTTTTTTGTAAATAAATGAGTTGGGCAAAAATGCCTTGCTCACTCATTTCTCCAGAATGTATTTTAATTGGATGCTGTTTGCCTTAAATGAACCAGCTTAACCATGGAGTTGAAAATGAGCTAGATGCAATTTCTAGAATCAACTGTAAATCTAAAAATCCTTTCAAGCTTATAACCTGTACTGGAAAACCAACAGTAGCTGTGTCAGGGTTAATGCTCCTGTTGCCCATGGCCCACTTCAGCTCTGGGAGAAGCTGGGCACCAAGATGGCAGGGGCTTCGGCCACCAGGTAACCGTCGGCCTACTGGCAAACTTACTTAAGGCAGCGCCTTTGCTTCTTCACTTGTAAACCGAGGTGATTATGCTTGAGTGGGGCATTGGAGAGAGGATGGGCGGAGACACCAGTGCTTCATTGCTCTGGTCAATGGTCAGTTGAAAGATATTATGGAGGGGCAAATGGCTCATTTCTGGGTAATGTTTTATCTTGCGGTGGTTCCCTTGAAAATAACCAATGTAATAGTGGTGTGGCCATTGTGAACTCCTCTGTCAATGTTGTCTGTCTGTGTCCATCTCCCCCACAAGAAGACAAATTCCTCAAGGGCAGAGACACATCTCGTGTGACTCTGTGTCTCTGCCCTTAGCACTGAGCCTGACACACACTTAACCCTGATGATGTTTGCCTAACTGAAGGGAATTGCAAATTTGATCTGGAAAAAAGCTAAGGTGTAATGTGACCTCAAGGCCCTGATTGGACACGTGAAGAACAAAGGCTGAGCAAGGCTGACTGCGCTGAGTTCTACTGCTGGTTAGTGAGTAGCAAAGATGGTAATCTCCCTGCTTAGCTTTCTTCCGTTTCCCTGGATCGCTTCTCCATGAAATTCCAATGTCTCAACTTCCCACCTGTAGAATTGGAACTAGAATATATTATCTGTGTCTGTTCAGATATCTTTATTTATCCTGGTACCCATATCTGACAGGAACAATGGCATAAGGGTTAAGAACATGGGATCTAGAGTTAGACTTCTGGGTTCCAACCTTGGTGTCATCAGTTTCTAACTATGTCACACTGGTAACATTTCTAACCTTTCTGTGCTTCAGTTTCCTCACCTATAAGATGGAGGTAATTATCCCAGCTACGTTCTAAGGTGGTTGTGAGGATTAAATGAGTCAATTCAAGAAAAGCCCTTAGAAGAACCCTTCAGTTAAGTACTGTTTAGTGCCCCATAGTGTGCACTATATGTGTCATCTGGATCTATTACCTGTTTAATGAGATCAGCCATTTAGCATTTTTTTGAATAGGTACTGTGTGCAAAGCACATCCATACTTATGTGAGTGAGACAGTGACAGGAGACATTGCCCTTGAACTTGAGGTCATGGTGGAGAGAGCATAGCAGGTCATCACGATTATAGAATAGCCACAAAACGCTCCGTGTATCACAGAAGCACTGAGGAGTAGCCTCTGATCCGTCTAAGGGGTTCCATGGAGGGGGTGATACTGGTGCTAATTAAACAAAGAGAAGGACTTAAGCCAGACAAAGAACTCGGAAGAGTGTTTAGGCCAAAATAAAGAACATATCAGAGGCGGGAGGAGCCAGTTGTCTTCTGGTGCCAGCCTTTCAGGGTGAGGCAGGAGTGATGCAGATGAGTCTGAAGGGGCAGGAAGGAGACAGTTCCTGCATGGTTAGGCCAAACAGCTTCAAACTGCAGTGGAGAGCCATCGATGGGCTTTAAACAGAGGCATAAATAGGGATCAACATTTTTTAAAGACATCATTCTGGCTTCAGTGTGGAAGATAAATTAGACTAACAAGACTAGAGGCCAGAAACCCAGTTAAGAAGCTGCTTCACCACTTTAAATGAGGGCTGGCAGGACTGTGGAAATAAGATGGAGATGGAAGCGTAGATGCGGAAAAATCTAGAGGGCAGGGGCCTCTGGATTTGGTGATCGATTGATGCAGGGAATGAGGGTGTGGAGAGTCCAATGACTCTTTAGGATGGCTAAGTGGATATCAGTGACATCACCTGAAAAGAGATTGCCAGAAAAGAAGGTGGTCTCTCGGCTCATGGTGGGCTGGGTAATAACTAACGAAATAGTGGAGGAGAGTTATAAGAAATATGAATAATATAGTGTTTTATATCAGAAAGATAAACAAAACCTCGTGAGGGCTCAGAAAACCCAGAGAAGGTAATAATATCAAGAATATTGAACAATTACCAAGAGCTTACTTTGTGCCAAGAGCTGTTTTAAGCATTTGTCCTGTTAACTCAGAGAATCTTCACCATCACGGCGTTAGAGAGATACGAGTTGTATCCTCATGGTGTAGGTGAGGAAGTTCCAGAGAGGTTAAGATCGATCACTTAACCAGTCCATGGAGCCTAGGTCAAAGCAGCCTGGATGCAGAGCTTGAAAGCACTTAAGATTATATCCATTTGCATGGAGCTAGGGGCCAGGGATGAGTTCACAGAGTAGATGACATTTGAGCTGGGTTTTTTAAGGAGTGCAATTTGCAAGTAGTGAAACCCTGAGTTAGAATCCGGGCTCTGCTGCTTCACTGGAGGTGGATATGCTCTACTCGGGGCAGATAGAACAGTCTCTTGTATGTGTCTTTGGGTTCAATGGGTCTCCTAAGGTTATTGGCCTGAGTTTCTCAAGGTGGGACAGGCCAACTTCATAGCTCCCAAAAGAGGTTGCATATGGTGAAGGAGGCCTCTAGCAAGGCCAGTCCAGTGCCCAGCAGTCCATGATGTATGGGAGATGATAGGCCTGGAAATTAGAGGGCCTGACTGGAGAAGGGCAACTAGACTTAGATGTGTGACCTCAGGCAAGTCCCTCTTCTGAGATGTTTCCTCCTCTGTAAACAAAGCAAAATACCCACTTCCCAGGTAAAATAATGTGTGTTTAAAAGAATTTGTCTAATGTAAAGCATTAGACAGAATGTAAGATTTTTATCTCTAATAACAGAAAATAAAGTAGAATTGTATCTTTGAAATAATACCAAATACAAAAATAGTTTCGTGTTACTCTCTACCTTCCCTTCCAATTCCATTGCTATTTTGTGTTTCAGTTTCCATGTAGGAAGGGAAAAAAGTATGTGTGAGGTTGTTTCCTCCTCTCAGGAAAGGATTCATTTCTTTATATGGGATACACCTTACATTGGTATCAATGGAATAGTGGTTCGTATTTTGAGTTTACATGATATTTAGAGAAATCTGCTTCAAGATACTAATGTCATCTATCAAATGAGCAAATTGTGATGATAGGGTAAAAGCAGTACCCGAGGATATAGACTGACTAGTTCTAACTTTATGTCAGGAGTATGATGGACCTAGCAAGAAATGGTTTGAACGTAGAAACTGTTAAGAGTTTAGGTTTCTCAGAAAACAAGTTCTGTTTTTCTTCTATTGTTACATTTCTGGCACAGTAGTATGTTTGAGAAGCCCTCTTTTTCTGCTTTCCTTTTAAATTATTTGGAACTCATTCATTCATTCATTCATTTGGTCCAGGAAGGTAAAGGGACGTATTTCTTAGATTCAAATGTCATCGACTTATAAGGCTCAAAGAGACCTTGAGATGACATGTCATTGTTTGTTTTCACCCTCTGTGTTCCTCACTCTGAGCAGAAGCAAGTCCAGAATGCTGAAGACAGATGACCTTCTATAGCTTCTGTCCATAACTCATCCCTGGGTCTAACAAATGATTCTTAAGCTAAGGGAATTCTTCCTTGTGGTGGATTTAAACCGCTCCCATTGCAGCTGAGGACCTGCTCCTTCATCCCTGGAGGTGGAGAAAAACAGCTCAGTCACTGTCCTCAGGAATCAGCCTTCCTGGCCTTGAAGATCATTATGAAAGCAGCCTTCAGCTTTTGCTTCTCAAGGCTAAGCAACTTAAATCCTTAGGTTTAATTCTTCATTTCCAGCTTCTTGAGTTTCTGTGAAGCTTCTCCAAATCCGCTCATTACCTTTGGCTTCTTTTTTTTTTTTATACAGCAGGTTCGTATTAGTTATCCACTTTATACATATTAGTGTATATATATACACTAATTACCTTTAGCTTCTATAGTCTAGAACTTTTCAAGAGGATCTAGCCAGGGCTAACCAGCAGGGGTCACCTGCTCATTTATTTAATCAGCTACTGCACATGTATTGAGCTCCACGTTCTAAATACTAGACCTCTGGGCAAAGTCCTGAGGGTACACAGATAAGTAAAAACAGCATGAGGTAGCGCTAAGAGCCAGGCTGTATCATGGATCACTGCTTACCAGCTGTATGACCTTGAGCATGTTACTTAAACTCTATGTCTCACTTCCTTCATGGGCCAAATGAGATAATGATAGTATCAATAATCTATGTCATTGGTTTGTTGTGAGGATTAAATGGATAAGTACATGTAATGCACTTAAAAGTAGTGGTCGACGCATAGTTATGGTCATGTAACTCCTTGTTAAAGAAAATAAAAATGAAATAAGATGCGGATCCTGCCCTCTAGTTGAACCCACTCTACTTGGAAGGATGAGCGAATAAATAGTTAATGACAGTTCAGTATGTTCGATGCTCTGGTAGCAGTTTGAGCATGTGGGATGCAGGTTCAGAGGTGCCAGAGGAATCATGCCCCAGGGCATCAGGAATGACTTCATGGTTCAAGGAAGGTGGACTGTTGGATGCACGTCTTAAATTCACATATCGTTGACATAAAAGGCTGGGAGAGACCTTGGGATGACACCTCCTTGTTCATTTTCACCCTACAGATGACTGAGTTGGATCTTAGGGGAAGAGTAAGGGCTTTCTAGGTGGTAAAGAGGGTGAAAAGGCACTCTGGTCACAGGGAGGCTTTGTGAACAAAGAATTAGAAGCGTAGACGTTTGGCACATGTTTGAAAGATGGAGGGTGGCTTGTTGTGTCAGGGGGTGTGATGGGCAGTGACGCTGGGAGAGGCTCTTCCATCTGGGTAGCTTCAGGATGTGAGTGGAGCAGGGGGCCCTGCTGAGGCATTTGCCATATCCTTAACCTAACCCGTGCTCCTGGGGCTTTATTTTAAAAAGCTGTAGATGTGTTAGGGAGGCTGCCACAGCATTTGATGTCTCTCTTCTAGGAGTTTTCTTACATTGTCTTGGATCAGAGTTATGTATCAATCCCTAGAGGCC
Source organism: Stenella coeruleoalba (assembly GCF_951394435.1). NCBI lineage: Eukaryota > Metazoa > Chordata > Mammalia > Artiodactyla > Delphinidae > Stenella > Stenella coeruleoalba. Next base: position 50,399,740 of record NC_137149.1, on the reverse strand, counting down.
AGAATCTGAATCTTATTCATTTTCCTATTTCTCTCAGGGCCTAGCATAGTACCAGGCACGGGGCAGGCTTAAGTCATGTGTGTTGAAATCAAGTTCGCCGTGTATAACCAGTGCCCTCATCTGACTGTTCAAGGACAACCAATTGTGCTTATGCATGAATGAACACACGCTAATAAATGCATCCAGGGATTTTACAGTTTTCAAATTTGACTCAATTTCGAGCACCTCTTGGGAAGGGAATAGTTTTGTGTAAAACCCAAAAAACCAATACGAGAAACAAATTCTCCCTGTGGTGTCTTTGCCTTTTACATTTGGCTTCCTGTGCTCCTGTGTGCCACATTCACAGCTGATTATTCTGATGGGGGCCCAATGAGCATCGACTTTGTCTTAGACTCTTCCCTTCTCGAACTCGTTCTTGAGCATTGGCTTACATAGGTCACAATCCACGCTGACGTTGGCTACAGAACATTCGAGCTGTAAAGGGCAGATCTTAAAAGAAGGTTGAGGGGGAAAAAGCAGCTCTGGACTCTAAAGAGACAAATGTGTTTTACATCAAGTTCCCCTGTTGAAAAAATGTCAAAAGTAAGTGAGAAATACTCAAGTTGTACCAGCTGGTTGAATGCAGTGATTCTCACTTAGGGTGCAAAAGCTGCAACTTTCTATCTAATTCACTCCTCAATCACTCCATGGCCCCTGTCTCAAGCTCAATTTAAGTTCAGTCCCCAGTACACGGAGCCACTGTACAGTGTATAAAGAAATGACTGGCCAAAAGGGACTGAGGGGAAGACGGAGCCACGTGGTGATCAAAGCTAAGTTACCAAGTAGTCCTGGGATCACGCAGCATCTCTCCCTAGTGCCTCTCACAAAGTCTGTGTAAAATAGGTCATTTCTCCTTTAGCCTTTAAATGGTAATTATCTCCGCCTGATAGGCTAATCTGATCAGACATAGCCTGATGCTTCTGGTCAAATGCTCACCACATATACTGGGGAAACAGACAGATATACTGGAGACTCTGGGATAGTGCCTGGATTGAAAGTTTGCTGCCTCCAGGGCTTTGAATCGAAATGGAAATGGGCCGGCTCTCTGCAGAACCCCATTACTGTTGATGACCGTTTGTCTTTTTCAGAGGAGTTCGGGTGAGCGATAAATAGGACTGCTCTATAGGGAGCGCGTCCTGGAAACTGTCAGATCTTTCCTTACACATGTCAAGTGTATTTCAGTTTTCAAAAGCGCATATCCATTTATACTCCTTTTTCAATCTCATAGAGGCCCTATGAAGGAAATGGCAACCGTGTTATTACAACCAATTGTCAAATGTATAAACTGAGGGCTGACAGGTTTAAGAGCCTTGCCCAGCAGGGCCAGGACTAGAACCTGAGTCGAAGTACAGTCCTGTGCTTGTGTGCTCAAATCCAGCTACCTCTCTCTTCACTGGTCAAGGGTAAGCTTTCCAGAAGCTTGTAAAAAATTGTTATTAAATTAATACTTAATTAACCTCAATCAGTTGTCCCCTTCCTAAAAAAGGGTGACATTTAAAGCTAAAAACTTTTATGTAATCATTTCTGAGGAAGAGTTCCCCTCCCCAACCCAACAATGAAAATGTCTGGTGAGAAAGCAAGATGTTCGTGTTTCTCCATGCTGCTCCTCAGGCTTCAGGCATGGGCTTCTCGCAGTGGTGGGAGTCCAGCAGGGCTATTACACAGTTACCACTATCTGGGGATATGCTGCAGAGACATAATTTTGTGTCACACTCTAAAGACTTTATTTTGAACATGGCTAAATTCCTTTTTTTTTCTCATTGGAGAAGGAGACACACCATTTCCTGCAACTTAGCTCCTTGCCAAGATGTGACTTAAATAGCATCAATCACCTCAATCCCACCTTTTGGATGAATCAAAATTTCAGCGAAGCAAACATCTGAACTAATGAAACCAAATGTTTTCTTTAGAAATTTTTGAAAACTGAAATGGTCAAGAGGTTACACAGTACAGATTTTGTTATTTTTGTGGGAATAATAATGAACTCTTAGGTTCATTGGTCTTCGAACTATACTATGTTTATTAGTAATTGGTTTTGGTGTTCACACGTATCTTGAGGAGCTGTGGAGAAGCATCTTATGTTGCACTTTTCTTGCACTGTTATTGTACTTTTTATGTCTATGTTTCATCTGCCTAAAATCAATCCACTCTTCTCTCTCCCATCTCCTTTCTCAATCAAAAATTAAAAAAAAAATATCTCCTAGTCATCCTTAAAAACTCCTATCACCAACTCATACTTGAAATTCTGGAATATAATATTAGTTATACACAAACATAAGCTCTGAAGTCAAACCAATGTAAAGTTGAATTCTGCTTTGCCATTGACTAGTTGGATAACTTTGGATATATTTCTGCTTTAAAGCCTCGGTTTCGCTACCTTTAAAATGAGATTACAATAGTAACTTTACTCTAAAATGATTATGAAAATTAAAGGAAATAATATACCTAAATCCTTTGGCAAAGTGGCTAGCATGGTGTTTTCATTAAGACCAGGATTATGACAATGTTGTTCACAATCCCATTTATGCCAATTTACTCATGTATGGGACAGAAGTAAGACATAGAAAAAAGAGACAAAAAAGTATATTATCAGCTAAAATTACTGTCTACATAGGAAAGCAAAGATATTTAGAAAAACTGGAAAATTATTTTAAAAAATGAGAGTTGAGTTAGTTGATTCAACAGAAAATAAATATACAAAAATTAATAGCTTTCTGGTGTAGTAGTGATAATCAGTTAGAAAATATGAAGATTAAAATCATTCAAAATAGCACTAAAATATATAAACTATCTAAAAATAAATTCATTGAGTAATTCTGTATGAAGAAAACAGTAAAATTTTAGCAGGAGACATAAAAGAAGACTTGGATAAATGGAAAAGGAGTCATTTTCTTAGAAAGGAGGAATGAATACTGTCAACATGTTAGCTCTTCTCAAATGAATATACATTTTTAATGTAATTCTAGTCGAAATCATTTTGCTGCTGTGGTTTTCTGGAAACTTGACCAAGTAATCTAAAGTTAATCTTGAAGAGTAAATAGAATGAAAGAGCTAAAAAATATTTCAGAACAAGAGCAGTAAAGCAGGCTTTTCTCTAGTGGATATTGTAATGTACTGTAAAGTTATGGTAATTAAAACAGGATGCTCTGGAGTAAGAATCAACAGACAAATGGGGTTGAAGTAGACCAGAAACAGACTCTAGTAAAAAAAAAGAGTTTTAGGAAGTGGATGTGGTCAAGGCTAGATTACATATTAGTTGAAGAACTGACAATTATGCAATAAAGGGTGTTGAGCCACCTGGTTAACTAATAGTTGAAACAACTACATATTAAATTCCAGGGAGAAAGAGTAAAATGTAAAAAAATTCAAAACACACAAATGAAAGGAGAAAATATAGGGTAATATTTATCCGATTCTGAATGGTAAGGCTTTCTAGGCTTAAAGAAAAAGAGTGATAATTTTGATTATGTAAAAATTTAAAAATTCTCTATGTCAGAAACGTAATAAACAAAAACCCAACAAATAATAAAATGGAAAAATATTTTGACAAGTCTGGTCTAAACGGCTTGATATCTTTAACAAATTAAGAGATTATAAATAAGAAATAACCTAATATTCCACTTGAAAAAAAATGAGTTTGGTCCAAGAACAACTAACAAGAGATATATGTTACCAATAAATACATGAAAAAATTGTAATCATATTTGTCAGTAGAGGAATTCAAATTAGAACAACAGTGAGACACAACTGGTAAAGATTTTGAGAAACAATTATGTTGGTGATGATGTTGGTGATGGTGGAATGAATCCCATGTAAGTACTACCTCTGCCTTTTGGGGGAGAGTGTGAATTATTGCCACCTTTCTAGAAATCAACTATATAATATGTATCAATAGCTTAAAATTATTTAAAAACTTGACTGAATGTGATTCTAGAAATAGATCTTAAGGAAGTTATCAGTGACAAAGATAAAACTTCATGTAAAAGGATGTTTATTTTGATGTTGTTTATAATAATAAAAGTTTGGCCCATTCTAAATTTCCAGTTATAGGTTGCTGGTCAAACACACTATGATACAGCCATCAGAAATTGTGTTCTCCATATTTACTGTAGGGAGAGAATGCTTTTTTTTTTTTTTTTTTGCGGTACACAGGCCTCTCACTGTTGTGGCCTCTCCCGTTGTGGAGCACAGGCTCCGGACGCAAAGGCTCAGCGGCCATAGGCTCACGGGCCCAGCCGCTCCACGGCATGTGGGATCTTCCCGGACCGGGGCACGAACCCGTGTCCCCTGCATCGGCAGGCGGACTCTCAACCACTGCGCCACCAGGGAAGCCCGGGAGAGAATGCTTTTGATAGACTATTAAGTGAAAACCATGGACAATATACTTTGGATTAAATATGGTAACTGAAACCCAGCGAAAGACAATAAAGACATAAATAAGGTTTAAACAATGAAAGACAAAGAGAATGAAAGAGGAGATGACATTGGTGAAGACCTGTCTACTGGAGTCTGAAGGCTTGAAAGAGAAGAAACAACTAGTAACGGACTTGGCACGTCATTAAAATAATAGTGAAATTTTAGCTTCCAGGGGGAGAAATCAGCAAACAGCAGGCTGTTTGGCATTGCCCAATTTTGGAAATGCTCAGGAATTGGATGTGCCAAGTGTCTTAGAAGGTGAGGGTGAGAAGCAGAATGGAAAATAGGTGAACAGGCTGAAGATATCCAGAAAGAGCAAAGAGACCAGATCTCTTCTCCACTATATGAAGGCAGAAAACCAATAGTTCCTATCCTAACAGAGTTGAGAAAAGATCTGAGTTTTGAGGACAATCAGGCACTGTGGTGGGACAGGTAACAAGCAATGTGAAAATAAGAAGGTTTCAGGTGAGAGTCTGCCTACTGAACAGTGAGACCCCAGTTCTCTCTTCTCTTACAAAGTGTTGGTGCCTTGCTTCATTCTCTGCTGGAGAGGAAAGTGAAGGGTTCCTTTCTGGGGAAACTGACCAGTCCAATAAAAAATGCATACTGTGAAAAGATAACTCTCCTCCAATGCCATACTGCGGGAAAGCCCACCACCTGTAACTCCTTTCCATGCTCCTGGAACTTCCAGTCAGCCTTGGATGTTTTACTCTTGAATGACCAGCTATTACTGGAAGGCATTCTAATATGAAAGAGGCTAAAACAGAAACAAACAAACCGAAATAATTGGAGCAAATGGAGGCTATGCAGGCCAGAGGAAAACATTTTAAACAATCTTAAATTTATTTTGAGAGGTAAGAGAATATATTTCATTCAAGTTATAAGAACAGGCCACTATAGGAAGGAACATTCTGAATACCAGAATGAGCTCTTGGAAATAAATATATGAATGCAGAAATTAAACTTTATAGAAGAGTTGGAAAACACGTTTGAAAAAAATCTCTGACAAATTACGTAAAAATGAGAAAGAGAAGGAAAATACAAAAGAAAAAAAAGACAAGAAAAAAAAAACAAGAAAATTTGATGAACAACTTAGGAAGTCTAAAATCCAGAGGAGATTCAGAAAGTGATACCAGATAAAATGGAGGGACTGCCACTGTTAAAGAAATAATATAAGAGAATTCTTTTGAACTGAAAGACATGAGTTTACAAATGTAAGCATCCATTTATTTAATGCCAGCATAACAAATGAAATAACACACACACACACACACACACACACACACACACACGTAGACATATCACTGAAAATTTTCAGAACATTTGGAATAAATAAAATATACTAAATGATTCCAGAAAAAAAAAAAAAACAGGTCACATACAGCAGACTAAGAATAACATTGAAAATTACCACTCGAAGCTAGAAGAGACTAGAGTATTATATTCAAAATCTTAACTGATTATCGACCTAGAAGTCAATATCCTGCTACTGCCTCTCACTGCTATGGGAATAAACTTGGAAGCATCTCATAGGATTAAATAAGATAATGAATGTAAAGTTGTTCAAATAAGATATTTTCAGATTGCAAGATCTTTACAAATGTCTCAGAAAGCTACTAAAGGATGTGCGCCATTAAAAACAAGAGAGTGAATCAAGAAGGAAGAAGATATGGGATCCAGGAAATAAGAGAGGCAAAGGATATTCCTGGGATGATGGCAGAAGGGAGCTCTAGGATGTCAGCTGTGCTGAATGCCTGAAGAGAAGCCAGTCCAGATCAGAGCAAAAGGATTAAGGACTCCTGGAGGGATGCCTTCTGGAAAAAAATGGAACTGAACATCTGTCTGAAGTGAACATATTGAGAAGTTTTTTTCAGCTCTGACAAAGAGTTTGTCCCGGAGTGAAAGAAAGAAAAGGGAAATAAAAAATGCAGACAACTATTAACTCCAGGGAAAACAAAAAAGTATGTAAGAAAGAAAATTTAATTATGAGACACTACATAGCTCAGCAGTGAACAAAACAGTTTTTAATAACGTAACATAACATGAATATAATTTATTTTACAAAACACTATGACATAACTGTACTGGGAGGGTGAGAGTAGAGGAAGTGTATGTGTCAGTAGGGGTGGTGTAAGACCTAATCCTCCGCTTCCATATTTAGACATCAGTAGATAATATCTGATGCAACAACCTGGTTAGAGGGACTGTTACAATTTACAAACAAGGAAATGAGCCTAAGGGTTGGATGATTTGTTCAAGGTTTTGCAGCAAGCTCATGGTAGAGCCAGAACTAGAACTTAGCTATCTGTCTAGTCTTGGTCCTGACTGTGGCAGAAGGGTCTATCAAAATACATCATCTGCCTTTCTCTAGCTCTTCCCATACCTCCAAGTTGGCTGACTCAATAGAAATTCCTCTCTCCATAAACTTGTATTGAATTAAAATAGGTAACCAGTGATTTTTATCACGTATTTTATGTGAGTTTCACTCTGAGATGCGGTAATTGTGCTGTTAAGGAAATTATTTTCTAAGAATAGGCAGAATTTATATATAAATTGTGATTTGAATGGGCTGCCTTTGTTGTTACTCTGGGTCTGGGTTTGAGGGCTACCTTTTCCGTTGATTAGCTGTCTGATCTTGGGCAAGCTAGTTCATCTATCCAAGCTTTGGTTTTCTCATCTGTAAAATGGGAATAAAAACAGCAGCCACTTCATAAGATTAAAATAGGTTATGAATGTAGAGGGATGAACACAGTGCCCAGGTCACAGAAGACCTTTGATATGTTAATGATTGTAATAACGGCAGAAGCGTAGTTGTGGGGTGGCGAGCAGGGGGAGAAGTTGATCCCAGAAATCACTACAAATAATGTACCTTTTTAACATATTTATAATGTTAATATTATATTACATGGTTGTTGTGAACTATGACATAAAAATATAGGAGGAACAGGGAGATCTGTAGGGAATCTAGTCAAGGTGGTATGGTACCAGTGTTAGGTCTCCTGCCTTCACCAACCACTGGCATGGGTTAGAAAAAGGTCTGACCTTTGGTAGTGGTTATTTGACAACTGGAGCAGAACTGGTAGTAATAATATATTACAGGTTTGTTATTCTCTCAGTAATTCAGCATACTTCTCCATGGGACATCTCTGAATATGAAAGTGGGCTTGAGAAGTATTTGAAAATTTCATGGATGATAGTTTCAAGAAGTTGCTAAGCAAAAGGGAGATGCTTAGCCTTGATACCTATCTTTAGAGCTTAGCCCTGGTGGAGACCACAGCCTATCACACATTTTCACAAGGAAGCAAAATGGACCACTAGGTCGCTTGGTCTACAGTGTGAAGCCCATGTGGCAATTTCTTGTTCTTAAGAAACACACCAGTTGCGGTACAGAGTATTTTCAAAACATGATGTATTATTCGATGACAAGCCCTGTTCTCTGATATATGAGGTGGAGAGGGGCTCATACAAACCTGAAGGATTCTGCAGCAGGGAAAATATTTGTCTTCACCTCTAGGGAAATGAGGCATTTGTCTCTCTCACCTGAGACTGCCATTGGCATCTGGGCCTTGAAGGGAAGAGAGGGGATGCTTAGGGCACCCTAGGTATCTCTGGAGCAAAAAAGCTGGTATCTGTGAGGGGTATCAGGAGGATTTTCCTTCCCTCTGCTTTAGGGAAAACACACTCTGCCACTTAGGGAAGGTGGGATCTTTCATTCATTGTCCTCTGTTTGTGCTTGTGGTTCAAAAAAATCTAAACATATCTCTGTGCAGTTAGGGATATAGGAAACACCTGGTTGGGCAGACGCTTACAGACCAAAACATCCAATTATTTGCATCTCACTGCACTGGACAAATGTTTTCAGTCAGTGGGAGTTATCACAGGGAGAGTACTTTATCCAGAATTTCAGAGAATTCTATGAAGGAATGAAAGAGCAAGGCCGATTTTACAGTAGAAAGATTAGGGCACGTAAAGGTAGGCAAAGGAGCATGTGGGAGAAATGACTTCTAAGGAGAAGGGAGTAATTAGGAAATCGGGGGAAGGCAACTTAGGTAAAACGATGCTGATGTGTATGGTAGTTTATGTTTAATTCTCATGTCAAACCTACAGATATATAATTTTATAATGATTCCCATTCTCAGATCAGGAAACTGAAGGATGGGGATGTTGGTTCTCTGGAGGGTACCCAAGCCCACATAGGTAGTAGTAGGTAGTGACTTCTCAGGTCTCTCTGGCCCCCAAGACTATCATTTTCCTTCCCCCTTTCTTTTCTAGGTATTTTACAGTTACTGGAAATCCTATTTGTTGGGGTCCTCCCTTCCCAGTGTTTGCTAGACCAATCCCTTTTCCTTCCGGTGATGACTTCCCTTTACGAGACCCTCTACATGGGTGAGGAAGATCTGGGCATCCAGGCTTAGTGCTGCCTTTGGGTAGTGGGGCTAGATACCCACCAGGAGCCGACAAGGGGTCCAAAGACATCACACTCTTCCCTATCCTCTCCCCTCCACCCCAACATGCTCACGTTCCACAGATTGAGACCGGCAGTTGACCAGCAGTTCCTCGTGCTTGCCTGTAAAGGGGAGAGGTCAAGTTTAATGCTGGTCAGTAGCATTAAATGGTCCAAATCCTGGTTAAAAACCTCTTAAAAACTGTGAGAACTTGACAATTTCCTAACCTCTTGGTGCTAATTTCTGTGTTTCACCATCTGTAAAATGATGATAGTAACAGTAGCTGCCTCATAGGGCTGCCATGAGGATTAAACAAGAAAATAACACCATCATCATTGTCGTCATCATCTCACTACCACCCCCAAAGGGCCTGCACATACAAGGTGCTCAGGGCATGTGGCTCTTTTCATCTGAGATTGGTTTCAGCTGTTTGAAGTTTGGATTTGCAGGAATAGGGGTGAGATTTGGGGAGGTCCAGGGTTCAAGAGAAGGAAAAGCAGAAATAAGAACAAGGTGTATGAACATAAACTCCCTACTGTCCTTAATGTTTCTCCTCTTGACTCTTACGAACACTCCAACCACTTCCCTCACACATAAACATACACACACATACCTCTACATTTTTATTATGGATAAAGTTCACCAGTGGTCAGAATGCTCTGAAGACTGTCTCTTAGAAAAACTAAAACTTTTCTGGATCACCTTGCTGTATTAAATGAAGGAAGACATCAGGGAGCATTTTAAGACATCTAGACTTCCATGCTATCCTGGGAGCGCTTGTTGATACATCTCTTTAGTGTAACTCCAGTTAGACTTAATTTGTGACTCAATGCAAGTTAGTCACTGTGACTCCGAGTGCTTCAAGCAACTTCCACCCAGTGACTTTCCTTTAGCAAGTCTCTCTTGGCCAGCGATCCCCATGCAGTTGCATTGCGCCAATGTTTCCACCTGGTTTGGTCTCCCTGGCACCAGTGGGCCTTTCTAGGAGTCATTGAATTGCTGTAGCACCTCTGAGCAAGGCTGAGTCACCCTCAGTCCTTTAAAATACCAGAGACCTTTCAGACAATCGTGGTTCAAAATACTGAGGCTGCTTGAGGTTGCCTGGAGAAGTTTGTATGTGCATTTCAGGAAGGGTAGCTTAGAAATCTTTGATCATTGGGTGCACGGGGCCTGTAGATTCCCGCTGAGGGGATGACAATGCACTGGGGAAAATGGCTAAGCCGTTAAGAATCAGGCTTTTCTTTGTTTGTGTGTGTTTGAATTCCTAATTTTCAGATTTATAAGAGCAAGTAATTATATCACCAATTAAATAAGTGAAAAAAATCTATAAGGCTAAAGAAATGCTATTCCTGTTGAAAAATATATGTACATAAAATTAGAGCAATTCACAAATGCAGAATTCTAATGTTATATTAGATGGTTGCAACTGCAAAGCCTGCATTCATATTTCCATTACAGCTCTGTTTTCTTTCAATTTGAGGAAATGTTTCTCTTAACAAAAAACTCTAATGCTTTATTTTAGCCTCAAGGGATAAATCTCATACAAGACCTGTTTTAAATGATTTTTTTTGAGCTTTTGAAGCAGTAAAGTATTTTTATTTTAATCTCATTAATTTTTTTGTTGTTGCTCTGGGAGGACTCACACATAAATCAAGTTTAAAAGCTGAAACTTTCCACCTGCCTAGTTCCCAGGGAGAAGCTTGCTCATGAAATGAGAATTGTTCAGAGAGACAATGAGAGCATTGAGGGGAGGTCGAAGTATAGGATCTGGTATTGGAAGGGACTTTAGGGTCATTTAGCCCCACGTGGTCCTCTCAGTGACCCTTGGGAAATGTGTGTAAAATCCACACGCATGTCTAAAATTCAGTAGTACGTCTAGCCCCATCCATCAAGGTGTGAATTACAAGTAATCTAAAGTCTCTTCTAGGTTTAATTAAAATTTAAAAAAAAATTATATATTTTTTATATGTGCTTATATTTTCTTTAAAAAATCAAATGTTTCAAAAGGACTTGTAATGAAAAACAATTGGCCTACCTCTCTTCACTTAGAGCCCTGTTCCTTAGTGGTAAATACCATTACCCCGTGCTGCTTCTCAGGCCCTAACAAAACAGAACAAAACAAAAACTTAAATACTCTGATTCAAATTGCTATTTAGTATTTCAAATTCTTATGTGATGCTAAATGACAAATTAGAATCTATGCGTGAGTTATTGTCCTGGAATTAGGGAATGTGAGAATGGGAAAGCCCCTCAGGATCTGAAGTAATTCACTTGTAAACGAAGACAACCAAGTCTAAAGAGTGACTTGTCTGTGACTAGTCCAAGGTCAAACATTTAGTTTATGGCACTCTGAACTAAAACTTGGATCTGATGCCCTTTCCCCTTTACTACACTGCTTCTCAGGATGTGTTTTGATACAATTCAGGTACATCCTGAGTAGTGCTGTGATAAACTAGGTCTCTTCTTTAGATAGTTAAGACTATTTTAAAATGCTAGTTAACGTGAATGCAATAGGAGTGATGCATTTGTCATTTAGAGACTAGTGCAAATTATAACATTCCTATGAAATTATAATGTACCTGTAAAATTGACCCAGTTTGGCAAGAAAAAAAAGAAAGAAACAGGCAATTTGGAACAGGAAAAATAAAGCATTATTGATACAGGGAACTATGTAATGTTAGAAAGCATAACTGGTAGGAACTTTCTAATGTTAATATTAAGTTCCAGTAACATCTTTCCATACCTGATGGTTCCTTCAGTTTGTTATTTGATGAGAAACAGAGTATTGATGGTTCAGGAATTATCGAAGACAGTGTAATAGACAGAGGAAATCAGAGTGTAAAGAGTGGGGAAATAGAAACCAGAATTTGGGGTCCATGTGTTCATGGAGGGCTATCTATATAAATGGAAGTGGTGATGGTAAATTAGAGGCCAGAGTCAAGAAAGTGTTCTGGAGTTCTAGGAACTATCTTGAACAGAGGCTGACACATTTGAAATCCAGTCTTAAGGTCAGAAAGAGTTTGATCAGGTAGCAGCCAGGCTAGATAGGTTAGTTTCACCAACTGAAAGAAAACATAATTGGCCTAGACAAGTAGTTGGCAAAATTATTCTATAAAGAACTAGAGAGTAAACATTTTGGGCTTTGCCAGCCATAAAGTCTCTGTTGCCATTACTCAACTCTGCTGTTGTAGCACAAAAGTGGCTACAGACAAGATGTAGACAAGTGAGCATGGCTACGGGCCAATCAAACTTTATTTATGGTCACAGGAATTTGAATTTCATGGAATTTTCATATGTCACAGAGTCTTCTTTTCTTCATATTGTTTTCAACCATTTTAAACTATAGAAACCATTCTCAGGTCACAGAGCTGTACAGGAATAGGCGGTCAGCTGGATTTGGCTCATGGGTCATAGTTTGGGGAACACTGGGCTGGGCTGACAAAGGGTTAGGGTCTAGCACTTAAGGAATGATTCTTCTGTCCCAGCAGAGGAGTGGAGAGGAGCTGCCCCTTTTCTCTAATTCTGTGGTTTCTGGAATCTAAGCACTCTCTGTTTTGCTTTGTTTTCCATAGACCAGTGGTCTCGACATAAGACAGAGTAAGATCTATGTGTGATCTTTTCACTCTAATATCTCACTTCCTGATCCACAAAGCACTCCAGCGGATAAAACAAAGAGGTTCTTTACTGCATTGTACAGACCATTTGCTGAATATGTTTGCCATTGTGACTCAGGTGTAGCACTTCTGAAAAAGTTTGTTGTTCTGAAGTGCATCCTGCATACGGATATAGTTCTGTGTGGCGTATATGCATGGGAAAACCTTTCCATGCGTCATTTGGGTTCTGACGTCCTCCCTTATGTCAGGGGGGCTCTGCCTTGCTAGCCACCCCCAGAAGTGCACTCAGTGAAGCGTTCTGGGCTACATCCCTCACAATCATTTGTACTTAGTATGACTCATATTTCTAATCCCTACACTTTGGATTGGTTCCTGGCCCTTTTTATGACTGTAATACCATATACGCGTGGCATGCTTTCAAGGTGACAGGTTTTTTCCATCTAAAACCCTGATGCAGATGGCAGACTGGCACTCAGGGAAGTCACACAGGTAGAAAGTTGTGGAACCACCGCTCAAAGCCAAACTAGACTCCCGATGCATTTTTCCTTCCGCTCAGCCACCCAGCCTTGCCCCTAGTTTAGAGTTTATAAGGCTTGGGATCTAAAGCCACTTGTAAACTTTGATGAGATGAGGTCAATTATTCTTAAGATTTATTGCCATTAGAGAGTGTTTATGTATTTTATTAATGCGTTTGCTTCCTCCTAAGTGAAAGTCATTGACTTGAGTGTAGGAGGGCATCTCATGCTTTAGAGAGTGATAAATGAATGCCCACATTCAAATTTGTTGAGCAATTAGCCCCTCTTTCCCTGGGTTGACCTGGGGATTTTTGCCTTTGGACAGTAGAAGAAAAAAGGTACTTAAGGAAGCAAGAGAATTTAAACTAACAATTAGAACATAACTTGAAATTTAAGTTCCTTGGAATCTGTAGGATGGATGGAGATATGTACAAAAACCCCTATCTCAACTAATTTATAAATTACTTGATTTCTTTTCCACCGAGTATTTATTCCACATGTGGATGCCTGTAGTATTTACTTATTCTTTATTCTGCCAACCCACCTTGAAAACCCATGCACTTAGCAATGCCCAGGCTCCTTGGGGAAGATAAGACCTGATTACTGCCTCAAGAAATGTATGATGTTGGAAAAGCCAAGAAATCTTGAAATAATTCAATAACAATACATAACAGTATGACCAGTGCCAACATTAGTGGCAGACATGCTAAGCTGAAGGAGATTTCAAAGAAAGAACAGGTCAATATAGACTCAATGTCTGGGAAAGACTTCATGAAAAAGCACAGATTTGACCTGGCCTCTGGAAACAAGGAGGATTGAAATAGAGGAGATCAATATTTTTTGAGTGTGTACTGTGCTGGACACTGAAGTTACTCATTTATTCCTCACTGAACATCAGTATTACTAGATCCATCTTGAAGTTGAGGAAATCAAGGCACCCAAGAGAGGTAGTCTAGCGTGGTTAAAAGTATACACTCTGGAGCCAAAGTTCCTGGGATTGGCTCTAGGCACTACCATTTTACTAGCTGTGTGACCACAGGCAAGACACTGAACCTTTCTTTGCCTTAGTTTTCCTCTTTGTAAAATGGAGATCATAAAAGTACCGACCTAGGTAGCATTACTGTGAAGTTTGAATGGGTTAGTGGACTTAATGCATGTCAAATGCCTGGCGTATATTAAATGCTCAATAGATCCCAGGTACAGTTATGACTGTCACCACCAAGCACCTTGCCCAGGAGCAGGGCTGAGATCAGAACGCAGGTCTGACTCTACGTCCGTGCGGCTCATTTCACTGCAGCCCCGTTGTGGAAGGTGGTCCTGGTGGATCCAGCACGGGGGAAGGCTGGAGTGCAGGATGAGATACCGTGATGGTACATGAAGGGCCGTGAGGAGAGTGCTGTGATGAAGTAGAGGATTTGGGGTACTGAGTGGTGTGAGAGAAAGTTGGGTGTGTAGGGGGCAGTACTAGTGTCCCCTTCAGGGTAGGATGCACTGCTCACTTAAGGCTGTGACTAAGTGAACATGACTACATACCTTTCCCTTTGACTTCAGTTCAGGCCAGGTGTGTGTGTCCTGTTCTGGTACCACACTCATCCCACAATACACATGCATATGCGCACATACACACAGACACAGTGGCGCTGGGTATAACATCTAAATCCTAAACGTGACACGGATTAAGCCATGCATACTGCCCCAGCTTCTGCTCTCAGCCCTCATTCTCCCCTCCCCCGCCCCTCCCACACACTCTGCGCCAGTCACACAGAATTAATTTGCAATTTCCCAAAGCCGCTTGAAGGCAGGGCCCTGTCGGTCACCCCCCACCGTAACCCGACTGCCTAGGGTAGCGCCTAGTGTATAGCAGATGCTCTGTGAAGGATGGGTGCAAAAGTGAAGGGATAAGTAAAAGAGGGTTCTCTCACACCTCTGGACTTTCGCACATCCCGTTCCCTCTGACTGGAACAATCTTCCCACCTTCTGTTAACTTAGCTTTGTCAGTCACCTCTTCCAGAAGGCGTTTACCGCGTCTTCCCTCCTCCTTTATTAAAACCTGAGTCACGGGCTTCCCTGGTGGACCAGTGGTTGAGAGTCCGCCTGCCGATGCAGGGGACACGGCTTCGTGCCCCGGTCCGGGAAGATCCCACGTGCTGCGGAGCGGCTGGGCCTGTGAGCCGTGGCCGCTGAGCCTGCGCATCTGGAGCCTGTGCTCCTCAAGGGGAGAGCCCACAACAGTGAGAGGCCCGTGTTACCGCCAAAAAAAAAAACCAAAAACCTGAGTCACGTGTCCATAGGAACCATAGTCATTCCTTCCCCAGCATTTATCACTTTGTACTGCAGTCCCCTTTTTTAGAACTTTTTTTATTGTTCTATATATATATATGTATTTTTTATTGAAGTATACTTGATTTACAGTGTTTCAGATGTACAGCAAAATGATGCAGTTATGTATAAATATATATGTATATATATATTCTTTTTCAGATTCTTTTGCATTATAGATTATTACAGGATATTGACTATAGTTCCCTGTACTATACAGTAGGTCCATGTTGTTTATCTGTTTTATATATAGTAGTGTGTATCTGTTTATGCCCAATCCCTCATTTATCCCTCCCTGCCTTTCCCCTTTGGTAACCACAAGTTTGTTTTCTATGTCTGTGAGTCTATTTGTTTGTAAATAAGTTCCTTTGTATCTTTTTTTTTAGATTCCACATACAAGCGATATACGGCGTTTGTCCTTCTCTGTCTGGCTTACTTCACTTAATATGATCATCTCTAGGTCATCCAGGTTGCTGCAAATGGCAGTACAGTCCCCTCTTTATTAGTCTTTTTACCTCATTTAACTGTGGCTTCCTGAAGGGTAAGACAGAGGTTTTCTTCCCCAGCACCACATGCCCTAGGCTTAGCCGAGTGTCAGACCCCCACGAGGGCCCAGGGCCTGTCTGTAAACATAGGTGAGTGAACACACACACACACACACACACACACACACACACACACACGTTCTTTCGGGAGCCATTCTGTTCAGGCCCCTCAGAGAGTGAGTCACCAAGGTGAGTAACAGGTGACTCAGGACAGTGGCAGATGTCTCCCTCCTTTTCTGGCAGCGGGGGTGGCATGGCTCAGCCTCCACCGTTACTCTGGCAGTTGGAATTCAGAGAAATCAGCCTCTGACAGCAGCAGTGAGTGCCTGAGATGGAGGTCCGGAATCAGCCTCAGGCCTTTTAATGAGTGTTCTCCTAAGCAGAGTTGCTAACGAACCATCCTGGACTCCCTTGATCAGTTTAATTGGAGGACAGACGGTCTTAAACATTTAAAAAAGCTGACAGAAGGATCCAATTCCCAAGGCTTCCCCTTGAGCTAAACCTGTTCTGGAAGCTCACTTTCTCGAACACATGCAATGCGTGCATTTTGACCTTTAGTGGATTCTAGATCGTTCCACGCCCAGCCCTGTTTCTGAGCGTGCTCTTCATTTTGTCCTTTTGAGCACAGACAGAACGATACTAAACTCTCCATTCGTTCTGATGGCTTGCTACTGGAAAGAAGTTTGAGCGAGGGGTTGCTTTGGGAACATTTTGAGGCCTGTCTACACCCCAGATTTTGTTTATCTGTTTGCATAAAGCATATTTAAAGCTAACTCTGTCTTTTCACTCCCTGACTATTTCGGAATCATTATAGAATTTCCTAGTCATTGAGATCCTTCTTCGCATTGAACGTGTTTTGTTTTTCTTAGCACATTAAAATACTTGGAAAATTGAATTTTTGTATTACTGATATGTTTTATAGAAGCTGATAAATGTGAGATTAATGGCCAAAGAGAGACATTTCAGATGGATAATTTAGATTTTTATCATTTATTAATCATGGAAAGTAAACCTGCTATATAAGTAATTTTAGTTTTATCAAGAAGACAAATGGTTCTGGCTAATGAATGTATAGATAGTCTATGCCAAAGGCATTTGGAGTAATCTGTTAATCATTTAACTGTGTCAGGGCATATGCTATGTCTTCATAAAGCAACTAAAACACATAACTTTCTCCACTGAAATGTGTATTGGCCTTCACCGCCTAAAGCAAATTAAAATGGCATTAGTCTCAGACTAGGCTTCAGTGGCACAAATATCTAAAGGCAAAAGAACATGGGAGGCTGTAGATGTCAGAGCAAAGAAAGACTCTTTCAATCCCTTATACTTGGGGTGAGGTTGCAAATCACTCCCAGAGTGGGGCTGGGCTGATGAGGACTTTCTGGTCCCTAAGTACCTGTCACACTGGATGGGTTATTGGTGGAAAATCTCAGGGGACCATTTCCCCTTCCAGTGCCTGGGGATTTACATCTGTGGCTCCCATTAACACTAATGGGTGCTCCCCATATACAAACTGTCCTCTCCCTGATGGAGGAACAGACCCCTGAATAATATTCTTGCTCCCTTTATCTGGTATTCGGAGATGGACAGAGGGCTGCATGATCAGGGTTTTGATAGCATTGTGCTGCCATTATGCTAATAGAGATTTGTGGCAGCTCTTTTTTTTTTTTTTTTTTTTTGCGGTACGCGGGCCTCTCACTGCTGTGGCCTCTCCTGTTGCGGAGCACAGGCTCCGGACGCGCAGGCTCAGCGGCCGTGGCTCATGGGCCCAGCCGCTCCGCGGCATGTGGGATCCTCCCGGACCGGGGCATGAACCCGCATCCCCTGCATCAGCAGCCGGACTCTCAACCACTGCGCCACCAGGGAAGCCCAGCAGCTCTTTTTTAAAGGGTCATAATTCTACTTTTAAACCTCTCTCTCATCTGAAATACATTTTTAAATATTAGTTTTTTTTTTTGCAAACAACCAATCACCATCCCTACCACTCCCCCCCCACCCCCGCAAATAAATCGCTATTTTACTCACTTGGCAAGAGTTTGTGGAAGGCGATTTTCCCTCCGCTTGTTTTCCAGACATCCTTCCATCTGATTTGCCCTGAGCTCGGGGCTCAACTTCAGTCATCCTCCCCCCTGTGGCTCTATCAGTCACGAGTCTTGGAGGACCCCTGAGAGGGAGGGGCTCAGTGGAGACCAAGGCAAAGAGAGGTGAAGTTGTAGTTTGAGATTTTGTGGAAACCAGAGGCTGAAACCCATTTGCATTGGAAATCGGATTTCTGATTCCTAGGGTGGGTAGGTATCTAGTATCCCGCAGGAAAGTTCCTCCAGAGCTTCTGAGAAGGATGGAGGGTGCTCATTCCAACCTGGGCTTGGTCTTGCAGAGGGCACAGCACACAGTGGTTTCTCTGTAAATGCATGATGAATCAACAGATGTGTGAATGGACACGTAAGATGGATGTTGGCTTTTGTCCTTTTCTCTTACTGGCTTCATAACCCCCTCAGGTCTCAGTGTCCTAGGAAAGGGAATTTGCTCAGACCTTGTGGTGCCTTCTTGGGAGTCAGGGAGGTAAAGCCCATGGAGGCTGTAGCTCTCAGACTGGGGGCTGTTCTCAACAGGGACAAACTGTAGCACTGAACGAGCAGTCCAACAGAAGCAAGGGATGGATTCTATTAAACACACCCTTTTTCTTTCTTTTTTTGTTGAAGTATAGTTGATTTATAATGTGTTAATTTCTGCTGTACAGCAAAGTGATTCAGTTATACACATATATATATATTCTTATATATATATTCTTACGTATATATATTCATACATATATATATATTCTTATATATATATTCCTTTTCATATTCTTTTCCATTATGGTTCATCCCAGGACGTTGAATATAGTTCCCTGTGCTATACAGTAGGAACTTGCTGTTTATCCATTCTATATCTAATAGTTTGCATCTGCTAATCCCAAACTCCCAATCCACCCCTCCCCCTTGGCAACCACAAGTCTGTTCTCTATGTCTGTGAGTTTGTTTTTGTTTTGTAGATAAGTTCGTTTGTGTCATAGTTTAGATTCCATATATAGGTGATATCATATGATATTTGTCTTTGTCTGACTTACTCCACTTAGTATGATAATCTCTAGGTCCATCCATGTTGCTGCAAATGGCATTATTTCATTCTTTTTTGTGGCTGAGTGGTATTCCACTGTATATATGTACCACATCTTCTTTATCCATTCCTCCGTCGATGGACATTTAGGTTGTTTCCATGTCTTGGTTATTGTAAATAGTGCTCCTATGAACATAGGGGTGAATGTATCTTTTTGAATTGTAGTTTTTTCCAGATATATGCCCAGAAGTGGGATTGCTGGATCATACGGCAACTCTATTTTTAGTTTTTTGAGGAACCTCCATACTGTTTTCCATAGTGGCTGCACCAGTATACATTCCCACCAACAGTGTAAGAGGATTCTCTTTTCTCCACACCCTCTCCAGCATTTATTATTTGTAGACTTTTTAATGATGGCCATTCCGACTGGTGTGAGCTGGTACCTCGTTGTAGTTTTGATTCGCATTTCTCTAATAATTAGGGACATTGAGCATCTTTTCATGAATGCACCCCTTTTCTTAGCCACACTGAGGGCATGGCAAAACAGAGAAGAAGCTGAGTTGCATGGGGTTTGGGGATCACTTCTCCACCTGAGTTGGGTAGGCATGGGGGGCAATGAGCTGAAGATCAAACGGTCGGTGCTATTGTAGATAAAAGCTTGAACAAAGGACATGCCGTCACTCTGTGGGGGATAGTCTTTCTAAAGTCTGCGCACCAGAGTTAAATTGACCACCCAGACACTGGCAGAGCAAGAGTCCTGCCTGGGAGAGCAGATGCAGGTAAGGCAGCACCTCATGAGAGGACCCAGAAGGGGCTGAACTACCCAGGTTGGGTTACTTCTTCCAAATTTGCCAGTCAAGTTAAGTCCCTTCTCCTGCCCTGGAAAGGAGGGAGGAAAGGGGTGGAGGGAGGCCGCTAGTCTTTAAATGACAGCTTCCCCTGTGGAAACAGGACAAGTGAGGAAAAACCATTCCTCCTTAACAGGTTGTAAGGTGTTCCAGAATCCATTCTTTAAAGGGCTTGATGCACGACTTTCTTAATGATGTGTTAGGACCCAGTCCCCCAGCTTTTATGTTCTAGATGATCATCTTCATTTTCCTTATTTTTTGAAGCCCAACATCCACTAACCTGGATCGTATGTGAGGACCACGAGGGGCAGTTTTCATAAGGCAAGATGAGCAGTCATTTCATAGTTAGCAAGATGTACATGCTGGCACTTAAAAATCCAGAAAGGACAGGGTTGTTTTTTTGTTTGTTTTTAATTTATTTATTTTTGGCTGCATTGGGTCTTCGTTGCTGTGTGCAGGCTTTCTCTACTTGTGGCAAGCGGGCGCTACTCTTCGTTGCGGTGTACGGGCTTCTCATTGTGGTGGCTTCTCTCGTTGTGGAGCACGGGTTCTAGGCGCGCAGGCTTCAGTAGTTGTGGCGCTCAGGCTCAGTAGTTGTGGTTCGCGGGCTGTAGAGCACAGGCTCAGTAGTTGTGGTGCATGGGCTTAGTTGCTCTGCCGCATGTGGGATCTTCCCAGACCAGGGCTTGAACCCGTGTCCCCTGTATTGGCATGCGGATTCTTAACCACTGTGCCACCAGGGAAGCCCTGGGACAGGGTTTTATATAGATGAAATCTGAAAAAGGAAGGTGCAGAGGGAATTTTGAAGAAGAGCTGTTACAAGAGGACAAGGGGCAGCAGAGGGGCACGTCAGGAAGGACAGCTGCCTTTGTGTATGTATACGAGCATCTTGAGTGGGCTTTTGATCACATTTTTGGCAGAGTCTAGTTCCATGGCACCTTCTCCAAACTTTGGCTTCCACCCTCTGCTCAGTGACAGCTCTAACCAGATCTGACAGTTCTGATTTGCCACCTCTTGGGACAGCTCTGGTTTCCTCACCCACGTCCGGGAGATGAGGGAAGAGTTACTCCCATTCCCTCCTGCCTTGGACTCTTTCCCTCTTGGTCTATGGTCCACGTCCCACACAATGAACGACTGCAACTTAGCCCTGGACTCACTACCCCTGATCCTCCGCTGCAGCAGGCCCCGTAGTCCTTTTTCCTCAACCAAGTCTCCAGAGACCTTGTGGACACATCAAGAACGAATGATCACTGACCTGCTACGCAGCCAGGGCATCCCATTGTAACAACCCCCTTCCATCCTCTCTTAGGACCATTGAATTATCTTCCCCGTTCTTTTGTCCTTACTGGATTCCTCTTCTACGTTTTTATCCGGAAATAAAATCAGCTACTTTTCTGGTCACAGAGTTCTCTGCACAGCAGTCTTCATTACGTTTGGGTGCCTGGGGGCCTGGAAAGCCTCTGCTGGGAGGGGAAGGAGGGTGGGGAGGTGCTGCTTGGGCAGGTGGGATGTGGGCGTCTGGCCAGCTCTGGAAGGCTGGCCCACTCCAGAGCCTCGAGCACAGATTCCCTGCTGAGGAGCATATTGATGCCAGCAGACTGCTGGGCAGGCCCCCTGATGTTGGGAATACACAGATCCATATCAGGGTTATGCAGTTCCATATTAATATGATGCTAAATAGGGATTCCTATGCTTGCCAGAGGCAGGGATGGGGAAGCAGTGAACGAGGTCACCAGTAAAAATGAAAGCCCCGGGACTGGAATAGCAGCAGACTTGCAGGTGACTGTCGGGATGCATTAGCAGCAGGGGAAGCTCCACCAGCATCTGCCTGTGTTAGTCTTAGTTCCAGCCCAGTGCCCCCTCTCTCCTCTTTCTCATTGAATTTGATGCTTTATGGAAGCTGCAACGTCATAAAAATAACACCCTGCTGCATCCTTCACCGCGGGATCTCAAAGCCCTCTACGGACATTAATATTTATCGCTAGGGACCTGAGATGTCAGTGGAGAAATATTATCCCAATTTTACACATGAGGAACTAGAGATTGGGCAGTTAAGTGACTTGGCAGAAGTCGTTCCCTGCCTACTGAGTGGTGGGGCCATGCCCTGGGCCAGATCCCAGGAAAGTCTTCGGAGCCCTTGGCAGAATGGGAGAAGGGCCTTTGTTTAAACGAAAGAAAACATGGTGTGCCCTGAACAAGCTGGGGGGAGACAGGGCAATTAGTCTCGTCTCCTCTCTCTGACTTTGGCTTTCCTCTTGTCAGGCTTGAGGGAGTTGACTCTTACGGCCTGTTTGGTTTTTCACTTCTCTGCCAACCTTGCCAATTATATCTGCCAGCTCAGAATCCATGGTTGGAGAGTGGTGAATGGTTTCAGTTACAGAACTTTCAGAAAGTATGAAAAAGGCCCACTTGGGAGGACATCTATAATGGTCAAGGAGAAGAGGCCCTCGCACAGAAAGGCAACAAAAATCTCTCTCTCAGTCTGGAAAGATGGCGGCCAAGAGGAGAATATCATCTAAAGCGAAGGGGTCCTGAGGATTCTGGAGGGGGTAGACCATCAGTTATAAGGTCCAGAATTCTAGGACTATGGCTGTATTTTCTTCTTTACTTTGAAGTTGTTCAGGAGGAGTAAAGGGTAGTTCTACGTTTTTCTGTGTAAATGGGAGGACTTCTATGTCTGGAAAAAAATACATGGATTTAAAAAAAAGATTGAAAGACACTTATAGATGAGGCATCCGTTTTGAAGGCATGTATCGGACAATTTGGGTTGATACCAGGAGACAATGCTGCAGTTTTATTTTCCAGCACCTAGTGTCTGGCTACGGAAGAAAACTGAAAAAATGGCTGGGGTGATGCTTCACTAAGCATTTGCTAACCATTTGTAAAGCTCTGATGATGGGCCATAGACTGTGTGGCACCAGGGATACAGAGCAGCATAGGATGGAGCTTCTGCCCTGCTGGTGGTTGGCCCCAGGCTGGACGGGGGAGCAGACCTGCAGATGAATAATCACAGGGCTGTGAGATAAGCTGCTATAGAGATTGGTCCATGGTGCTGTGGGAGTACAGAGGAAGAGGTGATTCATGTCAGGGAAATTCTACTTGCAGATTATATTCTTCCCAAACTAGCCTTGATGAGGCTGGCACACTTTACCTATTAGGAATTAGATGGTGACCACCTGGTTCATTTAATGGGTAAACAAAAGCTGTTCTGAAACACTTGATCTAGTTGAATGCTAGTCATGTCCTATGGGATTTTAGGAGGTATCAAGAGTCAAGAGTCTCCTGCAGGCATGAGAACAGTATCCTTGTCACCTGTACTGCATCCCTAGTACCATTAGGGAAGGACATCAACATTGCTGTCTCGGGGCCAAGTCATGCCATTTCCCTGCTTCTCAGGTCTTTAATGTTGGAATAACGTCCTAGGATGGAGTTGGTGAGGGGCTTTGTTTGTTGCTTGGAGTATAAGTAGATGGTAGGATATGTGTTATGGCATGGTGTACTTGGTAGGGTCCAGGGTTCCGTGTGTGAAAGCCTTGACCAGACCTGCTGGAGCCATGGTCACTTCTTCCCATGAAGTGCCTGAAGATGACATGGATGACAAAGTACCACATTGAATTAATAACTGAGACTCTGGTCGCCCCAGACGCTGTCATGGTACTGTGTGAAGGTGTGGTGGAGGAAGAGACTTGAAGCGGTTGAGTCAGCTTGCTGTGGTCCCTTGGAATCCAACCTCTTGGGCATCCTGGTCTCTGTGGCCTTTCTCTTGGAAATGTTGCTCAAAATTGATGCTCACAAGTGGCATCTAAGACAGGCTTGGAGTTGAAATAAAACCGAGAGAAAGGAGGCCATTTAAGTCTCCGCAGTGTGAGTATGTCCTTGACCACCTTCTCTTGGCCCAGTCAGCTGACCATGGTCCAGTATATGATCTTTCTCCCAATCCTGACTCCTCTCTGAAGGACAAGCAAATATTTCTTGGGTTGAGGATAATTCTCGGTGCTTGGAGGGAAAGAGGATCTTCATCTTCCTCTGGTGGTCGGTGTGAGCGCCAAGGAAGCAGCGACGGGATGGTTGTGGCCGTGAACTTTATGCAGTTTCTAAGACGCTTGTCCAGCCTCCCTCTGGCCAAACTTACCCAGCTCAGTGAAGCCTCTCCCAAGTTGTCTGCACGCATGGAATCGAGTCATCAGGCCAAACCCGGATCCCAGCCAAGGTGGCTGTTCTTCAGCATTGTGAATCCAACCACCTTCATCCATTTAAGGCTGGAACAGTGAAAACTGGGTCAGTTTGTAGAGAAAGTTTAACAGCACTACATTAACATGGTGATTAGGAGTGTGGCTTCTGGAAGGAGTGGCTCTGGGCCGAATTCCTTTATGATGTTTGGCACATCCTACAAGTCTTTGATCTACTTTTTCTTCATTTTTTAAGGCAAAGATGTTGATGCCATGAGGATAACCTTGAGAGTTGCAAGGATGAAAGTAGTAATGTATGTAAAATAGTTAGCTTTGTGCTTGGTATGTGCCTTAATGTCCTCATCTGTAAAATGGGGATACGTTTAATTTGGATCTTACAGGATTTTTGTTAGGATTAAATGGGTTAATTCATGTAAAACCCTGGCATGTAGTGATCACTCAATCAATGTTATTTTTACTAAAGTGTACTCGTTGCTATTATTTTTATGCATTTATATTAAGATTTCCAAGGAAGACCTCATGAAACACTACCCTTTCCCCTTCACCTGGCAAAAAGAAGGATTTGATTTGAGAAGTCTAAGTGGCAGGGACATTGTGGTCAATTAACAACCTGAACGCATTTCCTTAAAATTCCTTTTTAAAAAATACATCTTTTCCTCAACCTTAGAAAGACTGAAATATTAAAATGCAATGATTGGGCGCTTTTTTTAATATATATATAGTGACTTTTTGTTTTTGTTGTTCTACAAAAGTACTTTTAAAAATAGCACAACCCAGTAGTAGACAAATGCTTATCTGATTATGTAGACACATCAACCAAGAGAACATCATAAGGAAGAGTTTCTAGAAATTCTAAACGTGGAAAACGGGCATATTAAAAGGAATGAAAGGGCTTCCCTGGTGGCGCAGTGGTTGTGAGTCCTCCTGCCGATTCAGGGGACGCGGGTTCGTGCCCCAGTCCGGGAAGATCCCACATGCCGTGGAGCAGCTGGGCCCGTGAGCCATGTCCGCTGAGCCTGCGCGTCCGGAGCCTGTGCTCCGCAACAGGAGAGACCACAACAGTGAGAGGCCCGCGTACCACAAAAAAAAAAAAAAAAAAAAAAGAATGAAAAATTATAGGTGTTACTGCAGTGAGCTGCTTCTAATATTCTTTAATGGCATATATTTCCTGAAATTGTGCTCCATGGTGGTTTGCTTACAAAATGAAAGAAAGCCAGTTTCCAAGGTCTGCTTGTGTGGCAGTATGCAGACCAGCAAATACTTCCAACTTTTGTGCTTGTTTATTGTATTATATCTTTGTTCATTTGTTTTTAACTTCCTGGGCTTTAGTCAGATGAAGTTCAGTCTTTCTGGATTTGGATCTTCAGAGCTCAAAGCCACGTGCTGCTGGTAAGCTCAAGAGTCTGGAAAAAATAGCTCTGTGATGAACCTTTGTGGAAGGTAGATGCTGAGAGCTCCCCGGTGCCAGGTGCATGAGGCAGGGTCGAAGGTGAGCTTGTGTGTGGTGGAGCTGGAGGTCAGGGAGGCAACTCCCAATTCACTCCTTCTAGAATAGCGTCATGAGAGACGGGGACCTGGGTGGCTTTGGGATTGCTGGGACTTTGAAAGAACGATCATTTAGGGTCATGTTGCCCTGGCTTTTGGTGGCTGCTGGGAGTGACATGGAGAAAAGGGATCATTGTTACAGGAGTTGAAAATAGCTGAGGACCCCACAGGCGGGGATGAGAGGGACATCCTCCCGCAGGGTGCTGAACCCAGACTGTGAAGGCAGTTGGGAAGCTGGCAACATTTGGCTGTCGTTCTGCATGGGAAGTTGTCTTGAAGATGCCATCATGCTTTTCAGGGAAGTGACCCCTGTCAAGAATGTGTGGCAGCCACAGCTGTGCCCAGGAAGGGGGGCTGGGCAGGAATGAGCATGGGTACAGAGTCAAATGCATCTGGCCCTTTGGAAGAGGAGAAACGGCTGTGGCTGTCCTTTTCTCTCTCCCACACCAGAGAAAACCTCGGGAGACACTCAGGATGCTTGTCAGTAAGATGCTAAGGATGAAGCTTGAAAACTGCTGGCTGTTTACTGTTCGAAAGCAGTTCACTTGGCCTTGTCATGGGGACAGTGCATCCCGAGGTACAGGTGGGCGAGGCTTAAGCCTCCAACATTGCAATTCCCACCTAAATAAAAGATACTTTGGGTGGATTTGCATCAATACATTGTATAAATTCTGAGGAAAGTCCTGTAATCCGTGAGTCTGGTGAGGCCAGCTGCTGTTCCCCTTGGAAAGGTCAGGATAGCATTGCATTAGAAAGCACATTGTTACTTTTTGCTCCTGCTAACTTACTGTGCATTTCGTTCAGATTTTCCTTCTCCGATAGTGCAGTATGGGCACGTTCTCTTTGGTTAAAGTAGTGCAGCTTGACTGAAAGAAACATGGAAAAGAGCTTAGGAGGAGATCTTTTGTTGGGTTTTATTGGTAAAACACACTAAAAAAACCACATCCAACACCACGCCCCTACCCCACACACATAGAGTTATTTTTCCTTCTTCTCTCTGGTCAGCTGTATCCTAGAAATTCCCAGTCCTTAGCACAGACTCTTACCTGCAGTTTTATCTCTATCTTCTCAGCTGTACTTTTCACTAGTTGCCCTGCACTCATCCCTTTGTTTCCTTTCCCAAATTTATCGTTGATCTCATCAACAAGAGGAGAGGGCTGCAAAATCAATGTCTTCCCAGCACCGTGGTGGGAAGAGGGGCCCCTAACTCGGGCTCCTTTGCAAGGATGTTGGCAGCAGAAGTGAATTAGCCCGCCGATGTCAGGAGAGCCTGTTTTCAGCGTCCTCTGCCAGAGAGCATGCAGAGTGCCAATTACAATCGATTTCTCACTAAAATTGTATTCAACCTTCCCCAGCATAATCCGAGACAGAAACGACAGAGAACTGTAGAGAACTGTCTCACTTTCAAAATTTTATTCTGTGGAGTCAATTACATTCTTGCAGGTTTATTATCGTTATTAGCCTTGGACTCTGAGACGCTCACCTCACTGGCCTTCGTAGTCGTCAGAACACAAGCAGAGTCAGCTGAGGAAGTGGGAGCGATGGCGCAGCCACCCAGTGCCCCTGCCCTCCCTTTAGGGCAGGGCTTCTCACCAGGTGCCACAAGGAGATGCCACTGGCCCCTAAGATCCAAAAGTGCAGGAGTTCGCTCTCTTCGGTTCAAGTCGCTCACTCAGAACCTAACGGGCTGTTTACAGCAGATTGTGCCCCTTCTCCCCAGTCAATCATTCTCCTCTCTCTCTCCATCTCTCGCTGCTGTCTTGCGCTCATGTGCATGCACACTCTCTGCCTTCTGCTCCGAGCCCATTGCTTTTGGAACCACCGACCAACCAACCTAATTAAAACACGTTGTAAATAGAGCTGCAATGAACATTGTGGTACATGACTCTTTTTGAATTATGGTTTTCTCAGGGTATATGCCCGGTAATGGGATTGCTGGGTCGTATGGTAGTTCTATTTTAAGTTTTTTAAGGAACCTCCATAGTGGCTGTATCAATTTGCATTCCCACCAACAGTGCAAGAGGGTTCCCTTTTCTCCACACCCTCTTCAGCATTTATTGTTTCTAGATTTTTTGATGATGGTCATTCTGACCAGTGTGAGATGATATCTCATTGTCGTTTTGATTTGCATTTCTCTAATGATTAATGATGTTCAGCATGCTTTCATGTGTTTGTTGGCAATCTGTATATCTTCTTTGGAGAAATGTCTATTTAGGTCTTCTGCCCATTTTTGGATTGAATTGTTTGTTTTTTTTTGTTATTGAGCTGCATGAGCTGCTTGTAAATTTTGGAGATTAATCCTTTGTTAGTTGCTTCATTTGCAAATATTTTCTCCCATTCTGAGAGTTGTCTTTTCATCTTGTTTATGGTTTCCTTTGCTGTGCAAAAGCTTTTCAGTTTCATTAGGTCGCATTTGTTTATTTTTGTTTTTATTTCCATTTCTCTAGGAGGTGGGTCAAAAAGGATCTTGCTGTGATTTATGTCATAGAGTGTTCTGCCTATGTTTTCCTCTAAGAGTTTGATAGTTTCTGGCCTTACATTTAGGTCTTTAATCCATTTTGAGTTTATTTTTGTGTATGGTGTTAGGGAGTGTTCTCATTTCATACTTTTACATGTACCTGTCCAGTTTTCTCAGCACCACTTATTGAAGAGGCTGTCTTTTCTCCACTGTATATTCTTGCCTCCTTTATCAAAGATAAGGTGTCCATATGCGCGTGGGTTTACCTCTGGGCTTTCTATCCTGTTCCATTGATCTGTATTTCTGTTTCTGTGCCAGTACCATACTGTCTTGATTACTGTAGCTTTGTAGTATAGTCTGAAGTCAGGGAGCCTGACTCCTGCAGCTCTATTTACAATAGCCAGGACATGGAAGCAACCTAAGTGTCCATCAACAGATGAATGGATAAAGAAGATGTGGCACATATATACAATGGAATATTACTCAGCCCTAAAAAGAAACAAAATTGAGTTATTTGTAGTGAGGTGGATAGACCTAGAGTCTGTTATACAGAGTGAAGTAAGACAGAAAGAGGAAAACAAATACCATATGCTAACACATATATATGGAATCTAAGGAAAAAAAACAAAAAAGGTCATGAAGAACCTAGGGGTAAGACGGGAATAAAGACACAGATATACTAGAGAATGGACTTGAGGATATGGGGAGGGGGAAGGGTAAGCTGTGACAAAGTGAGAGAGCAGCATGGACATATATACACTACCAAACGTAAAATAGATAGCTAGTGGGAAGCAGCCACATAGCACAGAGAGATCAGCTAGGTGGTTTGTGACCATCTAGAGGGGTGGGATAGGGAGGGTGGGAGAGAGGGAGACGCAAGAGATATGGGGACATATGTATATGTATAACTGATTTACTTTGTGATAAAGCAGAAAGTAACACACCATTGTAAAGCAATTATACTCCAGTAAAGATGTTAAAAAAAAATCAATCAATACAATTCATCATATTAGCAGAATAAAGAAGCAAAGTTATGTGATCAAAAAAAAAAAACAAAAAAACCCCCACATTTTTCCAGTTGCTGGAACAGTTCCCCCAGTGCTATGCTCTGTCACCACCATGCTGGGCCTGCTCAGTTCCTACCTGTATTGGGCTCTCCCACGGGCTCATCTTGTGCAAGAGAAGTCAGTTCATTTCATGTTGCTTTGCATTCAGAAATGGAGAGTGTGCCTCTCTCTCTGAGGAAGCCAGCCTCTTCTAAGGAGGAAAGGTATGCACACGCTGCATCAATACCCCGTGCATCAGTCTCCACCACGTCATCCCCGCTTCACCACCACCTTCCCTGACATCTTTACCAGTGGTTCAACATTCACTCACTAATCGCAATGGGCCAGCCCTGTGCTAAGTACTTTTTCTGTTTTCATTGAAGGCATTTAAAATTTGTGTCATTGCTTCCCCTTCCCCAAGTTGGCTGTCCTCCTGCCTTTTTTTAAAAAACTATCTTAACCGTTTTTAAGTGTAGTTTAAATGATATTAAGTACATTCACGTTCTTGTGCAACCGTTACCACCTTCCATCTCCAGAACTCTTTTCAGCTTGCAAAACTGAAATGCTATACCCATTAAATGATGATTCCCCATTCTCCCTTCTTCCAGCTCTTGAGAACTACCATTCCACTTTCCATGAATTTGACTTTTCTAGGTATCTCGTGTAAGTGGAATCAGTACTTGTCTTTCCATGACTGGCTTATTTCACTTAGCATAATATGCTCTAGGTTCATCCATGTCGTAGCATGTGTCAGAATTTCCTTTCTTTTTAAGGCCACATAATATTTCACTGTACGTGTATACCACATTTGGCTTACCTTTCATCTGTTGTTGGACACTTTAGTTGCTTCCACTTCTTGGCTCTTGTGAATAATGCTGCTATGAATATGGGTATAAAATATCTCTTTGAGGTCCTGCTTTCAGTTCTTTTGGGTGTGTACTCAGAAGTGATAATTATCATATGATAATTTCATTTTAAATTTTTTGAGGAACCTCCATACGGTTTTCCACAGCAGTGGCCCATTTTACGTTTTCACCAACAGAGCACAAGCGTTCCAATTTCTCCACATCCTGGCCAACACTTGTTATTTTCTACCTTTTTGATTGTAGCCATCCTATTGGGTGCAGGGTGGCACCCTAACTATTTTATGCCTCACAACCACTCTGTGCAGTAGGCAGTATTATTTTCCTCATTTTAAAGATCAGAAAATTGAACTCAAATGTTCTCCAAAAAAAAAAAAAATCAGTAAATATGTAAGGTGATGGATGTGTTAATTAACTCAGTGCAGTGGGGAGGGGGGAATCCTTTCACAATGTAAATGTATATAAAATCATCATGTTGTACACTTTAAATAACTTGCAAATTTATTTGCCAATTATATTTCAATGAAGTTAGGAAAAGCAAGATCAGGAAATTGAGGCTTGGGGATGTCAAAGAGATTGTTCAAGGCTACACACCTAGTTAACTCCAATCTAGCTGCCTCTGGAATCATTCTAGGAAAAATAAGGTCCCTGTTGTGTAAGGTCCCCTGTACTGGCAATATTGACAGCATATCAACAAAGAATTGGGGGCTTTTCTTTTTCCAATTAATGGCTAAAATTGCCAGAAACCGAGCTCTGCACATTGCATATGAGCACAAAGAAGACATTCTTCTTTTATTATTCTAAGAAAAACAAAAGAAATCTGAGCTAAACAACAAGGGGGGAATTTATGCTATAATACTTCCCTAACTGGGCAGGTAGGAACTGACCTGGTGACTCCTCCTAGGGTTGGAAGGAGAATGGCTATTTTCTGTCAGCCTAAGCAGAACATGCCTTTAGGAAAAAAATGGGGGACTTCCCTGGTGGCATAGTGGTTAAGAATCCACCTGCCAACGCAGGGGACACGGGCTCGAGCCCTGGTCCGGGAGGATCCCACATGTCGCCGAGCAACTAAGCCTGTGTGCCACAACTGCTAAGCCCGAGTGCCACAACTACTGAAGCCCCCGTGCCTAGAGCCGGTGTGCCACAACAAGAGAAGCCACCGCAAGGAGATGCCCGCGTGCTGCAACAAAGAGTAGCACCCCTGCTTGCCACAACTCGAGAAGGCCCGTGCACAGTAACAAAGACCCAACGCAGCCATAAATAAATAAGTAGATTAAAAAAAGAAAGAAAGAAAGAATTGGTTGCCTGGAAGGTATTTTCTTAGATCCAAAGTGAAAGGCATAGACGTAAACATATGCACTTCATTGCCACCGGTGAAACTTTTGTTCAGCAATCCTATAGCTGGGCCGTAAGTCTGCCATTTCCAAGATAAGTAACTTTAGCCCAATTTATTCACCTCTTTGAAACTCAGTTTTCCCATCTATAAAATACAAATATCTGTCCTTTTCTCCCCAAAGAAAGAGGAAGAGCAAACAGAACCTTTTATATATGTTAGAAAGTCAAGCTTGGTACCCACCACTGCTCCCTTTTGTCCAGTCTGACAAGGGGTATCCCTGATTCAGATTGATGACTTTGTCGCTAATCAATACCGGGGATAGCGTGTCTCAGCTGAGATGTGATCTACTGCCGGGCACCAGTGGAGAAGTGGGAGGGCACAGCAAAGATACCCCCTTTGAGTTGGGTGCAAACATGGAGACTGGGGCTGAGGGAAATCCAGTGGACCGGTCCAGTCTTGGATTTAGTGTTAACTTAATGTGTAACTTGGGGCATGGCACTGAAGCTCTCCCAACTAAAGTTCTCTAATGTGCAAAATAAAGAGCTGACTTTTTCCTAATAAGTCAATCTAATTTTCTTAATTTTTCTGTAACTTAACATTGGTCTTTTGATCCTTTTTGTGGCTCTTTTTGTGAATTCTGTGCTTTGATGAAATGGGTTCTTATACATAAAGTGCTCAGCACTGTTCTTGGCACTTAATAGTTGTTTAATAAAAATTTTCTCTTTCCTTTCTCTTCTCTTTTCCTTCAGCCTTTCATCCCTCCCACTTTCACTCTGGAAATGAACAAGGTTCTCAACTAAGGCCTATGGAACCTCTTTTCTGATGCACATTCATTTTAATTTCCATCACTATCCAGACCTAATTCATAGCTGCTTCTTGGATGAAGATGGCTGGTCATATACTCTGAACTCACGAGACAGGTCCCTCAGGACCGTATTTGCCCAAAGGACATGGGAATCTCCTAAGAAACAACTGAAGTCGTATAATCAGGGAGTACATTCTGTAATCACACAGACGTGGGCTAGAATCCAATCTCACCTTCCTTGTAGTCATGTAAGTGAGGTGTGTTCCAGAGAAGTGTAAAAAATCTCAGGTTCTTGAGTCTTTCTCAGTTTAAATTCCAGCTCTACATGATCTGGGGCAATACTTAACTTCCTTGTTATGCCTCAATGTCTTCATCTGTAAAAAGGGATAGTAATAAAAATTCATAGGGTTGTGAAGATTAAATATGATAACACATACGACACGTTTAGAGCAATGCCTGCAGCAATTTAGTAATATTGTAACTATACTATTACTACTGCTACTATTACAATTACTGCTGTTACTTCTGAAGTTACTACTTATGCAACAATGGAGTCATCTGCCTGCTTAAAAGCATTACTCATTTCATGACTGTTTCTTGCATACAGACATATCTTGTGAAATACACCTTAAGGCACAATTGCTAGATGCTATGTACTGACTTGAAGTTCTGAAGAGTTTCAATTTCTTAATTTAAATAGGATTTCTCATATTATTAATAAAGTATGTTAATAGTAGCTCATTTGCCAGTTGAGTGAGATTATGTTTTTACCATGAGAGTTAAATATGTATGTAAAATGTAAATTATGTAAATTTTTGCTCAGTTGAAAGGATATTTTCAAGCACCCACCACACTACAGTGTAACTTATTTCAGAGTACAAATAAGATTAGCGGCAGTGAGAAGAGAGTAGTATTTAAAAACCCTAAATAGACATATGCAAAACATAAAGTTGAAATCTCAAGTGGGATAAACATCTCCAAGAAACTCTCCTTTTTCACAAGACATCAGTCTTAGGTTGTTATCTCAGATGGTTTACTTCCTTTAACAAACACGTGTTTTATGTGCCCAAATAATTTTTTTTCAAAGAGGATATTAAGAAATGTGTTTCATTCCCTCCCAGAGACCCCTCCCCCTCCACAGCCTCAGGAGCAAATAATACTATGCATCTAAAAATGAGCATTTTTTTCTCCTTAGGATATCTCTTCTTAAAATCACGTTCAGATTCTTATAATTCCAGTACCTCAAACAGCTGGTTCTGTCCTCTAATCCTTTCTCCATTAGAGAATTCAACACTGCTTTGAGCGACACTGGTTAGCGGATGACCCAAATCTCCTTAATCCAGAGCAGCGGTAATGCTAGACCAGTAACTAGGGTATATTTTTCTCATCTACTCCACACATTTTCTTGTTCTCTTTACATCTTCATGGTGTTCTGATGATTGAAGCAGTGTTACGGTTAGAGGTGGAGTTGGCTGAGACTGGTGGGGAGTGGGGGTTTGAAGGAGCAGGTCTTAGATTTCTTTGGATTTGCCCCGGTAGGTAGCACAGTCTGGTAATGATGCAAATTACAGCCGCAGTTTACGGAGCTATTTGCTGTGCCCCAGGCAGATGCTGAGTTCAAGCACATTATCTTGTTTAATCCTCACAACTAACCCGAGGCTTTATCTGCATATTATAGATGAGGAAACTGAGGCAAAGGGAAGTGAAGCATCTCACACGACATCTCTCGGTTAATGGCAAAAGTGGCTGAGATTCAAACTCAGATCTGTGTGACTTCAAAACCTTCATTCTCATTCAATATAAATATAGCGTTTGGATGGATGGATGGATCCACCTGAAATGGCTTTTTTTTTTTTTTTAGTAATTTTATTTTATTTTATTTATTTATTTATTGGCTGCGTTGGGTCTTTGTTGCTGCACACGGGCTTTCTCTCTAGTTGCGGCAAGCGGGGGCTACTCTTTGTTGCGGTACAGCGGCTTCTCTTGTTGCTGAGCACGGGATCTAGGCACGTGGGCTTCAGTAGTTGTGGCATGCGGGCTCAGTAGTTGTGGCTCGAGGGCTCTAGAGCGTGGGCTCGGTAGTTGTGGTGCATGGGCTTAGTTGTTCCACGGCATGCGGGTTCTTCCCGGACCAGGGCTCGAACCCGTCCCCTGCATTGGCAGGTGGATTCCTAACCACTGTGCCACCAGAGAAGTCCCTGAAATTCCATTTTTAATGGTCTCAGAAATTTAGGAGTCCCCTGCATTGGCAGGTGGATTCTTAACCACTGCGCCACCAGGGAAGTCCCTGAAATTCCATTTTTAATGGTCTCAGAAATTTAGGATTGATGAACCCCGAGTTACTATTTGTTTTTTCTTGTTGCCCTTCATCTTTTATCTTTTATTTAATTAGGCACATTGTGCTGCTCCTAAGGCACGTTGGTGGTGGTTATCAAAGCTGGTGCCTAGGCTTTTATGAATGTGACTTTTCACCCATTTTATTCCATGTCCTCTTCTATTTTGCCCTTTTCACATATGCCTTGTGTCCAGTGCATGACATAAGACTGATTCCTTAGGTTATTGGGTAACCCTTTGGGTCCTCTATTCGACTTATATTCTGAAGAAGAGTTACAAAACCTTGCATTCCCTGAATAGAGGTATTGGTTGAGTCTCTTGTTCCCAGAGAACTCATTCTCCGAGAATGAGAAATCCTGCTGGATTAAAAAATATATATGTATCTTGCTGCATGACAGGAGAGTTTCTCAGGAATTAGTTCTATAAATTTATAAATCTGACTATTTACCACATTACCTAAACTAACTCAGAAAAGAGTTTTAAAGAGAATACAGAGGTTTGGCTACAACAGGGGCAAATTAAAAAAAAAGAAGGAAAGAGCGCAGGGAATGTACATTGCTTCCAGGGACAATTCTTTGGGATCTGACTCTACTTGGGAAGCTCTGCCATTCCCTCAAACTCAGCTTCTCAAGAACACTTCATTCACTCATTCATTTACCCATCTGTTTATTCATCCTTTTGTTCATTTTAAGAACGTCTGAGTGCCTACTATGTACCCACTGTTTTGTCAAGCCCAAACTGACACCTATTCCTGACTAAATGATTTTCGATGAAAGCAACAATTACTAGCTTCAGAACCTCAGAATCATTGTTTACACCCTACAACAAAGTCCCATATCGAAATTTTGCCCATTGTTTTTCTGTGATGCCCATTCTCTTAGTTCAGTTCATTATTATCCCACCCATAGACTATTACTATTTTCTCCTAATGAGACTTGAGGGCTCCAATTTTCAATTCTCTGTGTACATCACCACTGAGAACAGCTGTCCCAGGTTGACACATTCGCCAGGTTTCTTCCCTGTTCAGAAGTCTTCAGTGCCTTCCCCTTCTCTGCAGGTTTCAGAGCTCACTCTACAACCTGGCCTCCAAGAGGAGGCCAAGGCCACTTCCTCAGCCTGCATGTCCACTTGCTTCCATTGCTCCTTGACTCAAATTTGCTGTTTAAGCCACACCGTTGTCCTCCCGGACCCTCTTCTTACTAACAATTAACCAAACATAGACTGGGTGCCTACTACATGCCAGACACACTCGTGCTCATGCTACGTTTTTAGAACTTAAGAAGGTAGACACTGTAGATATGAATTATAGCTCTGCCACTGGTAAGCCGTATAATTTGATCTAGTGTCTTAATTTCTTTTGATTCTCTATTTTCTTTTCTGTAAAATAGGTGGTAACAAGAGCACTTAACTCATAGGGTGTGGTGAGAATCAAAAAAGAGAATGAAGATAAAACTCTTAGCACAGAGGGAGCCCACATAAAGTGCACAGTAAATAGCTGTTATTACTATTGATATCACTTATGATAGAATGTAGCCTTTAAAAGAATGTGTTTCATCTTTTTTCAAATATGAAGATATTTCCTTTGAAACTCCTTTCCAAAGAAAGGAACCATATCTTTTATCATATTCCCTATTCTTAGTACACTACCTGGAATTCCATAAAATATTTGAATGAATGAGGTTCGAAGAATAGACTATGTTCTAAATAAAATGTCTATTGGATTCGGCAAAAAGGCTGATAAAATCACTTTTGAAATAAGCTAGCTGTCAATGAGTGTTTAAGGATCAGACTTACCTCGGACAATTTGTGTTTTGCTGTAATTGATTCCACAATGCCAAGAACAACTATAACCAAAACATTTCTCCTAAGCAATGGAATTAGAAAATGAAGGAGAACGGGAGGCCAGACAGGCCACTTTATGTGAAGAGGAAAGCTAGACGACTAGAGAGCTGCGATGTGAGTAATTAATTAGCAACTACTTGGCCTCCGCCTTTAACTAAATTATACAGAGGAGAAGCCTAGAGGCGGCAGTCAAGGAGATTTTTGGTGGGAGAGTCAGAAAGCTACATAAGAGGCTAAATAAAAGAATATTCTGGTCGCTAAACTATACCATATAAATCAGTAAGATCATATTATCTATTCCAAGGGTTCTTAAAGAGCTAACAAGGGAGTAATTTATGAAAAAAAATCTTCAGAAAAATCAGAGTGAACATTAGAAACTATGGAAATATGCAGTTCTCCACACAGTCAGTCCTTGATTAAACACTAATGGAGGAGAATTCAGATAAATCACATTTCTGGATAATCCTTAAACTGTTGGTTTGGTTTTGAAGTGCTTCTGTGCTTGTCCCCTTCACAGGAGGAGAACGAAACTTCTAATTATATTTGCTACTGTCACTCCGAAGCCCCTTGGTAGACATTGACTAAGGATGACTAAGGTTGGGAGCCAGTGTCTCAAAAGGGCACACAAAGGTTAAAGTGGGCCATTCTGGATTTGGGAAGGTGGAACCAACCGTGGCCTTGGATAATGGAAAAGTGAATAATCTATATACACAGAACCTTTATAAAGCCAAAACCTCTCATAGCACAGTCTTGGCAAAGATCAAGTCAAAGGAAAATAGTCATTGACATTGATTTAAGTTTTCATTGTTCTCTCTCCAACAAACGCTCAGGAAGTAGGACATTTATAACACCCACCACTTCTTTCCTCTGTTCCTGTCTTGTCTTTCAGATAGACAATAACCAT
Organism: Stenella coeruleoalba; assembly: GCF_951394435.1. Taxonomy (NCBI): domain Eukaryota; kingdom Metazoa; phylum Chordata; class Mammalia; order Artiodactyla; family Delphinidae; genus Stenella; species Stenella coeruleoalba. The sequence continues at coordinate 50,362,577 of NC_137149.1, read as the reverse complement.
TCCCCTCAATACTCACTCCTCTCCATTCTCCCCCAGAATTCCCCCATATCCATACCAGGAAGCTACTGACTTATTCCTCTACCCCATTCCTGAGACTATTAGTTTTGATCTTTTTCGGAGTAAATCCTATCTTCGGACCGTCTCAGGTTCTTCCCTTCCCTGATTATCCTAATGTATATATTAAGGCCTCATAGAAGGAGAACATACTGATACCAGAATTTTTCTTGGGAGTGGGAGGATTAAGGGAAGAGACTGTGAAAATTAATGTGTTGTCCCTATAACTAGCATATGAATAATTGACAGTTCCCTACATGTGGAAATACAGAAAGCAGAATATCATCTCCATTTTACACACAAAGAAACTGAGGTTCAGAGAGGTCATATGTTGCCTAAAGAGAGGAAGATTTTTCCTTACTTTCCATTAGTTAGCATTAATTTATCAAATCAATTGACTGATAGGTTGAAAGAGGTTGGTGTCTAAGATTAGAGTGTGAACACTGGATGATTGGGTGGAAAATAAGATCTGTGGACAGCTTGGAGGAAGTTATAGAAAGACATGAGAACAGCAATGCAAAAATTTCTCTCCTTCATAAATTCTCTAGGCTCAAGTTGGGTATAGACAATATTCTCTGAAGCACCATTTGGGATGAGCTGCCTTTCATCAGTATTGGAAAGACTGGCTTGAATCCCGTCTGAACTCTGATTTTCACAGGGTGCTGCAAGGGTCCATTTATAGTTCCTGACGTTCATCACTCTTTGGAATACTTGAGTTAAAAGAAAAAGAACCACAAAATGTGTTTACTTACGTACATTATAGCAGATCAAAGAGCCACTTGTGACTGTTGAAGATACTTGGGCAAAAATGAGAAGGACAGATCTGGATAAAATAGTGAAGTGTTGACCAAAGAGCAGAGGGGAGGAAGAGGCAGGCCAAAAATTACATCAACTGTTGTCAAGAGAGGATTCTGATGGAAAGACTGGTTCTGGAATGCCTGAGATTTTGTAGTGTGTGTTTGTATAAATGTGTTTATTAGGGCACCATTTTGCTTTCAAAAAAGATGAAAAAGGAATACTGCAAGCCAGGATGACGAGAATGATAAATGGATTAGGGGGCATGACTTACTGTGCGAAAAAAGATGGAAGTAATAGCATAGCATAGATAGCCTAGAGAAAAGTCAGCAGAGGAAAAGGGAAATTGCTAATACTTCTGAGCACCTGAGAGGTTGTAACATGAGTGACGTTCATTTTGGAACTTGAGCACATCAAGTGCATTTGGAACTTGAGCACAACAAAAGACATGCTTAGTATGGTCTGGAGATACATGTTTGCCCATTTACCAACTAAGTTCAATGACACTGAACCAGAAAAGGCAGGAAGGGAAGTGTAAAGGCAGAAGAGTTGGAAAGAAAACATTTTAAGTGTTTATGTTACCTTCAAGGAATGATATTATTAACATTCTGCTCTGTAAGATTAAGAGTAACATTAAGCATGGGAGATTATATAGCTTCTCTAAGTGTGTTCATGAACAGAATCTCTGAACCGTGTCTGAGCCTTCCAAGTGGGCTGGGATAGGCCTGGCGATAGCTAGACCTTGAGTACTTTTCTGCTGTTGGCTGAGAAGGACTCATTCCAAAACACTTATTGATTCATGAACTAGTGGTTAAGTGCAAGGGTTCCATAGCCATGTGATTAGGTTCAAATCTTGACTCAGTTACATACTAGCTGACAATCTGGCAAGGAACTTCACCTCTCTAAGCCTTAAGTTTCCTTATATGTAAAATGAAGATAAAGAATAGTCTATCTTATAGGGTCCTTCTAAGTAGAGAGAGCATTGCTCTAATGAAACCAAAGTCAAGAGGGAAGTAATGAGTTTGGAGGACCATAATAGTTCACTGAGGCAGAAAGATGGTATAGGATGGAAAGGAGTAATGAATCAATGATGAGATGGGAGAGGTAGGTAGGGGCCAGAAAACTGAGAGCCTCAAATGGTATATTGGTCAAAGTAGGCACATGGCTGTAATAAACAACTGTCACAACTCAGCAATACAATACAATAGAAATGAATATCTTAATATAGTGGGATAATGAGATCTTAGTACGATAGAAATGAATATCTCATTCATGTAGCAGGTAGCTTTCTTTCAGTATTATTCCAGGAGCCCAGATTTCTTCCATCTTATGGCTCTACTGTTTCCTAAGGCCCCAGAGCCCTGTAGTGGACTCTCTGCACCTAGTAGCCAACTGGGGAAGAGAGAGCATGGAGGATGGCATGGGAGATTTTTATGGACCAGGTTGGGTATAGCACGTGTCATTTTCTTTCATGTTCTAGTGGCTAGAAACCCACTGACATGGTCACAACTAACTGCAAGGATGGCTAGGCAATGAACTCCAGCTGTATGCCCAGGAGAAGAGGAAATGAGTTTTGATGAACACATAGCCAGCAGGATCTGCCATACATGGCATGCTAAGAATCTGGGATTTAATCCTGAAGGCACTAGATAGGCACTAAGGTAACTGAAGCCAGTGAATGATAAAGTTTGTGTTTTAGAAAGCTCAATCTGGTGGGAGTATTGGTGAGGCCCAAAATTCAAGTTAACAAAGTGAATAATCTGAGACATAATGAGTCCTCAACCAAATGAGTGGTGTGGGGCTGGGGAAGAGGAGGCTGATTTGAGAAATGTGGGAGAGTTTGAATGGACAGGGTTACAGATTAGTGGATGGGAGTGAAGAAGACAGGAATCGGTATAGAAGGATTAAGAACCCCCAGCTTTGATTCACTGAGAGAAGAAACATAGGGGGAGAAGAAATTTGTGAAGGGAAATGAAGGTTTTGAAGAACAAACCACCCCATTGTCTTTTCTTCTGATGCCCATATTTTAGTGAGCCTGGTTTTGAAACCAATATTGGGGCATATATTCTGACATGCATAAGTGAAGTTGTAGGGCCAGCACAGGAATATCTTGGAAAACCCAGGCTGTTATATATATACATTGAAAGAGAGAGAGAGACTATAAGGAATTGACTCTTGTGATTATGGGGCTGGGAAGTTCCACAATTTGCTGTCTGGAAACTGGAGACCCGGGAAAGGTGATGTGGTTCTGATCTGAGTCCAAAGGCCTGAGAACCAAGAGAATCAATGATGTAAGTTCCAGTCCAAACTTGAAGACCTGAGGGCCAGGAGAGCTGATGATGTAAATTCCAATCTGGGGGCAGGAGAAGACCAATGTCCCCACTCAGACAGGCAGAGAGAGCACATTCTCCCTTTCTCTGTCTTTTGGTTTTATGCAAACCCTCAATGGATTGAATGATGCTCACCCACATTGGGGAGGACAATCTACTTTACTCAGTCTACCAATTCAAACACCCTCACAGATACACCCAGATATTTAACCAAATATCTGGATACCTTGTGGCTTTGTCAAGATGTCTCATAAAAGTTACCATCACAGAATTACTCTCCTAGAGCCGTAACAGAGGCCATGGCCCTGTTGACACCTTGATTTTGGACTTCTAGCCTCCATAACTATGATAGAATGACTATTGTCTTAAGTCACCCAGTTTGTAACACTTGGTTATAACAGCCCTAGGGGACTAATGCAGAGTGTGGGATCTAAGGGCACCAAACACAGAGATATTTTGACAGAGGGGTGGTCTGTCTTTGCTCAGCATTAAAATTAATCCTTAATTTAAAAATATTTTTACATTACAACATAATTTGTATACATATTCTCATTCTCATAAAACATAATCTCTTCTGTAGAGGAGAAGAAACTAAGGCTTAGTGAGTTAAGAAAATTGCCCAAGTTCACATGACTAGTGAGTGGTATTGAGGTCCTCAGGCTGCAGTACTCATTCCTGGAACTAGGGTGATCCCTTCCATGCAAGAATTAAGATGTAGACTCTTGCAGAGTCATTAGGTACCACCCAGGGAAATTAGGAAGCAGTGACCCTTCAGGCTGTGGGTAGTTCCCCTGAGAACTTCTGTGCTCAGTAGGACTTAAAATACTTGCCTGTATGGAAAGGGCTTACCTCTTCCCCTCCAAGAGCACAAAGAGTACAAATAAGGAGGAGTTCTTGGTTGTCATGTGAGCTGTATGCAGTTTTGTGACTCTTGCCCACTTAAAATGTTTCTTTCGGTGTTCCTCAAGTGGCCTCCGGCTTCTGCAGAGTGAAGTGTGCTTTCTAGTGACCAGCCTTGCCAATTAACTCAGTGCTCCGTGCTCTGGTGGAACTCTATGTCACCATGCGTCACTTTGAGATGCACCCAGTGCACTCCTGGCTCAGAGGTGCTGCAAACTGAGTGTGTACGATGCCTAAAATGTCTCAGAGCCGTTGAATATGCCTCAGCTCATATTTTCCACTCCAAGCTCTGGATTAAAGAAGCAGTCTTTTGACAGGATGAAACCTGTTTGTGCTCAGTCGTATTTCTTACTAAAACAAATCCAACATGGCCGCCCTGCTTCTACTACGTCAGGTGTCTGGGAGGTGGCCATGATTTTGACTAATGAGGTTGTATTTCCTAATACTTTCTGCTGTGCTTGCAGGCATCAGAGTGGTTCTTTTAAGAGACTCATCACAGTACAACTCAGATTAGGATCTGACCCTCAAGGTCTTTTAAAAGAGGAAGGCTTTGTGCGAAACTGCAGACCAAGATGACAAAGTGGCATCTAATTTGCTTTCTCTGTAAATGAGAGCTCAGGAAAGCTGAAAAGGAAGAAACGGCCCGACTCAAAGACAGACTCAGTTCTTTTGGTAAGAGCAGCAGGGGTCCTTGTTACACTCAACTGCCATCTTTCACAAAGGAGCCCCAGCCTAGGAGTTATGCTTGACATCTCTTAGAATTCAATTAGTGATAGTGCAGTGACCCAACTTAACACTTTGTTAAGCGAAAGCCGGGGTACACATATGGTGTTTCCAGGCCAAACTGATCTACATAGACGATATACTCAGAATCTGAAACTGTTGGTTCTTTCTGTGCCCCCAAATTGAGGGCATGTAGTTTCTTTCATATGTCCTTCCTCTGTTTCTTCCTAAGTTATTTATACTGTGGCGGGGCAGTGGAAGATACAAAAATCACGTTCAGTTTTCCAATTCCTTACTGTATAGTAACTGTTTGAAGACAGAAGCAATAATCACGGCCACCACCACAGAAACCATAACTGTGCTTTAAGTATTCTACATAGTTAGTCCTCAAAATTACTTGGCATTATTAACCCCATTTTACAAATAGCTAAACTGGGTCTAGTAGTTTACAGAGAGGTTAACGGCTACCAGATAAATCCCTGGGGTTGGGCTGGTGAGCAGTGGGCAGGAAGGTATAGAAAAGATGTCATATGTGTTATAGATGGGGTAACATTTGAACTGCCTTGGAAAAGCCAATCTGTATTGGTAGAAGGGAGAGATGGGCAAAGGCATGATTATAAAGCACGTGGTACCTCCAGGGAATGGTGATGTAATTCATTTGGAACCCACAACAACACAGAAGAAAGGAGGAAAGTCAGGGTAAACCCAGTGCCAGATTATTAAGGGTTCTGAATCCCAGACTATAGAGTTCAAACAATTTCTTCTTTCAGAAAGACAGGAAGAGCCCTTGAAAGGTTTTGAACAGGATGGTTGGGCAGTGGGGAACAATTGAGGCTGTGCTTTTAGGAAGATTATTTTGGCAGCAGTGTATTTGATGGAATCAGGGGTAGGATCCCTAGGTGAGCTGGAGACGACAAGGAGAGAAATCTTCTTTGGACTTCCGAATCCAGTTGCATGTTTATTCTTTTTAAGATTAAACGGAAGTCATCTCCTGATTCAGTAGGAGAGGATCAGTGTGGGGAAAGGATGAAGGGACGACATCACAGTTCGCTGACGCCAGAGAGCTGCCTATAAGATTGGTAGCTTCATGGCAGATTAGACAATCATGAGGACAAAAAGACCATTTGAGGATAAGGGCACTCTCTCAGTACTGCTGATGACTGGTGTTGAAGATTGTCACCAAAATAGTCAAGGCAATCTTGGTTAACAAAGAAAATAATGTAGAATAATAAAAAGCGGTGCTCCACTACTATCAAGGATGTGAACTGTAGAGCTTACGTATCCACATATTCTTTGATAGACATTTATTTGTTAGACTTTTTTTTATAAACAATATTTCACCTTTAATACAAGTGATGCATTCTGATACAATTTGTTTTATTCCATTCCGTTTCTTTTTAAAAAACATCAGTTGCAGCCAACTAAATATCCATGTATTCTTTAAAATTATGAACACCAGTGGTGTTTTTTATGCTAATCTTATTTGGGGGCTGAAAAAAGAATAATGTGTATGCCCATAGGACTCATACAAGTTTATATACACTATATCATGGTATTTAAACAGGTTTATATAAAAAAGGTGACTTTTAAATACAGGGTCATTAAGATGACTGCCATTGGAAGGAAAACATCAACTAAAGTTTTTGTTCCCGTGGTCTTCAGTTGATATTTATATGGTCCAATGTCTGTTGCATTGGTTCTCTTGCTCCCCTCCAAGCCACACAGAATAACTTAAGCTGCCAGTAGCTTAAGGAATATAAGTAGCATGTGCTTTTTGGAGTCAAGGACTATGCAGTGCACTTTAAATTTTAATAGCCACTGATAGAGACCTTAAGAGATTCAAGCACTCTGGAGCATTGGACTTCAGCATTCATTTTTTGATTTTCCTATAGAAAGATGCTCATCCTGGACCATGGGGAAGGCGTATAGGCAGACAGGGTGACTATTTGAAGTGAAATTTATTTTTCATCATAATCCGTGCATGTTTCCTATTGGGGTAACTTGGTGTATACATTACTTTTCATTTAATTTTTTTTTTGAAGTATGGTTCATTTACAATGTTGTGTTAGTTTCTTTATTTTATTTTATTTTTGGCTGCATTGGGTCTTCGTTGCTGCACACGGGCTTTCTCTAGTCGCAGCAAGCAGGGGCTACTCTTTGTTGCAGTGCGCGGGCTTCTCATTGCGGTGGCTTCTCTTGTTGCGGAGCATGGGCTCTTGGCGCACCGGCTTCAGTAGTTGTGGCACGTGGGCTCAGTAATTGTAGCATGTGGGCTCTAGAGCACAGGCTCAGTAGTTGTGGCGCATGGGCTTAGTTGCTCCGCGGCATGTGGGATCTTCCCAGACCAGGGATCGAACCTGTGTCCCCTGCATTGGCAGGCGGATTCTTAACCACTGCGCCACCAGGGAAGTCCCTGGTGTATACATTTTTAATACTGTGAAGCCACCAGTGTTAATAAAAAAGCAGCTGAATACATATCGGCATCCTTGGAGATCAGACTTTGGAAGGTTGAGTGGGTCTGGTAGATGGTAAAACTTCCAGAAATCGCTTTCAGAGATTTTTAAAGACATTTACTTATCAGTCGTCCAGATGGCACTTGAAGTGATGAACAATCAGCTTTACAAGTAAATAAAACATTGGCCAATGGAAAAACATTCTAAGGGTATATGTGATAAATACTTAAATGATGTGACAAGCAAGGAAAGTAGTAAAATTAAAGATGCATTATTGAGCAATATCTTTTATATTTATTCTTTATTTGGATGTTTTTAGGAGTGGGGTGCTTTCTTATAACTTAATATTCTACAATCTGATATCCATTTTGGACTCTTTAAAAAACAACATAGTACCCATATAATTCTCTTCTGAATATAAAAACTGTTTTCTTAAATATAGTAGGGGTTCATACTTGGGGATCCAGGGATGTGACTCAAGGTGTCTGTCAGCTCTTTGAAATGGTATCAGAAAATTCACATGGATGTGACTGTGTGCATTTTGGGAGAGAGAGGTCTCTCTAATTTTTTTTTTTTTTTCATTTAGGCTCTCAAAGGGGTTTGTAACCCGCAACAGGCAGAGGACCACTGTGTTAATGGAAGGTAGACATCTCAGACAGGGTTCTGGCAGATAACAGATGGCACGTTCAAATGGGATTAGAGTTTAATGAAGAGACTATTTTCAAGGATGTGGGAAGGGTTAAAGGAAATCAACAAATGATGAATCCCCAGGGTTAGCAGCAGTGGAAGGCCAAGACCTCCCCTAGACCTGAAGATGCCAGGAAAGGGAGCTTGTTTTGGAACCCAGAGACCTGTAGCTATAGCTGGTGGATAGCGTACATCTCAGCAGTGCAGCCTTTGGTGGAGGAACGAGGTCCCTTTCAACCTGTGCCCAGCAGGGAGAGAGTTGTAAGGAAAATACCCACCTCCTTTTTCCACTGACCTTAGATCTACTGTTAGTGTTTCCCCATATCTCAATCTAGTCAGAAGTGAAGGGCAAGGAGGCCCAAGGACACAGTTTCTAAAGGTCAGCCTCAGGGGTCACAGGAATAGAGATGGGTGAAGCAGAGAACTAAAGGAGCAGATAGAGAATGTTCAGCGCACTGAAAGTTAGCATGCTTTATCATCATTCCAATGTCTGTTTTTGTATTGCCAACATGAGCTGAAGTCAAGTTCTGCTATAATAACTTACTCAGTTTAGGAATATTCACAACCTAGACCAATGCAGCTTTATTTTCTGTTAAATTTTTTTCAATCTTCTACTTCTTAAGGATGGTTTCTGACCGAGCCATGTGAACACTAGAGGATCAGCAGCTTAAAATTCATTTTGTGTCAAGATAAGTATTATGGATGTTGGGGCAATTTTAAGGCAGGTAGATATCATGTGAGTATATTTTGCCAGAATGCTAGAGAGGCAAAGAAGACCATAGTCATTTATTCACTCCCAGTGAAACGAAACTATGATTGTCCTATGTTTAACAGAATTTGTACTTTGTTTTTCTTGCAATAAGAGACTCAGATCTATAAACTTCAGCATTGCATTAACTTGTTGTACAGAGTTCATTATTGTAATTAGACTTCTTTTTAAGATTATTAGTGGACTCACTAATGTACTCTTAAAAAGCTTTATTTGGAAGGAAGTAAATATCCAAAGCCAATAGAACCGACAAGCTTGCGCCACGCGCTCTGTTGCTGAAAATCATGTTATCAATTTTCATGTGACTGTTAATCAATTAGAGTGACAGAGAGATGATTTGAAGTCAATTTTCTGTTTATTGCTAAATTAGCATTTGATCACATGTGCTTATTTGGGGTTTCAAAGAAGCTATGGTTTCTTTTGTCAAGAGAAAGAATGGAGGTCAATGATGGGAATAATCATTTGTGATTTTTTAAATATTTACATATTAAGATGCAACTGTTAGTTACAGGACTAAAATGGCAGATCAGTGCATGTGTTTGAGTTGAGACAGCTGGCATAGGAAGCCTGATTGGATAAAGTGTTGCACCTGACACAGACATACCTCGTCAGTGTACAACCCAAGAAATGAATCGAGCATTGGAGGTTTAGTGGTTGGTTAGCATGTTTGTCCTCAAAACAAAGGGGGATCCAGTTGTCCAAATTGGGGAAGTATGCTGTAAGGTGTACGGTCTTTGGAATAGAGCGGAAAGTATTCCGGCTAAATGTGGAACAGTAACTGCAATATATTTTGGCCAAATTGTTGGTTAGATATTGAAAGTAACAATAGGATTTAAATAAAGGACTATGAAATGATACAGTGACTGGGACTGGACACGATGATGGTGATGGTGGTGGCTAATTTTTTATTGAGTACTTACTGTGGTCTAACATTATGCTAAGTGTTTCAGAAAACATACTCTGTCAGGAACTCTAGGAGTTGTTCTCTATTTGTGGCTAATTGCTTTAGGAGTTATCATCTCTGTTTAATAGAGGAAGAAGCAAAGGCATCTTTATTTAACTAGATAATAGTATCTAGTTGATCTAGGATTTACCATATTCAATAAGAAGCAACAAAGGCATAGAAAGATTAATTGGCTTGTATAGCATCAAGGTTGAATCTTGTCCTACTCCAGAGACTGTGAGTTTGACCATGATGCTAGACTTTCTGAACTGGAGTCAGAAAGCCTCTCTTTGCCTTTTATAAGCTGACCGATCTTTGAGCTTCCATTTCCCATACCTAAAACAAGGGGTTAAACAAGATGAGCTCGTAGGGTCTTTGTAGCCCTAAATATTCAGATTCTAGAACTATCCAGAAGGGAGCAGTTCCTCTCAAATGTAGAATATTATGCCAATATTCCAATTATAAATAAAATACTAGGGAATCTGGAATGCAGACATTATGTTTCTCATAAGAACCTCAACTCCTTGTAATTGCATATTTTCAATTACTCAGTGGTGTAATTGAATCACTAAAGTATGGCTCCTTAATTTATGTTGGATAGCAGGTGGACAAGTTTACTGTCAGAAGTGTTGCACATTCTGACTTTTCTTCCTTTAAGATATGCTTCCAATTGGAAAGCAGAATAAATTACTGAGGGTTTGTCGATGATTCACAGTTATGGAGGGAACATTAAAGCTTTGGGATGACAGAATGTATTTTGTCCTTATATTTGGACAAGTGAAGTTGGGTTTAAATTCCTTATGATAATATTTAATGGTGGGCCAGTAAATGCACTGTTGTCATTTGGTGAGTGTAATTAAATTGTGCAAGACAAGATGTCACTGTGGCTCTTTGCTGTTAAATCTCTGTGGCGACATTAGGTGAGGCTGTCCAGGTTCTGTGGGGAATTACTAAGCCCGAGGAGTTAAGAGGAAGGATTTACCAGCTTCTGCCGTATATCACTTGCTCTAGTTGGATTCTGGAATGCCCGTTTCAGTGCAGTGTCTGGGGTGCACTTACAAGGTGTAAATAGAAATTAAACGGGAGATGGGTCCACTGCTGAATATAGCCGTTTGCTTTCATAAATACAACCAGAGGGAGGGAAAAAAAAGAACTGAAAGGAAAAATCCAAGCCAGCAGCCCATATAGAAAGACTCTTCTCTTACATTGAAGATCCCAGAGGGAATATCGCCCTCAGGGAGAGCAGTTGGAATGGTGACTTGGAATGTTCCTGCTTTACACTCCCTGGGGGAGAGAATTAGAAGAGCAGACTAGATCAAATAACCTTGGAGGGTCAGAATCAGGGCAATTACTCTGGTACCTGGCCCTTGAATTTTAAATATCACTTATAGACTTTTTCCAACCTTGAGTTAATTGCATTGGCTCAGTAGGTACCTGAGTGCTACTGATTCTCTCATTTAAGGAAGGTTTGGGCCACCGCTATTGCACCCAGCTCAACTACTCTTGGGTACCCCTAGAGTTGAAGTAATCTCATCTAGAAGTGACAGAGACATCCAGACTAGGTTTATAGAGGGGACTGCTGATAATCCTGAAACAGAATTATGCACAGTGAAGCCATCGGCCCTTTATGTTGTTTTGTTCCACAAGGTCATAGCATTCTCTTGTTCGTCCACTTATGTTTGGGCAGGGTGTTTACTTCACAAGGGAACTTGACTTGAGAGCGCAAGTGGGGGGCTGAAATCCAGTCCATTCTCAGCTTGCTAAGCTGTGTGTCCTGGTGTGGGACCTCTTGTGATGGAAGAAAAAGGTGTCTTTGATTTTTTCAAAAGCTGCCGTTTAGGCTAACAGCAGCCTGGATCATTCTAGACATTTAGGTCAACACAAATTGTTGAGTACCTACTTTGTACCAGGCACCACGCTAAGTTCTGGGGGGTATGGGATGAGCAAGACGTGGCTTCTGCTTTTTAGTAGTTTGTGGTCTCGTGGGGCCGGCAACCGGGTAAATGGATAAAGGCACTGTTGTGAAATATATGCAGTGATAAAAGTATTATACACACAGCATGTCATAGATACAAAGAGGAGAGAGCCTGAGGGTGGTTTGGAAAGGTTGAGGAAGGGACATATACAAATACGGGTGCAATACATACTCACATACGCAGTAATCCAGAAACGAATGCAAACGTACAGCTAGGGATGCCCTGCTTTCTCTGCTGCTAATAGAGATAATACTTAAAATCATAATTGACTGCCATATTGACAGGTTTCCACAAGCATGTCTGTAAATAAATTGGAGTTGAAACTCCTCTGTGATCTTGAAAGATCATTTAGCCTTTCTCAGGTGATGTCTATATAAACATTCGGAAATAGTTCAAAGGAAGGTGAATATGGGAACACAGCTATAACTCAGTTGTAATTAATGCCTCTCAAATATTCAGTTTTAGCCCTGATCATTTTTTTTTCTGAAAATTAAAGATGAAATTAATCTAAAAATAGTAATATTAGCTAACTTTTTATAAGCATCTCACAGCAATCTTATGAAGCAGCTTCTATTATCAGCTGTATGTTAAAGATAAACCAAGACTCTGGGATGTTAAGAAACGTTGCCAAGGCTTGTAAATGGCAGATCCAAGAATCAAAGGCAGGTTTTTCTGGCTTCAGAGACTGTGCGCTGAATTGCTAAGCCATGACGATGCTTCCTGAGGAGTGACTGGAACTGGTTAACAGGTTTCCTCAAATAGCTTGTCTCCTCGTTAAAATGGGGACTGTATTTGGTAACTCTTGTACCATCATAGAATACTTAGGTTCTCAAGAAATTCTGTAGACTCTTTGAAATGGATAGATAACTAGAAGATAAGAGTAAATAATAATAGCAGAGTACTTACTATGCACCTGACATTGTTCTGAGTACTTTATATTACAATTTACTTTTGAGCCATGTACAAAAAATACAGTAAAGTATGTAAGTGCTTTAATCTTGAGTGTACAGCTCAATGGATCTTTATATGTGTGTACAATATTTCCAACACTCCAGAAGATTCCCTTGTGCCCTTTTCAAGTCAATACCCTACCCAAGGTGTTACCACTCCCAGAGGTTCCTTCTATCATTATCAGTTATGTCTGTTCTTGTACTTTGTGTAAATAGAATCATACATTATTTATTCTTTTGTTCTATCTTCTTTTGCTAAACAAAATGCCTGTGAGATTTACTCATGCTGTTACACATATTAGTAATTCTCTTTATTTTACTGCTGTGCGGTATTTCATTTTATTAATTTACTGCAATTTATTTAGTCCTCTCCCGTTGATGGACAGTTTGAGTTGTTTCCAGTTTGGGGCTAATATACTTAAAACTGCTAGAAACAATTTCATACATGACTTTTGGTGGGCTTATACACTCAATCCTCTTGGATGTGAACCAAGAAGTGGAGTTTCAGGGCCATAGAGTAGGCATGTGTTTGGCTTTAGTAAATATTTCCAAGTAGTTTTCCAAAGTGGTTGAACCAACTCACACCCTTCCCAGCAATATATGAGACTTCTAGTCACTCCACATTTGTGCCAACACTGGGTATTGTCAGTCTTTTTCATTTTAGCCATCCTGACGGAGATATACTAGTATCTTTTTTTTTTCTTCTAAATGCTTTACATTTAATCCACAAAATAAACCCTGGAGATAGGCACTATCATTATCCGCACTTCACAGATGAAGAAACTGGGGGCACAGAGAGGTTAAGTAACTTGCTCAAGGTCACACAGCTAGTCAGTGGCAAAGCCTATATTTGAACACAGGTAGTCTCGTTCCATAGTCCACATTCCAAAACATTTTGCTAACAATGGGGCACTTATGAGAGGTAAACAGGTCGGTGTTCTTTGGGATTCTGCTATTTAAACCTATGAATACTACCTTCAAACATTTTTGCCATGGCTCTTTGCCAATAGTATGAATATTTACTAAATTTTATTTAAAATAGAAGTCATTGTAGCCTCTTCCTAAACTATTGCATCTATGTAAACACCAAGTACTTTCATCTTAAAAAATATTAAAAGTAAATACATAACTCCTCAATAAAAGTTGTTTGTGAACCATATAAAATCACCTTGCATACATATCACTATGGTACTATACTTTGGGAAACACTGATTTAAGCCGTGTGATGATCTGCCTGCCCAAATTCATCCATTCATTTCTCAGAAGTTTTAAAAAATTTTGTTGCTATATATTTTGGTGCAAAAATTAACATTAAATTCAATTTATCGGTCCTATAGAGGCACAAACACTGCCTCAATACTTTCAACAAGTGATTCTCACACATTTACTATGTCCTAAGTGTTAGGTAGGGCTCTCCAGGAGGCAGAGTGATAAGCAAGATCCAGTCTTTGTCACAGAGGTTACAATCTAAGGAAAGAGGAGGGGGAATTAGGAACATCTACAAGTAATAGTATTGGAAGGCAGAATATGCCACATTCTATAGAGCCGTTCAGAGTTCTCCACTGTCTTTCAGACAGTTCTCCACTGTCTTTCAGACAGCTCTGTCATACCATCCAGATGCTTCCCAACACACTGTTGAGACAGCAGTTGATGATCATATGTACCACTTTTGATCAGAGGCAAAAAAAGCCATTCTATCTTTGTCTTCGATCACTTCCTTTTTAAAATAGTTTTTCTTGCTCCTTTAAAAATTAATCTATTTCACTTTTTAATCACAAATGCATAAAAAAGAGACAAAATAGTATAATGAACCACTATGTACCTGTAACCAGCTTCAACAATTAACAATTATGGCCAATCTTGTTTCTTTAAGAGTGCTTCCTCCTCTCATATAACTTTGAAGCAAACGCAAGATAGTCTTTCTTCTGTATTTTAGTGTGTATGTTTAAAGAAAAACAACCACAATACCACTGGCAAATCAAAAATTTAACAAGAATTCTTATTATCAAATATGCAGTCAATATCAAAACTTTCAATTATTTTATAAATGCCATGTTTTAGCAGTTTGTTTGAATAAGGATCTAAATAAGGTCCATGTGTTGCTATTGGTTGATTTGTCTTTTCAGCTTCATTTACTCTATATATCCTCCCATCTCTTTTGTTTTACCTTTTAATGTATTTACTGAAGACCGTTCACGTCCAACTTCTGAGTTTAGAGTAACACACTGGAATACGGATATTGGAGTTGCTTTTCTCTCCATCTCCAGTATCTTGAAAGAAGAAGACCTTAGGAATGACTTCTGAGTTACTCCTTGGGAGAAATAATGAGGCTTCTTTTTTGCTGTTGTTTAGAAATATATTTTTTGCATGTCCAGCAGATATCTACATAATTATGTATTTATGATGTTATGGCAACGCTAAGCTGTCCAAGACTCTGCTCACCCACGTGTTTAGGAAGATGAAAGCAAAATGGATCACTCAGCATTCTAAGGCTTCAGAGCCAGAACCTTGCCATCTTGATATGAAAGGTATTTTTGAGAGAAAGGCGGCCTGAAAGCAGACTAAATGTAGCAGTAAATGAATATGAGTTGGAGTTAAGCGCCCCCATCTACCGGCCCCACGTCACCCTGATCTCTTCCAACCATCTGAAGCCATTTCTGCAGAACTCTGCCTAGTCAGTTTCACACAGGGTAGCAGCGTGACACGGGAGTAATGGCTTTGGTGTGTTTGTGCGTGAGCCTTTTCTCCTTTATCATCCACTCGAAGGCATTTTGGAATAGTGGAATAGTCTACCCACAGGCAAAATCTGTATTGGGTTGGATGAGCTCCAAGGTCACTTTTTACACTGGGATTCTCGGATGGCCTTCTAAGATTGGACATTTGACTGCTGGAGACCCCCAGAGGGGTGGATTATCAAGAAAGCTATCATCTATAATGGTTTTGACTGTCCCCCAACCCAGGGACACTTGGCCATGTCTGGAGACATTTTTGATGTCCCAGAATGGGGCATGCTACTGGCATCTTGTGGGTTGAAGCCAGGGATTTTGTAAGCACCCAACAATGCACTGGACAGACCTCTACAGCAAAGAGTGATCTGGACCAAAGTGTCCATAGTGCAAAGGTTGAGAAGTCCTTGTGCTTTCCGAACATGGGGGCTCGGCCATGTAGATGCATCCAAGCCCCCATCCACAGTTGTTTTACTAGGCATCTGGGTCATTTGAAGGGACCACATACAAATTTTGTCGTTAGGAAGTCTTTTCCTCTCGTGCTCTTCTGTCTCTTTGTGACAGGAAGTTGGGAACAAAGAGGAGGTGTCACACAACGTAAGAAATGGAATCAGAGACCCCTTAGAGAGGAGAGCATGAAACAACTTCTGTATTAAAGGGCCACAAAAGGAATGGAAAGGGGTCACCATCTCTCTTGCTAAGGGACTGATGGGGGCAATGAGTGGTAGATTCTCGTGGGAATCTTTGTGCCGTTAGTTCATTCGCTTACTGTGCATGGAGTCCCTATTGCTTGCCAGGCTCTGTGCCATTGCTGAGGGTACGTAGCCAAGGATAAAATGGCACGGCTCTGCTCTTTTATATGAGCTTTCCTGTGTCTTCCCCCTTTTCATCCACAGGCAAGTCCTCCTAATCCTTCCAGACCCAGCTCAGAGAATCTTCCTTCTCTAACTCCCTCAGGGTGAGCTGGGTGCCCTCCTGTCTCTTCCCACTGAGCCCTGCACTTACCTTCTTACTCAGCTGCTTATCTGTCTGCTTCCCTGCAGAGATCAGATCTCATTATTCTCCGTATCCTGAGCATCTTGCATCGTGCCTGGCGCTGAGCAGGTACTCAAAAACTGTTCAAAAGATGAGCGAGAGGACAAACGAATGAATGAATGCGGCAGGGCTTCATAAACCAGTCTTCATGCAGTTTTAAGACTCCACCTCCTTTTCACCTTCATCCCAGGCAACTCTGTGAATCCCAGACTGAAAAGAGAGAGGGGAGAGGTGCGGAGGACAGATTTCCGGCCGAGGTCTCACTAGGGCTGCATAGAGATGACTGTCGCTTGGAGAAAAGGAGGCTAGTGGGATCTCAGGGCAATTGGAACACAAGCGAGAATTGTGGATAAGCCGGTGTTGCAGGTCAGGAGTGCAAAGGTGATCAAGGGAAAGAATGGGACCGGTAACTGCTCTATTATGGGAAAATATTAACGATCTCCATAAAGATGGTATATGACTCAAAAGGTGTTATGTTTAATAGATGTCTTCGAGGTATATGAATTAATAAGGAGCTTGGGTAGTGGAACTCAGTAACTTCTCAAATCTACCTTATTTACACCGAATGTAAACCTTTCTCAGGCTGGTGGCATCAGCCATTATAAATGATGTTCGCAATGTGCACTGTGTTTTCTGTTAGAGATAGTATTTTTGCCTTACGATGTGGGAGTGGGGAGGCAGCTTTTGGATGCACTGGATACTTTTATGTAGGTGACTGCAGCTTCTGCTACCCGCAGCCCTTACTGAAACCGAAAGTTTGGACTCATTGCAAAGACACTTACAACCAATCCGGTAGTGACTGTGTTTGTTAAACCCTGTTGTGTAGCAGTTAATTCCGTTCTATTAGAGTCGCTTAAGTTGGTCAATGGTCTGTTGTCCTCGTCAATAGGTTATTAGTGTTAATTTATAGTTCGGTTCCTCCCTTTCACTTCACCAGCAAAAGCACTCTATCTGCACGGTGGGTGGCTGATTTTTGAGCGAGGAGCCTCTTCCTCCTGTTGGCTTCTTCCTGTAAATGCCTTTCCAGACAACTCACCTCCTTTGTACACAGGCTCCTGGGCAGCTTGTACTTCCTTCAGCAATTGTTTAATATAGGACGTTTCTCTTAGGTTTTCAGTCAATGGCCTTGTTCACTGAGACTTTCTTTTTTCTGGCAATGGTATGAAGGTGTTGGATTTCATATTTATTTATTTTTTTCCCTGTGGTCTAACAGACATTTTGGAGTCTTGGTTTTAAATAAATAATAAGAGCAAAGTGACTCTATCGATGTAGTTCTCAGACTTTATAATTTTCCTCTCCCCACCTACATCTACCAACTGCTGCATTACCTGCTTTACAGAGGAGAGTGGAGAAGGCCAATGGAGTCTGTTGGGGGTTTTCAATATGGCGCCCCCTTTAACCTTCCTCTAAGATATACATTGTCATCCCAGTTATTCAAACGGGAAATCAGGGCTCTCAGACACTAGGTAATACACCTAAGATCACAGAGCCAGTAAGTGGAGAACTGGGATTTCCAATCAATATTTATCTTTGCTCCAATGTTCTGGTGAATCCCATCAAATACTATCTGTAAGGGGAAGGAGAAGGCCAGGGAAAGGTTAAGGCAAAGGACTTTATAACTGGAAAATAAGAGAACATTGGACACGGAATGCAGGGGAAAAGTTGAGGGATTGAGTTATTTTCTACCATTTCTACTAATGGGCATCTTGGAAGTCCACTGAGCTGATCCAGCAAAATCCTCAGAACTTCCTCATGATTTCTCCCCATAGATCATGAACCAGGGCTTGGAAAGAGTGAAGCTCTGGTCAGTAAAGTTACCAGCATCCTATGTCTTAGAATTTATCTTCTTGATGCTGCTTGAATTTTTGGCTCCCTTTCTAGGAAGTGAAGAAACAGTGTAGCAAATAATGATATTAATATTGATAGTTAACATTTATTGAGAACTTTCTGCATAACTGGTAAGCATCTAATCTAGTGCTTATCAAACTGCTTGTGGAGAAGGACACCCCTCCCTTCCTCTTTTTTTTTCCTTAAAAAATTTCAATGTGTCATGGACTGTTGCTCTATTAAAATCTAACAATTAATACAAAACAATTTTGTAAAATGGCATAGAATATACAAGCCCCATTTTTTATTATTATTGGAGTCAATGGCCGTAAAAATTATTTTCTCAGAAGCTCAATTTCAGTATTTGTCTGATCATGAAGTGATGAAACACAGGATGAAGACTGGTATAGTCCATGGATCACACTTTGAGTAGCCCTTCCCTAAGCAACTTACATGTAGTCAGTCTTGGGAAGATTGTTTTCCCCATGTTGCAGGAGAAGGGATGGAGGCAACACGGGGGGATTAACTTCCCAAGGCTACAGAGCTAGTGAGATGAGGAACCCGCATTGGAAGGCAGGCAGCTGGTTCCAAGACCTTGCCTGTGAACCTCTTGCATTCTGTCTTGACACATAGTGCGTGGGGTTTGGGCTTAGAATGAGATGGACTCCAGGCAAGTCCTGACTTGATCTTTTAGCACCTGTATGACATTAGGATGAAATGACATCTCAAAGGCTCATAGATGGCCCCTGGCATGATGTAGGTGTTTAACAAAGAGAAGCCGTTCATTTCGACAAAGTCAAAATTCCAAGGGGCACTTTGATAATGATTTAGGGTAGATTACTTGCAGTTACTGTTCCGCATACCAGTGTGTCTCAGCTGTCATGTTTGTCAGAAGGCACTTGGTATTTTTTTATTCCGTGAACGAAATTAAGTTTAACTTCATCATTTTAATATCTTTGCCCATTTATTTCTAAACCCTATGCAGAAGTGGCCAGCTACAAAACTTATTAAGAGAATGGATTTTGTTTCCTTGGGGAGCCAGTAAAACAACTGCAGGGGTCTGATGCCTGGTTTTAAATTCCAGCTTTTCCAATTACCAGACGTGTTCTCTTTTTTTTTTTTTTTTTTTTTTTTGCGGTACGCGGGCCTCTCACTGTTGTGGCCTCTCCCGTTGCGGAGCACAGGCTCCAGACGCACAGGCTCAGCGGCCAGGGCTCACGGGCCCAGCCGCTCCGCGGCGTGTGGGATCTTCCCGGACCGGGGCACGAACCGGTGTCCCCTGCATCGGCAGGCGGACTCTCAACCACTGCGCCACCAGGGAAGCCCACAAGCCGTGTTCTCTTGACTAAGTTTATTTTTCCAAGCCTCAGTCTCCTCATCTCTAAAATGGGGATGATGATACTATGACCTATTTCAGAGTGTTGCTATGAGGATTCAATGAATCAGTACATGCAATGCACTTGGCACGGTGCCTTGTAGATAAATGCACGTAGCAGATGTTAGTCATTATTGTGGGTGCTGATTTGTGGGGAAAGGGGGGTGGATTCCAAGATTAACTCTATGTGGCCTCTAACTGAAAAGTTTGCAAAAATTAATGATAATATTAACGGTCAATTATTGGAACTACTTGTCCAGCATCTATGGCATGCTGGACCTAGTACTCGTCATTTCCATACACATTACTCATGTAATTCTCAGCATTTTGCTGACCAGTAATTACGTCTCAGGGTGGTCAAGTTACTTGCTCAATGTTCCAACAGTGAGTGCATAGAGGCTCCCCAAGTCGAACCTAGGATCCACCTGGCTGCACCCCACACTGTTTTCCACTTAATTCTACTCAGAAGCAAAACTGATAATAAATAATGAGTTAGCATTGACTTAGTTCTAATTGTTGGGCCCCGTTCCAAGTGCTTTACATGAATCATCTCATTTTATCCTCACAAAATCCTATAAGTATACCATTATTCCAACTTTTATAGATGAAGAAAGAGAGTCAAAGGAAGCAGGGGACTCAGGTAATGAGAATGGGACCACACTTTGAGCTCAGGCAGTCTGTTCTATAGGCCACACTATGCTAAAAACGGGGAGAGACAAACACACACATACAGCAGCCTGGGACAGGGATGCATTACCCTGTTTCTTGAGTTAAGTCTTTTCCCTTCCCTGTAAAACTAGAGGCTTGCATTAGGGCCCCTTGAAAGTCCTTTCTGCCACTGAAAGCCTGTGACTCTGTAAATAGGAGGACAAAATACAGCTTTCCTTGTATGTCTCCGTCGCAATACTGACCCGCTAGAAAATGGCCATCACGTGAATGGCTTCATTTGTACTCAGGCCCTGTTTATACAATTTTGGGGAAAGCAGTAAAGACGGAGGCCCAACAGGGCAATTTGAAGCACGTTATCAGCTTCTCACTTGGGATTTAGTCCTGGAGCGCTTATTCTCTTCCTACACCCATACAACTGCGCTGCGGACCGAGAGATTTCTCAGGTTGGATTTCTCATCCCACAGCTTTCCTGTACCCCCTGCTCCTTAGAGAAACTGCATGTGATCTCTTGTTGTGCAGAATGGACCCTCCATGACTCGGAGTGAAGGATGGATGATTATTTGGAGCAAGTGTTGTGTGTCTGAAGATTTGCCGGTTTTCCCCACGGAGTCTTTGAACGTGCTGTTGGTAGTGGCTCATTTGTTGGTCTACAGAATAAAAAAAAAAAAAAAGATTTTTGAAACTTTGAGCTTTCCATCATGAGAATTCATTTAAAAAGTGGTTTTGTCTTTCACTTCAAGGGAAGAAAGGGACCTAAACATGCACACTCTTATGCTGCAGACAAGGAAGCTGAAGATCAGAGAGGTGGCTTGGCCAAGCTTAAGAAGCTCTGGCTGATGGATAATCTATATCAAGGGCTCTATCCACCCCTGAACCTTTACTCTGAATTTTGTGTGTATAAATATTTCTTGGAAGAGAAGGTTTATGGCAGGCATTGGAAACTCATGGTTCTACAGATCAGGCACATGAGTGATGCAGTCAGGTGGAAGGCAGTTGGGACTGGTAGAGAGTGTGGCCAACCAGACACTACCTACCCCACTGAGAGGAAAAGTTGCTACCTGGCATCGGTCAGTTGTTACCGTGGGGTCACGCTGGCGTAGTATTGTCAGGCCTTTAAACTTTTCAAGAGAAGTACATTTTCTGGACTTTATGTAAAATATTTCAATTTTATATTGTCAATTCATTCAAAGATTTTTAAGGTAGTGCAGGCCAAACACAACACGATGTTGGGTTACATATCAACTATGGGCCACATGTTTGCAAACACGGATTTATACCTCTTATCAGATTCTAGAGAGAAACCATGCTGCAAAAACCTGGGGAAAAGCCAGCTTTGCTAATGACAGTTACAGCACTAGGTGACAGGTTTTCTCCTGCTTCTTTTCCCATTGAATTACATAATGATCTTTAAAAAGTCATCTAAACCTGGAGTTGTATTTAAGTCATTTGAGAGCAACTCCTCCTTTACTGAACATTACATATATTTATGACAATGTCTCTTATTTTATCTGCCTTAGTCTGTGGCACTTGGGGCCTTGCTGACTTCTGTATGAATATCCATACTTTCTTTCCTGGTGACAAATACCCCTCTGTGAGGGTGTGAGGCATTGGACAGAGGTGACTGGCAGCTCTAAATAAGTATTAGAAACATGTCAAACTCAGTTAAGTAAGAGAGATTGGACATGGAGTCCGGGCAGGAGGAACAGATCTGTGATTACTGGGGAGGGAGGAGAGACTATTCCTTCTAGAAAGATGGGAGAAATGAATGTGAATTGAAAGAAACTGGAAATTTTATCACTGCAGATAAATCTCTACTGCACTCTCCAGTCCAGGGCCTTAGCTGTGACATAAAGATGATGGTGTGTAGTCAAGTGTATTGAAACTCACACAGATGTTTATTTGAAGTTCAGTGTTAATAAAATACATAGATGCTCCTCTTTATTTCTCTTTCCCTCATACTCTCCCTTTCTCTTTGTCAATTTGTCTCATTTAGCACCTGAAGAATCCCCCTTTTCAGAAAAGACACTACCAACTGCTGCATTACCTGCTTTACAGAGGAGAGTGGAGAAGGCCAGTGGAGTCTGTTGGGGGTTTTCAATATGGCGCCCCCTTTAACCTTCCTCTAAGATATACATTGTCATCCCAGTTATTCAGATGGGAAATCAGGGCTCTCAGACACTAGGTAATATACCTAAGATCACAGAGCCAGTAAGTGGAGGACTGGGATTTCCAATCAATATTTATCTTTGCTCCAATGTTCTGGTGAATCCCATCAAATACTATCTGTAAGGGGAAGGAGAAGACCAGGGAAAGGTTAAGGCAAAGGACTTTATAACTGGAAAATAAGAGAACATTGGACACGGAATGCAGGGGAAAAGTTGAGGGATTGAGTTAGTGAAGAGTATGACTTCACTGCTCTAGGTGTACCATATTTAAGAGAGTCCAGGGACTAGAGATCATTTTCACTTAAGAAATGAAGTCCTGCGTTTAGGGACAGGGGCATTTGTATCACAAGTTTGTAAATGGGGTAGTTTTCAGCTCCTTGTCAAAAGACTTTATTTGTCAGTCTTAAAAGTACTAAGTAACTTGTCATTACTTCTGTAACAGTGGGAGATAATTAAATCCTACATGCTTTAAGGAGCCAAGCCAGGGTCAGAGCTGTTTTGCATACAACATGCACAGATGAGGTGACAGTAGCCTGTTTAAGCTGTCACTTGATATTATATATTAGCTGTTAGATAAATGGTACAAACTGAGCAGCACAGCAGATACTTGGCAGTGCCTCTCCACCCTTGCCTTGTGCTGTGGCAGGACCTAGGACTAGCTTCTTTGGGGGTAACTTGATACTCTTAGGCAGTCGAAGAGCTTGACCACCGGCTGATCTGCTGAAATTGCCATCAAACCATAATGCTCGGTGCTTTCCATTTCCAGGGAACCCTTGAAGTCAACCTCTGAGAAAGAGCTGGACAGGATGACGTGGATCTAAATTACTGCCCATCAGAATTTGGGGACTGTCACACTGGGTTTTTTTTTTTTCTTTGCGATACGCGGGCCTCTCACTGTTGTGGCCTCTCCCGTTGCGGAGCACAGGCTCCGGACGTGCAGGCTCAGCGGCCATGACTCACGGGCCCGGCCGCTCCGCGGCATGTGGGATCTTCCCGGACCGGCACACGAACCCGTGTCCCCTGCATCGGCAGGCGGACTCCCAATCACTGCGCCACCAGGGAAGCCCCACGCTGGGTATTGAGCAGCTCTGTGACAAGGCTGTTGAGAAAAGGCAAAACCAGAAATTTAGTTAAGTAGGAGGATGTGGGTGGACAGTGAGAGTGGAGAGAGAAGCTGCTGCTTGTGAACGAAGCCAGGGAAGAGCTGGCTATTGTTGCAACAGGAAGATCCTGTTCTATGAAATCACACACACATGGATCAGAAATCTGGTTCCATTGCTCACTGACTGTGTGACGTAACCTCTCAGACTGTTTCTTTGTAAGTTACCTGGGTCAGTGCTTGGAACATAGAACATGCTTTATACATGCTGGTCCTGGCACAAGTCTGACCCTGAACTTAGTAAGGTGTCTGTTAGTGAGTTAAGCTTGAATACTGATTCAAACCCAGAGAGGATGTTTGTCATTACTTATTCTAGTCTGTTGGTAGGTGCAGGTGGGCTGTGGTCCCCAGGTGTTGATTATACCCATAAAGAAAGCAGAAATAAGTGAATTATGCCATTGTTGCAACAGGGACGTCCCAGGATAGCATTTTAGCTATAAAATTCCACTTAAGTTGGCTGCACTTTGGAATGTTCTCCAAAGAGAAGCTTGATTCTACCTGCTTTGGAGGTTTGTAACCTCAGCCATCTGCTGTCAAGAGATGCCCCCTGCTCTGATCAGCCCACGTGCTTTATTTTGACTTGCCTTATGCCACTTTGTATTTCTATCTTGTGTTACAGTGTTTGGGTTTTTTAAAATCTCTTCTACACCAAATCACGGTGTTATCCAGATTTGATGCCTCCAGAACATCCTCTAACCTCCACTTCAGAGGTGATGAAGCTGTGGTATAGTAAGGTTAAGAGACTTGCCCAAGGTAACCAGGCTTCTAAGAGCAGAGCAGCCTGCTCTTCTAACCTCAGCAAATACGTACACGTCACTCATTCCTAACACCAGATTTATCACCATTTTTGTGATGTTTCTGTGCCTCTCCTTCCCTCCCCTCCCCCAGATAATATATACATACTCCTGGATGAGGAACTGCTTGAAGACAGGACAGGCATCTTTGGTGTGTAGCTTAGCACGTGACAGAAAGTCAGCTCTAAATACATCCCTGAGGAAGGAAGGAATGCAACATGGTTAGAACATCCCAACAGAAGAAGGGTTAGCAAGTGACCTGTGGGCTTCTTAGTCATGGCTTTGGAAGACCTGTGTGACATTGTGCAGGGTCAGCCTGTCTGAGATGGCACAGGATGCCAGAGGAGGGATATTCCTGGGTCAGGAGGACTTTGGAAGTGGATGGTCTGTGCCCTCTGGAGGTGGCTGCCCGGCCAGCAGACTCCCTATAATTTCTCATGTGCCTGAAAGAGGCAAGAGGGCCAGATGAGGGGAACCCTGCTTCCCTCCTATGGACCAAGAAGCCTGCCTCCAAGCCAAACCTTTCAGGTGGCATCTCAAAGGTTATAGAGGTCTCTGATTCCCCAAGGACCATTCAGGTCTTTGCCAAGAAACCTGGGTCGTTGACTGGAATCACTCATGTTCTTGCAACCTCAGAGCTGTTAGACCAAACACTGATGGATGGCAGGAATGGTGACCAGGCCACACTGGCCCGAGCAGAGCCACGGAGGCCACAGTTTAGCTCTTGTCAGTCAGCACTTTGGTGGTGTTTTCATAGGGATTCTTGAAAGAATAGAGGATTTCTGAAAGAACAGAGAGAGAACACGGAATCAAACTATACCTAAAGTATTGATGTTCCCCAGGGGGAGAAAACTACATCCATGTCTAGATGTCCACATGCTCCATGGGGGCTTTAAAGAGACGGGGTGAATAAGTTCATTTGTCATTCTACATATAAGTGATATGTGATATTTGTCTTTCTCTGTCTGACTGACTTCACTTAGTATGATCACCTCTAGGTCCATCCATGTTGCTGAAATGGCATTATTTCACTCTTTTTATGGCTGAGTAGTATTCCATTGTATATATATACCACATCTTCTTTATCCATTCCTCTTGTCAATGGACGTTTAGGTTGCTTGCATGTCTTGGTTATTGTAAATAGTGCTGCTATGAACATGGGGGCACAGGTGTCTTTTTGAAGTATGGTTTTCTCCGGATATATGCCCAGGAGTGGGATTAACATATACACACTACTATATATAAAATAGATAACCAACAAGGACCTACTGTATAGCACAGAGAGCTCTACTCATTATTCTGTAATAACCTATATGGGAAAAGAACCTGGAAAAGAATGGATACATGTATACGTATAACTGAATCATTTGCTGTACACCTGAAACTAACACAACATTGTAAATCAGCTATACTTCCATATAAAATATAAATTAAAAAAAAAAGATAGGGGATGTAAGAAATTGAGCTCTGGGATGCAGAAGAAGAGAAAGGGGTGTGCTTCTACCCCCTTTTTCTCCCCCGTCCCTTGTCCTCTCTCTACTCTCAGCACACACTCCCCACCCCCTAGGACTGGGGATCTGGGAAATCAAAGCGTTTTACTCACGCATCCCGGTCCCTCCAGAAAGATAATGAGAGCCCATCTCCTTACTAGTATCAGAGTGACTTTCTCTAGTAGCCGCATGCCTTAAACCTGTGAAGTATTGTCTTGTGGCAGTAGAGAACACTGAATGCAGAAGGAAAATCTAAAAGAAATAAGAGCTTTGAAGACAGTCTGTATTGATATTATACTTATAAAACCTAAAAGCCCCTGATGACTGTGGAAAATTAATGATAGGTACAGTCAATATTAATTGTCTCTCCAAAAAGCAGGGGGAGCGGAAAGCCTCCAAAATGAGGATCAGTGCTATGCCCTGCCAGTACAGTATTGAGCCTTTCTTCCAAAAATACATGTATTTTTTCAACCATTGACAGGATTATTTAGGAAAGCGTTTACTTAGTCCTGTTAATGGAAACCCATGATCATGATCTCTGAACAGCAGGTTTTAGACACATCAGCTCTTGGGTGGTAGGCCGGCCTCCCACCCAGTCAAGGCTATAGTTTTTCTTTGAAAGGGGAGCAGCTAGGACTCAGGGGCATGGAAGGAGTTTGGATACCTGATCTCCCCTGTAGAGTTTTTTGGGGTTTTTTGGCATCTCTTTTGAATTATTAAATGCAAATCCAGCAACACAGGGGAGGAAAAAGCAGATGAATTCCCTTTGAGTTTGCTGATTAGCCAGTTGCTCTGTTCAGGGAAGACTCCACATATTTCTACTTTCTATATACGTCTGTAGAAATGGAGCGTGATCCTGACTGCATCTCAAGTGAGTGATTTTTCAATTAGCCTGTAGTTCCTTGGTGGCATTTCCTTTGAAGTCCTATGTGGGTAATGGAGAACAAAGGTTTAAGGGGTTTTGGACAATTTATGTGGTTTGGAGAGGCTGTTTGTCAAGAAACAATATCTTCAATAACTTTCAGGTTCAATTTGAGTCCCAGGTCTTTTGCTTATTTTTATAGCACCATTTTCTGAGGTGTTAAAGATAACTTACAAGCAGTGTTTAAGTGGTGGTGTTGGTGGTATTTCTGGAGGGGCTTGGAGAGCCAGGAGGACTGTTCTCCTGGATCCAGAGAGACAGTGAACGTTGTTATAATTGGAGGGCTGTTTGTCAAGTCTCATTGAAATGCTTTGAATAATGAATATTGTTTGAGCTGAAAATTTCACCTCCAGGGTGGTAGAATGGTGTGGGTGGGAAAAAGAATGGACTTTTTAAATATATATATCTTTATTGGAGTATAATTGCTTTACAATGTTGTGTTAATTTCTGTTGTACAACAAAGTGAATCAGCTATAAGTATACATATATCCTCATATCCCCTCCCTCTTGAGCCTCCCTCCCACCCTCCCTATCCCACCCCTCTAGGTCATCACAAAGCATAGAGCTGATCTTCTTGCTAGCTATTTTACATTTGGTAGTGTATATATGTCAATGCTACTCTCTCACTTCATCCCATCCTCCCCTTCTCCCCATGTCCTCGAGTCTGTTCTCTACATCTGCGTCTTTATTCCTGCCCTGCCACTAGGTTCATCAGTACCGTTCTTTTAGATTCCATATACGTGCATTAGCATACAGTATTTGTTTTTCCCTTTCTGACTTACTTCATTCTGTATGATAGACTGTAGGTCCATCCACTGCATTACAAATAACTCAATTTCGTTCCTTTTTATGGCTTAGTAATATTCCATCGTATATATGTGCCACATCTTTACCCATTCATCTGTCAATGGACATTTAGATTGCTTCCGTGTCCTGGAAATTGTAAATAGTGCTGCAATGTGGGGAAAAGGGAACCCTCCTGCACTGTTGGTGGTAATGTAAATTGATACAGCCACTATGGAGAACAGTGTGGAGGTTCTTTAAAAAACTAAAAATAGAACTACCATATGACCCAGTAATCCCACTACTGGGCATATATTTTGAATTATGAGAATTCATAGTTTGAATTATGAGAAAACCATAATTCAAAAAAGATACATGTACCAAGAATGGATTTTTGAATTCAACCAAATTTGGGAGATCTGGGAATACTACTTCCTAAGACAAATTACTTATCCTTATCATATCTTAGTTTTCTAACCTGTAAAACTGGGATTGGTACCATGGTTAAATGAGATAATGCATGAAAACTGATTGGTCAGAGCCTGGTATAATAAAGTAAGTCCTCATATATATTATTATTTCTATTGTTATTGCTGCTGTTGTTAGGAACCTAGCCTAAGACATATGTAGGAACATGTACAAAGGTTTAGTTGGAAAGATGTTCCTCACAGCATTGTTTATAATAGTGAAAAATTGGATTGGCCAAATATATCATGGCAAATATTTAAATACATGACTCGTGGTTATTTGGCTATTAAGAGCCATGTGGTTGATATTTATTGACAGAACAGTATTC
Source organism: Stenella coeruleoalba (assembly GCF_951394435.1). NCBI lineage: Eukaryota > Metazoa > Chordata > Mammalia > Artiodactyla > Delphinidae > Stenella > Stenella coeruleoalba. The sequence continues at coordinate 50,334,256 of NC_137149.1, read as the reverse complement.
AAAATAATTCAAGTGAAACATTAGGTAACAAAATTAGTATCATCCTATGGTTTGTTTAAACAGTAACAACGTAAGTGTATACTCACACATCAAAAAAATTTATCTAGGTGTATCTCTAGGTGATGGAATACAATTTTTTTATGTTTTATTTTTTAATTTTTGTGGCTTCTCTGAGATTTTTACAATATTCACACTCTATTCTTGATTTAAATCTAGTTTTGATTGGAAAAAAGAAAACATTAAAGCGGGGGTGAGGCTCCCAGTTGGAGACTATCTTGTTTAGTGGTGAAAAAACAAGTCACCGTGTCAGTGTGGCTTTATCAGAGAATTCAGGATGTAAACTTGGGTGTGCTGTGTCACTCTATCAGAAAACATAAACAAAGGATGAAAGATCAGGAACATTTGAAAATGATATCTTGAGGAATGAGAACTACACAGTTGCTTGGTCCCGTATATTTTTTTTTAATAGGAGACTTACTGACATTTGAAAGATGGAGGCCTGTGCTACTGACTGGAGGTTGATTGGCATTTATGGGCAGTATAAGGCATTATTTGCCCGCCATCCAAACCCTCACCCATCCACCCTTTGAATTAAATTGGATCAGCTATAAAACTTTCTAAAATGGCTATGTGCGGAAAGACTCGTTGTGGCTTTCAAAATATGACTTACCTGGATAGAAATTTGAAAAAGTAACTTGTGACATTTTAAACACTTTTACTGACTCTTGTTAAAAAAGAAAAAAAAGCAGAAAAAATAAAATTGTACCTGTTCAGAGAGGAAAAAAAGAAAAAACCGAGAAGAACTGAGAATAGTTTCATATCAAGTCTTTATTGAAATAGTTGGGTCTAAATCCCAATGGATTTTGTAAAAATTGAAATAATGTTTGGGAGGGGCACATGATTGCTATAAATATCTATTTATATTCATACCTCAGGAGTGGGGCAGGTCCCTTAATTTTCCTCATAAATCGAAAATTATTTTCATGCATGGAGGTTTATAATTTTTATGATGCTACAACTTGACCCTTAGGGTTCTGGAATTTTCAGGGCATCCTGCTGAATACATAATTTTAGAGACAGGTGCATATGTGCTCACATATAAGATTGTACCCTAATGCTTATTAAGCCTCCTTTTTTATTCTCCAAAGGGTTAAATCATATTTTGTCTTTTTAACTCTGAGTTTTTTGCAAGGGAAAAATTATATTTTTCTCAAAACCATCATACTCTCAGATATGTCCACCGGCACTTTTTCTATCTGTTAAGAATTCAATTCCAGGAATAATGAGTTTTTTTCTGGGGCCTCACTCTCTTGAAGACAACCCAAAAGTTGAGCATCATAAAGAATGCTGATTGTTATAAAAAAATGATGACATTGTCAGTAAAAATTTCTAAAAATTATTTTGCTAACAGGACTGTTCTAAGTGAAGATTTAGAGGAATTATATTTACTTTCCCCAAATGCCCATTTCTGCCCTCTTTCCTTTTTCTTTTGGGTCCTGTGTGTTGGCACTTTCTCTCCCTCTCTCTTTCTCTCTCTTTCTCTCTAAGCTATCTGTCTTTCTCTGTCTCTGCTTATCTGTCTTTTCTGCATTATGATGTATACCATTTTTATTTTTTATGTACAAAACCCTCCCCACTGTTTTAATCCCATCTCCTACCATGGAGATCTTAGCTTTCCCAATAAAATTTACCCTCATCATTCATTTCCTCAGAGCACTTTTAGCCATCAGGGATTATATTATATATTATTACAATTTCATGCATAGTATTAGGAGATGAAAATAGTAGTGCTTTATGGTCTACGGGTAGAGGTTTCAACTGGCTAGCTGGTTGTTTGCTTTGATCCAGATGCTGTTCAAAAGTTTTTTGTTTGGTTGCTAGGGCTTCAAGATTCTACATGGAAATTTGGATCTTCTTAAAAAGATCAGAAGATTTAGCCATCTTGGGTACCTTACCACATGGCAATAGTGAGCTGAAGTGGAGAGGTAGCAGCCTCTTAATACATCACAGTCTTTCCCACCCTTTGAGGTCTTCATTCATCTCTGTTCCTGCCCCGCTCTCTGGAGGCAGTGCTTTGCCACTCCCATTCCCTTCCTTCCTGGTCCTAGAATTTCCTCTCCCAGAACTCCCGTATCTCCTCCCCCAAAAGATGTGCAAACATTGGGAACTCCAGTTGTGATGGCTGGACCAATAAGAGAGGATACCTTTGGTTATCCCTCAAATGACTCCTCAGCTTACATATAGGCTGAACTCAAGACAGAGAATGTTCATAACTGTTATGAACAGCTTCTAATGTTACTTGAGGTCACTGCTATCTGAGTCTATTAGCCATTTAGACTTATTGGTATAATTTGTTCTCTGGTATTTTTCAGATGTGTTATTCATCTTTTTAAAGATATGGGGACATACAATGAACTGAAATATATTTTATCATAATTTGAACAGAAACAAAAGTTGAAAGAACTTTAAAATTCTATTGGTGCATGTCTAGCTTTCAATAATACACATATATTCATGGTTCTGGGATTTGGAAGGGGTCTATCATGGGGTCATATCTGAGTTTTCCTTTCCCCCACAAATATTTGATAATTTTTCCCTGGTGTTGCCCCTTGTGGCTGTACTGATCTCCCTGAATATGCCAAGAGCACACCAGTGCCCAGCCTATGCTTAGCATTCAATAGATGTTCGTTAGATGAATGAACACTTTTATATATGTCTGTGAAAACGAGACAGAGAGAAGGGAAACAACTTGCTTTTGGTCATACATGAAGTCACTGAGAAAACTGGGGTTAGATTTGGCTGTTTAGTTCAAACATTTAGTTACGTGCTGCCTTCCCCCATTTATTCCGAATGCCCGTCACATGGCACTGTAACCCAGCTTTTCAGGAAAGGCTCAATTTTCACTTACCATGAGCCTTTGAAATGGCCCCAGGTATTGGTGATTCTTATTCTAATTTACGCTTCCAGCAGAATTGAACACAAATAATAGTTTCTGATTTTCAGAACATTGACAAACCATTTCCTTGCTTAAATGATCGGTGACATTCTCACATTTGTGTTCATAATTTCCTATGCATACTGTAAACATCACAGCCTGTGGTACCACTCTGTTGGCAGTGGGTTTATCCACCGAAAGTACACACAGTCACATATTTGTGTGTGTCTTATCAGTCTGCAAACAATTCATGCCTTTGTGCTGTCCGGCTTGTCCACAGATGCCAATCTCACTTCTTTTAGCAACTCTTGGCGTTGAACATGGAATGTTTACTCCAAGTTCATTTATGATGTCTTCTTGAAGTTTTGCCACCTTACAAAATGACCATTGGTTTAGTTGAGTTTTGCTTTGTTTTCCTGCTCTGGGCAAGGCCTTCTCTGTGCAGCTTTGTATGAATTGCTTGTTGGACCCGACTTAATTCATCTGTCAGAAAAGACAAGTACTTTGGAGGCATTTCCTTCCAGAGTCTCCCGAGTGTATGCACACATGAGGACACCACACTCAGGCACACACGGGCACACATATGCCACCATGAACTGAGAATAGCTCTGCATTGCTGAAGATCTAGGCAGCCACGAAGAAAGCTTTAACAAGAGGTGAAAGCCTGATTTGGAATGAGCTTTCTCTTGTTTCTCCTTTCCTTGAGACTCCATGGTTGCTACAAAAGTGAAGGTGAAGATGAAAAAGAGGGCTTCCCTGGTGGCGCAGTGGTTGAGAGTCCGCCTGCCAATGCAGGGGACACGGGTTCGTGCCCCGGTCCGGGAGGATCCCGCATGCCGCGGAGCGGCTGGGCCCGTGAGCCGTGGCCGCTGAGCCTGCGCGTCCGGAGCCTGTGCTCCGCAACGGGAGAGGCCACAACAGTGAGAGGCCCGTGTACCGCAAAAAAAAAAAAAAAAAAAAAGATGCAAAAGAAAATCTGTTAGAAGGGAGAGTAAATAACAACTCTTTTACCCATAAAACCACTGAAATCTTAACTTAAATACACATATATACCAAACTGAAAAGGGTTTTCTTGGCTACCCCAGAGGCAGAGTGGTTTGGAAGACCTGACTTTATGAAAAAAGGGTGATTCACATCTATCTCTATATTCATCTGCATCTACATCATCTATACCGATACCTATATATCTAGTAAATAGATTATACCTATATCTAATTATATCTGTTAATGTATGTTTACATATATGCATACACACACACACACACACACACACACACACACGTATATCTCATACCTACTGTTTCTATTTCTTTGGCCAAAAAAATGGTGAGTTATTGGTGATTTTGTATGGTTCAGCCCAGTAACTCTGACCATAGAATAGGTTCCTGCCTGCCTTCCCTACCACTTTTCTCCTATTTCCTCCCATGCTAGAGAAATGACCAGGAGCTGGAAGTGTCAAGAGAGAATTGCAACCTTGTGGTAGGCAGAATTTCACAAAGGCTCCAAGATTTCTACTCCCTGGTGTATGTGCCCTGTATAATCCCATCCCCTTGGGTGTGGTCAAAACTTGTGCATATGATGCTGTGTCATTCCTGTGATTAGGTTACATTATAAGACAAAGGTGATGGGATTTTAGAGATGTAATTAAGATCCCAAGTCAGTTGGTTTTGAATTAATCAAAAGAGAGATCATTCTGGATGGATCTGAGTCAGGTGAGAGCCTTTAAAAGAAGGCCGGGTCCTTCCTCAAGAGACAGACACCCCGTCAGTGCTGTGATGAAGCGACCAGCCGTATTGTGAGCCTCCTGTGGAGGGGAATGACCCCTAGCAACTCAGAGTCTCAGTCTTACTATCCAAGGAACTGAAGTCTGTCAATAATCTGATTGAGTTCAGAGGAGGACCTTGAGCTCCAGATGAGGACACAGCCTGGCCAGCATCTTGACTGCAGCCTTGGAAGACCCTGAGCAGAGGGCCCAGCTAAGGTGTGCTCGATGTGTGCCGTTTTAAGCCACTAAAGTTTTGGTCACTGGTTATGCAACAATAGAAAATGGGCAAACATAACATAACAAGATCTGCATGTTCAGATAGAGGGTCTGACGGCACCCGTGCCTGCTACCATCTGCACCTTCACCCTCTTGCTTCATCCACCTCTATCCCATCACAAGGAAGAGATGTAGGTGCAGAGAGTCCTTTGTGTTCATTCTGGCTTCAGCTGGTGGTTTTGCTCCCATATCTGTGAACTCAGCTTTATTATTATTTGTTTCATTCTGTTACTGCAACAGGGAGCAATTCTCTTTTCAGGAAGAAAAATATTTAGCTTGTTCTTGGTTTGGAAACATCAGACACTTGATGCTAGGAATGGGGTCTTGGACTGTTCCCTGCAGAGACGTCATCCTACAGCATTGCGTGCGGAAAAAGGCGTGTGGCTGCTGTAATATACTTTTTTTTAATTTCCTTACTCTCTTTTTAAATGTTCTTTCCTGTTCAGGCTTCTGGGCTTTTTCTTCCTCTTTCCCTTTGTGTGGTGGCATCCGCCTTGAATGTTGATGTGGGAAACTTGGTCCCTCCCCAAGAACTTATTTGGGGTAATTAATTCTTGGCACCCTAACAGTACTTCACAACTGTGACTTTCTTAGGTACGAACTGACTGACTAAATGTCCAAGCATGGGACATGTGCAATTATTGCCTTACCTTTTGCCAAAAATTAATCATTTATTGAACTTGCTCTAGCGGGAATGGGAATGGTGATTGCACGTGTAAGAGGGTAAGGGCAGAATTCACAGGAGGACAGTGAGGGAATCCTTGAGAACATGGGCTCTGGTCTCTTAAGTCATTTTATTTGCAATTTTATGCTCTGGAGCCCTGGAAGAGGACCACCCGTGGTTCATGGAGGCTGGACCATGCCTCAGGGAGATTACAGTCTGTCAGGGTGGCAATCATGCAAAGAAGATCACTCACGAACTTTTGATAGACGGTGCAACTACATGTACAAAGACGTGAAAGAGAAGAAGATAGGGAGATAAACTGTGTCTGGCGGGAAGGAAGGCATCTGAGACGTGGTGTTTGAACTAGACTTGGATGATGGAATTTTTCAGAAGAAAAAGAGTATGGAGTGATGAAGAACTTATTGGTTTTTCAGCATGCCTTGAACTTGAAACTGGGTGTACTTTTAGGAAAGTTTTGTACTGCCCAATGCATGGCAGCATGAAAATTAATTAACTAATACTCTGCTAATTTAGAATTGGTGAGAATTGGGAGTGTCAATTCTGCCAGGGCAGGAGCCATCGCCTTCTTGTTCTCTGTTGCGTCCACGATGCCTATCTCAGAGTTTGGCCAGTAGGGAATGCTCAAACACAGCTGGAGGCTCAGTGAGTGAATCTCACCACTGAGTAACCCATTAAAAGGGTTTCCTAATAAGATTGTGTGATTGCATCTATAAAAACAAAAAAGTGGGAAGAACAAACTGTTAACATGGAAATGATTGCTCAATCACAAAACATTGTTTCCCATTCATTAAAGCAGGGCTCCAGAGGAAGGCTGTAAATGAATTCATTGAGAGTCCAGTGGGATTCACTGGCTATTTTGAATGTACAAAATATATATATTTTTTCCCAAATAGTATCTCATTCACTAGTCTACCTTCCCATCTGACCTTCGGAATGAGTAAAGATTTCATGAGGTTTTGGCAGGCTCTCCATTTTGATATTTTACCAGGTTTAGGGATCATAGTGGGCTTTGGAGGCTAAGTGGGCAGCCAGGCCTGAGTTCAAGACATGTGACTCAGATCCTGAAAGTGTTATGAAGCAGGGCTGCAGAGCAGAAGAACAGGGTGGCACCAGGTCATCAAGAGTCTGGTGCAGGGGAGAGAGTCCAATCCAAATGGGCTGGCGATGGCCGCAGAATACTCCAAAGGTGGAAGTCCAGGGAGATGCTTTCTGTGGAGGGGAGGTAAGATTGAACAGCAGAAATCCTATGTCCCGTCTGATTAATGGGTCAGGAACGTAATAAGTTCAGGTCAACCGCTAAGAGCTGAGCTATACTTCTTGACAATTGGCTTCCCTAATATCATCCTCACCTAGAAATTACCAATACTATGGTGGCTCAGTGAGGTTGGCTGGTTCACAACAGACTTTTTCTCCCCAAAGGCTCACTTCTATATATACAGGCAATTTTAGCTTTAACCGCTCTGGGCACTCTTCGCAAAAATATTTCACTGGGCACACGATGGCAGCTCCATTTTGTGAAGAGTTACTCTATCACTGTTTTCTCAGTGAACATTGTAAGTGTTCTGATGAGTCTGAAAGGTACGATCAGAACCCAGATTTCTATTTTAGGGAGCCGGAGGTTATGTGCACAAAAGGCCTTTTGCTGGATTGCATGTTAGATACCTCATTAACTTAAAAATGGAATCTGAATGTCAATTATCACCCTTGTTATTACTCATAACTGCAGTTCAGGTGAGTTGGCAGTTTTCCCATACTTTCACAAACCAGTGACTTCCAAAATAAATGATATATTGCGCCTAATTCCAACTGTCCTTAAAGAGGCAATCTGTGCACAAATGGTGCCACTGATTCTCTGTAAGCTGCCGCCACAGCTTGTGGTAGTTTATCCTCTTTCTGCCATTTCCTTGTAGGCTCTGAGATGACCGAATTCAGGTACTGAACACAAAAGGGCTAGAGTTGTTACATTGGGTTTTGGTAACTGTGGGTCAGAGAAGGTTGACGGAAAGGAAAATCCAGGACCTTGTGGATACAAGGGAGTGGTTTCTGTGCAGCCTTCAGATGGCCGCAGGTGACTGTCCCAGAGCCCACAGACTAGAAAGCCAAGGGACTTTGGCGTGTTCCCTCCTGGGCTCAAACTGCCTTGTTTATTCTCCAAGCATGGGAGTGAAATGCTCTATAAACTTGAATGAGAGTCCCCAGTATGCACTTGCACCTATGAGTGTGTATGTGTGAGTTATATGTGCCTGAGTCCATGAGTGTATAATTGGTGCTGTATTGTTTCCGTCAAGACTTTAACATGGGAAGCCAATGTCCTGATGGCCGATGGTAAAGTCTCTCTGTGGATACATTTGCGCATGAGCTTCAGAGAGAAGGGATAGAGAGTTTTGACCTTTCTTAAAAAGGAGATGCCCCTACTTTAAAGTCTATTTTTATTCAGTTGCCTTAGTTCACAGTCGAAAGAAGGAGTGGCCGCCTAGAGTTCTGTCCTCCCCCAGGATGATGGTGGCCACTCCTACTTGCTCTTGAAATTGCAAAGTCCTACTTCTACTACCGGCTCTTCATCCATCCCAGTACATGCCTCAAAGAAACCCACTAGCCCTCATCATCATAGTTGAACAGATGGTTGTGAGCAGTTCTCTGGATTTCCACATGATGCCAAGTGAAAATTAATACTCACGGGGACCCTCTGTTATTCTAAAACCAAGATCTTAGTTTTGGTATTTGGAGACACTGCCCCAACCTGGAATGTTCAGTAGTCACAATAGTTAGCACTTCTCTGCCCCTTAAGGCAAATGTTATGGGGAAGCAGTCTGCTCTGAGGAGGCTGTGTGGACTGTTCTAATTTCTTATCAGTCTCCATTTCTTGATATTTTAGGTACATATTTATCAAAAATTATTATCCTGTGATCAGAAAAAAAATATTATATACACTCAGTGATTGAAGAGAGCAATCCTAAATAAATATACATGAAATGAATGAATCAATAATTATTGGGCATCAGTGCTTTCTGACACGTTACAGATTTCCTGATGTGTTTTTTTTTTTTTTTTTTTGCGGTACGCGGGCCTCTCACTGTTGTGGCCTCTCCCGTTGCGGAGCACAGGCTCCGGACGCGCAGGCTCAGCGGCCATGGCTCACGGGCCCAGCAGCTCCGCGGCATGTGGGATCCTCCCGGACTGGGGCACGAACCCGCGTCCCTTGCATCGGCAGGCGGACTCTCAACCACTGCGCCACCAGGGAAGCCCTCCTGATGTGTTTTTATCTGCCTTCCTCACTAGAATATAAGTTCTATGAAAGCAGGAATCTTGCTTGAGTCAATACAGCTTTCTCAGAAGAAGATTAGGCTAGGCATTTAATAAATACTTGTTAAACGCATGGCTCAGCCATGGGGACTGCCACGGAACAAGTGGCGGCAGCAACGTTAAATTCCGCTTTTCAGGGTGTTTCTTAGCTGCTTCTCCTTTAAATCCTCTAGCCTGCACAAAACTGCCTTGAAAGTTAATATTTACTGAGTGATCTGCTGCGTTCCAGGTGCTGGGGATAAGTAGTTTGTTGACATATGAATGAATTTTCCATTTACAGTTCTGTGAGGTATGTACTATGATTACACCCATTTTGTAAATGAAGACACTAAAGTGTACAGAGGTTATAGTTGTGCCCAAGAGCACAGGACTAATATGGTGAGTGATAGCAATTCGACTCCAGGTTTCCCTAACGCCAGAGCCATCATTCCTTGAATCATCATTCCAGTTTCTTTTTATGACTTGCTTATTCAGCCAACGAATCAACTAACCAACTCTTACTGAGGGTTCTCTATGTGTCAGGCACTAAGCTGGGTGCCTGAGAGTGGTCCCTGCCTTTTCTACCTGCTAAGGGGGAGACGAGGGCAGGGCACAGATTGGGGGAAGAGGTGTAGGTGGCTCTGTAAGCACTGGTAGGATAAATTGACAAGTTACAGGCCAGTTTACTTCCCGGATATTCCCGATGGAGGGGGTAGTAATGAACAGTGAAATGCCCCGTAGCTGGACCAGAGTGACAGTCTGTTTGCAGGAGATGCCGGCAGCTGCTTCCAAAACAGACTCGAGTGTTGTGTTCTAAAACAGAGATCTTGTCAGTTTCTTTCTGGTCAAGTTAAACCCAGAGCTGTCCCTTAAAATATTGACCCAGTCAGTGTTTTACCCACTTCACTTCTTCCCAGAGTGGAAGTTTACAGAGAGTTCTTTGTAGTTAACAGGAAGGAGAGCGTGAGAAGAAAAAAGCCAGCAATACATTGTCCGCCCTAAAATGTGCAGCATCTCACTGCTAGTCATCCTAGCGGGCTGATTCTTCAGAACCGCTTATTAGTTTTCATTTAGGGCTGAATTATTTTAATGTCACTCACAGTGCTTCATAATCCTCATACGGTTGCCAGAAGACACCTCTAGCCAGAGCAGGATCTGATCCTGTTCTCAGAATAAAGGTTGTGTTCTACTCCATCACTTTCCTAGCTGGCTTCCTTTACTTGCCAACACAGTTTCAAAATGTTTCTGTTAGCTTACTGATGCAAGGCTGTAATGGGAGAGGCTCTGTGCTTTACAATCAAACTCTCCATTAATTTATGTAAAGTTCTTGTAACATAGTGAATAATCATCAGAAGTGTTTTGCTTTCCATTTTTTCTTTTCCTTCACTGTATTTTTTTTTAATAGGCTGTGGGACACATTGCAGCAAATATTTCACACAGGAGTTTGTGCCACCAAAATAATTAATGTCAAAAAGTTATGTGAAGGTCTTGCTGTATTAAGTAAACTAGCCCTTGCAGAAAATGGAAAGATAAATGGTGGGAGAGTTGAGAAGAAAGCTGCTGTAAAAATGACGTAAGATTTAAGACATATAAACTGTGGGAAAAGAACCCACATATTTTTATCTTTGCCGAGAAAGGTTACTATTTTTCCAAGACAGTAACAGAATAATACCATCTTCAGTTAGCAAATAATTGCACAACTGTGTGATCAGATGCTTATAGAGGTTGCAAGGAAAAAAAAAAAGCAACATGGAACTGTGCTTTGCCCAGCTTTTGTTTGCTGCCCTTCTAGTGATTAGATTCTGTCAATCAAAGACTGTTTTTTATATAAAAAGCCATTAGGAGTTAGATCTTCAGTACTTCTGAAGGGCAACCAAACTTGAAGGCAGCTAGAGATAGCAGTTACTCTGTGGCTAACATTATCATGGGGGTGAATTATAGGTATTGGCATTTAGCTTTGTAAACTGTGCTTACCTAGGGATTTTAATAAACCACGGATTGAAGTTTTATGTTTTCCCTTCCTAAGAACATCTAGCGTTTTTACAGTGAGGCTTTATTTGTTGTTCATATGGCTTCATCAAATCGCAATTCATAGGGTAGAGGTACAAGGACTGGAAATAGATATATTCCAACCAGTGGAGTAAGATTGGTTTTTAAGTCGATATCTGCCAAGAAAAAAAAGCTCCTAAGGACCCTTTGTGTTCCTTTAAATAAAGAGCTCTTTTTCTCCAGGCTTCAAATAAACTTTTATCTTCCCCAAGTTGGTTGTGAGATCTTCAATGCATCTATCTAATGAGGACCATGCTAGTGATACAATAGGTTGACTCAGAAAGTTCAGGAGTGTCCAGGCTTGTTACATAACATCCCAGCTGGGGGAGACCTGGCAGACCATATGGGCTACGCTTCCTTCCTCTCCTCGTGCATTTCCAAGCCCCCACCCCTGTCCTGCTTTGTTCACAGTTCTCTGCCATCTGTGGCAGGAACCTCTATTGAATATTCTGACCTCAATCTATGGGTATTGCTCCCAGGATGTCACTGCAAGGTCTGTGCACAGAAGAGGTGACAGGAGGGCCTGCACTGCAGAGCTGAGGACTGCATGGCTGAACTGGTGAAGAGAGTAGCCCTGAGTCCACTTTCCTCCATCAGTTCTTGCCTGGACCACTAGAACGGTCTCCTAGCCTGCACCCTTCAGTGGACCCCATGTGGCAGCTAGAATGCAGTTTTTGATCTGAACATACTGCCTCTCCCACCCTCCCCATTAGTTTTACCTCTTCAGTGCCTTCAGATTCTCTTAAGACGAAGACAGAACCTGGCCACAGTCTTACTCCTGACCCATTTCACCCCATATCTAGGCCCCCCTTGTTCTCTGGGCTCCAGTGACATGGCCTTCTCAAAGTTTTACTTCTGTCTTACCAAAGGACCTTTTGATACGAAATTCCCTTTACACAAAAGCCTCTGCCTGTAACCTTCACCTTTACTTATTCTCAAGCAGGATATCCCAACTCATTCTTCATTTCTCAGGGGAGTCTCCCCAACTAGGTCATTACCCTGTCTGTACTCCTTCGTGGCACTAGGCACCTCTCCTTTCAAACATTTACGATGCTTGTAGCTTTACATTGGTTCTTGTACTATTTGTTCAATATCTGTCTCTCCCTAGTAGCTGGTAAGCTTCATGCAGGCAGGGGCCACTTCTGTTTGGACTCATCATTTCATCTTTAGTGCGTAGCATAGTGCCTGCTACAGAAGAGACAGCTGATAAATCTAAGTTAAAACAGGGGAAGGACAAGAGAATGAGAAAGAGTGGTAGGGATAGAGCATGTGCACATACACAAAAGAGAGAGAGGGAAGTGAGAAGGGAGGGAGGGAGGGAGGGAGAGAGAGACATAGAGACACAGAGACAGAGAGAGACAAAGAGAAAAATGGGCAGTTCACTCTCCTGTAGCTTGCTGAAGAGAGTGATGAAATGGCTCTCCATTTATGCTTTGAATACTACCTTTCACTGAGTCTAAGACACAAAATTGTATGATACATGACTTTCTTTATCACAAAGAAAGAACAAACACTGCCCATTAAACTATGAGATACTATTGATTGTAAAATGTCTCCCAATTTTTAGACATCAAAATTTCAGATGGCAAAATGTGAAAAGATGAGCATCTTAGAATTGATACACATTAGAGTTGGATTACGTTAAATCTAGGGAAAATGAGCTCAATCAATAGTCACATGGATGTGGTTTGAAGAATGATGGCCTTGAGGATTAATGCTACTGCCCACCAATGTTGAATATCAGAATGCCACTGCTGACCTCAGCAATGTTTTTTCCTTTTTTTTTTTTTTCTGTAATGTGACACAGATTAGGCTACATCTAGTCACACAGGTATGCCTTGCTCATCTAGTGAGAAGTAGCATTTGAGTTTCAGGTGGTTGGGATTATGAGGGGCAGTCTTCAGTATGGCAAGAGGAAGACGTCACGGCTATCAGTGGACTAACCAATGGACTAGCAAGTTACAGACAGTACAGAGTGTAGTCCAGAGAGGTGCCCAAGCATATCTTTTCCCTAAACGACTAAAGCATAGCATAGTTAGGCATCTTTCTGTGATTGTTTTGGAACCAGGCTACTCTGAAGAGGAGTAACGGATTAACAGTGGTTTCAATCAGTATTTAGGGGTAAACCTATGAAGTTGCAAAGCCATCGGTCTTGCTGTCCAGCTGGAGAAGGAAGACCGACTGGTCAGGAGTCAAGAGTCTTCATTCTGGTCCTGAGTCTGTAACTAGCTGAGTGACTATGTCACCCCTGTGAGCTTCAGTGGGATTACATGTCTCCAAGACTTTTCCAATCCCCACTTTTAATCTGAGTCCCCCTTCCCATATGTTAATGAAATTGTAAGATTTCTAGGCTTTGTGTAAGTATGCACTCCTCCCATTGATTCCTCTCCATCTTTCTCTTTAACCAGTCAGCATGTTTTCAGTGCCAGTTACTATGCCATAGTGATGTCTTCTGCCCTTCTCTGCTTCTGTTGCATGTTTTCCTCATTTCTGGTATTTGTTCTCTTCATAGGTTTGACCCTGTGTCCTTCCCACCAGTTTATGTGTAGCACCTAAAATCCAGAAACCTCCAATTTTATCTAGAAATGAAAACGTGAACAGTATAACAGTTAACACTGCCCTCCTGGTCCCCATGATCTTAAGGGCCATAGACATAAACTATGAAAAGGCTGTATCTGACAGGATCTGTAGGGATTGTCTTAGCTAATTGTCTCATTTAACAGAAGAATGAGGGGGATGAATTACCAAAGGTTACCCAGAGCTGGTTCTGGTAGACTCAGGACGTGATTCTCCATCACATGTGTTCTCCATATACCAAGCTGACTTCATTCTTAACAATACCGAGCACAATAGTTTCCTGTACCCTATTTTAAGTGTCTATTTACTTTGCCTTCTGAGTTTTGCAAACCTGTTTTGAAAAAGAATATCTTTTTTTTCAAAAGCTCTTTTATTTCACATTTAAAGAATGTGAATATGAATTCCTTTATAAGTTTAGCGCTTATAATTTTCTTTAAATCACAACTTCAGAATGCTTTGTTGCTGCCTTTTGAATTTAAATCTTTTTTCTTAGGAATAACCTGGGGACTCAGGACATTTCTTCATGATCCTATCTTAAAGATTCTCATTCGCCTGAAGACTTCATCTCTGTTTGTAACTAGATTGTCTTAGCTCGGGCTGCTGTAACAAAAATATCGTAGACTGGGTGGCTACAACAGCAAACATTTATTTCTTACAGTTTTGAAGACTGGGAAGTTCAAATCAAGGTGCTGGCAGATTCAGTGTCTGATGAGGGCCTGCTTCCTAGTTCATGGTGGAAGGGCAAGGGAACTCTCTTGGGTTTCTTTTATAAGGGCACTAATCCCATTCATGAGGGCTCCATCCTTATGACCTAATCACTTCCCAAAGTCCCCAACGCCAAATAGTATCACACTGGTGATGAGGATTCTGTATATGAATTTTGAGAGACACAAAAATTCGGTCAGTAGCACAGATGGAGTCTTTCTAAGTCATGAATGCTGTTGGAAAGTCCTCAGGGAGATAAGGGTGGGCGAGCTGTACTGTGACGAACATTTCTTACGTACCTTCTATGTGTCTTACCTACTATGTGCCTTACCAAAATGACCTCATTTTAACCCTCCCAACAATCAGCTGTCAATGTGACTTTCACTTTACAGATAAAGAAACTGAGGCCCAGAGAGGTAAAACATAATGGATTGGCAAGTCACTCAGTGAGAGGTGGAACCAGGATTCAAACACAAACCTATCTCTTTATGAAGCCTGGTGTTCTTCTAGTAGTTTGTCTTTGCAGATCCAAGAACTTCAATGTTTCATAATGTGTGGCTAGTGTGGTTCTTGAGCTGTTGATTTAATTTTTTATCTTACTGAAGACAAGTATCACAATCAGTGATTTCCCTAGAGCTTTATAAACCATCCCTTTCCTTTTTTTTTTTTTTTTTTTTTTTTTGTCTTATATGAACATCCCTGGGAATTTGTCATCAACAGGCAGGACTTTAGAGGTGAACTCTACCTTGGGTTAATGGTTCAAAGTTACTATCAAAACTAAAGGGAGTTATGGTTTTCTCAGGGTATATGCCCAGTAGTGGGATTACTGGGTCATATGGTAGTTCTACTTTTAGCTTTTTAAGATGAACCTATTTCCAGGGCAGGAATAGAGATGCAGACGTAGAGAACGGACATGTGGAGACAGGGCGGGGGGGGAGAGTGGGATGAATTGGGAGATTAGGATTGACATAAATACACTACCATGTATAAAATAGATAGTTAGTGGGAACCTGCTATAAAGCACAGGAAGCTCAGCTCAGTGCTCTGTGATGACCCCAGATGGGTGGGATAGGGGTGGGTGGGAGGGAGGTCCAAGAGGGAGGGGATATATGTATACATATAGCTGATTCACTTCATTGTACAGCAGAAACTAACACAATATTGTAAAGCAATTATACTCCAATGTAACAGTGAAGTAAGTCAGAAGGAGAGACACAAATATCATATATTAATGCATATATGTGGAATCTGAAAAAATCGGTACAATCTTATTTACAAAGCAGAAATAGAGACATAGACATAGAGAACAAATGTATGGATACCAAGGGGCAAAGAGTGACGATGGGATGAATTGGGAGAATTGGGCTTGACACATATATACTACTGATACTATGTATAAAACAGGTAACTAATGAGAACCTAAAACAAAAACCAGCAAACAAAAAAACCAAAAGGGAGATTGGCAGATGAAATTGATCCGTTTGAATTTAGCTGTGGGGCAGGACTTGACTACTCCTTTGTTGTCGAAAATCACCAGTTGTGTTTTAATCAACCCAACTGATCTGGTTCTTGATCCCTGAAGTCATAAGGTGTTGACTCTTCTCAATGCAGAGGCTGCATTCCTGTCCCTCCGCTCACTCATTCTACTTCTTGGGGTTCTTCTTTGTAAAGAAGTATCATTTCCCCTCTGTTCAATTTGGAATGCTTAGGTGACAGAATTCTGAAATTCTGAACACCTGAGACTTGCCTGTGTCAGGTCTGAGCTTTCTCAAGCTGCTGTAGCAACGCAGGTGGCTTGAATTCCAATGACGACCCGGCCCAATGAGGCCCAGCATCAGTTTCATCTTTGCCTCTGTTTCAGAGATCTATCACTCTGGGTTTTAGAACATGGACAAACCATATACTTTGGCTAGTGCCGGAGTTTAAGACATTCTCTGAAAAAAATCACTGCATTATTATTTTTGAAGATTATGATGCTGTTTATATGACAGCCACTGCTTCCATTTGGATTTCTCCTTAACTTTTTTTTTAAAGGAATTTATGTATGTTGTTTCAATCCTACATTCCGTTCTTCACACTGCAGCCAGTCATCTTAAAAAAACAGAACATCAATGTGATCATATCACATCCTTAACTTAAAATCACTTCCTGTTGCCATCAAAACAAATGCTAAATTCCTTTCCACGGTTTAAAGGTTCCTATAGGAGCTGACCCCTGCCTACCTCTTTATCTCCTGCTGACTCAGTTGTGCACGCTTTGGTCTTTTTCTTATTCTTGGGATTCATTTTTGCTTCAGGGTCTTTGGCCTTGCTGTTTGCCATGCCTAGAATGCTTCCGGTGAAGATGTCTGTGTGGCTGTCTCCTTGATGCCTGAAATAGGTGTCAGCTAATTAATCCTCACGGCCTGGGTGGTCCTCATGGATGTTTACTATTTCAAAGCCCACCCTCCCCCCCTCTTCCTCACTCAGAACTTCTTTGACGGCATATTTTTTCTATTTTAATTCTGTTCTTCCATCTACTGGACATCTGTGTTAGGTCTTATGTACCATTGAAAATATATTCAACTTAGTTCCCAGAGGTTGAAGTAGCGTATCTTTGATTTTTCTGTGATTTCCCCCTTCGGTGCTGTTCACTAGAGGGTAAGAAGGTAAGATATTTGACAGCTTAGTGGAAAGAGTATTGGATTCTGAGTTCAGGGGTTTGTGTTCTAGATTGGCCGACTTGATAACCAGCTGTGTGGGTGTAGGTAACACATCCACCTCTCTGGGTCTTAGCGTTTCCTTCTGGAAGATGAGATGCTTTTGACTTCTCGTTCTTTTTATTCATGGACATAGCTTTCAAACATGACTCTGATTTTTTGTGTGATCATAAAAATGGATTTCTCTGTGGTAATCAAGAGACGATCAGAGTAAATAAATCCAACAAGATTGAAATGAACACCGCTGTCCGTTTCCAATTATTTCTGTGTTTTGGGAAGGATTTAAGACCCCACGAGGTGGACTCAGTTCCATATAATGAAGGTCCATGTTCTTCCTGTAATTATGTTTAGTGTGTCGGGCTGCAATAAATCACAGCAACAAAAAATGTGACATTTGTAGGTATGTGTGGAATGCCTGGTAGCTGGAGCCAAACTGTGAGATGATAGCGTATAATGAAGGACACTAAGAGGTACATTTTCTAGTCCTTTATCTTGAGGTTTCTATGGAGAGCTTGCCAATTCAATATTGCATCTAGTTCTTTTTGTTTGTGTTTTTGTGGAAAACAAAGCTAGGAAAATATTGTCATGATGGTTAAAAGTAAAAAAGAATAGCAGCGTGCACTTTTGAGAACCACAATTAATGCTGGGATTATGCCAGGATCTCTTGCTTGATTTTTTTTGTAAAACCCTTTCCACCGTCTCAGTTGCAAGGAGATCAGTGACTTCTGCTCTCTGGAAGTGACAGATCAGGTCAAACTGAGTTTCTAAAGCATAAAAGTATGTTCCAGATTTCTAGACACTCTCAGAAGTGTGTGTCTTTCTCTCTCTTTTTTTTTTTTTTGGTTGTTGTTGTTTTTATTATCATCCAGTTTGTGTGAAACTGAACAACTAAATACCACACCACATTGCATGACTCTCTTCCTGATGGTCATGATGTCTGGCCGATGGTGTGACCCTCCCTCCTTCACTTCTTGGTATGTTTTGTGATAGATGTAGGATTTGGCAGGTGATATCTTCTACTTCGTGAACTAATAGATTCATTATACCTCTTCAGATACTTGAAGAACGTGTGTTTCGGTGCCACACTCTAATTAAAGGCGGGTACCCAGCTGTAGGAGTCTACAGTTCTTCAACGGCTTTTCTCGTGTTGTCACAAGGAGTTAGCTCTCTCTGAAGACAGGCTGAGTTTGCAGCCTTGAAGGAGATTACCGTAATTACCAGTGATCAGTGTTTAGTGCCTTTCCATCCAAACCCACCTTCGGCTCTTTACAAGACAGTACTTAGAAGGAAAAAAATATCAGATCTCAGCTTGACAGTGAGCTTGATTTAGTTTATAAGAAAACTGATTCTGGTCTGGCTTTTGAAATATACCCAGGCTCAAAAATGCACTGAGTGTGCTCTAGGATGCCGGTTGTTAGATTGTTACTATATTCTTACACAATGGATCGCGTTCCTCTTGAAGATATACCATGTTCTCACTTAAAAAAAACTACCTGGAGAGAAAAATCGTTTGATTTCTCCCTCTCTGCTTCTTGGAAGGGCGACGTATATAGTTCAGTAGGAGAGTTTGTGATTGGGGCAAGCATTAGCTAAGCCCTCAGGGTACTGCAGAGATCCAACACGGGAAAAATAAAAGTCCATCTTGGAGAGATAAATCATTTCCCCTACTCCCAGTAATTAATAGTGTATTACAACAAAGGGAATCGTGAAAACGTGAAGGTGTGTTTTTTCAAGTCACATTTATCAAACGTGGTAAAGTAATCCCGAGCCCTATTAGTTCCTGTGTACTTTTAACATGATATATGGATTTTCCTTTTCAATTGTTCAAATGTGAAAATATTTTAAAAAGAAAAACATGCCTTTATTGCCATTTTAAAAAATATTGAAGGGGATAAAAAGGAAAGTGTAACAAGAACGGTATGTTTTTATGTCAAAAGTAACCTTTCTATAGTACTCTTTAGATGAATATTGGGAAAGGAAGGGAAAGATAAGTAGTTCCCTTATTCATCTTAGTCCAAAACCTATTTTACTCACAGCTGGTTGTTGGCATTGTGTGATGATGTGACACAGTACCAGAAGATCAGATTATCAGAGAAGAAGGAGATTCCCAATTTAATAGTTACTCACCAAAATTTTCCCCTTATCTCTACATCACAGAAAAATAAGTAGTTGTTAAATTTCAGATCCTGCAGTCTTTCTGATTTATCATCAAATTGTGGATGCACTTAGCTGCCTAGCGTCAGGGAATCCAATAAGTCCTGTCACATAAGAAGAAAAGAAAATATTCCACCGGATAATGGTTTACTTCTCCCCCACAGTGATTTATTTCTGTCACAAGACTTAATTTTACCATGAGGCAGATGCCTCTGTCTGTATCAATGTATTCGTTTCTACATTTATCTGCTTCATTAAAAAAAAAAGCACCTGCTGCATTTGGGGGATGTATTTGGCTTCTTTATTCTATGCCTCGATGACCCGATTACGTGCTACTTCATCACATCTTTCATTTCTCCTTTTTTATGATTTGAAAATCCTTAGCTGTTTTATCAAGTGAGTCTGATGTGAAGGGGTGACACGGCAGATGAAATTGCACGGGGTAACCGTTACAGCGACAGAAGGTGTCAACATCTGAGCTCTCTGGTACTAAGTCTCTGAGATTCATGTCAGAGGGAATAAGCAGAGCTTACCGGGGTTATCAGGTGATACCTGGGATGAAACGGTGACAGCCTCTGTTATGAATTAATTTTGTTGGCCTACATGTGGAAGATGTTGCCTTTTACAAAAGGTTCCAGGGAGACTTCAAAATACATGTAAAAGAAAAAAGAAGGGGAAAAGAAGGGAGAAGGGAAAGAAAAGAATAAAGCAGGGAAGGGAGGGGGGAAGGAAGGAGAGAAGGGAGGGAAGAAGGAAGAAAGCAAGGAAGAAATGAACTTAAAAAAAGAAAGCGCATCATTTTTATTTGGTCTGAGTCGCCACACCGCGCCGCAGAATGTTTTAACGACGTGCTTGTGTCTCATCAAGTCGACCCTCCCTCCAATCTGCCACTTAATAGAGATTCTGCACCTCTGAATAATCATCCCGGTTCTTGGGGCAGCTGAGGTCTACAGGTTGGAATTCTTCGCCAACTGTCATCATTCCAGAGGAGCAGCTACATCTGCCTCGCCACACTGCTCGTTGTTGGTTTTTGCAGTCTCTCTCCGTGACAGACTGCCTTTCCCCTCCAGTGCAAGGAGGTCCCAGGGAGAGATTGTCAGATAGCTGAACTGTTCAATAAGCTTAGGATAGCTGCCCTTCCATTTTGACATTCAGCCCAAAGGACTGTCCTGTTGTCAGCTGCCAATGACAAGTGACAAGACAAACTGGGACTTCTAGGAAGTTTCGAAAAATCCCTTCTTTACCTTCTTATGCCTTCTTTCCATTCCTGTTTCCTCACTGGATTCTGGATTTCCCTCAAAAACAAATCAGCCCAGACCATTCACTCCTTTTTTTTTTTTTTTTTTGCATCAAAGAGGACACAGAGGTTAAGATGGTGATGCTGAGTTTCCCAGATTTGCATTTTAGTGGAATCGCTGCAAGAAAGCTAATAGACAGGAAAGGAGACCAAGTTAATGACAATTCTCTAAACAGCTGTTGTACGATTCAGCTTCACTACTTCAGTTAATTAATCAGCACCTTGCTGGCAACTCTGGGGGAGAGACTCGTTACATACTGGTAGCAAACAGACAATGCTTTCATATCAAATATGTTCAACAACATCTAATACAGCGATAACTTCCACAGAAGAGGGTAGGGAATAGCGTGGCTTACAAAGGCACTCAGGAAGAGGCCCTTGGTATTCTTGTAGATATACACTTGCTAGAAGTGCTACATATGCTGTTTCCTTTGTTGTCTGTAACCAGCCCAAATAAAACATGGGCAAAATAATCTCCAGGGTTCCCTGTTCTCAGGCATGCCTCTTTTTATTGTAATAAATAAATATGTATTCATAGGTTGATAGCAATGTTCATGGTACATAATAAATCAAGCATCTTCATTTCTGATTTTAGTCGCGGTATTTCATTTAGAATTTTAATCGTTGAAATCGTCCTTAAACCTGACAACAACTGAGGGAGATCAAAACATTCAAATATAGGCCACTCACCAAGCTACCACAGCATTTCGTATGAGAGATATTGACTCTCAAGCTTCTCTCTGACTTTTTATATTCTAAAGGGAAGCAACCTCTTGTTCTCACTAGGAAGTCAATAAAGCCATACATATTTTATGAATGGTAATGCACAGAAACCTTAAACAGACAAAATAATATCTGTATCTGGCCAATGTACTCTGCATTGTCTTACTCTTCCAAAATTGCTCTCAGTAAAATTGGTAGTGAGTTTAGTAAAAGTTGTGTTATTCTAAGTTTCCTGCTATCACACGGCCTTCCCATTGATTAATTAAGAGGATATCAGTTTGCATAGTTCTTACTTTACTTTCTCTTTGTTACTTCATGTCTTTACCATATCATTATACAGAAATCATGTAGAAATACGACAGCTAAAAAACATGACTTCAAATGATACATAACTTTTACAGTTAAATTTTTCGTTATTGATATAATGAGAAAGATAGTACTGATAACAATCAACAATTACATTAATTGCTACATAACTCTTAAAAATACACATGTATGCATTTGTTTCTTATGTCATTTTCCATTTTTAGGAATAAAATTGCGAGGTAGCAATTGTCTTATGTGTGTAAAGACTGTCATGCTTTGGAAATGCCCTTTGAATTTCCTTCTCTGATATTCTCCCAAGTAAAATTCAGCCTTGGGTTTCCTGCCCACCTGCCAGGGGTCAGATGGAGAACTTCACACCAAGGACTTGGGGTTGTATTAACCAATTCATTGGGACGATTTATCTGGTTGGCGGCCTGTATGTACTGATGGAGAAAATTATAACTTTAGTTCTTTAATGAATCCCACATTATAGCAGAAGAATATCATTGAGTCCATAATACTCCAGGGAACTATGAAGAGAAATGTCCCTTTTAAGTTAGCTTTATGGCACTGAAGCTTTATGTATTTACTTACAAGTTCAATGTTAACTCAAAGTGTGATTCTTGAACCATCTCTGTTGTCGACGACAACACCGCTTATACAAAAGGTTGTCTTGGCAGTTATTAATGGTGAGTCTCTTTGAAAAAGAAAAAAAGTTCCCACCTGCTATGGTTGCTTTTGCTACAGAGAGAGTAGGATGGTTTGTTAGATGGTTAGATAAGAAACGACTTTTGCCTAATCCAACTTCTCAAAGTGTGATTTACCTTTAGATTTGATCTACAGATAGATTTTCTAACTTTCTTATTTTTCCAAATCATTGGTTCTTGAGTTGTGAATCATTTAGAATAGAAGCTAGGTGAAATTTACTAGGGAAAGAGGTGGTGGCAGACTGGTGGCTTGGTGATCACTCAACTTTGGTGGGTCTCAGGGTATTTGAGAAATATGCATTGTTTCAAGGCCTCTTTATAAACTCATTTGTGTACTCAGAGCTTAACCAAAGATGGTAGATATGGCACATGTCCTACCATGATCCTTCTGACACCTATAGCAGACATCAGTAATGGATCACAGCATTTTTCCTATTAAGCCCATAGATAGCCTTGGAGTCTTTGTGAACATGGAGCTCCAGGAAGCCAACTACCACTCATTGATCAAAGCTGGCACATGAGATGAAATTTATTTATTGCCCTTGGTCTAGACCAGGGGTTGGCAAACTATAACTCATGGGCCAAATATGGCTGGCCACCTATTTTGGAAAATGAAGTTTTATTGGGATACAGCCATGTTCATTCATTTACATGTTGTCTATGGCTGTTTTCATGCTACAATGGCAGAGTTGAATAGTGGTGATAGAGACTGTATGGCTGTCAGAGTCTAAAAGTATTTACTCTTTGGCCCTTTACAGAAAAATTTTGTTGACCTCCGGCCCAGGTCTTTATAGGTTTCCTGTGTCTAGGCTCTCCTTGTTTTGCAGAACTAGAACATGTTAAGAAGTTTCTCAGGGGAAACACGGTGGGAGAGAGGGATGGAGGGAGGGAAGATAGGAAGAATGGAGCAGAGGGGGAAGCCTAGTGTCCAGCCAAGCTTCGTGAGCTGATCTCTAGGTATTGAGCAGGTCTGAGTGGCACTTAGAATGAGAAGCAGTGAACTTGCTTCATGAGGAAGCCTACTCTGCAGTTCTGAGTGGGAAATCCTTTTTGACTGATACAGGTTAAGACCAATAGATAGGAGGATTCTTCTCTTCTGTGGAAGCTGAACTATAGTGGAAAGATCTTAGGTTTTCCCATCATCATACCTGAGTTGGAGTCATGACCACTGCTCACTTCCTGGGTGACATTGGGCTTTGCATAATAAATGGGGAAATACTTAACCTCTTCAGGTTGTTACATGGTATAACACATGAAGAGTACTGGTAAAAGGTATGGGTACAATCATTGTTCACCTCCATCACCTCCATTTCATCAAAGGTAGAAAATGCTATCATAGCTTTGAAAGTGCTTATAAATACAATGTCTGAGCAAACTGTGCACAGTTCTCTTGCTTTTTCTTTATTTTTTCTTTATTTGTTGTTTTTGGCTGCGTTGGGTCTTAGTTGCAACATGCGGGATCTTCGTTGAGGCTTGTGGGATCTTTCGCTGCAGTGCAGGTTCTTCACTGTGGCGCGCAGGCTTCTCTTTAGTTGTGGCATGCAGGTTTTTCTCTCTCTAGTTGTGGCGCGTGGGCTCCAGAGCACATGGGCTTTGTAGTTTGTGGCACGTGGGCTCTCTTCTTGAGGCACGTGAGCTCAGTAGTTGTGGCGCGTGGGCTTAGTTGCCCTGCGGCATGTGGGATCTTAGTTCCCCAACCAGGGATCGAACCCACGTCCTCTTCATTGGAAGGCGGATTCTTTACCACTGGACCACCAGGGAAGTCCCAGTTCTCTTGCTTTGTCATACAGATATAAGTCCTGCTGAGGATGAGAAGCACATACTTTCTCCTTAGCATCTCTGAGAGTTTCTAGACTTACATTCTTTCTCGCCTTTGAGGATCTTCTGGATTTGGCCCAAAGTCAGGTTCCCTTTGGAAGGCTGACTAGAATTTACCTCACTGTTTAAAGTGTTCTCTGTTGCTGAAAGGGAGTGTTCATTGTTTCATTCAGCTAATCAATGAACATGTGAAAGTGAAAATGACTCAGTAGATGATAATTAGGATGACGAGGGAAGGGGTAGGGCCATGGCGATGCTCCAGGAGGGTCTGGCTCCTTCCCTGGAAAGTCACTTCCCCACAGAAGGGACTCTTTAGCCAAATCTTGAGTGATACATAGAATGTTTAGAATGCAGAGGAGGGGTGGGGTGAGGGTTCCAGACCCGTGGACAGTAAGGTGAAAAAGTCGAAATTAAAGTGAGAGGACCTCCGTGCAGTTGGGTGCTGCTGGAGGGTGCTGGGAAGGTAGTGGAGCTGAGGGAATTAAATTCTCTCTGCCATCCCACAGAGGACCACTGAGCAGGGCAGTCATACCATCAAATGGTGAACAGGTCTTTGAAAGAGGATAGTATTTTGGAGGTCAGAGAGGTTCTGTAAACTGAAATACGATACTTGCAAGGAGAATAAGCCCATGGCAAGATGGACACATCTAAGCAAGGGATGTGTGTGTGTGAGTGTGTGTGTGTCTCTTTTTCATGGAGTCAATCTACATGACTTTCCCACGTTATTTTCTATCGTGTAAGCCCAGGATGCAGATAGGACCCATGAGAACCTGCCATTCCTCGTCTGGGTACTGTACTACTCTGCAGACTTTGCTCAGACCTAAGGAGTTTTAATATAATCAGTACCATTGGGAGTTTTAAACTGGAACCTGTCACAGAAAGAGATTGATTATACAACCATGATTTAGACTCACACTAAATTATATTAAACTGCTAATGTAGGTAGGGCACGATCAATTTCGAACACGCTCTTGTAAATGTGAGTTTCTTTTAGGCCAGCCATTCTTCATGGAGGGAACTGGTAAACATTTTCAGTCTGGGCTGGTCGGGCTCATTCTTGCTCTGGTGATCGTTGCTTCTAAGCATCATCTGCTTTATATGTTGCAATGACCAAATCCATTCCTTGGTAGTATCTGGTCACTGTCACTTCTGATAGCACTCATCTGTGGCTGCCCTTCTTGCAAAGCCTTTCCAACTTCCTTTCTTATCCTATCATCTTCTTTCTTGTATTTCATGCACTGAAAAATGTGTTTCTTTCTCTTGCCTCCTTCTGGATGGCTGCTGCTTCCCTGGTCTTGAGGGAGTGGGGCACGTGCGAAAGAATGCCGCTTTGAATTCTGACAAACTTGAGGTGGAAACCTGGAGGTGTCACTTAGTATCTCTGTGACCTCGGAAAGAGTTTGCTTAAGTTCTCACATCTTCCGTTCCTTCATCTGTAAAAATGAAATTACTAGTACGTACCCCATAGATCGTTGTCAGGTTTAGATTAGACCTGAGGAATGTACCTAGCATTGCGCTTCCTGCAACTTACATGCCTAGAAAATGATGGCTATAGGGCTTTATTAGTAGCGGTGTTTTTCTCACTTCCCTTCTCTGCCCAATCTGGGTGAGTGTTTATTTCATAAGGAAAGACCAACTTCCCTACAGATCACTTCTCTCCTCAACCCCCTGGAAGACTTTCGCCCCAGGAAACAAAACAGCCTTTTTCTATAGTACTTTCTGACTGGTATACTTTAAAGTCTTTCTGCTGAATCTTCCAGGCAGGATCAAAAGAACTCTGTACTCCTGGAGCTTCAGAACGTTTTAAATCTGCTCAGGAGCCTTTAACTGGTGACTGCCTACACACAGGGATTACATAGACAGGGGCGGGATGGGTTTAAGCCGAGACAGAGTGAAAATAGCCAGTATGAAGAGTGTTTGTCAGGAAATGAGATGACCAGGGTTCTAAACCTCAGCTTATTACTAGCTCACAGCGTGGGTATCTGAACAGACTGAGATATTTTACCTTCAATTCACATTACCTGGAAACTCCTACTCTCAGGAGAAATTGTCAAACACAGATTTTGAAGTCCCTTTAGGAAGGAAGAAGTGTCCAGTGGATTGTTTTAAGCCCCTAGGATACTACTGAAAAAATTACTCTTAAATTATTTTAGATGCTGAGTTTTAGGTACTCCTAGGTACTGAATGGCATCCTAGTCATTCAGGAAATTATTATGCCTTTGCTGTGCTGTTTACAAAAATCCGTTTCTTTCCTTCTCTCCTCTAAATGCTTGCTGACTTCTCAATAACCCAGAGACCACGTAGCCTGGTACTTCTAGCTTAGTAGTCAAGAGCTTAGACTGGGGAGCTTGGTCCAAACCCTGTCTGTAGCCCTGAAAAGGTGTGTGTCCTTGGGTAAGTTCAAGCCTCAGTTTCAACATCCGTAAAATGAGGCTGATGACGGTAATCCCTGGCTTGTAGAGGTGAACTAGGATCAGAATATATAAGCAGCTAAAGCAGGTAGAACATGGTTAGTTTCCAACACGCTACCCCAAATGGGAATCTACATTTTGACCATCACTCCTTCATGGAGGAAGTTGGCAAACACTTTCTGACTGGGGATCATTTGATATCAGTGTTTCATTCCTGCTGTATTGGTCCAGTGAACTTTCTCCTCTGTCCCCATGTGTTATCTTCTCTATACATTGCGGGGGTTAAGTCTACTGCTTTTGCAGTGACTTGGTGTCTGACAGGATTCAGTGTTGAAGGAAGAAATAATCTGTGTAAAAAAAATCATCTGTGGAGAGTTAGCTGGCACATAGAATGTATTCAATAATTGTTAAATACCATCGTTATTCTTACTAAGCTTCTATAGAGTAGAGCTTTTCCTTAGTTATGTTTTATTGGTATCTACACACCATTTGTTTTTTGTTTTGTTTTGCTTCGTTTGTTTATTTGTTTGTTTCAGTGGCCGTTGTTTTTTAAGGCAGGACAGAGTAGGATCAATTCCCTTCAGATTCTAGGATTAGGGGATGAAGCTAATTTGTCACCTAAAGGGGACACAATTAAACTTAAGCACTCATTTAGGTACCAAGAGACTCTGATTAAAAGCACCTAGGGCTCTTTGAATTTTTCAGAAGGAAAGTGCTGTGTGAATTAAATATTGTTTAATTGAAGGTAGAGGGTGTGCTTTCATTGGCTCTTCAAATGTTGAAAGACTTGGGCTGGAAGGAGCCTCCAGACTTCATTTTGATGCACAAGTGGAGGGCAGGAGCAGTAGAAGGAAGGGGAAGAGCTTAAAATGGAAGCAGGAAAAGCTGCAAAGGGAATTGAAGAGATTTTGATACAAGTGGGTATAAAATTAATGGACTATATCGAGCCTTTCAATCACTCTTTTAAAATGGGAACATGCAGCTTGTCAAAAGGTACAATTAGCAGTCACAAAGCCAGGCATCCTTCATTTAGCAGTGGTTAAAAAGATGGGCCTTGGGGCTTCCCTGGTGGCACAGTGGTGGAGGATCCGCATGCCGATGCAGGGGACACGAGTTCGTGCCCTGGTCCTGGAAGATCCCACATGCCGCGGAGCGGCAGGGCCCGTGAGCCTGTGCGTCCGGAGCCTGTGCTCTGCAACGGGAGAGGCCACAACGGTGAGAGGCCCACGTACCACAAAAAAAAAAAAAAGAAAAAAAAGATGGGCCTTGGCTTCAAACCATACTTGAGTTCAAATTCCAACTCTGCTGTTTTCTGGGTACAACTCCGTAAGCAAGCTGTATAACCTTTCGACTCCCAGTTTTCTGATTATTTTAAAAGGAGACATATAATACCTGCTTTATAGGGTTGTTATATGAATTAAATGAAATAATGTATGCAAAACAATGCTTAGAACAATGCCTGGCACACATTAAGAATGGAACATAATAGTCATAATATTACCTGATGGTAATTATAATATTAATAGTAATGCAATCAGGTGTACTCCTGCCCTCTGTGCTCGCACAACAGCATCAATGGAACTACTAAGAGAATTCTACCTTCCATGTGACAGAAACAAGGAAATATGATTGAAATTTTCTTTTCCAAGGACTTGAAAGAAGGGGAAAAAAATCACCAAGCAGTGGTTGATGCAAGAATCATTTATTACGTTGTTCAGTGAATGTTATAAAAAGAATACCACAGTAAATTCCCTCGAAAATACAGTGCCTGGAAAACTTTATTCTGTTAACTACCATGAGACAGAGAAAACTTGCTCGATTCCAGGAGACTCAGTACCAGTGATTTTGCGCTCTGCCGTTGTAGCATTCCTTGGTTGAGATTTCTTGCTGTGGTTTTTTCCATCCGTTTTTCTTTGTCTTGGCTTTTGGCCTTTGTTACATGTTAATTTTTTATCTAATTTATTTTAAAAATTTTATTTCATTGAAGTATAGGTGATTTATAATGTTGTGTTAGTTTCTGTTGTACTGCAAAGTGATTCAGTTATACTATTCATTTTCTAGTCTAGTTGCTGAAACTCCTGGATAGGTATAGAGGAGAGAAAGTGACAGTGGGTTTCAGAAACCTGGGCTCACGTTACTGCTGTCTTTTGTCTGTGGGATGTTTTGAGCTGATTTAAGCTCTTCCAGTCTCGATTTTCTCATTGGTCAAAGGAGGCTCTTAAAAACACCTTTGTTTCTAGATTTTTTGATGATGGCCATTCTGAAATAAGAAATGCTGGAGAGGGTGTGGAGAAAAGGGAACACTTTTGCACTGCTGGTGAGAATGTGAATTGGTACAGTCACTATGGGGAACAGTATGGAGGTTCCTTAAAAAACTAAAAGTAGAACTACCATATGACCCAGCAATCCCACTACTGGGCATATACCCTGAGAAAACCATAATTCAAAAAGAGTCATGTACCAAAATGTTCATTGCAGCTCTATTTACAATAGCCAGGACATGGAAGCAACCTAAGTGTCCATCATCAGATGAATGGAAAAAGAAGATGTGGCACATATATACAATGGAATATTATTCAGCCATAAAAAGAAATGAAATTGAGTTCTTTGTAGTGAGGTGGATGGACCTAGAGACTGTCATACAGAGTGAAGTAAGTCAGAAAGAGAAAAACAAATACCGTATGCTAACACATATATATGGAATCTAAGAAAAAAAAATGTCATGAAGAACCTAGGGGTAAGACGGGAATAAAGACACAGACCTACTACAGAATGGACTTGAGGATATGGGGAGGGGGAAGGGTAAGCTGTGACAAAGTAAGAGAGTGGCATGGACATATATACACTACCAAACGTAATGTAGATAGCTAGTGGGAAGCAGCCGCATAGCACAGGGAGATCAGCTCGGTGCTTTATGACCACCTAGAGGGGTGGGATAGGGAGGGTGGGAGGGAGGGAGACGCAAGAGGGAAGAGATATGGGGACATATGTATATGTATAACTGATTCACTTTGTTATAAAGCAGAAACTAACACAGCATTGTAAAGCAATTATACTCCAATAAAGATGTTAAAAAAAAAAAAAAAAAAACACCTTTGCAGGGTTGCTGGGGAGTAAGCCCTGGTGGTGTAGATTTGGCTCCCAGAGTAAGGATTTGACTCTTTGTAGGCTCTCGTATGTCACTGCCTCTGCAGCCCAGGTTTCCCTTTCACATGCTCTTTGAAGGTCTTTCTGGGGGGTAGGTCCTGCTCCCTAGATGGGATCAGAGTGGAGGAGGCCCCAGCCCCAAGCGGAAAGCAGCTTTGCCTGCCTTTGTCTGAGTACTTTCTCAGGGTCAGAGGCTTCTCTTACCTAGTTAATTTTTGTTAGTTCCAGGTTAATCAATTGTTTGATTCATTCAACAAATATTTATTAAGCAGCATTGTGTTCAGCACTGGGGGTTACCAAGGTGGAGAAGACATAGTTCCTAATTTCATAAAACTTTCATTGTCTTGCATTCCTACTCCTCAAGACAACGAAGCAAACCATCTGCCCGCCCGCGTCTCTCAATTGGCCTTGACTCGGGAGGAATGGCTTTGATTTCCAGAAAGCGGGGTGGCCCTATCATTTGTAACTGACCTTGGGGGACTGGCCTTGTCCTTCTGGGTCAACAGTATGATTCTGGAGAGCTCTTTTATTTCTCATTTTAAATGGATCAAAAACTAAATTTAAACAAGCCTCCGGCTCATAAGGATGCTTTGATTGCAGCTGCCAAACTCTCACGGGGTGAGATGTTTAGCTACTTTTATTTTATTTTAGCCTTTCTGGGAGCAGTTTTAGCAACAGATGTCAATTTCTGTATCAGATGGTGATGCTTCTTTCTCTCTCCTACTTGACTTTTTACTTTGTCAGGTGGCCATGGTTGATTTCCCTCAATTACAGGAATTGATCACAATTGTGCCTAAGTCTTCTGCGCTCCTCCTTTCTGTTGATCCTCGGTGAGTTGGTGACGCCTGCAGAAGCCCTGCAGGTCAGGACAGCTGATTCCACCTCTGAGCTGGACCTGAGTGCAATAACTCAATTCTCCAGTGATCAGGAAAGGCCAAGTGTGTTTCTCAGCGAGAACTTACTCTTCAGAGAGGCTGGCTGAGTTCTGCCTTCAATAAAACAGGAGATGCGTGTTGTTCTTTATGTTTCTTGAAAGCACATAACAGCTTTCTTATGGATAATGCAGCATCCTAGTAATTACTGTAGGGAAATGATCTATCCTGTGTGTATCAGTAGAATACTTCTTGCTACATACAATCTATAGGACACTTAACACTATGGTAAGGCGAGGAAGTGTAATTGCTACATTAATACCTACGAGGTACGTAGTATAGTGAATACAGTATTTATATAACATAATTTACTGTTGTTGGTGTTATTATTCTCTGCATTCAGAGTACCTGGTAAATTATCAGCAAAGAGGCTCAGTTCTTTTTTATTATTATTATCCACAGGATATATATATTAGAAGTGAACATTAATTGTAGGGACAAATTATTTAAGGAAGCTAATTTAAAAAAATCTTTAACAATTTTTTTGCCTTTTGAAGTGGGGATAAAACTTATTAATGTCTTTTAGAATATATGCAATTATTTTCTTTTAAATCATTTTTAATCTTTTTAAGGGTTAGTCTGAGAACAAAGGAGTTCATATATCTGGGAGCTCATGAGACTGAGAGTCAGGAAGTTGGAGTCGAGATCCTATTCTTGCAGCAAATTTTAGTACTCATTTACTCATTCATTCATTCACTCATTCAATATTTAATTCACTAAGTATTTATCGAGCAACTACCATGCTAGGAGTAAAACCAGCAATGAACACGAAAGCAGATAATGCTCCTGTTCTTGTGGAGTTTATGTTCTTAAGTAAGTTATATAACTTCTCTACATTCTGGTTTCTACAATTTATAAAACATATAGAATAGCGTCTTCCAGCCCCTAAGTGTCCATCAACAGATGCATGGATAAAGAAGATGTGGTACAGATATACAATGGAATATTACTAAGCCAAAAAAAAGAATGAAATAATGCCATTTGCAGCAACATAGATGGACCTAGAAATTATCATACTAAGTGAAGTAAGTTAGGCAGAGAAAGACAAATATATGACATCACTCATATATGGAATCTAAAAAAATAATACAAATCAACTCACTTACCAAACAGAAATAGACTCATAGACATAGAAAACAAACTTAGGGTTACCAAAGGGGAAAGGGGAGGGAGAGGGATAAATTAGGAGTATGGGATTAGTAGATACACACTACTATATATAAAATAGATAAACAACAAGGATTTACTCTATAGCACAGGGAACTATATTCAATACCTTGTAATAACCTATAATGAAAAAAATCTGAAGCTGTACACCTGAAAGTAACACAATATTATAAATCAACTATAGTTTATTAAATAAAATAAAAAATAATAAAGTAAAAAAAAGAAAAAAAGAATAGTGTCTTCCACTCTTCTTACCTGTCCCTCTTCCATTCACCCCAATTTCCTTGCAGGATCTTTGTACCTATCAAATGGGATGATATGTAAGAACACTTTAGAGCACAAGTTAAATGAGTAAATCCCACAGTATGGCCTCATGCCACACCTCCCTATTCCCTTCCCCACTTGTACTTAGTTATGAAGGCAAAGCCTACATTTAAAAAAATCTGTCAAGGAAGTGATGCAGTGTCGAACCGCTACAGAAACCATTAATTATTGACATGACCTCTTGTTAACCAAGGATTGAAATGTGCATTATTAAAAGAAACTCCACCCCCAATTCTAAAGCCATTAATCTGAAAGTTTAGAATTTACTAGATCTTGTAATGATGGGGCCATTAGAAACACTTTGGTAAATATATACTTGCTGGCAACCTTTCCAACCTTGATTTCCTGCATGACCATGTCTGCATCAGCAGATGTTTTTCAACATAAGATTTGTTCCCTAGAGATCAAGGAGTTAGTATATACATTTTTTTAGTATATACATTTTATATACTAATTTTATATGTATACAAATAAATATATAAACTTATGGTACAAATTGTTTTTATGGTTAGAACTCTTTTTATGTGTTTATGTATCTATTCTGCATATATATCTATAGAATATGTATATATGCATATTTATATGAACATACTATATGTAACTTCCTCTATAAAGAGCAGTAAACCCATATATACTATTGGGATGATTTCTATTATACTAATACAAAACATAAATATAGTCTAAAAACATAAGAGAGCAAGAAATGTTATTAATCTTCATCACACTAAATGTTTAACATTTGTCTTTCAAAGGTTTGTTTATCTGAGGATAGTTTTTGCATTCGGGTATTCCCAGCAGTGTTGAACACCAGAGCTATTCATTCTGATACTTTTAACAAGTATTTATAGGTAACCTACAAGGTGCTAGTGTTGAGCTGGGAGCTGTGGATACCGTGATAAACAAACTAAGGTTCTACTCTCTTGGGGCCTATAGTTGGGGAGTGGGGAAATCAGTTAAAGAACAGGTGGTTATTACTTAGAAGTGTGATGCTGTGGAAACATATAGAAGAGGCCCCTCTCATGGGCGTGGTGGGTGAGGTGGGGTTTAGGAAGTGCTTCCAGGAAGTGGTGACACACTGACACCTACAGGAAGAGAGCTGGGTGGGCGGTGGGAGGGGAGCATGGAGCAGTCTGGGCAGAGTGAGCATGCGCATTTGGGAAAGCTCAGAGGCAAGGAATACCATGATGGGCTTAGGGAACCAAAAGTAGCTCTTGAAGGTGGCAATGTATTTGGGAGGGCAGAACGGTGAGGAATGAGTGTTAACAACATGACTGTTAATAAGCAGGCAACGCTTAGAGTCTATAGTGAAAGAAATCCCGCTGCTATGAAATCACTTCCTGCGGTCCTTTAGGTGTGGAGGGAATCGTGTGTGTGTTTTCTGTGGCTTAAACGTAGACCTTTCTGAGAAAGAGGGAGGTGGACAAACTCAGTATTCTTAATATTGCTTTCCACAAGTGCTTTTGTGATTCTATGCCTTTGGTTTGATATTTTTGCTCCATGGGCCAGTGTAAGGAAGATGCCATTTTGCACCCATCAAATACCT
Organism: Stenella coeruleoalba; assembly: GCF_951394435.1. Taxonomy (NCBI): domain Eukaryota; kingdom Metazoa; phylum Chordata; class Mammalia; order Artiodactyla; family Delphinidae; genus Stenella; species Stenella coeruleoalba. Next base: position 50,300,755 of record NC_137149.1, on the reverse strand, counting down.
ATAATGCATACCATAAGACATGTTATGGGACTTGAGAGTTACCTTTACAACCAGTTCTGTGTTCTTCTTGGTAGTAAAATTACTACTGAAATACACTTTAACAACCTGTAATTGCCAAGTTACGTTGGAGAATTTGAAGATAAGAAAGAGAAATAATATTCTTGATGACGTTTGCTATACAACTATACATTTTGTGCTCTTCCCTCTATGAGCAGATCATTTATGTAGCATGGAGGCTCAATAATGTCTCATTGTTTATGAATACACTCTAGAGAGGTGATACCTTAGGATGGAGAAAACTGGCATGCCTGAGTTTGAATTTTGTTTTTGCTGGATGCTGGGCTACATGACTCAGGGCAAATTTGACTTTTCTCAGCCTCAAGTTCATCATCTGTAAAACATAGATGATACTACCAACTGTTATTGTGAGATTGAAACAGTGAAATGAGATCATGATTATCAAATGCCTAATATAGTCTGGGTTTCTGTATGTTTTCCTGCAAGAGTTGTCCCTACCTCCTGAAGGGAAATTCAGTTGCTCTGAACTTGTTGAGAAGCTAGGCAGGGCTGTGTCCACTTGGTAAATACTGCCCCGTTACTCTTGCAAGTAGAGCCTTATTAACTATTTCTTTTAACTGAGTGTTACCTGGAGTCATATACAAATCATTTTAATCTGAGAACTTGAGTCAAAATGTCATTAGAGGGGATTCCCTGGTGGCACAGTGGTTGAGAGTCCGCCTGCCGATGCAGGGGACGTGGGTTCATGCCCCGGTCCAGGAGGATCCCACATGCCGCGGAGCAGCTGGGCCCATGAGCCTGCGCGTCCGGAGCCTGTGCTCCGCAATGGGAGAGGCCACAACAGTGAGAAGCCCGCGTACCGCAAAAAAAAAAAAAAAAAAAAAAAAAAGTCATTACATTTAGGTTTAATTGATGAAGAATTCCATGAACCAAAGTAAGGGAAAATCTTCTTATTTTTCCCTAGCTAATCTCGATTAAGTGTATGTAAATATTTTAGACTTTTTAACTCTGCTTTAAGGCATTTCAATTAATACTGAGATGCATCCCAGTGAACACTTTACTTTTCCAGATGTTTACTAGATATTCTCTAATTTTCAGATTGACACAAAGGAGGCCTTTAATACATAGCTTCCTTTGAATAACTCTTCAGAGATTTAAAACCAGAGAGCCGGTTGTTTTAGAACTGGAGAAGGCTTTGGGCGGTGTCTTCTCATTTTACAGACAAGGAAACTGAGGTCTAGAGAGATGAAGCCCAAGGTCACAGGGCTGGACCCTTTGGCATTTACTTGAGGTTTAGTCTCAGAGCTGAGGCTTGTGGGCATGTCTTCTGATTGCTTGACCAGCACCTTTCAAGTTAGTTTGCTATTTTCTACCATCATTTTCTCGTTAAAAAATTGGTTGCGGTGTGATATATAACATGCTTTTGGCATGATTGGCCTTCATGAGAAACAGTCCCAATGAGACCATTCTATTTTTTGGTTGTTGTTCATTAACTCGAAGATAAAGTAGAAACATTCAGATTTCCTCTGTGCTCTCTGTAATCCCTTGAGCATTATGATTTGTGTGTGATTTTATATTTAGTTTTCTTTTAATTCTTTCTCTTAATTCATTCTCAAATTTGAAAATACCTCCTGCACAGGCAATTGTTCAAAATCACCATACTTGCTAGATGTGCATTTACTTCTGCTTCCTACCTGTTTAGCCAAAATATTTGCTTTTAAAAAAGCTAAGCATCAATGTCTACAGTTCAGGAATGGTCAGCAGGAAGAATTGCAGGGATGGATCTAATTTTCCTGTTCTTTCCTGCTTTGTGTATAGCATCCACCTCTGGACATTGGATGGTGCTGGTCAGCAGGAACCAGCACAACTTACCTCTTCTACTGACTTTCCATCAGATGTTAGGTGGGGAGTCCTCTCAGCCCTCATCATCAGGGAATGAGATTCCATACCCGGGGTGAATTCTCCAGTCTAACATCCGTTTTGCTCACCCAGACATCTGTGTAGTGAATGGAGAGTGCGTCCTCATCTAATTTAAACGATTTCCCATTTCTTTGGTGGTCTTTGGAACTGGAGAGCAGCTGGCTACCCACCCGCCACGTAACAAACATTGATGAACTTGAAGACTGTTAGTAACTCATCTCTTAGTTTCCATCCTCCAAACTTTCACCATAGCCCTGTCATCTTTCTGTGTTAATTCCTGGGGCTTTAATTATTTCCATTTCTATCTCCTGGCCACTCTGAAATGTTTGTCAGTGTTCTATGGTATTGCATACAGTGGGTTCTTCTGACAGCTCGAATTCATATCTTTCTGAAGACATGCAGGAGTTTCCCACTGCCTGGGCTCCCTCATCCTCCCTGACTATGGGCTGTGTGGACGGGGGGTGGGAAGACTTGAGTTCAAGTTCTTGTTCTGCTACCAACAAGCTGTATAGCTTTGGGAAAATCATTCAGATGCTCTTAGTTCCAGTTCTCTCATCTGTAAAATGGGGATAAAAATGTCTGACCTCATCTACTTGAAGAGGTATTGGGAGAATCTGATACGATTACAGATAGAAAAGGCTTTTTGAGAAATGAAGATGCCCCAGAAAGTGATATGTGATTATTCACTCGGCCTTATCTTGTCAGTGACCTTCTTGATAAGACATTTCTTATTTTCTAAATTTATCCTTTCTAAGCCTTTTTTTTTTAAAGCATGCATTTCCTTATAGAATGGTTCATGTGCTGGTTTAATCAATACTTAGTCAGATCTACAATGTGTCAAGTGATGAGGACATGTGGTTAAGTAAAACAAATGCGATCTCTATTCTCACGAGGGCAGAATAGACATTTGAATAGATATTACAATTGGTGGGAGTGGGGCTGGCAGGGAGAGATGGAGAAAGACATTAATTGAGTAATTACAAATGAGCGTGTAGTTTAAGCTGTGATAAGTACCCTGAAGGAGAAGTAAAAAGAGTTATAAGAGCAAAGAAGTACTTCATGGTGTGAAGGTTTCTCTGAGGATGGGACCTTCGAGATGAGACCTGAAGTAAAACGAGGGGGAGGGCAGTGGCTGGGAGAGAAATGCATGTCCTGGGGTTGGGGGAAAACATTAAACATTAGCTCTGTCATAACCTTCTATCTAGCCTTTACATTTCTATTTTTGTCATTTTAGAGAAGAACATACATATACAATTTGTATAAGTATGTGCACATACAGATATGTATACATACATATATGTACGTGTAATTTGTAAATGACTAAATATTCACGTGTTTGCATGGGCACTAAAATGTTTTTACTAATAGAAACATACAATCAAAAAAGGTAGCCAGATAGAAAAAGATTCACAAAAGTTCTGATAAAAGGAGGAGGAAAAAGATTCACAAAAGTTCTGATAAAAGGTGGAGGAATGTGGACAATTTTAAGAGACTTCAAGAAGGGCCGGGTGGTTGGAGAGCAGAAAATTCGAGGGGCTGATGGTGAGTGAGGAGTCACAGAGGGAGATAGGATAGGCCAGTTAAGAACCCTCTTTTCTTTTCTTTTTTTTTGCGGTACGCGGGCCTCTCACTGCTGTGGCCTCTCCCGTTGCGGAGCACAGGCTCCGGATGCGCAGGCTCAGCGGCCATGGCTCACGGGCCCAGCCGCTCCACGGCATGTGGGATCTTCCCAGACTGGGTCACGAACCCGTGTCCCCTGCATCGGCAGGCGGACTCTCAACCACTGCGCCACCAGGGAAGCCCAAGAATCCTCTTTTTTGTAAGAACATTGGAAAACCATTTAGGGCTCTCCCCTCCTCCCTCCCCACTCCCTTCTTTCTTTGCATTTAATAAATATTTCTAGAACCAGGCGCACTGCTCCATCTTCTTCTATATTTTTTATTTCTAGAAATTCTTGACTTAGATTTAGCATCTTCCCATTCAAAGCTTTGCATATTTTGGCCACATATAGATAAGAACTTCTCATTTCTGTGATGTGGACCCTGTTTTTCCCACATGGACTTAAGATAATCATTAAGGGTGCACCCGGCTCTCCCTGGCATAACTAACATGAGGTGTTGCTGCCCTGGGTGGCGATGCTACTGTTTTATTTTTATTTATTTATTTATTTTTTGCGGTACGCGGGCCTCTCACTGTCGTGGCCTCTCCCGTTGCGGAGCACAGGCTCTGGACGCGCAGGCTCAGCGGCCATGGCTCACGGGCCTAGCTGCTCCGCGGCATGTGGGATCTTCCTGGACCGGGGCACGAACCCACGTCCCCTGCATCGGCAGGTGAACTCTCAACCACTGCGCCACCAGGGAAGCCCAGATGCTACTGTTTTAAAGGCACCTGAGTTTAATATATGAGCACCCCAAAGTGAGGCATTGTTTTTTTGTTTGTTTTTAAGGAAGCTTCAAACCAAGTGCAGAGGATATTTTTTTTAATTCATTCATTTATTTTTGGCTGTGTTGGTCTTCGCTGCTGCACACGGGCTTTCTCTAGTTGTGGTGAGCAGGGGCTACTCTTGGTTGCGGTGCGCAGGCTTCTAATTGCAGTGGCTTCCGTTGTTGTGGAGCGCGGGCTTTAGGCACGTGGGCCCAGTAGTTGTGGCTCATGGGCTCTAGAGCACAGGCTCAGTAGTTGTGGCTCGCGGGCTCGGTAGTTGTGGCGCACGGGCTTAGTTGCTCCGCGGCATGTGGGATCTTCCCAGACCAGGGCTCGAACCCGCATCCCCTGCATTGGCAGGTGGATTCTTAACCACTGCGCAACTGGGGGAGCCCCTGAGACACTTGTTTTTGTCATGTAATGTCTTGCATACATTTAGGAATGTTGTTGTGGGACCGGTGGTAACCATATATCAAGGAAAATAAAATAGGGCTAAAGGTTATAGAGCGTTTACTATGTGCTTGGCACTGTGCTAGGTGCTTCACATAGTTTATTTCTTTCATTCTTGAAATGATGCGGTGAAGTATGTTTCATGACTTATTTGCAATTGAAGAAACAGAACATGTGACTATAGATCAAGGGTTAGCAAACCTTTTCTTAAAAGAACCAGAGAGTAAATATTTTAGGCTTTGCAGGCCGTAGAGCTTGTCTCAACTACTCAACTCTACCCTTGTAGGGTGAAAGCAACCATAAACAATACACAAGTAATCAGGCATGGCTGTGCTCCAATAAAACTTTTTATTTATGAATTTGGCCCTCCGTCTATAGTTTGCCAACTCCTGTTAAACAATAAAATAATAATAACTGTCATTTATCAATTGCCAATTCTGCGGGTCAAGTACTTTACATGCATTATCCCACTGAATCTTCATAACTCTTCTGTATGGTGAGTGTCTTTACGCTCACTTTGTAGATGTGAAAACTAAGACTTATCCAGGATAAGTAACTTATTTAGGATTAAGCAGTTGGTCAGTGACAGCACCAGGATTTTATCCTAGGTCTTTTTTATTTCTAGCCTTTTTAGCAAACACTGCTGGTTGTCCTTCAATATCTACCATTTCTTCTTTCCTTTAGTATAGCAGCTATAGTATAGTTCTAGCTGAGCTCCTGACTGCCTAGTCACAGACTGCATATCCTTGTCTTTTTTGTAGTGGGGCATGGTTGTAGTCGAAGGGAAATAAGTGAGCATGATGTTTTCAACTTCCAGGCCTGCCCATAAAGAAAAGGAGCATGCCTACTCCATTGTCTTGTTCCTCTTCCCACTGGCTGGAATGCTTTCATGATGGCAGGAGCTGGGGCAGCTCTCTAGATCAGGAGTTGAAAGTAATGTGTTGAGCATGGTTAAGTATCTACCATTGGGGATGAGGACTTGAAATGGACCTAGCATGTCAGCCTAGGGCTGCATGTTATTTGAACTGCTGTATGAAACTTTTTTCTTTTTAAACCACTGTTATGTGGAGCATCTTTGTTATAGCAGTATATCTGTATCCTGACTAACGTAAACACCCATACTGGGGACAGAGGGCATATTCCGAGGAGTTTCCCAGAAATCTCTTGCTTATGGGTAAGAGTGGATACACTTTCAGTGTCTTGCATTTTGTTTCTTGCCTCAGGGCCCTTTTGTCATAGAAGCTCCTCTGCTTTCCTTTTCTTTAATTCAGTCACCCTCATCCATCCCTGAGCTCTCTCTTCCCACTAAGGCCAGCATTTCCTTAGCTTTCCCGTTCCTTGTGGTCTCAAGGAAAAGTACCATGGCTGATCACTTTGTGATCAAACAGACCAAGGCAAAAAAAAAAAAAAAAAAAAAAAAAAAATGCAGAACAAGGAAAGACCAAAACCAAATAGGGAATAATAATAAAAGTAACACACATGGAGAAATTGCAAAGCTTAAAAAGCTAATGCCATTTCTGCATTCAGGTCCTTGGTGTCTGGTGGTTGACTTACCTCTGAAGGCTTTGGGACTGTCACCTGTTTCTGTGCAGTGAAACTCTCTTCCTAGCCCTGACCCCTTCTCTTTGATAGGTGATGCTGATCCCTTTTCCAGCCCACACCTAATTTCCCTCAAGTTGCCCAACTGGCTTGTGTGGCTATGAGACTTAGAGGGGAATTTCTACAGCAGTGGTATCCTGGAAGCATTTCTTTCTCCTCTTCCTTGGAAATGTGATGTCCCATGGTTGGTGAGCTGTTGAACTTTGTTCTATACGTTCAAGAAAGAGAACACACATGCAGAGTGGTCTATGCTTTTCTAGATATGAGTTGGGCGATTTGAGAAGACAGACACCCAAGGAAACGCTGGCTCCTGACTTCTGCCCTCATGGTGCGTTTACTGAGGGTAATGTGGAGAGCGCATCTTAAGTAGGAAGTTGGGCAAGTCATTCAACTTTACCAAACTCCCCTGCTTCATCTAGAAAAGGAGAACACTAGGGAAACCCAACTGACAGAGCGTTGGGAAGATCAGAAGAGATGATGTGTGTAGAAACACTTTTCAAATCATAGTGTAGTTTAAATGTGTTTAATCAAGCTGGACATTTGAGATATAGATAGTAAGTTAAAAGGAGTTCAGAGACAAGCGAAACCATTACATATTAAAAGCTTGAAGAAGGTCTTATGGCGGAGGTAGCCCATAAGGGCTAGTATAGTGGATGTTTGTCAAGTTCACGGTCACCCAGCACCGTATGCATTTGTGTCTCCCTGAAGGCAGAAGACAGAAACTTCTTCCCAGGGACCTTCCTAAGGGGCAGGCATGTGATCTAAGTTCTGCACTCAGATTTTAGCTTGGAAACAAATTATGGGAAAAAGTAGGCTCCACTGGGCACCCACTATCAGAGGTGGCAATGGGGAGAATTGAAAGGAAGCCTCCCGTGCCAGCCTCTTTCTGGGTGATGGGAAGTCTATGGCCTGCCTCAACTGCCTTGGGTCCCCACTGGGCAGCCCTGGGATGTAATCTGTTTGGTTGCTTAGCCTCTGGCCTAAAGCTCTTAGAGTTTCTGGGAAGTACTTTACATCCTTTGATAATTTCTTTTTTCAGATGAAACTGGCACACATGGGTCCTGTTGTTTCCAACTGAGAATCACTGCTCATAAAGACTGGGAGATTTGTTAAGTGAAATGACCAAGAGAACATATATATGCTCAGAATAGAGCATTAAGCAAGGAAAATGAATTCACACAATTTCTGTGGATTCCTTGTCTTGGGAAGTGGGAGTTAAGTTTGGATAGATGGAGTAAAACCAGTTGACAAGAGCCTTGAATGCCTTGCAGAGGAAGGAGAATTTTAAACCATCGAGAAGGGGAGCTACTGAAAATATCTGAACAGATAAATGGCATCAATAAACATGACTTTGGAGGAAAGTAAAGACCAAGCTGCTTATCTCCCCTTTTCTCCTGGCAGGTAGTTTCAATTCAAGCCACAGGAAATGATGCTAGCTAAATGAACTAAAACAGAGAGGAAAAGCTATGGGGTAGGTTACTGAATCAGAGGAAATCCTGAAGAACCAGGTTTTAGTAACGTTGGGGCCAGCGCATTCCCGAAACCCTAGATACTAGGAACTATAAAGCAGTCTTTTCAGTGGGCTGTGCTTACCCCATGGCTAGGAGAGAGCCATGTACCCTGATTAACAGTCCCAGTAAGACCACCCATAGAGAGAAAATTGGTTCTCCAGAGAGATCAGGCACTGGGAGCAGATGAAAGAGGAGATGTCCACTGTACCTGTCCTCAGCAATGGCCCTAAAGACATTGGACACAAAGCGAAAAGGCATAAAGCACGTCTGAGTCCATCTGAGTAGAGGTGAAACAAAACCATCGGAGTGGTTATTTTCCTTCCCTGTATAGCAAGGACCCATGATAACATCCCTCAGTAGGTTTACAGCAGCTTCTTCTCCCCGCTGCAGGGTTGTGAATTGGGGTCATTAAGTTTTAAGTTGTTCTGCTGCTTCCGTGTAAGTGGTCATGTAAATATCAGGATGCTGGATGGGGGAAGCAAGTAATGGCATGACTCTCAAGATCTTGGATTATCACTTATTAACTTACATCCAGAAAAACCTTAAGAATAGCACCCCATTCCCCCAGTCATAAGCCGAGCATACTTTATGAGCGCTGCGTTAGCAAAGCAAAGCTAATAATTGTAGCCATGTAGATGCAGAAACCATTAATGTTTCTCATGCCCTGTGGTAGGAAGAAATATATTAAAAATTGATTTTTGGTTTCTGCCTGTGTCTGTGTAACATTTATAATAAAGGATATAGGAGAAAGTATCCTTTAAAATTGATATTTTAAAGCATTTTGGGGTTGTTGGTGTTAACATAAATTTTTATTAATGGCTTCATATTGCATGGTAAAAGGTCAGCATCTGAATATGACAATTTTCTCTTCTTAAAAAAAGATGGTGCTAGGATTCTTCAATAATTACATATAAGCCAGAATTTTTGCTACATTATTGGGTTAAATCATTTTTAGACATGAAATTATTCTTTGAACATAATGGAAGCTTAGTGTGCATTTTCTTCCTCCATTTTCTCTTTTTTTAACTCTTTTTCTTGCCTCTTTCTATGTGCAATAGATGTAACTTGTTTCCTTGCTGTATATACAGTAAGCACTGAGCCATGTGTTCATATTACTTCTTTGTCTCTGGGATTCTATTATCAGTGTACTCTTTTATAATTGAAGCAGCTTTTGTTCATTGGCAAAAACACATTGCATTTTATTTTGTTCCTGTTTCAGCGTCTTGGACATGATGTGGTGAATATACAATCCTGCGGGTGTTTTTTTTCCCAGTCACTTTAACTAAAATATACTTCTAAAAAGCCTGCCCCATTTGTTCTGAATGTTTTAGCATTTATCTTAGCTGTAATTCCCCAGAAATTAAATGGCATGGTGCACTTTCTGATGGGTTTTCATTAATCTGGTATAGTTTTGCTGCTGATTTGAGTTTATCAAATAGGGTTATAACCGGATGGAAATAATGCTGTCAGATGCTTGGATTTATCATATGTTTTGTAATTCCACAGATGATATGGGCAAGATGGATCCGTATCAGAAAACAGCCTTTGAGTCAGAAGAGCTGCAGAGGCTCAACGTGTTAATTGCCAACCACCTAAAGTTTATAAAGAATGACATTTTATGCTACCTTGTTCATCATATTTTTAGAAAGACTATGTGATAGATTAATAAAACATAGCAAATCTTCTATGCAAACCAAATGTTTATAATAAATGGAGCATAATCTAACTGTTCTGCTATAAAATGAATTAAAGTAGTCTCTAGCCAGTAAATGCAAAAAGAATAGAGTAGGATGGTTAGGTGACCTTAACAGGCAAGCATTTTACTATTGAATACATAATTGCCTTTCAAATGGTCCTCCCCTGTCAGGATGGAGTGGGTTCAAAGTAACACTGGAGTCTTTTCTTTAGCTAGTAGTAGCAAAACTGGCTGCAAATTGGATACTTAGTGGCTGGGGGATGGGGGCTAACTATAGCCACTCATATCTGAATGGAGACCTCCTATAAGTCCAACTGAAAATACTGTCGTTTTAATGTAATTCTCTGCCCTGTTGTACTATGCACTAGCAGTTTTTTAAACTTAGTTGGGCACCCATAGTATGTGAATAGAGAAGGCAAATTAATATCAACTGCAATAAAAATCTATCAGGAGGCTTATAATAGTCTCAAAATACATTTACTTTTTATTATTGACGAACAGGTACCATGGTAGCCTTCAAAGTCGGAAGAGAACGGGTGATGATGATAGAAGTTGAAAGTGAAAAAATGCTTTTCTTTTCCCTATTTGTATTTATCTTAGAACTATCCTTTTCTTAGTTTAACTTTTCACTCTTTGTAGCTATATACAAGGTGGAAAGCTTCTCTGAGATTTTGCTTATTATTTTTATTTTTTTAAACCAGGACAAGTTTACAGTGCGCTAAGCTTCCACTCTGTTCTTCTCTTTCGGGTGGAGGTGCTCTTATTTAAAATATCATTTTGGAGCTTCCCTGGTGGCGCAGTGGTTGAGAGTCCGCCTGCCGATGCGGGGGACGTGGGTTCGTGCCCCGGTCCGAGAGGATCCCACATGCCGCAGAGCGACTGGGCCCGTGAGCCATGGCTGCTGAGCCTGCGCGTCCGGAGCCTGTGCTCCGCAACGGGAGAGGCCACAACAGTGAGAGGCCTGCGTACCGCAAAAAATAAAGTAAAATAAAATATCATTTTGCTTTGGGCTTAATTTCAGAGAAGGCAATGACCAGGGAAGCTACTGGATGACAGAGCCTCGTGGTTTTGGCGCACGCGCAGAAGGCGGTAGGAGCCAGGCAGCAGCTCTCGTGCGGCTGAGTTCTGTAGACAGGCAAACTCCATCCTTAGCAGAGGGTCGTGGGAAGAATTTTCAGCAATGATGGTTTTACACTGTGGTCCAGAACAGACGCTGAGGAACATTGCTCTTCTCCTGCACTTCTTCCTCCTCCTTCTCTTCTTTCTCCTTCTATAATTCCTTCTAGCTTTCTTCTTTAACACTTAAGCAGAGGGACTCTTCTAAGCCTACATGTTCTTACAGCTACTGTGTCAGTTTGCTCTAGCCAGGCTTAACCAACAGAAACTTATTTCCTCATGGTTCTGGAGGCTGGAAGACCAAGGTCAAGGTGCCAGGAGGGTGGGTTTCTTCTGAGGCCTCTCTTCTTGGCTTGCAGGTGGCCGCCTTCTCCCTGTGTCCTCATGGTTTTTCCCCTTTGCATGAACGTATTTCTGGTGTTTCTTCCTCCTCGTATAAACGCATCAGTACTATCAGATTAGGGCCCTGCCCCTATGATCTCCTTTAACCTTATTATTCCCTAAAGGCTCTGGCCCCAGATACAGTCACCTTGAGGGATAGGACTTCAACAGGTAAATTTTAAGGAGACACAATTCAGTCTATAATAGCTACCATAAAGGCTGTCTGGATAAATGATTCATTTAGACCATGATATGAAATATACATTAGATCTTTTCTGGTGAGTGAAAGTTGTCCATCTCACATCCAAGAGAGAGCTATTTGTGAAGGAGTTAACAGCTCAACCCTCACTCCCACTCTTTTTTTAATAGCTCACTTCTCCTTCAGAGCATCTCACTCTGGAGACCAACCAATCCTTCTCTTCAGAGTCCCAAGCCCACATTATTGTGGGGTTGTTTTTAGCAGAACCATCTTCTTTGCTTAATGACTAAATAAAAGTTCCATGGTTCCTCTTTCCTGCCCCACATCAAAGCTTACCTACCCTCTTGTTCAGCCATTCCAAATTCTGAACTTCATTTTTTTGGACGTCTCATATCTGCTTAACCAAACCTGATGTACGTGTATGGTGAGAATTTCAAACTCCAAAAGCTGTCTGATAAAGGACCATTATCATCTTTGTGACAAACATCGTCACTGCTAACATTTATTTGATCCTCACAGCAACCGTACCCAGTAGTCATTATCATTATTCATGTGTTACAGATGTGGAAACTGAGACTGTTATGTCATTATTTGCATATTAGAAATTAGAAATGAAGGCCATTAAGAGGTTAAGCACAAGATTGTGCAACTTTTAAGTGGCTGAGCAAGAATTTGGACTTGGGAAGCCTGGCTCTAGCACCTGCACTATTAACTATGATGCTGTTAGGAGTGAATAGCACAGCTGAGATCAGGAAGAGATTCTAGAAACCCTTCATAGTTTAACTCAGTATTTTAAACTGATGAAGAAACCAAGGGCCCAGTGGTTCTTATTTTCACATGGTCATACAATGAAATGCCACCCAACAAACTCCAGGCAGCTGGGATTGCTATTTTTATTACACAGAATATAAATCACGTTTACCAGCTTTGAACACGTAAATACCACTTTGTCTGCATAACCTCAAACTTTCACAATTGAATAAGATGGACTTCAATTTCCCCATCTTGCAGATAAGGAAACTGAGGTCAGCAGTTAGTTATAACGGACCGCAAAATCAAACTAGGTGATTCTTTGTCCTATAACCATGCTCTTTCCTCTCCCCTGGCTTTGCACTGTCTCCACAGCCATGGCACCAGATCCTGAGACCCCATCCCCCATAACCTTTGTGAGGAAAGATTATGTGTGTCTCTGTCCCAATTTAGGCAGTATCACTGAAATAAAACATAGACAAAGACAGTCATGGGTGCAAGACAGCCTCTGCAACTACTAGCTGTATGGTTCCCTCACCTCTTCAAGGCTCTCTGAGACTTAATTTTTCTCGTATGTGAAAGAGGAAGAATAACGGTAACCACATCAAGGCAATATTTATTAATTCAATGAATATTTATTTAGCACCTTTCATGTGACCACTAGAGACAGGGTTTTGGCCTCAAACGTTGCTGAGAGAATTTAAAAATACATTACAAAGGGCTTAGCACAGCTTCCTGGGACATAGTAAGTACTCAGCAAATACTATGAGGTGGTCCTATTATTGTTATTATATTATTGTGGGTGCCCTGGCAGTTGTCTGTTCTGCTTGCATACAGCATTATCGCAGGTGTTTTGTGGGGAAACATACACACATACACACACACATTAAGCAAAGAAGTTTTTTTCCATGTTATCATTATTGGATCCTTGATAATAGTGGTCCTGATGCAACTAGTTTTTCCCTCTCGATCTATCTAATACTTGGGCCTGCTCTCCACAGCTTTGTAGTTATTCTTCTCCCTTTCATCTTCCAAGCCATTAGAAGCCCTTATCTTTGATCTCCAATAGCTTTCAAAGAAGCTGGAGAAATCTTTTCTACCAAGTAAGACAGCCTTTCCTCCTCTGCATTCCCCCCATATGCTGCCCTTTCTGTGACTTGGCGATGCAGCGTCTTCAAAGTTACCAACCCAACCTGGTTACCAAGCCACCTCGGCACCAATTTTGTTATTTTATTTTATGGATATTAGTGTCCTTTACCAATAATGTCCTGTGCTTTCCCCTGAGCCTTTGATTTCCTTTCAGAAGTAGATCCCTTATATTCAATTAGTAACACTTAAAAAACTTCTTTCTACTGGTTTATAGTCCCATCTGGAGGAAGGGAGTTACTCTGCAGTATAAATTGAGTGTAAAATTTGGCTATGAAATAAGGATTCACTTCCGTTAAGGCAAAAAGAAGAGATGCATAAAATTCAAATCATGCATAGAATAAATGCTTTATCTTTAAGAAACATAAAAATAGGCATCAAACACCATAAAAACATAGAGGGTTTCCTCTCTCTGTCTCTGTCTCTGTCTCTCTTTTTAGAAACGAATTTGTGTGCAATTTCATAGCAAAAACTTTGCAATGAAAGATTATGTATGTCCAATGCTGATAAGACTGCCCAAATATAAATTTTATGATGCGTTTCCTTTAGAATTCCATCTTTCTACCAGCATAATCAAAGAAAGGAAAATAAAGTTTAAAAGCCTTTGGAGAGCCAAGCACAGGCACCTGAAGAAATCGGGAAAGAATGAGAACCTGTAAATTGTAGCTAATTTGTAACATTTTTGCTAAGGCTGCTCTCCTTAAAAGAAGGCGCTTGCTCTATATTTTCTCTCCTCCTTCGGCCACAGGACTGTGCTTCCTGCTAACACCTGCCAGTGATAAAAATGCAGGGTAGGAAGTGAGGGGGGTGAAGCTATTAGGGAAGCTTGCAAGCCAGCATCCTGAGCCCAGGAAGACCACAGTGGGGGGACTTATCTGATCCTCTAGGGAATTGACAGGGGGTAGAATCACTGCAATTGAGTAATAATGCAGTTCATCTTCACTTAACCAGCAGCTGAAAGACCCTCAAACCTATCTGTATCGCTGATACAGATAGGAAGTCACAGGTGAAGCCTGAGAGGGTGCCTTTGAGGACCCTTAGGATCAGACACCTGAAGGTCTGCACAGAATATTTGTGTTTCAAAAATCTTCCAGTAGCAAAATGATAATTCCTTATATTTTTCTAATGTAACAACCCCCAAATTGTGACAAATAAAAATGGTGTCTCTGCTCAGGTAAATTTGGGAAATATTGATTAAAGAGAGGAAAAAAAGTTAAAGGAATTTAAAAAAATATTGCAGGACTTTTCAGAGCCTTTAATAGATTCATGAGCATTGTGAATATCTAACAGAGAAACAGTGTGAAATAGTAGTTTGATTTTTCACTAAGTGTCTCACAGGTCTGATTCTTTGCAATCCACTTGAAGATACACTGGTTTAGTGCTTCACAAAGCACTTTCATACAGATTATGTCTGAAAAGTGAGCACATGTATATTTCATCAGGGATGTATTAAAATATAGTCTGTCGGTTTAATAAAATCTCAGTTACCTTCAGGGTTGCAATCCCTCATCTGTAATTTCACAGAGTCACAAAAAAGTCATACTTTGACCATCACTACCTACGATCCCCTGAAACTTTCTGGCTTTCACATCTGTGTTTTCTATTTTTAGAAACCACTGTTTATTTGCAGGAAATATTGAATTCATTTTCCTAGACTAGGTTTACTCTACTGGCAAGAGATATCAGATTTTCATTTTTATCATTATCTCTTTAAACCTGATTGTGTTTAACTTCTTACAGTTTCATTATTCCTAAGCACCACCTCTGACGTTTTACATTTCAAATTTTACTTTATTTCTTTAAGTGTCTGTGCCTTTATTCCTGTGTCATGTGGGGAGGATGAATTTTCGCTCTTCCACCTTGCTTAACCACATCATTGGAGATCAGCAACTCAGCAGGCCTAGCATGCTGTTTCTAAGAATATATGATGGTCCAGATGACGGATTTTGTATTTGGTGAAAAAGTCCTATTTTCTGCTAAAAATATGAATTAGAGAAAAGCTCGATCACTAAAGTCAAATGTCTGAAATGCAGGTCCAAGGTGCCGTCCTCTATATTGTTCGAGGAAAGGTCCTTTGCTTCAGTCGATCTCCCTGCAGAAGTGGGTTAACCTTGAGTAAATTAGCGAATTAGGTCATTCTGAACATACTATGCCCCAACCGTATTGATTACATGAGTTATTACTATAATACTATCTTAAATTTATATGGAACCTTGGAACCTTGCAAAAATCTGTTAGGATTCTTGCATCTATTATCCCATATATCCTGAGATACTATTTGGAATAGATAATCACAGATTATCTAATAGATAATCTAAAATCACAATTTTAGAAAAATTACAAAGGAAAAAAAAAAAAACCTGGGGTATAAAAGCCTTTTGACCCTTAACCAAAATCGTAGTCACTGACACTAGACCAAATAGATACCAATCTGCTATTCTTTCCATTGAGCCAGGAAGAAAGGATGTACGTAAAGTGGTGACCCGAGGTCCCTCAGCTGCAGGTAACACATTTTGTATGGATTAGTAAACACTTGTGAAAATAAGTTGATTGAGGGAAAAGACATAGCATGTGACTCCACGAATTGTATCTGCCATTCTCCGAGGGTCAAATCAAGCTTGTTAATGGAACCTCCAGGTAGTGTTTCCCCGTGGTTGCCTACCCCCTCATATCAGCACACATTACAGTGCCTACCCCAGACAAAAGCAGCCAAGCATACAAATCATGATTTGAAAAATTGGAGGGGCTAGGCCAGGACATGTGGCTAACAGCTTGCTTTCTGTTAAGTTGCAAAATAGCAGGTTTGGGAGTTGCCAGGTTCATCTGACTTCAGGGTCCATCATTAACCCATTAAATCTCAGCTCCGGTAGCAAAGGCTGAGGGATTTGCAACGGGATCACCTCCGCCCTTTGCAGCCGTGGGAAAAGGGTTGAGTGTATCGTTTGGTTTCCTGTCTTATCGAATGATGGCTGCTATGGTGAGTTGGAATTTGTTGTACTTAAGCTTTTTCTCCAGTCTGCTGCAGACTGATGTAGGAATTCTTAGACCCAGAGGTAAAAGGATATCTCGTAAACTAAGAAGTCTGTCTACGTGTTCCTCAGTCCACATTGCTTTTGGTCAATGAGAAGTGGGACAGTCACACACTAAACAATCCCATAGAATATTCACGGTAGCCAGCATGTATCTATCTGTATCTTGTGTCATGGTTTTGCTGTCTGTTGTTTGTTTTCAAAAGGTTAAGGAGAATTGTTTCCTCATCTCTGTGGGAAAAGAAAAAGGGAACCAAGGAAAGTCCTTACCCTGGGGGGGGCGGGAATGATTAAGGGACATAATGGGCTGTTTTGAGCAAGTGGTACTGAAAGTGCCTCCTGCTGAGAGTGTGTGATTTATGCTGAGAGGCTGCTCTTGAGGCAGGTGTATGTCTGGGAGAGCCAACGTGGGTGGGTCCGATGGGTGACCCAGCAGCAGAGAGAAATACAATAGCAGAATGTCCCCAGTCCAGGGCTGGGAATGCATGTAAAGAGATACCAGAGAAAGCTGATTCACGGGCAGCTGTGATCGTTATGGGAATTTGGAAGAAATAAACAATCAAAGCCTTCGAACTTGTCAAGAAACTTTTAATTCCTATAAGAGAGTAAACTGTTTTAAAGATAAATAAATAAATATTCATTGAGCCTCTTCAGCGTTCATGGTGTTCTTCCCAGCACTGGAGGATTCCTAACAAGCGTAAAAGAAATTTTGTCATCAAGAGAAGCAGAGTGCCTAGAGGCTCTGGATACGCGCTGTGGGGTGGATCTAGGCGTGGGTCACAGCAGCATCGCTAGTTTAGTGAGCCTGGGCAAACTGTTTAACATCCTTGTGGCTCAGTTTCCTTGTCCGTAATAAAGCACGTAATGGTAGCCCTCGCCTCATACAATGAGTTTAAAGTTCATGTACTTCATACATACAACATTTTTAGAACAACATACCCAGTAAGCACTTAAAATGTCAGCCATTTCATGTTTGGTAAGACTCTTACCAAACATTTATCAAGGATCTAATCTTGGCTCTAGGGCTTGAGTCCTCGTATCAGCTCAACCATGAAGCAGCTGTGTTGCTTCAGATACGTCACATAGCATCTGTGCTTCTCCGAAGCACGGCGCTCTCCTCAGTAAATTGAGGATCTTAATACTTGCCCTACTGACTGAGGGGATTACGCTGCCGATCTCTATAACAATCCCTCCGGTGAAACCCCTTTGCAAGGTACAGAGTTCTGGGCAAATGCAAAGTCGCAGTAGTTTTTACTTTAAGAAAGGCATTTATTATTAGGAATAAGTTGTTATGATCTAGTTGCAGAAATAAGGTATGTAGAAGAAAAAGATGACTGTGTATATAAGAGAGTGAGTAGAGAATGAATGGGGAAGAAAAAGAGAGCTGAAGGTACTCCAGGTGAAGGCGAGATCTCCAGTGATCTGAGGGGGCTTAGAAAGGGTAAGTCACTTTCTGGAGGACAAATGGCTAACAAGTGGTGCTTAGGGGCTTTGGGGACCGTTCTGCTTCCTGCCTGATTTGGAGGGGGAGGCTTTCAGCTGCTGGGGCTCTTCCGCTTGCACCTGCGAGGGGGCGGGGCTAGAATCTGCAGCCCTGGTGGAGGACCACCTCCTTCCACCTCCGGTTCTTCTCTTCTGCTGTTCCCACGGCCTGAAATATTCTCTCCCTTCACCCATTTGACTGTCTCCTGCTCTCCCTTTAATTTGCTTTTTCTAGGAAGGCTTCTTTGGTATTATTCCTCCGTGTCTCTGGGCTAGGGATTCCTATACACTTTCATACGTAGATCTTGTCACACTGTTGTGTCACATACTGTTTGTGTCCACAGCTTCAGCTGGACTGTGAGTTCTGTGAGAGCAGAGACAGGTCTGCCTTATTCCATCTGGTATTCCCAGTGCAAGGAAGGAGAGAGGATGGAGGGAAGGGAAGAAAGAAGGAAGGAAGGGAAAGAGGGAGGCTTTGCATAATAAAAGATAAGCTTGGTAAATGACTTCAGAGGTTCAGACTGTGGAATGATTTTTAGAAACCTCTTCAGGGGAGGATTCTAATATCTCTTCCCCTCCTGATACACACATATGGGAAATACATTATTATTTCTCTTGAACACGAAGCTCTCAGGAGCCAGTAAGGGGCCCAGGTCCTGGGGTAGGCAGACGCATCAGAACTTGAGCCGCTGTTGCCTGCATCCATCTGCCTTACCTGCTCAGCTGACATGTGGGCCCCATTGCTCAGAGCCATTGCAGCCAATTTGGTAGGTAATCTGCAAATTAAAAATTCAATAAGTAGTTCCCAGAATCATTTTCGAAAGCTGGGACATAGAAATTAACATGTTAATAATCAGTGCACGGTGGGGTGGGTTTTCTGCTGTGGATAGCCATTGCTTTAATTTGGTATAACAAAAAAGCCACAGGATGCATCCCTTTAATTTTGCTGCACAGGATGTAGGCTTTCGGGGGTGTTCAGTAAATATCGATGTGGGTAATGATATTGCACATGGATTTTGTGGCAACTTAGGCCGGAAATAAATAGGGTGCGGTAGGATTCATCAGAGTTTCCTTTAATCGCAAGGCCTTATATTTGTGCAGCGCTTTTATTCTTTAGCACATCCTCAAATGGATCTCTCAAGTGCTCCCAGCAAACCTGTGAGGCAGCCACAAGCCTGTACACACACGGAGAGATGTGTCCAGAAGTGCATGGCCTCACACCTGCAGCTAGTGGGCGGTAGGGTGCGATGAGAAGCTAGCTCTCTCCATCCCCGGATAGAGAGCTCTGCAGAGCTAGGTATTGAATCCTGCAGTGGTAACAAATTCATACAAAGGTTGCCCTAATGATTCAGTTATAATAACCTGAAGCCAGAATGCCTGGTCTGAACACCACTCTGAGGGCAGCAAAGCTTTGACAGACAGACCTGGGTGCGTGTCTCTGTTCCATCACAGAGAGACTTCAGACTTGTCACTTAAAATCTCTCAACTTCAGGGGCCTCCTTTAAATGATGGAGATCTTAATAACTACCCCACAGGGTCACCGTTAGGGTGAAAGCAGAGCAGCCACGTGAGAAAGTACTCAGTGGATACGAACCATGATTCCTGGTGTTTGAAATTGGAGAAGTACGGAACAAGGTATCTGAAAAGGAAGACAGGTCAAACGATCTTTGCCGTGCTATCCCTATGGTAGCCACTAGCCCCATGTGGCTATTTACTTTTTTTTTTTTGAGGTTAGTGTAATCTTCATTCAAAAACTGTATAAGGATAATACGAGAAAAGTAAATTATGTATCATTTCACTTATAGATGCAAACATTTGAAATGAAGTATTAGCTGCATCAATCCAACATTGTATATATTTTCAGCTACAGAATTATCAGGTGGAGTTTACACTTAAATTGATTACACTCAAATTGAAAAATCTAGTTCCTCTGTCTCACAACCCACATGTCAAGTGTCCAGTAGCTGCATATGGGGCTTGTGGCTGCCATCCTGGATGGCGAGCGTATCTGTACAGAACATTTCCATCATTGCAGAAGGTTCTACTGGATGTTGCCGCTGTAGGGGAAAGGACCTCTTCAGGGAAGCAGGCAGGGGAGATGCCATGCAAAGTCAGGATTTCACGTTGCCACTGGGGGAGGCCGGCATGAAGACGCAGACCAGTGGGTCCTCTCTGTGTTGTGTGACAGTGTTGTTTACAAGGGCTATGCAAATCATGCGTGAGGAGGACAGAGCGGCACGCTGAATAGGCTCACTCCACAGCATCCTGCTGGTAATTGTGTGCAGCACTGCAAATGGCGGGTAATTTCCTCTCAGGTGCCTGTTCTACACGCTTGCTTGGCATACTTTATTGCCGGGTGGATTTACACTGTGCATGTGCCATAAAAACTGTTTCCAAAAGAAACAAGGAGCGTGGCAAGATAAAAAGCGATAAAAAAAGGGTATTTTGTGATTTATTTATGTCAAATTTATGGAAGATGACAGGAGGCATTACAGTTCCAAAATTAGCTGTCACAGTCAGGCTATAAATCCTACAGGACAGGAGTTAAAGGACTAGGTTGGGAACCAGGACCCCTGGGTCTGTGAGGGGCCCACGGGAAATCCAAGCACAGCAAGGAATTTCTAAAACCCTCCCCAGAGGGGCTCGGCCGGTCATTGAGCTGAGAACCTGGCACTTAATAGCTAACGAGTATTGGATGCTTGCTCTGTTCTAAGTACCTTCCGTTTATAATCTCATTTAATTCCCACTAGCTCTATTTCATTAATTTTACAGATATGGAAACGTGATACTGTATTTTTGCACTGAGGTACAGTGCATAAAAGGTGAAGCCAGAAGCAAGATGGTGACTGACTTGAATGTACCCGTTAGGCTACATTCACTGCAAATTTAAATTCAAATTTATAAAAAATAAAATAAAATAAATAAATAATTTTTTTTAAAGATTTAAATTCATTCATGGCCCACAAGCATTTATTTAGCACCTACTATGTGCCAGACACAGCATCAAGCACTAGTGATACAGAAAGGCTGAGATGTGGTCCTGCCATCGATTAAATTTTGGTCTAGCAAGTGATTGAACTGTTGTGCGAACAACTGTGACATGAATTACACCAAAAAAATGTGGTATAGATATGTCTAGAATTCTCTAGAACCACAAAGGAACATGGTTTAAATTCCAACTAGAGTATGTGGGAGAGCTTCATGGACATGGCAGCCTTTGAGATGAAGAATAGATGAGTCCTTAACAGTCAGAGATGGAGAGAGGGATGGACAAGCTGACCTCCCCTTAGCCCGTGATGTGAGTTTTTTATTTTCCCAGGAAATGAGCTGGCATGGCACGAATCCATCTCCACTTAAATTCCTTGTATTTGGTTGGGGAGTGGTACCCTAAAGAGGTAAGTGGGGAAAGATAAAATATTTTCCCTAATTAAAAAAAAATCTAGTTTTAAATCAGAGAAAGACTGTTG
Source organism: Stenella coeruleoalba (assembly GCF_951394435.1). NCBI lineage: Eukaryota > Metazoa > Chordata > Mammalia > Artiodactyla > Delphinidae > Stenella > Stenella coeruleoalba. Next base: position 50,279,567 of record NC_137149.1, on the reverse strand, counting down.
AAACCCTCTTCCTTCTTGGCTTTCAGCAAGCACATTCCTTCTCCACCCGCTCCTTCTTGCGCTCCTTTAAGGACCCTTCTTTGTTCAACCCTTAAATGTTGGAGCCCCCCTGCTTCCCCCCAAAGGGGTCCTCTTCAGTCCTCTTCTTTTCTCACCCCATACACTGTGTGTGTGATCTCACAGGACTCCCGTTCCCAAGTATTTTCTGATGACTCCCAGATTTATAAAACCCACCCTAATTTCTGCCTTGAACTCTAGATCCATGTATGCACCGGCCTATTAACCATTTATATCTGAATGTTCTACGGGTATATAAGACTTGTTCCTCTTTCTGTATTCCCCACCACCCGCCACTGTGAGAGATACCATGGACCATCGCTCAAGTCAAAACCGCAGGGAACCAGTCTGGATCATCCCTTCTCTTGTCATCCCTACGTCCTGCCAGGGACGCAGTCCTCCATCTGTCTCCATTCCAGATCTAGGGCCTTAGTAATCAATACTAATGGCTATTATTAGAGGAGTAATAAGCAGCACAGATTCTGGAGACAGAGTGTGTGGGTTCGAATCTTGGCTCCATAACTTAAGTTACAAATCCTCTCTGTACCTTAGTTATTCACCTGCAAAATGGAGGCAAAATATAACACTGCCTCTCAAGCTGTTGTGAGAATTTAACGAGTAACAGAACAGTGCCCAGCAAGTGTAAGCGTTATTTCAGTTTTTGCAATTATAACTGAGCATTCTTTGCACTGAATATTGTGCTGAGTGATTTACATTTATATTATAGAATCTCTACAGCCCTATGGGGGACTTTTGTTAGTCCCATTTTACAGATGAGAAAACAAGAGTCTTCAAAAAGGGAAATAAATTGCCCACACATCTGGTGAGTGACAAAGCCAGCATTCCAACCCATAGCTGACTGATGTCAAAACTTGTGCCCTGAGGGACTTCCCTGCTGGCGCAGTGGTTAAGAATCCACCTGCCAGTGCAGGGGACATGGGTTAGAGCCCTCGTCTGGGAAGATCCCACATGCCTTGGAGTAACTAAGCCCGTGCGCCACAACTACTGAGCCTGCACTCTACAGCCTGTGAGCTACAACTACTGAGACCACTCACTGCAACTACTGAAGCCCCTGAGCTCTAGGGCCTGCGTGCCACAACTACTGAGCCTGCGCACCTAGAGCCCGTGCTCTGGGACAAGAGAAGCCACCGCAATGAGAAGCCCGCCACCACCACGAAGAGTAGCCCCCGCTCGCCGCAACTCGAGAAAGCCCATGCACAGCAAGGAAGACCCAACACAGCCAAAAAAGAAAAACCAAAAAAACCCAACTTGTGCCCTTAGCCACTGTACTTTCTGGATTCACTCTATAAAGACATCCTAACTGGGCCCCTGGCCTCCATCTTCATCCCTCTCTAATGGCTTCTTTACAGTTGCTTGACCATGTTATAAAGAATATTTGTTTCAAGATCAAGCCATCAAAAACTTCAATATTTCCTCCCTGGCTGGCCCTTCCTCACTCTAGCCATGCTTCAATACCCTCATCTCTTTGGTCAACTTTCCAAGAGCACCCAGGAGTGAATACAGAGCTGCCTGGGTTCATAAATGCAATTATGTGGTTAGTAGGGACTTAATATTATGGCCACACATTTATGGACAGTTAGGCTGCCTGGAGAGGTTGGGAAATGTACCAATCTCCCTCTAGGGCTTGAGTCAAGACTGTCTCCACGTGGACCTGCAATCCTTCCAGAGTTTCTCCATCTCTACAGAGCGAAGAAATCTGTTATTTCAAATGGATTTGAGGCTTAATTAATGATTATGAAGGGCTTACAGGTGCTAGAAGACAAAGGCATTACTTAAATACACATGTAATATAAATCATATGTGGATAAAAGAGACAAGTAAATTAGATCAACCAAAGGTCACTCCTTTACTGAGCTGGGCACCCGAAAGTTCATCCAGGACTGCTTCTTGCCAGGAGTGAATGGATTCGAAAGTAAAGATTTTCAATGGTGTTTTGCTCACAAAAGATTCCTGCAGTGGGTAAAGAATGATATTGCACATGGTAATAGCAATAAGAGCAGGCTAGCGAGGGAGAATAATTTGAAAACTGAATGTCTCTTGTGCTTTTTCCTTTGATGAACAATCATGAAAGATTGTCTAGGTTTAATGCTAGGCCCCAGTTTCTTGAGCCTGTGTTTTAGAAACTGACTGATTGTAGTTTTTCACTGGGTCTCCACCAAGTCCTGATCACAAAATGTCACTTTGCAGTTCGATGGCCCCCATCTGAAAGGCACCGAGAGATGCCAATTGCAATTCAAAAATCTCAGTTTTCAAATATACCTTGCAGCTTATTCCTGGTGAGAAACATTTCCCGCCCCCCGCCACCCCCCCATGGGCATGCTAAGTGTTGTGCTGAGAAAAAAGGTGGAGATCATTCTTTTGAATGAAAGGAAATTTGCGGCTAGGAGCTCAAGTCCCTGGAGCTTAAGAGACCTCCCTTTTTTTTTAGTGTTTCTTGCTGTGCAGCTTTCCTGTGGGTTCAGGTAAGAGCAAGAGACAATTGAAATGGAAGAGGTAAAAGGCACAGACTAATGGCAATGGCCTTTATCACCTCCTCTACTTGGCCTTCAGTCAAGGTTATAATCTATATGTGCAGGTGCCCAGCAGGCCATATGCTCTCAGTGGACCAAGTTCCTGCGGTAAGCCCTGGGCAAATAGAAGTCTTGTATTGACATTTGGGATTGCTCGGAGTCAGAAAAAATATCTTCCTGGCTAGGGAGAGCCAACCTCAAGTTCCAACTCCCAGTTTGGTTTTGGGAGTTGGGAAGCATCGGTTGCTTTAGACTGTCAAATTGTCTCGGACAGCTTTGCACTCAGAGATGGTAGACTCGAGAGAGGTCTAAGCAATGGACTTGAAATAGTGGACCAGTGAGGGGAGGCAACAGGATAAAATTGGAAGTTTCGCTTCCTGGTGTTCTTACTAGAGAATTGGTTGAGTGAATCATTCACCCGCTCTGAGCTTCAGTTTTCTCCTCTTTGAAATGAAGGTGTTGGGCCAGGTGACCTCATGGTCCTAACATGCTATGCTTAGGTGACAAACCTAGCTTCAGTCCCTTTCAGCCATGCTCTGCCTCACCCCCAACATACAGTAGAATTTGACAATTGTTGCCGAATGGATATTCAGAATTTTCTGTCCTTCTACATTTTAACTGGAAGAAAAACTGCCCCCACCCCTGCTACTTCTGCTTTTCTTCCTGGTGCTATTCAAAAAAAAAGCCAAAAAAACGGGGGAGAGAAGGGGTTGTGGAAGGCGGACCCATTTGGCTTTCTCAGCAGATGTGTTGTTGGATTTTTTTTCTAGCCCTTTTCTTACTGGCCAGAGGGTTTGATTTAGTTGGAAATGGTATCTAACAGTGCAAATGCTCATTATCTTTATTGGTCAGGATCCTCACACCTATTTCTTTGTCCAAAGTCCTCAAAATAGCCCATTAGTTAAAGTATTCACTTGGACACCTTTAGGGCTGGTGTCACCGTGTAGGGAAAAGGATGATTTCGGGAGAGTCCTCTGCGATGGGCATCTCATCACTGCATAACAAGCACAGGGGGCCTTTTGATAGGCAGGGAATGTGGCCACTCAATGCCTATCCCAATTGCCATAGTGAAAAAGACCAGTTCTTGTTCCATGTAATTGTAACACAGTAACAGGTGACATGGAAGGGTGGGGGGCCACGTGTGCTTGTCAGACAGCCTAATTGTCATGTGTTGCTCTAGGGATTGGATTCATGCTGAAATTACCCACAAGTGCCTTAACCTTTAATAGGAAGTGTAATGGAGTCAGTAAGGGAGATGGCTGGTCTCCCCAATAGGTTCAACTGAGCATGCTGAGAACTTCCAGGTACCATATGGTTTCTATAGAAGCATAAGGATAAATCACGTCATATACTTTAGCTGAATCCCTGAAATCCTCCACGAGTGGAACTGTCCTGCCCTGGGACTTGAGTTAGGATATTCTGACCCTCTTCCAAGTTTGATGAAATTTTGCTCAGGGGGAAATTAAATCTAAATCGCTATTCGGTCATCAGAAGATCAGAAGTTCTGCTATGGCGGCAGATCTTTCCTGAAGAGATAGTATTGTTATAAGATGAAAATAGTAAAATGGTGTAACTGCCCCATTCTTAAACTTTTTTTTTTTAGATGTTGGGGGTAGGAGTTTATTAATTAATTAATTAATTTTTGCTGTGTTGGGTCTTCGTTTCTGTGCGAGGGCTTTCTCTAGTTGTGGCAAAGCGGGGGCCACTCTTCATCGCAGTGCATGGGCCTCTCACTATTGCGGCCTCTCTTGTTGCGGAGCACAGGCTCCAGACGCGCAGGCTCAGTAGTTGTGGCTCACGGGCCCAGTTGCTCCGCGGCACGTGGGATCTTCCCAGACCAGGGCTCGAACCCGTGTCCCCTGCATTAGCAGGCAGATTCTCAACCACTGCGCCACCAGGGAAGCCCTGCCCCATTCTTGACATTATTTTTAGCTGCCTAGATATATGATTTTTTTTTAAAGAACTATCTAGAAAAACTACACACACACACACACACAGATGCATGCTCACACGCACATGCTTTTAGCCATTTTTTGGCTTTTTCCACCAACATGTAGACTTAGCTAAATTGAAACACAGAAACATAATTAAAGCAACTATTCATAGATGATTTCCTTGATATCTGGAAGTGAGAGCGCTCAGTGAACAGAGTTGGTAGTTAATCTAACTACCATTGTTCTGTCACGTGCTTATAAGCCCACTAGTCCATCGGGTTCCCAGAGAAAGTGGAATGACTTATTTTAGTGATGCTTAATTTTGTTATGAATTGGGGCAGATTAAGGGGAGCTTGAAGCCTCAGGCACTGAAACAATGTGATGACTTTCACCCTAGTGGAGGCAATAGAGCTAATTGGGCATGCTCGTTAAATCTTACCCATCTGCAGGACACATTGCACAATTCAAGATGATGGGGCTCTCTGCCGGAAATAATGATAATTTTATTCCTTTTTCCATTTAGTCATTTTCACAGGACAAGTTCATTACCCCAACAGGACTTCGTAGTGGATTTACTTGACCAAGCCCTGCCCAGTGGAACGCAAGTGGACTTACATGTTTGTTTTTTTTTTTTTTTGCGGTACGCGGGCCTCTCACTGCTGTGGCTTCTCCCGTTGTGGAGCACAGGCTCCGGACGCGCAGGCCCAGCGGCCACGGCTCATGGGCCCAGCCGCTAAGCGGCACGTGAGATCTTCCGGGACCGGGGCACGAACCCGTGTCCCCTGCATCGGCAGGCGGACTCTCAACCACTGTGCCACCAGGGAAGCCCGACTTACATGTTTTGTTCAGTCCTGCCTCTCAAATTAGGAGCCAGAGTTTGCCAGCTCACTCTTGTTGGTTAAACAAGCTGTGGTTTACCAATTTGTGTACCCTCTAGAGAAGGATTTCTTAATACTCCTCAGTACGGTTGACATTTTAGGCTATATAATTTTTTTATGGGGAGGGGCGCTGTCATATGCTGTAGGACGTTTAGCAGCATCCCTGACCTCTATTTACTAGATGCCAGAAGCATCCCTGCCCACCCCCTCCCCCCCATGCAGTCACAACTAAAAATGTCTCCTGACATTGCCAAATGTCCCTGGGGGACAAAATCGCTACTGCTCTAGAGATATTTCTGACACAAAAGGATGAAAATTTAGGCCTTCATATCCAAAACAGAGGCTGAATCTATCGGGCCACCTTATTGAGAGATTTCAAATCAGTTTTTAAAGGTTAGTCTAGATTGCTACCTGATCCAACTCAGCAGGAAAAATCATACCATGTTGCGTGTGAAGTGACTATAATTTATTAGCTCATTAGTCTGGCCTTGAAATTGCCATTTTGAGCACTTGCCCAGGCTGACCAAGCTTAGAGGCTGGGTTGCTTTTTTACACACTCAAGGTTTCCCCTCTGCTCTTGGGCACTCATTACAGAAGCTCGCTGAGCTTACCATGGCCTGGTGCACTTACTGATAAGCAGCCTTTTACTGGTGCTTGCAACGATTTAAAATCTTCTGCTGCCATCATCTTCCCGGCTGATAGAGAAGTTCTGCTGTATAAATGAGAAGGACAAAGAACTGCTGATCAGAGAGAAAAGGAGAAAGATTGACCTGTCACATACACTCTTCTCTTTCTACCTTCACGGGAGAGTCCAAGGCCTCCCAGCCACCTGAGGGCTTAAAAGGGCAGCCAGCAGCCCGGTAGTCACTGTTGGCATCTTTCCAAATGGTCAAGACAAAGCTAGGGAGGGTGGTGTTCCCCAAAGCCACACTGGGCTGGTCTGTGCCTGCTGAAGAAATGGCAGGGTGTCTCCATTTCTAATCTCTTAAGCTGTTCGCCACACCTTATCACCACCTTCTGTGGAATTAAAAGTCATACTGGCCAGTTGAGAAGGTTTTTCCATTCAGGGATATCTCATGCACGTTCTAACACCAGAATAATTACTGAAATATGCGAGAGGGGCACATTTCATTTTACCTTGGACTTGATGCCTACAAATAATTTGGAGACTGGGCAGCCGATTCAAATATCCTGATGGATTTTTATCTGACCAGGTGTTCACCTTGTTCCCTGCTTAGTTGTCTGTCAGCAAAGAGCCCCTCCTCATGTTGAGTCTGTTGAACAGGGCCATATGGTGTGTAATGCCCACCCTCAGTCAATGTAGTCACATTTGCATTCACTCCCTGATGAGACAGTAAAGGGGAGACTCCTCTCCAATGCCAAGGACCTTGTGCTTGGAGCAGGACTGAGCATAGAGTGATAAAAGGCTTCATTTATTTCTAAATCAAGGGTACTAGCTAAAGCCATTTATTTGCATATTGAAGTTCTAGGATATCTTCCAAATTCTGCTCCTTATGTTAATATTAGTAAATCCTTTGGGGGTAAGTCATACTAACAAACACACTCTTTAAGAAATAAAGGCAGCTAGGACTCTGGGTGTATCTCTACTAACATTTTCTAGCCTTCCTTGGTGGGAAGGGCATAGTGATCTATTTTCATTTTATGTCTGAAACTATGCTGAAGACAATTCCATTTCATAAATACGCTTAAGCACTTTCTAGAAATAATTTTACTGTAAATATTGCAAGTACAAAACCTTTATTTTCTATTACCTGTTTTCCATTAGCTATGTTTTCTATAAGAAAAGATTTCTATAGGAAAAATATTATATATTTCTAGGTTTTCTTATAGAAAGGGCAGTGAGTTACAATCACAAACGTAGGTATTGATAGCCACAGAAGACCATTTATTTGAAAACTGCATTGCACTTGAGCAAAATTGATACCATTAAGGCTAAATGAATTGTTGGAGTAGATTACAGTTGATACAGATACATTTACTTAAAGTAAAGCAGAATTTTAAACAGGGTAAAGAAAATTCTGAGTTATAAACTTGAAGACTATGCTTAGGCCCCTGGGTTCATATCTGTTTTTGTTATGAATTTGTGGTTGTCAAGTTATCAGCTGTTTTAAATGTCTGAATACTAATTTACAAGTTTATCTCACTGTGGTTTTATGAAAATTTTACAAGGATTTCAGGTTATATATATATTTTTTTCTATAAGAATGCTTCTATTTCTATTGTAACTACAATTCTATGTGCAGTAAAAATGACCAGTAAGTAAAATGAAAAGTAAGAAAATGATGATTATTGTTAAAATAATCCAATACTTGGAACTTAATTTAAACTTAAATAGAATGAACAAATCATTTGTGCTTTTCATATGCAATTCAACAAGTATAACTTTCCATTTCTCCACAAGATAACTTTCTGAAGCCATGGAAAGTTGTTTCATATCTCTTTACTTTTCTTATTTGCAGTGTCCTTCTGTAAGTGCACACTCAGGAATGGGTTGCTAGCAACTAAATACATCAAATGCAAAACTACTGCAATTTTGAGGCCCCAAATGGACACTATAGTCAACCTAAACTCAAATGCCCCTCTGTCCTTTTGTCAATATCCCATATTCTTGCCATATCGGCAATACATATTCTTTGAAGACCAGAAGGAACTGATTCTCATTTGTACATATATGAGTTGATTAATGCAATTATAAATGCCACCTGTAAATAGCTGTCTTTTTGTTATGCATATGTGTACATCTGTCTAAAAGAGTGCTCCTTAAGTCAGTTTTGGCAGGGACTGTGCTCCCTCTGCTACTGTCTATGCTCAGGATCTAGAATTGTGCCCGGCAGGCTGTAGGCATTTAATAAATAAGGGCGTGAATGAATAATAAATATATGATGGGTTTTGACGAAAAGAATTTAGAACTTATCTGATTCAACCCCTTCTTTATACAGATGTGGAAACCCAGCTGAGGGTGATTTGTTAAATTGATTGCCCACCCATTCATTCATTCCTCGACCCTCTTGTTCATCTGTCAGATATTTATTGAACACCGGCTACCTCCCAAGCATAGTATTAACTGACGGGGGTACCAGAAAAAAATAAACAGAGATCCTGCCTTAAGGGAGGTCAGTGTTGGTAGGGGAAATGGACACAAGAAAAATAATGACTCTGCGGGCATCTCTGCACCATGAGGAGAGAGGGAGACAAAGGAGACTTTGAGAGGGGTGACCTGTGAGTTGAGTGCTGAGTGAGGAGGGGGCAAGCGACGATGGCAGTAAAGCAGGTCATAGGCAGAGATGAGCCACCGGAAATGCGTGACCCGCATTAGGAACTCAAGTAGTTCAGCGCGATGAGCGTGTGAAATGACCTTGGGAGGGAACACACCTTAGCGGTTAGGCTGCGGGCTCGAGTCAGAAGGCCAGGGTTCTGGCTTCACATCTGTTGTTTGGGAGCTCTGCAGCTTTGGGCACCTGAAACTCTTTATGTCTTAGTTTCCTTATTTATAAAATAGGAATAATAGAACTTACTTCATACAGTAGTCTGGAGCAATGGTTAAAAGAAATATATTTGTGCCTTCTACGTGATAAGAGCTTAACAAAAGTTTGGGGCTACTGTTATCATGATTATCATTAGGAAATGATGCGAGACGAAATTGGTAAGGTGGGTTAGGTGAGACTGTGAAGAACTTAACATTTGAATCTTATTCTGTATGCCCTGGGCCACAACTGAGATGAGTGCAAGTCAGGAAGGGAAATATTCGGGCTTTATTTTATTTTAAAGAGAAAGAAGTCCCAGATTGCCAAATAGAGGAGAGGCTTCAGAGAGAAGGGACTGAAGACTAGGGAACTGTTTGGAAGATGTGATTGGCAATGGAATTGGGGATGGAAAGGAGGCAGAGCCTCTGGAGAGATAAATCAGATATGGAACAATAAGAATGGGGGCGGGGGCTCAAAGCTTCCCAACTTTGACAACTGTGAGCTTCAGTGAGGTCGTTAACCAAAACCCTGGGTGTCGGAAAATGAGCATCTTTAGAGATTGCGTAGGAGAGCATTACAGTGTAGAGCTTTGTTCTTCAGAGCGTGGTGGTCTGTGGCCCAGCAGCGTCAACATTACCTGGGGGTTTGATAGAAATTCAGAATTTCCAGACCTCACCCCAGACCTCCCAGCTAATGTGTGTGTACATTAAAGTAGAAAAGTACTAGTTCAGAGCAGGTTTTGCACACTACAGCCCCTTGACCGAATCCAGCTCACTGTTTTTGTTTTAACCTGAGAGCTAAGAATGTTTTTTTTTTGGAATTATAGTTGATTTACAATATTGTCTTAGTTTCAGGTGTGCAGCAAAGTGATCCAGATATATATATATATATATATATATATATATATATTCTTTTAAAATTTCTTCTCCAATATAGTTTATTACAGGATATTGAATATAGTTCCCTGTGCTATATGGTAAATCCTTGTTGTTTATCTATTTCATATATAGTAGTGTGCATCTGTTAATCCCCTAGTCCCAATTTATCCCTCCCTCCCTCACTTCCCCTTTGGTAACCATAAGTTTCTTTCCTATGTCTGTGAGTCTGTTTCTGTTTTGTAAATAAGTTCATTTGTATTATTATTTTTAGATTCCACATATAAGCGCTAGCATATGGTATTTGTCTTTCTTTGTCTGACTTACTTCACTTAGTATGATAATCTCTAGGTCCATCCATGTTGCTGCAAATGGCGTTATTTCATTCTTTTTTATGGCTGAGTAATATTCCATTGTGTGTGTGTGTCTGTGTGTGTGTACCTGTACATACACACACACACACGCATGTATATATTACATCTTCTCTGTCCTTTCATCTGCTGAATCATTTTTATATTTTTTAAATGGTTAGAAAAAATAAAGGAAGAATAATATTTCATGACATATAAAATTATATGAAATTCAAATTTCAGTGTCCTTAAGTAAAGTTTACTGCAACACAGCCATGCTCATTCCTGGACATGTTGTCCATGGCTGCTTTTGCTGTACAACTGTAGAGTTGAGTAGTTGCCACAGAGAAGATATGACCCACTAAGCCAAAAATATTACTACATTGCTCTTAACAGAAAGTTTCCTGGCTTCTGATCTGCAGAAAGAACTTGGGAGTTAGGAAGACCTGAGTTCTAGTCATACTGATGCTATTTGCCCACATGCAGTTACTTAAAATCTCTCCGTTTTGATTTTTTTTCCACTTATAAAATGAAGATATAATTTTACCCATGAAATAATAAGAATAAATGGGAATAATGCACCTATTGTACTTACCCCAAAGACTAGTGCATAGTAAGTGCTCAGTACATATCAGCAATTATTCTTATTACTCCGTAAAAATATTAATAAATGACTGAGGTACATCCCAGGGCTTTTCTTTAATCCTGCTTGCAGATTTCTTTTCAGACACATGCAGATTTCCTTTCAGGCACCAATGCAGATTTCTTATCAGGCACATCTAACACAGCTTTTTTTAAATATTCACTCTAAGTTACCTAGATTTCTGTCCTTGTCCAACTAACCGATTTTAGAAGAACGCATAGCAATAAAGAAAATTACTCCTTTACATCAGTATTTAAGCCTGTCATGAATAATGATATTAATAACTAATATCCTACAATGTGATATAGATACTAGGGAGTAATTTATTTTGATATTTTTATGCCATCATAATGAATTTGTTTGTTATTCATTGTAACCCTACGTTCAAGGCGTAAATCAATGTTGTTTTATATTCTGGGCAGATGCTGTGTGTATTTCCAGAGGTTTTCTAGGGTAAAGAATTAACATTTATTAATAGTAACACAAGCATGGGGTGTTTTGAATACATTTTAAAAGCATCAATAAAAGAAAGTCACTGTCATGGATTTTTTTTCCCATTTTGAGGGAATGCTGCAAATAACCATGCTGGTATTTAATACTTGGACCTTGATTTGAACTTAAATTGAATGTAGATCAATATTTTGGTTATCTCCCCAATTGAAGTATAACTTTTCCTCAAAAGAAAGATACAGTTTCAAGAAAAATGGAATGTTCCTGCCTTTTTACCTCTGCCTTTTCTTATTAGCTACACTCTGATATCTCTTTTAGCAAATACTGATATCTGGGGACACTTGGTGCAAAGAGCGAGGCAACAGCAAAACTGAGAATTTATGTGCAGCTATTTCCTGGTTGTGAATATAATATTGGGCTGTGGTGTTAAGTATCAGATAATTTTCTTAGATCTTCCATTATTGTAAATATCTTCTCTTAGCACAGCCTTTAGGAGTTAGGAAATAGAGAAACAGACTCAGATTTCTAAGATGTTATAATTATTACAAATAAAAAAGAGCAGAGTATTGCCTCTTAATATGAAACAATCTATTTCTTTACAACTTGGTAGCGATAAATACATATATGTTTTCTGTTTATCTTCTTATTCTCCATCTTAATTTGGTTTGTTAATCAACATTTATATTTCCAGTTGGCATCTACTAGAATTATGCCCAAATTATTGTTATATAATTATTGAGAATATTTCAAACTTTTATTTAAACTTGTTCACATTAAACATTTAAATGTGAGCTCTTTCTAGAAGATCTTAGGTTGTAAACAGTATGAAAAAATTCTCTAGAGTTCTTTTAAATATAAAAGAACATATATTACATTTAAGTTGCAAATAGTACAAAATTGTCAAAAAAGCGTTTAAAATGACCACTGCTTAAAACAAATATGTACTTGTTTACTAACATATTAATAAATGTGTAATTTACGCTTAGTAAATATGCAATATAAAAACTGGATATTCCCACAGTTAGCATTACTAAACTGCCAGAGTGAAAAAAATAAGCTTGCTTATTTTCTGTGCCACATTTAGGATGGTGAACTTGCTATGAAGATCTCATCTTCTTGTTCCTTTCTTTTCCATCCTAGAAACACTAATGAAGTAAAAATTTGATAATGTAAATTTCAACTTGGTTGAGCAAGGTAGCCAGCATCCATAAACAATTTAAACTCTGAGTTGTGAAGTTGCTACGAAGAGTTAAAAAACAAAACCAAAGACTGACGGTAGAGAGTTAGGTGGATAAGTGATGATATGGAGGGAAAAAAGCCATGTTTCAAAGGAAATTAACTGAATATCTCTTAGTGGACAGTGTAGTCTTATGAAACATCTTCCTAACAATGAATGTGTTGTTCTAATTTGAAGCACTTTTATCATAGGAGGTGACTCGAATACCATTGTATATTTCCACGTGTGACAATGTAGCCTTGTGTTTTCTTCTTGGTATGTAGCTCTTAGAGTTTCTAACTTTGGAAGGTGAAGTTGTTTGAATCAGTTGTAAAATGGTCACCATTTCTTTTACTACTGAGTATTCCATCTGTAGACATTAGGAATGCCATGGTTCTGAAAATTAAAAAGAAACAACAGGCTTGCAATACACCATTGCAGGCTTAATCTGAGTGGGCTTTGGATATTCAGGGAACTGAAGCTCTCACCACTTTACTGGGGATTTTGCTCTATAATCTGGCATGCTGGGACACCAAGAGACAGGCCAAAGTGGGAAGTCTTCAGCAGAGAGGGGACTTACCATGAAACAAATCAAGTTTAGGCTTCAGGGTTTCTCATTCTATAGACCCCTTCCAAGGCCCCAAGAGGGGTCAGGGATATGTTTCTATGGTCATATATTTTTATTTATTTTATTTACTTTAAATTTTATTTATTTTTTATTTTTGGTTGTATTGGGTCTTCATTGCTGCACGCAGGCTTTCTCTAGTTGTGGTGGGGGGGGCTACTCTTCATTGCGGTGCACGGGCTTCTCCTTGCAGTGGCTTCTCTTGTTGGCGGAGCACGGGCTCTAGGCGCGCAGGCTTCAGTAGTTGTGGCACGCAGGCTCAGTAGCTGTGGTGCATGGGCTTAGTTGCTCCACGGCATGTGGGATCTTCCCGGACCAGGGCTTGAACCTGTGTCCCCTGCATTGGCAGGTGGATTCTTGTGAGCCTGGGAATGTGCGGGGTGTGGGTTCTTATGGTAGATTCTGAGAAGGATAATATGCAACATAATGTTTAAAGTTGTACTGCAGACTTTAGTTTGTACAAGAGCCTTGGTTAAAACAAGTAACAGAACACACAGAACGACCATGGGCCAGTGTGTCCCACATGGTAAACTGTGATGGGGAAGTGGAAGGAAATGGCCATGAATTATAAACAGAATTATTCAATCTACAGACACTTTCCAGATGAGCAACTACCTTTCAGCCTGAGCTTTTGTTAATAACTGTTCAGATATTTACACATACCACTGATGAATGGATAGGAATGTTAGACTTCTGGAGTGTTGTATTGGAGATGACAGGCAATGACTCTTCTGGCAGGGCAAGGGGGAGAGGATTTATTTTTCATGAATGGGTTCTAGATTGAGAGACTGCAAATTATTCTAGTCAATAAATGGAGGAGGTTAGAGCAGGATTGCTAAGATCCAGGTTTTTCCTTCTAAATTCCCAGGTAGTTTGGGGTCTTTGTTTGTTTGTTTGTTTTTGTGAGTTTCAGTCAAGGGAGTCAGCTTTGCAGCATCCCGGAGACTATTGTCTCCATCTTTTTATGTATCCCACTGTTCCTTATTTGGGTAAATAGATGGTTTCTTTGGAATCTATTGTAAGACTGTGTCTGACAAACACGAATGCATTTTGCTTGTCTATTTTGATCTTCATTTTAAGAAAAGCTGTGTGATGTTTGATGGTAAAGTAAAGAATCCTTTGATAGTGCACGGCACCATTTCTCCTCTTCTTAGGTTATCTGTTTGTCATACTCCCTAGCCTCATGTTCCAGACCTTGCTCTTTCATGTCGATTTTCCAGTAAAAAAGCACGGCATCTAGCTCCCCGTAAGGGTTCCATGTAGGGTCTTGTCTGTGCTCTTCCCTCTGCCTGGCATCCCTTCCTGGGACTAGTCACTCATCTAACTCTTATTCATCTTGACTCAGACATGACATCCCTTACAGGAAGCCACCCCCTGATTCTCTGTGTACCTCTGTCTCCTAATTCTCATATCATATATCACATCATATCTCTGTGTTTATCTTTGCCTCCTAGACCACATGGTTTTCCAGGTCAGGAAAAGGGTCGAATTCCTATCTGTGTTCAGAGTGTGTAGGATCTGGCATGAAGCGGATCATCAATAGGTATTGGTCGAGCTGAACAATTGTATAATTGTACGAATTTCATTTTCCCCAGAGCAGGAAACACTATGTAATCCTCAAGGTAGCTCTAGTGTCCTAGTTAAAACTTAGTCCAATGTGTAAAATTTAATTATCTCTCTCTGATTAATTGGATCCTGAGATGACTTTTGGATTTTCCCTGTGCTTGGGGTAAAATTAGACCAGTAATGTCTGCTTCATCACACTGAGCTACCTGAAAGAGTAAGTTGTACTTCTTTTAAGACGACATTGCAGATTAGGTAATACCTTTTATATGAAGTACTAGAGAAGGGAACTAACCTTGATTACCACTCTATGCCAAGTCCACAGTGAGTAAGGTGATAATGACAATGTCCATTATTACGCTGGATCTCATGCTAACTCTATGATTTGGAGAGAATAGGGATTTTATTGTCATTTTTAGCCAGGAGAGATGAAGTAATTTCCCTGAGGTCACCATTCTGGAGGCAGCAGGATTTGAACCCTGATCCTCCTCAGTCAGGTTCAGTGCTTTCTGTTCATTATTCTAAGATGTCTCAGCACTAAGAGACGTTCCATCATGATCAGGCATTATTTTTACTTTCATCTGACCAATACTCGAGACCTTTTATAACTTTGAGGGGGTTTTGGCCTCTTCCTAAAGGAAGAGGGCATTGGGAAAATGGTGTACATTTTCATTAGTTTAATGAGAATTGGCTTTGGAGGTAGTGTTGAAGAGGAAAGAAGTCTATGGAAGAGGTAGATAAAGAAATGCTAAAGATTAATGATATATTGAATATATAACCTTTCTTAGGGTAAGAAAAGAGACTCTTGAAGATAAGTTTCTCAGGGAAGATGTTTACCAGTGTTTCTAAAAATGCATGGTCTATATACCTTTCTAGGACGTGGATTGGAAATCTACTTTGGGTCTAGACCTATAATGAGTCAATTTGCCAATGAAGTGTTTTGAGGTTGGACTATTTCCTATCTGCTTTTCTAAGTACCCAAGTGTTTTATACCTTGCGAGGCATCATCCATTTCAGAGGAGATCACTTTTAAAATGGGTTTCCCCCAAACATAGTCACATTTTTAGTGCACAGTGAAATTCATTTGAATAACGGGGCTTTATTTTCCACGTGCTTTCAGCAGCATTGTGAGCATGGAAAGAAAATAAGGCAGATTTGTTGGGTAGCTGCAAAGTGAAAAATACGCATTTGAGTGAGTGATGGCATGTGGTTGATTTTATCCCCCCACCTCTTACGGATACTTCTCCAGGATTTCATGGATGGGGGGAGGGGTAGCTCTTGTCCTTGAATTCACATCAGGACACTGTCACACTTCACACTATAGATTCTAGGGAGAAAAACACCCCGAGATTTGCAAAGCCTAAAGAGGCCTGGCAAAATGGAATCATTTGCTTAAAATGGTAGGGAGTTTATTTACTGGATTAAGTGTGAGGCATGTTGATAACAGATGGAACGAATGATCACATGACACATTTAAATAGTCTAAGGATAACCTCGATGTCCTGGTCAATGTTCCTTCTCTCGATTCATGCCAGTGCTAATTAACTGGCACAAGCGCTCCTAGCCATATGGGGGATGTTGCTAAAAGCCGGCTGGCAGCCTATATCCAGCCACTACCTGTACGTAATTTAGTGCCTTGCTTGGTGCTTTGGGACTTACACAATGGAACAGCCCAGCACAGAGAGAGCTGATGGTGGCAAGCATCATGACGTTGTCTTTGTTTCTTTTGTGCGTATCATTCCATATGTGGTTGACAAATCAGACATCGTATTGACTTTTTGCAGGATGAGTGATGCTGTGCTTGGCCCACGTCTGCATGTTGGCTCCTTGAGTTTCTGACTGGTCTGTTCATTGATCTTATTCTGATTTTCTTATAATGGGCAGCTAATTCAGAAATGATCTTCATTCAACCAGTCCTGTGCCATTCAGCTCTCTATCTGCCTTAGGACTTGAAATATGAAGGGAAAAACTAGTTTAGGCCAAGAGAGTAATGTGGTTTGGAAGTTAAGTTCTGTGTCCATCTCTAGCTATGATTCTCCTAGGAAGCAAGAGTACTAGGGGAAAAAACAATGGATTTGGAGTCTCATAATTTGGGGAAGAATTCTACTAGGGTTGGACATGAACCTTTTGGCTCTGGGTGCTCCAAAGGGCTGGCTTGGGAAATAGAAGATTTAATCCCAGCAATGTCCACCAGTCTTCTCCAAGCCGATTCAAATGAGTAAAGTTGAAGTGAAAATAGGATCCCCAGCATAGCACAGAGAGATCAGCTCGGTGCTTTGTGTCCACTTAGAGGGGTGGGATAGGGAGGGTGGGAGGGAGACGCAAGAGGGAGGGGATATGGGGATATATGTATACGTATAGCTGATTCACTTTGTTATACAGCAACAACTAACACACTATTTATTGTAAAGCAATTGTACTCCAATAAAGATGTTAAAAAAAAATAGGGTGCCCGTGTCATTTATCATCAACATGGAACACGTACAAATGAAAAGAGGAGTTCAGTTCATGAATAATCACTCAGGGACCCTGGCATAAAGCAGGACGGACCTGGAGACACTGAGATGTGCGGTGACCCTAAGTCAGAATAACGCACTCACTTTGCAAATGCAACTTCAAGACAAGCCCCCTAGAGCTCCCTAGTCCAGCTGGATTTCAGCCCCTCAGGATCTCCCAGACAGGAGCTGTGAAACCTTCACTGTCTAGGGAAAAGGTGTTTTTGAACCTCTCTGTACCTCGGTTGGCTACGAAATGGGGCTCAGGGTACTTGCCTCTCAGAACTGGGGAAATAATTAAATTAGATGTGCATAAAGCTTCTAGGACAGGGACTGTCACACAGGAGTTGCTTGTTCTCTTGCCTCCTTCCACCCCCTCCTCCCTTCCCCACGGAGACAGTTGCACTCTGTAGCATGTCTTAATATACATTTTTAAAGGAAGGGACCAGAGTTTTGTATTCCCTAATCGAGGCTGACCCCTTTGAAATTAGCCATTGTGTGTTATTAATCATTTATCCCAGTCACATGGTGCCTGGGACAGAGTAGTACTCAGTAAACATTCGTTGAATAGATGAATGAATTAAAGAATAAAAGAATCTCGGTTGTTCCACAGCAGAGGTTTCTCAGACAGCGAGGAGTGTGACTGTGTTCTTGGCTGATAAGAATTCAGGAAGCACGAGAACACAGAGTGGTCTTTCCCCAATGGAAACTTACGCTGAGTGGCAAAATAAGAAGGCTCTTCTCGAGGGTTTGTCATAACCAAGGAAGAACTGGTCCTCCTGTCCCCACATGGCTCCCCAGATCCTGCTGAGTTTCTGAGATGGAGAGGAAGCAAATCTGGAGCTCGGCACAGCAGGGAGGGAGAAACACATGTAATTTCCTTTGTGCCCGCCCTCTGCCCCCCTACCGGACTGGAGAGGAGGTTGGTGTCCACCTGGAATGTCTGTGAAATCTGACGGGCCCTGTCTCGACTGGGTGGCTTTTGTTTCCTGTCTGCACTAAGGGGTGGTAAGCATAGCTTTGGGGAGGATATAGGTATGATCTGAGCAGTGGACCAGAGCACGGGCTCTGGGGTGACACTGCCCAAGTTCAAATTCCAGCTCCACTGATTACTAGTGTGAGCCTGTGCATACTGATCAAATTCTTGAAGTCTCCATTTCCCCATATATTAAACAGCGATAATGATTCTATGTACCTTACAGGCTTAGTTTGAAGGTAAAATGAAAGGATCTGTGTAAAGCATTTGGTTTCGTGTCTGGCACACAGTAGGCACAGGACCATTATTAGCTGCCATTTCCCATATTAATGCTAGTAGGATCGTCACCATCATTATTAATGGGTTTGAACCTCACCCTTCGTTATACCGAATTCTCTCAGTGAGGTGATTGCTCCCAGTTCGCTGGCATCAGGGAACCTCCAGGGGGAAAAAGCGGATACGGTAAGACAGGGAATTGTCACATCTAGTATATTACATGCTTCAACAGCCAGGGGCTGATTAGTACAAATTGAATTTTGCACTAACCTGCCAGAGGCTGAATGCACAACTGGGTTCTTTGGGTTCGGTTCGATTGTTGTGAAGAGATAGTTACATGAGAGGTACCCTGTGAATATTAAAAAATACTACTTGGTAGCAGTTAATAAGAGAGCAAAATACATACATACGAATGTTAAAAAAATAATTTTTAACCTCCCCACCAGGAAAGAAATATACTGAAACTACTCTCAGACTTGAAGCTTGAAGGGCACAATCCGCCCTGGGGGGAAAATCAAAGAGATCAAAAAAAGCACCAATCCCCTATGCTTTCGGAGCAGGCTTTATCCGTGTTCTCTTTTCGTGCTTGTATGCCTGGGTTGCGCTGTACCTTTGCTGCTCTAGCTACTAAGACTCTTCCACTGTCAAGTTCCTGGCACGCCAGACTAGGAAAGAATTTTTCTGTACTTTGAGCTCGAGCTGGGCGCTGGGAAATCCTCCTGTCCTGGATTTGTAGCTGCACGATGCCATTCTTCAAGCAGAAGCTGCTGTTCCCCCCCCCCCACCCCCCCCACCCCCCTCCCGCGCAGGGCGTTTTGGCGATTGTTGGAGCCAGCCCCGCTTTGGCTCGTGAGGGGCTCTGCTTGATGGAGATGAAAAGTGAATTTCTCCTTTGTGCCTCCACGCGCGGCTCTCTAATGATGAAAATAGAACCTGCTTTCATCTTGCTGGGCCTGACGAAGAGATAGCTCCCAGACTGCAAGTCAGCATTTGCCCGCACGATTGTTTGGCAAAATCTATTTTTAAAAGTCCATAAGTTCTAGTGGTAGACAAAATGGGTACTCTTTTCTGGGGGAGATGGGAGAGTGTGTACTCCATGATGTGCTGTCAAGTAATGGACGAAATTAGCTCCCCACTTCTTTTCACTCCCTCTCTGTCTGGAAGCCTGGCATCCTAAAGATACCCGAGCCAAGTTATGATATAGACAGGGTTGATTCACCCCTGGGAGGAGGGAGGGGCTGGGCTGTCACTCTGTGTCCGCTTCCAGCTGTCCTGGGTTGTGCCCGCTCTGCATCTCTTTGTGACCCACATCTGCAGGTCACGCGAGGCTGACCATCTTGACACGTGCGTGAGTCACTGGCGTTGGAACTGTAAATTCAGAAATGAGGTTAGGCTTCTTTTGGTCTTTCGTTCTTCTTTCTACGTAATGGGAGTGGATTAGGAAGGCTTGATGAGGGTTAATTAATCAGGAGTTCTTAAAAAAACAAATTTGGGGACTTGGGGACAATTCAAGAACCTGGATTGATGTAAAGATATACAAGGCAGGCTTGTGTGTGAACGGTGGGTGTCTCTCACACCTGAGCTTCCCTAACTGTGCTTTCGCTGCTGCTGTCCCTCCGGCTAGGACCACCTTGCCCCCAACTCTGTCCCCAGCTGGCATCTCACAGCATCATCCTTTCCTTTCTCTCAAGTTCTGTTCTAATGATAGCTTCTTCTGGTCACTCGCCTGCTCCTCAGAGGTTACTCTAAGGCATCTTTTTTTTTTTTTTTTTTTTTTTTTTTGCGGTACGCGGGCTTCTCACTGCTGTGGCCTCTCCCGTTGCGCAGCACAGGCTCCGGACGCGCAGGCTCAGCGGCCCTGGCTCACGGGCCCAGCCGCTCCGCAGCATGTGGGATCTTCCCGGACCGGGGCACGAACCCGTGTCCCCTGAATCGGCAGGCAGACTCTCAACCACTGCGCCACCAGGGAAGCCCTAAGGCATCTTTTATATTGCTTTACTGTTTCTTCAACTTTTCAGCAGTGGTTTTGTCCCTTGCCTCTTCAGCTAGATTGTAAATTATTTGGGGGACAGAACAATATTCTGTGGATCTTTGCTATGTCTCATTGGTGTTATGTGTATGTATGTTGACTTATTTTCCTTTTATTAATATTTTTAACGAGTGTAATATATTTTCATTATCTAAAAATTATGAACAGAGCTAATCAAAAATAAATTGAAAATACACATCTTAAAATGGCAAATATCATTCACTTTAGATATGTAGCTTCTAATATACATAATTTTTAATCACTCCATCTGGATGATGGAGAGATGGGGGAAGAACAGTGTATTTTATACATATTAACCCTTGAATCCTCAGAACAAATCTATGGGATATGGGTGATGATTATCTTTGTTTTAAAGATGCAGAAACTGAGGCTCAGAGTTCTGAACTGACTTGCCCAAGGTTGTATAGCTAATATGTGATAGCGCATGCTATACAGAGTGCTTTGTAATTTATTATGATGATGATTTTTTTACTTGGCAACGTGGTGATCCATTCATTTATTTACTAAGTTCCTGCATAGTCTTGGGAGAATTTTGCACAGCACAGAACTAGCCTCTGCTCTCCTGAAATAGGAAAGAGACAGTTGTGCTGTACGATAGGAGAAGTTCAGGGTACTCTGGGGCACACTGGCAACACCTAATTTAATCTGGAAGTAGTGCACACATTTATTTATCATCGCTGTTCATGACTGTATTATTTCAAATAGTCTTTTTATTTTAGAATAGTTTTAAATTTATGGGAAAGTTGTAAAGATAGTACAGAGAATTCCCATATACCTTGTAACCAGTTTCACCTAATTTAATACCGTAGGACTATGGCACACTTGTCACAACTAATGAACCGATTTTGGTACATCGTTATTCACTAAACTCCATACTGTAATCAGATTTCATTAGTTTTTCCATAATATCCTTTTTCTGTTCCAGGATCCCATCCAGGAGCCCACATTCCATTTAGTTGTCATGTGTCCTTGGGCTTCTCAGGGTTGTGACAGTTTCCCAGACTTTCCTTGTTTTTGATGACCTTGACACTTTTGAGGAGTACTGGTCAGGAATTTTATAGAATGTGCCTCAACTGGGATTTGTCTGATGCTTTTCTCATGTTTAGACTGGGGTTATGGGTTTTGCGGGGGAAGCCCACAGAGGTGAAGCGTCATCCTCAACACATCACGTCCAGAGTACATGCTATCAGCGT
The DNA here is from genome assembly GCF_951394435.1 of Stenella coeruleoalba. Lineage (NCBI taxonomy): Eukaryota > Metazoa > Chordata > Mammalia > Artiodactyla > Delphinidae > Stenella > Stenella coeruleoalba. Next base: position 50,257,970 of record NC_137149.1, on the reverse strand, counting down.
GAATTGTGATGATGTTAACCTTGATCATGAGGCTAAGGTCTGTGTGTCTGCTTTCTCCACTGTGAAGTTACTCCCTACCCTGCGTTCCAGATTGTGCTTTTAGAAACAAGTCACTATATACAGCCCACACTTAAGGGATGGGGAGTTAAGTTCTACTTCCTTGAGCGGAGAGCATGATGGCATTTTTACACTGCGTGGCTGTTCCACCGCTGATTTCCCCAACTCCCTATTGATAGACTCTGAGGTTTTTCCATTTATATCAACTTTTAAAGCAATGCCACACGAATATTCTTTACAATTATCCTTGAACCCCTCAAATTATTTTCTTCAGAAAAAAACCTTTTCTATATAAATTTGGGTCAAAGAGTAGGTATTTTTAAAAGACTTTAAATTTTGGTGGAGAATTACTTTATAGAAAGGTAATACCTATTTACACTGGTGAATGCTATCTTTACCACACCATAGCAAGGTTGTATATTAATCCTTTTAATCATTGATGATTTGATAAGCAGAAAATTTAAGCATGTAGTAGATATACTACTAAAAAGAAGGATTTAAAGTCAAAGTCCTGTTTTGACTGAAAAATCATAATCACTCTTTTATCAGGGAAATAACTCAGATTATCTAAAATGTTAATTCAGTGGGTATTTGCTGGACCGTGTTCTGGATAGGTAGCTAGTTCCCACTCCCAAGGATATTTTAATCTAGGGATGGAGGTAACATTAAAAAAAATAAACCCTCAAATTATTCCTGCAACTCAAATAGTACCTACAATTCAAATTGTACTTATATTTATTCCATTAAAAATCCACAAAATACCTCTTTAGACTGTCTACATGACTTTTCATGCTGAAAAAAATGATGAAGATTGCTTGAAGTATTTCTACAGTGCTAAAATTTATTTAACATGAAATTTAGAGAACTACAGAGATGGAGAGGTTATTGGTGCATGAAAGAACCTACACTCCAAACAGAAACTGTTTATGTAAATATTGGACTCTGAACAGATCTTTACTGAGGAAACCTGCCTTTGTGATTTCACAGATGCCAAATGGGAGGTGATTATGGAAGAATTATGAATTCCAAGACGTAGCGTTACGTGCACCTAAGTTTAGATTCCCAAAGGGACCAATTTACTAATACTAAGTGTATGAGCACAATGGGATATGTTGAAAACAGAGCTGCACAGATTCAATAAGTGTGGAGGTGAATTTTAAATAAATAACAATGTGGGTGTTTCAAAGGACTGAGATTTTTGTCCTAAACCCTATACTTATTTGGAATGATCTTAGTGTACTATATTTAGATTGGGAACCGGAGGAAAAGAGGAAAAATTCTGAGATTACTAACGGCAAAATCCACTGGTTCTGTGAAATCTGACTGTGTAGAGTGGATCAGAAATTAGGAATCATTTAGATACAATCAAAATCTAAATATGGATACTAATTCCTTTCTCAGAGGGACATTTTCAGCTGTTCTTCAGTGAATTCAATTACTTTTTTTTCCCTCACTGCTCATCAGTTCCTTGTTTATCCCAAGAAGTGTGCTGCTGATGGTACTGTTTTAGAACACACTTGGATCAGTAGGGCAAGAGGTGAAATTTGAAAACTATTTCGTTAAGGTCAAAAATCCATGAAATTGTACTTCTTCCCCTTGCTCTTCTCCTTCCTCCTTTTCCTCTTCCTCTCCCTCCCTCCTCCCCTCCCTCCCTCCTCCCCTCCCTCCCTCCTCCCCTCCCCTCCCTCTCCTCTCCCTCCCTCCTACCCTCCCCCTCCCTCTCCTCTCCCTCCCTCCTCCCCTCCCTCCCTCCTCCCCTTCCTCCCTCCTCCCCTCCCCTCCCTCTCCTCTCCCTCCCTCCTCCCCTCCCCCTCCCTCTCCTCTCCCTCCCTCCTCCCCTTCCCCTCCCTCTCCTCTCCCTCCCTCCTTCTCCCTCCTCCTCCTTTTCCCTTCCTCCTCCTCCTCCTTTTTCTTCTTCTCCTTCTTCTTTTGCTTTTTTGCAATCCATCATCTCCCACAGTGGAAAGACTGTATCTTCTCACATTATATGGTACTCTTGGGTCCTTTAAGAGCTAAAGTCTTTGCCCAGCTTAAAGTACAGAGGACCAAGAGCTCTGACCATTCTCTGAGACAATGGTGGTTTTTTAGTCTCCAAATCCAATTAAAATCATTCTTAGTAAAACGGGTAAGCAGGAAAAGGAAAGACATTATAGTCATTCATAATGTAATAGTAGCAGTGGTCGGTGCTGTGGCTTGGATTCATGCAGTGAGTTTTTTTTAGTGATGATACTCAACATGTATCCAGGGAAATAATACCTAGAAGGATGGATGGATATGAAGCCATCCAGTGGTGACACTGTGCCCTAGGACGGTACATGGCCTCGTAAAGCCAGAACGGTCTTGCATCAGAATTCCTACTCCAAAAAGCAACAGTAGGTGCCCTGTGACATGGAAATATGTCACCAGAGCCATTCTCCTTTCTAAATGGGTATGAGTGAAATGGAGTTTATATATTCTGTCTGTGGAATTTATAAGTCCCTTCAGGGATGAGGATAAAGATGGGCTATTATTTCCATTTTAGAAGGTAATCCTGAAATTCTTTGTTTATATCAGTTGCCCGTCTGGTCCAGTCTGATGGATATTACATTCTAATCTAGAAGTTAGATTTTTACTTTCTCTCTTACAAAGCTATATGAATTGGTTAACCATTTTAGAGTTAAGGCATTACAACATTATTTTCAGTGATTCAGAGTTCTGTTTGCCAAAGTCTCTGTTTAACAAACATTAATTTCATAAGGCATTCTACATTTTAGCCTACAGTTTAGAGACACTACTTTACATCTGGGCTTTCAAGTTCATCTATTTCCTACGGAGCTAAGTGGTGTTCTAGAGTCAGGAGGGGAACGATCTTATGCTGGGGCTTTAAGGAGCAAGCATCCGAGAAGGATCCTGGAAAATTAGAATTGGATCTTATAGGGTGATTCTTTGTGAGGCCCAGGTCTAGTTTGTCAGAACGCCCACCAAACAAGAGAATTCCATGATCTAACTACAAAACAAAAACAGAGCAAAACCAATAATAACACACGCATACACTTGAACTAATGAGATAAAAAGATCTCATGGATTAATTTTGTTGATGTCATCTGGTTTCATGCTTCCGCTTCTACTGACCACATAGTTACTATTCATTTGCTATTATCATAAGCATGTAGAGTCAGTGAAAATTAGTTGTTTCTTTTTTGTTTTTAACATGACAGTAGAAACCATAGCATATTCTCAAATGGAAATCTAGAATGTGCTTCAACCTGTCCTCTCTCCTTTGACAATTGCTTATTTAGATCACCTGAGAAATTTCAACTCAGCTTTTAAGACTTAAATGAAATATCACTTCCTTCTGGAATTTTCCCCGGAGCTAACGGAAGAGTTGGCACGTTCTCTTCCATGTTCCATGTAGTACCTTCCATAGTTCTCTGCTATAGGATGGAATTTGTTACATTGCTGCAACTATTTATTGCATGTCTCTTGAATTCCTCAAAGCAGGAATGGTATACTTTCATCTCTGTGGATAAAAAGAGGAGTGTACTGCAAGAGAAGGCGCTTAATACATATTTGGTAACTTAATGGCTGAATGAACTGAGATCAACACAATTTTTATATGTTCTGGTAAATTGCTGATTACATTTTAGAAATTTGGACCAATAAGGGGATGCTTGAAAACTCAGTGTTCTGGAAAAGATTTTAGGGATGCAAAACGATTAAAATATATTTTCAAATACATACAGTTAGTTATATGCAGATTCTGACCACTTTCAAGCAAGTGAAGATGAGAAGAGATAAATTAATGAGAATGATTTTTTTTCCTTGTTAGGAGGTAACGTGCTATTTTTTAAAAAAGATCAGACTTCGAAGGTTCTTATTATGTTTCTCCCTTACAAGCTTTGTCTTCTTTGGCCTCAGTGTTCTCACAGGTAAAACTAAGGTCATATCAACTTCTGCAGAGTAATTGTGAGAGTTAAATTATGACGTTGCATGTAAACTTCTCAGCATTACTGTCTGCACATAGCTGGTTAAATGGTAGCCATCCATAGTGTTGAAGTGAGGATCTCTCTAACTCCTAGGTTTGTGGCATTTACTAGTGTGAGCTACCCTCTAACGTTTTCCCTCTGTAATAATCAAATGGGCTAGAAATTCATTTCGCAGAGAATGTTTACACACAGGGCAAAGACAGCAAAATCTCTAAGAGTCCCTACCACTGTAGATTCCTGTGACTCTGATCATCTTTGAAATGTGTGTTGAATTCTTTAGAAGGAGAGAGTATTGAAATTTTTTAAAAGTGTTGTTATATTTTAAATTATTCTTTGACCTAGAGGGCAATAAGGTGAGGATGCTCATTGCATTTATACATTATTTTTGCCCATCTGGCAATGAAGTAGTCTTTAATTTGGGCTGAGCCATTTTGGTACTTCAAAACAAACAAACATATTTTGAAACAGTGCAGAAAAAGTGTCATTATGGATTTTAATATGTTTACTATGCTTTATCTGGGGGGATTTCGATATGCAAAATTTCTATCGAAATGCAGAGGATCTCGCCACCACTGATTTGAGTACTAAAAATAAGATGTAGTCATATTCTTCTTCCCTTTCTTTTTTTTCTCCTTATTTGAGTAATTGTATGGTACAGAGCTAAATGACAAGGAAAACAGAATGCTAAAAAGTAACATTGGGTAAGCTGCCCTGGCCAGGCGATCATCACCATGGACCCCATCCAGCCCAAAACAGCCTTGATGAGCCTCTGAACAAGAGCAGCTGTGGAGGCTTCTCCCTGACTCCAAGGGGGCACCCACCAGGGCAGCCACAGGATGCCTTCTAGCTGCCAAAGGCCAACCAACCTTTGCTGGGCGGGAGACACACTGTCTCCTCACAGCTCTTCTTCGACATGGAAGTAGTGTCCTAGAGGGCTGGAAGGAAGGTTCACTTCCCTGACACTGTCTCTCATCAGTTCTCTGGCTTTTGCTTTTAACCTCTTTTTTTTTTTTTTAAGTGATCCCTACTTAATGAAAGGGGTGATGATATTACCACTCCCTGAGTGTCCTTCTCTGACTTATTTGCCTCTTGCACTTGCACCTTCATTGTTCACGGTGCTTTATATCACATCTTCAAGGAGGTCTTCCTTGTCATCCTTAGTTAGTCATTTTCTCCTCTCTACTCCCTTAGCATCTTGCATCTTCGTCAGTCTTTTAGAGTCTGTTTTTCTGACTCTACTGCAAGTTCCTCGAAGGCATGTCTTATTTGTCATTGTATCCTCCAGTGACTCCCTAGCACAACGTATGACATGTACTAAGTGTGCAGTAATTTAATGAAAGGATGAATAAATGATTGACCTAGAGAGTTGTTGGACCAGGAAAAGATGTGCGTTTTTCTTTTTAGATGAAGAAGTGTCATACGGTGCCTCTACCTTCCAAAGAGGGACTTTTCATTGTTCCTCAGACTTTCTCTGCAACAATTCTTACTCAGGAGACTTAGAGGTGCTGAAATTAAACCCATAGCAAGGACCAGAAACCTTTTTTTTTTTTTTTTTCTGGTTTTCCTGTCTCTGTGCGACTCTTCCACCTCCTTGGTTTACTTATTTTCGTAACCTCAACTCGATCTCATAGGACCCGTTTTGGCCACTCCAAGCCTCCCGAGGGCCACAGCATTTGCTAGTTTCTTTTGGACTTACCTCCAAGCCCAATTGTGCTTATGCATATTATTCTGAGTTTGCTAAGTTCTGTTGAGATGAATGGGATGTTTGTTGAGGCATGTTCCTTGGGGACACTGTGAAAAGGGACTGACCCTAAATAACGAGAAGTTGTATAATTGAAAGGACTGTGATGATGAGGCAGAAAATGCTACCACATAAGGCTCTGTTCTTCCTCCTGGGGAGAAAGACAGAGGGATCATTTCTGTCTCCGGTAGAAATCTATTAAGCAGTTTGGACTTGCAGGGTACAGAATGGGAGAGTGAACACCCAACAAGTGAATTTATGCTCAATGATTAGACAGTTGGCAGTACCTTCTCACCTTTCTGGTATAAGTATACCTGTTGAGGACAGACAGAAATTTAGTTTATTTTAATAGAAAAAAGGTGAAGAGAGTCAACAGAGATTATATTTGGGTTCACTTTTTTTTCCAGTGAAAAGGAAAAGGGAACTCGTGTGCTGGGAACTGGGAGTCAGTTATGACCCACGATTCTACCTCTGGCTTAGCGCCAAGTTTTAACTTTGGGCAGAAATGGTGGAACTTTCTGACTCCCTTTCCTGGTTCAGAATGGGATCAGCAGCACTTTTGAATGCATCATCCTGCATTGTATGAGCTCCCTATGTTGGTGGGAGAAAGACCACCCACATAAATGAAAGATGAATTTCACTTGTAAAACTACCATAGAGGCAAGGAAAGTAGGGTACATCAGTGCACATTACACGGGGGATATTGTTATCTTATGGTTTATCCTGTCTTCTCTTCCTCTCTTTTCTATGCAAAAGAGATGTGATTGAAAGAGTTGCATCGTCCTGTGGATCACGAAACTTGGGGTTTGTCACTGTGGCACCCTTCATGGTACCACTCTTGGTCACTGCACAGAAAGTGCCCCCTCATTCTTGGGCATTATGGCGAAGTCGATGCTTTTGATGTCTCGTACATGCAGGAGCTGGTGCTTTACCCTGTTCTGGGATCCTGTTTCTTTCTGTTTTTATATGATTCCCCTTCTTGGCTCCGTCTGCTGCTTTCTGTATCTTATGATCTCTATCCTTCAGATCTTTGCGTCAGTAAAATAGAACCCACAGCCAGACTGCTGCCCAGTTCATATTCTGATTCCTTAAAATATCTGTGTAAAGTAGGCCTAACTATAGTATTTGCATTATAAGGGTGTCTTGGGGATGAGACATGCTATGGAAATGACTTAGAACTGTTAACATAGTAGTTACTCAACATGTGCTAGCTTTTGTTATTAGCTCTTGAAATCATAGTGATAGATCAGTTGTATCTAAAGGCTTTGTGATGATATTGGCTTATTTTAAATGAAATGAAATCAGTTAAACTTTTTTTTTCTGGACGTGGGCGTGAATGAATGTGTAGTAATATCAGTACTTAATAGTCACTAAATTAAAGAGATGTACTGAAAAGTTATTACATGTTAAGAGGACAAGAAAACTTAATCCATTTGTCTTTTTGAAAAAATAGAATTAAAGGTCTGCTTATATATGGAGTTAGCATTTAGATACTAACCAGCTTTGTAATTCTTTCTTAAAGGTTCATGTCTAACTGTATACTATGGCATCAGCTAGGATAGTGAAACAATTAACAATATGAGTTTTGGACTCAGATAGTTCTGAGTTTGAATCCTGCTTCTGCAACTTACTAGTTGTGTTACCATAGGTAAATAATTTAAACTTTCAATATTTGTTTCCTTGTCTATAAAATAGATACTAATGCCTACCACATGGTTTGTCATTATATCAAAATGAGATACTACATGTAAATCATGTTGGTGCCTGGCATAAGGAAAGTAGTCTATAGAAACAGCCATGTTGCACACCTCTAGGGGGCACCATTCAACACTGTATTCTATGTAAATGGCACCCATTTGAGATGTGCAATAAGTGGCTCTGTTATAAAAATTGGTATCTACTAACATTTTCATTATGATGATACAACTAGGAAGAGTACCTGTGAATCAGAAAGGCATGATTATCTGCTCTTTCTCTGCCACATGTGTAAGGAGCAAAAAAGTGGCCAACATTGGTACATGAGCAACTACCGGTGTTGTTTCTCTTTAAGTTCATCCGAGAGATTTCCTGAATGTGTGTTGTATTTATCAATGGTCAAGTCTATGACTCTTAGGAAACTTACTGGGGGAAAAATAGTCTTTTCTCGCTGGATGTTCTGGTTGCCAGTGCTTGATCCTGCCCACCCCGCCTCCCGGGCATGTGGCTATTGTAGACGACGGCTCTTTCAGGAGGTGGTACCAGGACACAAGTAGTATTTTGCAAGAAGAATCCTTGGCTTTGCCCGTGGAGCAGAGAATGTGATCCCTAGCTGGCAGCCAAACCACAAGCATGTGAGCAGGACCGCGAGCTTGGTTTCTGCCCAAGTACATGTAGGGGAGTGGAAAAGACAGGGAACCTTTGTGAAAATGATGCAGCCTCACATGCAGAGACAATTCCACAGTATCTGGTAGGATATTCCACTTTTGCCCCAAAGGAGAGACATTGTTTCTTGTTTACCTAGAATCATCTTCGTTGGAAAGGGAACCTCCTCATTCGTTTCCTGGAACTGGGGTCTTAGGAAGCCAGTCAACCTAAATGAGCCTCAGTTTCTTCACCTATAAAGTGAGACGAATAATAAAACTTTTCTGCCTATATAAGAGTGTCTGGCCCAGAGTTTTTGCTCAACCAATATTTGCTGTAGATGTAACCAAGAGGATGGGCTTCACCAGCCTGGGCCACCCAGTTATGTGTCTTCTTGTTATTAATCAACAGTGTCTCAGCTGCCATTGTTGCAGGAAGTTGAAATAGCCTTCCTGAAGTCTCTCCATCATCTCACAGATGACAATCCTAATTGTTCACAGTAACTAGGGTTTTATTTAGTCTAGAGGATCCAGCCTTTTTTCTTTATTCCTTCCTTCCTTCTTTCCTTCCTTCCTTCCTTCCTTCCTTCCTTTCTCTTCCTTCCTTCCTCCTTCCTTTCTTTCTTCCTTTCTTTCTTTCTATTTTTCTTTCCTTCTTCCTTCCTTCCTTCCTTTCTTTCTCTCTTTCTCTCTTTCTTTCTTGCTTTCTTTCTCTCTTTCTTCCTTCCTTCCTTCCTTCCTTCCTTTCTCTCTTTCTCTCTTTCTTTCTTTCTTTTTTTTTATACCATGCTAGCAGGACAAGTGGATGCTATGCTTTCTACTGGCACCACGGCTTCTGTTGCTACCACACAGTGTCACTGTTTGATGGTGGTCCTGCATAGCACAGTGAAGCCTGGTCCATTGCTCTGCAGGGACCTTTGCTGCTGTAGATCTCCAAGCAGACCCACTGATGTCCCTTGGCTTGGGCTCCGGCTTGCCACGTTCTTTCGTCACACTCACATGCTAAGTTAGTGTTCCTCATAGCATTATACCAAGACAGGGTAGCAGGCTCTGGGTGGATTTCCAGTCTCAGCCAAATCCATCCTTCCCCATGTCACCTTCATATGGGTCCTCTTTGGGACCTGAATTGAGACTGCCTCATTCTAATAGCGAGATTCCAATAACATTGAACATTAAATGAGACGTTCCAATTTCTCTTTCCAGGAGTCTCCTTATCCCCATGACGATTTGTTTGTAAGTCCATCCTTCAGTGGATGGGTTCACATAGCAAGCGATATTGGGAGACATCTTTGTTAGACCACACAGGATATAGTACCTCTTTCCCAGAAGGAATTGGTACTCATCTTTACATAACTAAAGAAAGACTTGTTTTGCCCACTCCTGGCAGATGAGTGGTCAGCAGCTGCTGGTACCTGGCGTCAGGTGAATGATTAAGTAATGTATGTGAAAGTGCCTCCTAAACTAAAGCCCTGTAAGAGTAAGCTCTTATGATTATTATTAAATGTGCAGAGATGATTTATACACATGGCAACGGCAAGGCTAGCACTCATGAACTTAGATGAGGGCCAGGAAGCTCTCTGAAATAAAATGCCTCTAGTGCCTCAGAATGCTGGGCCAGTACTATTGTACTTAATACTGAATTGTGTTTCTTCTTTTTCTCCCATTCTTTGTTATCCATTTTCATATTCGTTTCTTTTACTTAAGCTTCATAAGCCTCCAGCCAGTGTGGGGTGGGCAGGTGAGAGTTAGTCCACCCAGCAAGCCAAGCTTTTGTGTGGTGGGGAAACATGTGCTCCTGGATGCAAAGGAAAAATGAGAGTATTAATAACTTATAATGTGCCAGGTGCATCCTACTATCTCATTTAATCCTTGAAACAACCCTGAAGGCTTTCTTCTCATATCTGAGGAAAGAAAGATGAGATGTTGAGCTTCAAAGACAGGCCCAAGTCCACCTAGCTCCTGAGTGGCAAAAGCGAGAGGCACAGTTCATCATCCGTGACTGTTTTCTGCTCTAGTGCACCCCCTGGCTTCCGGAAAGGGAATGGGCTCCACTTGAAAAATGTTCACAAGCTTTCAGACATTTTGGTGTAGGAATAATTAGGCAATGGCTCCGCTCCTTCCTGCTGAGCTTCACCTTTGCTTTGGGGTCTTCTTATTTTTATCCCCTTAGAGCCACCACTTGTAGGGAAGAGTGTGCAGTGTCCCCACCTGGCCAATGCAAGTCATTTCTTCCTCCTGCAGCACCTAATGTTAACAGCCTAGAACCAGCAAGACTAGGATTCCTAGACCCCATATGTTGGTGGCTTTCCCTTTTGCAGAGCAAGTTGCTGTGGCCTTTGTCAGGGCATTAGCACATGCAGCGCCCTGAATAATCAGATGTGGGTACATTAGCAGGAGGGGGTCTAGCTTTCCTTCTTCCCACCGGAATTCTTCCTACTTATGTTTCTCCATGAATTTCTGTCTTCCTTGATTTATCTTCGATAAGTTGTCCTTCTATTAAATACAATTTTTATTTCTCATTTTTAAAATTTTCATCTTGTCAAAATACTGTTTGTGTTTATTAAAAAAAAAAAAAAAAAAAACCCTATTTTCTATTCCATTTCCCGTCGTGTAAATGGGAATTTTTGCCCAATACCATTTATTGCCTTTCATTTAGTTGCTAACATTTCTCTAATTACATGGAACTTTTGTCATGCTTTTTGATACTCACCTGTCTTTCCTAAAAGAGCATAGTAAGGGTGCTAGCTGCAGGTTAGGTCCCCTTATGCTACTTACTAGCTGTGTGATCCTAGAAAAGTCATTACGTATCTCTGACCTTCAATCTATAAGATGGGAAAAATAACATGTTACCTCCCTAAAGGCAGAAGGAGGGTGGACTAGGTAATGTCCAACTAGGAAATATGATTAGTCCTACTCAGAATGTTCTCTGTCTCTTCATGTACTTGTGTCCTTTAAAAAACCTTCCTATCTTTACTGACCCTTCCCTTTGATTTTTAGTTATGTATTCCCTACCTTTGTATAAATTTTCGTTTACTTCTACTTCTTGTAACTTCCATCTGCTGAATAAATGAATGGATTTGTTTTCTTTCTACCTGCCTACCTACCTACCTACCTGTGACCACCACCACTACTACCACCACCGTTACTATCTACTGAATATCTACTCAGTGCCTGGCTTTGTGCTGAGTGCTGAACATTACCTCCATAATTCCTTTCAATAACTCTGACAGTTGGGTGTCATTATCCCCATTTTATAGATAAGAAGACTGAGGCTCATGGAGGTGAAATAACTCGACTGAGGTCACATGCCAGTAAGTGGTAGAGCCAGATTGTGGGCTTGGGTAGTTCTGACTCCAAAGATCACCACAGCTTCTGTGCCTTTCCAGTAGCTACTAGTTATCTAGCATCTACCACATGTGCCACTTAGCATGGATCACTTCTTTTTACCCTCACAGAAATATTGTAAATTAGGTATTATTATTTCATTTTACTGCTGAGGATAACAACACTTAGAGACGTTAGGTAAATATGCCAGAGGCACACAGCCAATAAATGTTCTCAAATCCAATGTCAGATGACCTCCTTTCTCCCTTCTTTTCTGCTCTCTCCTTTGTGAATGAATCAGGGAGTCAACGGGTCACCTCCTTTCTTCCTCTTTTCCACTATTCTTTGCTTCCTTTCTTCTCCTTGAAAAAAAAGATATGACTTTACTTTTCAAGTTAAAAATCTAAAACATGCCAGAAGCCAAAAAAACAGGGAGGGGGCAGTAGTAGCAGAAAAGCACAAATAAACCAGAGTCAGCCTATAATAACCTTCCACCCAGAGATGACCACTTTCCTTCTTTTTTTTTTTTTTTTTTTTTTTTTTTTTTTTTTTTTTTTGCCTCCTTCTTTTCCTGCCCTTGCCTTGGCGTCCGGTTAGCCAGGAGCCACATTCCTTCTCCATCTCTTCCGGCACAAACTCCCTGTGGGGTTCCGTTTCCCCGCTGCGGCGCTCGGCACAACGGTGTGGCACACACATTTGCAAAACTAATCAAGTGTGGCGGGGACAGGGAGTCCCAGCCCAGGCTCCGAAAGGCAGCCGCGGCCGCCCCGCCGCGCTTCCCTCTCCCTGGCCCCAGAGGTCGGGTGAGCCGGCGACTCCCTGTAACTGAGCCCCGGCTGCCCCTCACCGGCTCAGGAAGCAACAGAGGCCCTAGCAACGGAAAATGCCACGGGACCCTCGGGGGCATGTGCATGGGCCGCCTCTGGGAGTCTTTCGTTCTAAGCCGAAGTTCAGCTGAAGGGCAGCAGCCGAGCCAGAAAGTCATGTGGCTCTCATGTTGGTTAGTGTGTCACTTTGAACAGCTCTTATCTGATATTATTATGACTAACCCAGTGCTGACAGCATGGGACAGATTATAGGGGCCATGTGACAATTATTTAAGGCATCACAGAGGGCACTGTATGGCATGTATTAACCCATTCTTTCCAGGATCACTTTCCCACACGAGTTTGTCCCCTTGAGAGTCTGGGAAGGGAGGGGGGGAGGAGAAAGAAACAAAGAAGTCCATTGGACCTCAAAGGATCCTACTGGTTCCCATCTGGTTGGCCCCTTAGTAGCAAATTATTTTTGTCCCTATAGCTTGAATGGTATATGCTCTTTGGGCTTAAAAAAAAAATCAATGGTGATAGTTGTTCATATTTCAAAACCTTTCTTTTCTTACACGTTGTACTGATAAAATTCTATGCCTTTGTTGTTGTTGTTGCTAAGGTTGATCTTTAAGATATTAGAGAACTCCATGGAAATCCTGGCTAGAGAAATAGTCATTCAGCGTCGTACCTAAATGTCAGCAGTGAGAAGGCGTTCCTCCTCACGATACGATTGATGTCTCGGAGGGTGCAAAGCAAACATAAGAAATGCTATGATTTATTACTTATATGCTGCCCTGAGTGTCCATGGAAGGGCACAATGGTAGCCAACTGCACAAGGGCTGCCATGCCAAAAATCAAATTCACAGCCACTCTTAGCAGATGCAAACTATTACATATAGGAAGGGTAGATAACAAGGTCCTATTGTATAGCACAGGGGACTCTAGTCAATCACCTGGGTTAAACCATAATGGAAACGAATATAAAAAAAGAATGTATATATGTGTATAACTGAGTCACTTTGCTGTACCGCAGAAATTAACACTGCATTGTAAATCAACTCTACTTCAATAAAAAAAGAAATAAATAAAAATGTCACAGCCCCTCATGTGGAGAGAGGGATTTTGTCCTGCTTGAAGCCGTCTGAAGCAATGTAAATGATCTTTATGTTTGAGTGAAAAGAAATTTCAAACCTTATTTGGGGACTTAGAAGTAAATAAAACAGAGTGTTTGGAGCAGAATTTGGATGACATCATCTAAATAATGTCCTGGGTGCTAAAATGTACCTATGCTCAGTGGGGCGCCCTGGAGGGACAAACAGTGGGATCCCAAAGCTTTAGGAGATGTTGGAAAACAGCCGTGTTTTGAGGATTTCCTTGGTGAGTTCAGGCACTGTTAACATTTGGCTATAAAATGGAATAATAACAGTACCTTCGTTATTGGATTGTTAAAAAGATTTAATGAGAAGAGGCTTAGACAGGCTTAGCCTAGGGCACAATGAGTGCTCAGTGAAAGCTGACAGGTGTTGCTCTAGTTATTATTCTTGTTATTGTCATTGTTTGCATGCTCAGCAGCAGAAGGCAGAAGACTTTGAACACAGACTTGAAATGTTGACATTTCCAGGATGATTTCAACCTTGAGACCACTTCAATCTTCCTACTGAGGGTCAAGCAAGTTCCCAAATCCTCCCCCCATATCCCCATGAGTGCCACACTTCTTCCCCTCAGTACAGTGCCTGCCACTACCTTTGTCACTGACATCCAACAATGTTCCCACTTTGTTACTCCAAAGGGACCAGGACCACTTCCGGTAAAATGATAGAGTGAGTGGGAGGACCCCTGCAGGCAGCATCAGCCTCATCCTATTGCCCGAGCAGTTCAGCTCTGGCTCCAACTTGCATGTGCCATTCAACCGTACAACAGGCCTGTGGTTCACAGGGCCTCCATCCTTAGATAGCAGTTTAAGGAACATCTGTTATGATGTGAACACATGCTGGGGGGTTTCATTCTTCCGTCTCGAGCAACTTATCAAAGTTTTCCTTCTACCACATCTAGCGCCCTCTGTCTCACTTTGTCACCAGCAGTGCTTTAGCATCCTTTGTAGATTAGTGCTCTGTGTCCCTCCCCATCTGTCCTAACATTTAATCCAGTGTTGGTGAGTTACTTATCCATTTATTTAACAATAATTACCAAGTGCCTTTTTTTTGTGCCAGACATTCTTCTAGGGCCTGGAGATACAAAATGTAAAAAAAGAGCATAGAAGCCCAGAATAACTTTGCTGCCTCTATTCTTCCACCAGAAATTGTGGATTTTTTCCCTCTAAGGAAATTCTACTCAATGGCGGCTGCATACAAGGGTGGTGACCCTTGGGAGGGTAAACCATCAAACCTGAGAATAGGCCAGACATTTTTTCTTGATACCTTTATTCCGATGAATTAGATCAGGGTTGATATTCATTTGATATTATCAGTTGTCAAAATAGTGAAGTGGTCATCAGTAAATAGCTGCTGCCTGAGCCCTCTGAGTGCCTGCCCCCCCTTCACCTTGGCTTCTGCTCTTGGAATCCCTCGGTTGCCTCATGATACAGGAACCAAAGAATTAATTGTTATAGCAGGACCCTCCAGAATGTGTTCTGATTGGTGATGTCCATTTCCATATAGGCTGTTATGCCTATGAACATTTTTGAGTCATAGTACAATTTGTTTCCATGATGTAGGAGTCAATCATCATGAGCTGAATTTTGATTGAGGGCAGTGTAGTACACAGTTGAAGATCTTGGGCTGCATCAAAATTCCACCCCTTCTGATTGGTGTGGCTTTAGATGAGCTATTCTCAATTCTTTAGTTATCCTTTGTGTAGATGGGGAGAACAGTAATACCTGGACCCAAGCTGCCTAGAGCTACAGCAAGGATAAATTAATTCAGACATCTACAGCACCTAGAACAGTGGATTATTATTTATTCTTAATGTTATTAGATAGTTTGGCAAAACTCATGTTCGAATTTAATTTCCTTCAAGAAAGGGTGAACGAGCTCGGATTACACTCTTCTCTAACTGCAGAACAAAACAAAACAAAACCAAGAAAGAAACCATAAACCTTTTCTTAAGGGATGTAAGGAAGTAAACATATATGAAGTTCTTATTTTTTTGGCGTGATTAGATGATAGTATCTTTAAAATATCTGTGTGTGGGGTATAGGTGTATGTATATGCATTTTTGTGAGAGATCTTGTATTCAATAATTGTTGTCTTGTTTGTGGTGGATACAGAGATGGATCAGAGTGCCCTTGCTGTCTTTGAGCTCATTGTCTGTTGGGGGAAATGGGCATATAATGTGCTGTAACAGATGAGTATACTAGGCACTTGGGAACCCTGAGCAGAATGACCTAACTTAGCCTCAAGGGGTCAGCAGGATCTCCCAGACAAGCTGACATCTTAGATGATTCTTCAAGGAAGAAGAGATGTTAGCTAAGGGAAAAGACCTGGAAAGGGATTTCGGGTAGAGCTTGGGCAAAGGCATGAAAAAGATCATTCTTTTGGAAATTGGAAGGTGCAGGGGTGGTTGGTAAGAAGTCAGGCTGGAGGCATGGGCAGGGGCCAGCTCAGAGAAGGCCTCCCCGCCATGTTCAAGAGCTCCCTCTAGGTCAGTGTAGAGGCCCTGAAATGAGGTAACAAGGTGGGTGTGGCCATCATTGTGTCTTAGAAAGAGTACTGGGATGAGGTTGGTGAGGGTCTGAACTAGCACCTTGGGAGTGGAATGGAAAAGAAGGGCCACATTTAGGAGTGATGAGGGGTTAAAAGTGATGCCTGTATCTCTGGTTTGGGTGGATCTCACAGCTACTTTGCAAGTGATACAAAAAACACAGAGAGGGCTTCCCTGGTGGTACAGTGGTTGAGAGTCTGCCTGCCGATGCAGGGGACACAGGTTTGTGCCCCGGTCCGGGATGATCCCACATGCTGTGGAGCGGCTGGGCCCGTGAGCCATGGCCGCTGAGCCTGCGTGTCCGGAGCCTGTGCTCCGCAACGGGAGAGGCCACAACAGTGAGAGGCCCGTGTACCGCAAAACACAGAGAAGCAGCTGGGTTGGGGAGAGGATGTGAAGATATAGGTTGTACACTTTGAGTTTCCCTGGACTTGCAAGGTGTCAGTGGTTGGCAGCTGGCTGACTCAAAGGCTGAGGGGAGGCATTCTGGGCTGGAGACATGGATATGGGTATCATTATTGTAGTGATGATACCTTGAGAGGCAATGACATAATCCAAGGAAGAGTACGAAGAGCAAGCAGAGTGGGCTGAGGACAGAATTATAGTGAACACCAACATTATAGGGATGGAGAACTGTGGAGCACCATTTGGAAAGGTAGAAAACCCAGAAAATATAGCATGACTACAATCAAATTTGAGAGGGTCAGGTAGACACACAGTCTTGCACAATTAATACTCCTCTGTTATTAGACTTCTTTGGTAACATGTTGGGTTCAAAGTCTTATAAGAACTACCTTGACTTCCTTGACTGAATATATATATTTTTATATATATATATATTTATATATGTATTTTTCTTAAATATCATGTTTCATGACACGTAACTTTAAGCATTAAACGGATTTATTTTCCTTTTTGCCTGTAGACTAAAACCAAAGTATAAAGTGGGACATAAAAATGATCTTCCTATATCCCCTCATGTCGCACCCCTTTCGGTGAAAACTAGACTCATAAAACCTTTTGTTTGAGTCCTGGACTGAGTTTAGGTCAATTCTTCTTTTTAACTGAATCCATTCCATTTTCTCTCATCATCCTCAAAAGATGGTCCCTTCACTGCTTTTCACATTCTTTCATGAAATGTTTGTCCTAAATCTCTTTTATTTTGAGTGGCACTTATAAACTACAGTCTAGCATGGAGCAGATGTACTCATTTAATAGTTCGCTTTGATGGCTCCTTTAAGAGGCTTTATAATCTTTATATTTTACCTTTGGGTTTGGAATTTTATGCTCCTTTAACAGGTGTATTACCTTCATCAGATGTTTTCATTTTAAGCTGTTGACTTATAAACACATAGCCTGTGGGGATTGGTGTGCAGAAAATTTATTCACCTACAGAATTATTCTCCTATTCATTTTTGTATTTATTGCCGGGATATGCAGAGAAGCTTAAATTGATTGATAATGACGGTTCATTGGTAAAAATGACTCTTTTGATGACCAAATTAATTGTTTCTTCCAGTTGACAATGGGTTGGTGAAAGATCACTCCTGTTGAGAGGATTTTTAGAAAGTTAATTAAAAACAAAATGCTTTCAGGCCCATATTTAGTTCTCTGGGTTTTCATTTTAGGAGAAAATTGTGCTTACACATCTCTTCTGAGGACACTTGAAGGCTTGTCTTTTAAGCTATTTAATTGTTCAAGTAGTTCACACTTTTCGAAACATAATGTGTTTTGCTCGACACTGATGTGTTCTGATCTTCTCACCATGAGCCTATCAGGTTTCTATAAAAGAGAGGAAAGGGGGAGAACACTGTCCTTCTTTTGTTTGGTGTGTGAAAGAGATGGAGCAGGAGAGTCTTAAATGAAAACAGTGTGTGTCACCAAAGGGTTAATTAGTTCGGGCGGCCACATCCCTCGTGCCCTTTGGTGATGTGAGTGAGGATGGAATTCAGTGAGCATCTATGGTGAGGAAGTTGGTCCTGCCTGGGCTTGGTGCTTCATGGAAGTTTGTGCCTGCAAAGGCTAAACTGTCCCACAGCCTTGTGATTGGAGTCCTGTCTGAGAAAACAAATGGAATAAAAACTCTTCCTTTACTTTTTGCCTTAGAAATTTGGACATGTCTACTGTGGACATTAATTGAGCAACGCTTCCTCTAGGTAGCACGGATGGCCCCTGAAAATGGGGTAGGGAGTCTCCAAGGAGAGGTAGGGCACTTGTTTACACAGAGAGGGAGGCTAAGAAGTTTAGGACTGGCCCATTCGGTGTCCAACCTATTTTTCAGTATTACAAAATGGAGTTGATGGTCAAGTCGATCTTCTATGCCTAAGCGTCTTCAGCATAAAACCACTGTAAGTGATTCAGCATAGTTTGGTATCACTTCTACCTGTGCCCAGGAGAGTCCAGGACAGAGCCAGCCCTGAAATTGATTTACCCTTGCTTCCCAGACGCAGAAACGGCATCTGTCCTTAGTAAAGAAGGAGAGTGTAGGCCAATCCTGGAAGGAGATTTCATGATTTCTTCTTGAGTTCTGGGTTGTGTCCTCTTGAAGAAAACTATGTGGCTTCAACAAGAGCAAAAAGAATGAAAATATGAAGAAAGTGTTCAGGGTGGGTGTAGAATTAAGGAAAAGGAGGTGGAGAAATTATTTCAAAAGGAACTTTTTTTGGAAATATTTTATCTCAGGGGAAAGGTAGAGGGTGGATTTGATTCCTCTCTCTCTTTTCCATCTCAGGAAGTCAAGTTAAAATTTTGCTTCGGGTATAACTGGAGCATTTTTGGAAACTATTTCTAAATCTATGTTGATCAGGTTATACTCCTTTCTCCCCTTTATATTCTGACAGCTCTTTGATGTACTTCTTTTCTAGTAGTCACTTCTTTTTTTTTCGCCTCAAGAGTATTTGTTGATGATGCATATTCCCTATGGGACTGTGGATTCCTTGAGAGGAACATCCATATCTTATTCAGTTTTTTGTTTCCATCACTAGCATTTAGTCATTACACAGTAATCTTTCTCATATTAAGATCACTAAGTTCATTTGTTAAGTGAGTAAATAAATGAGTAAATAAATGAGTGATCGAGCAAGTGAAGAAGTTATAAAAGTAACAGATACTGGAATACAGTTGTTTTCAAGGGGGTGAGTCAAGCAAACGGCCACGTTCCTCAGTTGCCTCTTTTGACCTGTATATAATTTCAGGCTCTTGACTTAATTCCATACCTCAGTCTGCCCATTTATCCAGCGTCTTCAGAAATACTTCCCTAATGCTCGAAACCATGGTGAGACTCAGTTGTTAGAAGTAAGGAGCCTCCATATCTTTTTACCAAAAAACCCTGCTGTACTGGAGGTGCTTTTATTTTCAGAAAAAACAACCTGCGGTTGTACGGCACTGGAAGAGTTAACGGCAGCCACCAAAATGAAAACCAGGAGCTCGTGGGGAAAAGTCAAGAACTAGCAAACGCAATAGTTAGCTGATAAAATGTCTGCTTCAGTTTTGGCCACCTTCCTTGAACCTTGCCCCATCGCAGTGGCCCCCAGTTGAAGTGGCGAAGAGGCGTCAGCGATAAATCATCCTGCCAGGAAACAGCACAAACTTTAGTAAGTTACATGTGGAAGCCAGAGCGGGTACAATCATGGTGGAGCATGGACGAGCCAGCAGGCTTCCAGTGGGGTTGAATAGCCACGGGATGCCTTCGATTCATTCATAGATCGAACATGAGTCGGGTGCTTCTCATTGAAGCATTCCACTGTATCTGTCAGGAGTAAACCAGACAAACACATGGCGAGCTAAAATGCTGGCGGACTCCTTCACCTCAGACCCAGAGAGTTAGTGCCTTGCTGGGGATGACTGAAGTCAACTCCTGCTTTTATTCTCGGTTTGTTTTTAACATTAAAGAAAAAAATCAAAGGAAAGGGAACTAACTGCGCTAATAAAGCTAATCCTCTTAAAACATGACAGAGTTAAAAAAAAAATGAAGCCTAGCCATTGTGTGAACACGTCTACTCCCTGCTGTTACTGGGGGCAAGAAGGGAGGGCAAACCCCTGGATGGCTATAGAAATTCAGACCACACATGGGTGTGTACCTGCATATCTTGGCAAGAAAGTGAAGTCGTCTTAGAGATGCTCCTTTCTTTCTTTTTTTTTTTTTTTGGCTGTACACAGGCCTCTCACTGTTGTGCCTGCAGAGCACAGGCTCTGGACACACAGGCTCAGCGGCCATGGCTCACGGGCCCAGCCGCTCCGCGGCATGTGGGATGTTCGCGGACCGGGGCACGAACCCGTGTCCCCTGCATCGGCAGGTGGACTCTCAACCACTGCGCCACCAGGGAAGCCCCAACAGATGCTCCTTTCCTGATGCGATGGGATGTTGAGGGCTCCTCCCTGTCTTGCATTGCAAACCAAAGCTAAGAAATATACTCTGCCCCAGCTAGAATCAATTTCTCTTTAAGTGCCAAACACCCAGTCCATCAGGGGCCAATTTCTCTCATGCCTGATATTTCTTCCTTGCACCGAAGGATCTTTAGCGTTTGTGTATTGTTTCTCCTATCAGACTGCAAATTCCATAAGGTCAAAATCCAGATCTGATTATCTGGGTATCCTTCCGTGCTCTGCCTACCTTCTAGTATGATAAGAATATTTCACAAACATTGTGGATAGTCAATAAATATTTGTGGAATGAATGAATGATATTATTCCCTGTCGATGGGTCATAAGCAAGGCTCACACACTTAGAAAGTGCTCTCTAACATTTCTAGCATCACATTATAATTTGGGGGCTGGCAGAGGCCTTCTGTTTAGGCGAAGGCCGTATTTTCCTTGAAACCACGGAATTATTATGATTGCTTTCAGGATTTGCAGCAACATGGGTGGACCTAGAGATGGTCATACTGAGTGAAGTAAGTCAGACACAGAAAGACAAATATCATAGAATATTGCTTATGTGTGACATCTTTAAAAAAATTTAAAAAAGGGTGCAAATGAACTTATTTACAAAACAGAAATAGAGTCACGGATGTAGAAAACAAATTTATGGCTACCAGGATTGAACTTCCTTTTGAAAGCTGAGTCCAAATAGCGTTTCACCCCAACGAATACGTGAAATGTGCCCCTGTAAAACTGTGCTTGTATTCAGTTGGCTCCACGTTCCTTTGATAATAAATTCCAGAGAAGCCCCACACAGAGTGTGCTTATCTCGTTAAACCCTCCCCTCCCACCTGCCGGCCTGATGGGATCTGAGCACTTTCAGACGGTTCCGTGGTCGCCAGTGAAATGTCAAACAAACTGGTGTTCAGGGTGCCCCGGGGGACTTTTCATGAGGTGCTGTCTGGCACCCCGGAGTCGGCCCAGCAGTGTGGTGTTTGTGTTTAATGCAAGGACAGCCAAGTCGGATCCCACGGCCGACCTGGCTCAGGCTGAGAACTGGAGATGCCGGGAGAAACATAGTTTTAAGTTACAAGGTGTTTCACTCTCATGCACTTCTCTGTGTGGAGACCTTCTCAGGAGTCGAAGAATCCCTTCTCATTCATTCAGTGCAAATCCTTACACACTCCACTCCTGTCTCCCCAACACACACACACACACACACACACACACACACACACACACACACACACACACAGTTGGTTATCTGAGGACAAGCCTTGGGTTGTTTACCGGTTTCCCAGAATACAAAGTCTTGAAGAGTTGAATTGTGAATGTAATCTGATGAATCAAAGTCAGCCCCATTCCTCGGAAGAATGTGATGAGTGGGAGACAGGAATTGTTCCTTTGCCCGAAGCTCAAAGTGGAGTATCCCACTCCCTCCCCTCTGAGACGCAGGGTAGGAGGGGTGTGGGTGGGTGGCGTTCTTTTTATAGATGAACCCCTAGTTCTCCGGGCTGTGCCTTCCTGGTTGTTTACTTGGTGGGCAAGCCCGGGCTGGGTGGTGGAGCTGATGAATCCTCAGCAGAGCGTGAGTTCTGCCTGGGACAGGCTCCCCATTGCTGGGACTGGTTTGAACAACGGGGAGGAACCTCTTTATTGTTTCCAAACAGGAACCTGAGTCTGGTCTGGCTCTGGTCATTTCAATCGCAGGGCAAGCAGGAAGGAGGATTCTCGAGGCCAAGTTGTAGAGTACAGAGACTACATAAAAGAATTCCAGCCAAACTTGCCCCAACGTACCCATTTCTGAAGTTGAGGGAAGGTTGCTACTGAGGAGATGGGAAGAGGAGAGTTGGGGTGTAAGAGGAAAAGATTAGAAGAATGATTGCAGCGTCCTTCATTGACAAGTTTAGGGTTTGGGGGAAAATGAAGATTTGGTTTGTCCAAGCGCTACTTAAAACGAAAGGATTATGGTATTTATGCCTGAATCAAATTCCCCGGGGGCAGGGGGCACTGCTTGCTCTCTCATGGCTTCCATTTCCTTAGTGCACTGCCAAGCTGCTGGCTGAGTAGTGTTTTCTGCATTTTGTAGTTTAGTGTTGAGGGATGGCAAATTAAAGTCTTGACCACAGTATAAACAAATTACCATTATGACGATTAACATCAATATTAACCTTGGTTCCATTTTCATCTTCTAAAATTTAGATAGATCAAGTCATAGTAGCCAGAGGTGCCTTTCTAGGTAAAAGACCTGAGAGATTACTGAGTTAGTTCATCACCTGCCACAGGAGAATACAGTCCCACCGGCAGAAGCTTCTCTGCCCTTGATCTTAACCCATTCCATTACACTTACAAAGCTGCTTTGAACATTTTATGTTTTATCTTTTAAAATCAATAGTTTTTGACAGATTGCGATGGGATTTCTTTATGCATCCCACTCTTCTGGCTGAGTTAAAAATTATGGTCTCGAAATGATTTCATTTACATTTGATCCTATGTGGACCTCAAGGGTCAAAGAGAACAAGTCGGACTCCTGGATCTTCGCTCTTAACCTCTCACCCACCACTGGTGATGCTCGCTTTCCTGTTTCCATTGTCTTGTTGAATACGTTGGCTTCTGTTACGTCCTCTTCTCAGGGTCTCTTATTAGCAAGCACTTTACAGTGCTGACTTGATTCTTCCAATCTGACTCAAATCTCAGGTACTTTTTCTTTGTCCTGCATTTACTCTCTATTCCCTCTGCTAAGCCGCTTTATCAGTGCATGAAAAAAGAGAACGTTCTGTCAATAACAATATTTTATCTAAGCTCCTGACCAATTAGTATAAAAGCCATCACTCAAAGCCTATTTTCTATTAGTAAGAGGGTTGACTTTTCTTAAGGGCTGAAGCAAGAGGAGAAAATCACCTTTCATTTATTAGGAAGTTAGAATAGAGAGCGAGCGAAGGCTGAGCTGCCTGTGAAGAGGATTCACAATTCACTTCTTTTTCAAAGAAAAAACAATATCTTCCTTTCTTAGATGAAAAGAGATATTTCAAACAGCAAAAGTTTTCCTTCAAGCCAAATATCCTCTAAGATACGTAGAATCATTGAATGCTAGGGTGATTTGGGAAGTTAGAGATTTTCTCTTGCCACCGCTCTATTTTAGGGATGGAAAAACTGAGGCTTACAATAGTTATATAAATTTATACAAAGTCTTGTATATGGTAAGGGGAGAATTAGGATAGGAAGCCAGGTTTTTAGGGCTCTGAGATTGGTCCTTTCCCCATGCAAGCATACAAAAAAATAATTGTGTACTTTTGACATAGCCAGCAGGGTGCTTAGTGCTGTAGGGCAACAGAGAATGAAGGTAAAAGGTTGCTGCTCTCAGGGAGCTTTATGATTTTAGATAAAAATTAGATATATTCAAATGAAGAAACTGGAGAAGGGTGAAGCTCGGCATAGAAGCAAGTGCTAGATGGTGCAGTGTGGATGGGGGCAGCACTCAATATTAACCATGTTGGGTCATGGTTTATGGAATAGATGAGTCCTCAAATAACTCACAAAGAACCAATAGAATAGTTATCCAGAGAGAACAGCCCAGAACAGAGGAGCAGGGTCAGCATGATATATATGGAATAGGAATGGCAAGTACTTGACACACAGGCCGCTTGTCCCACTCTTTATTCATGGCAGACATTACTCATTGATCGTAGAAATTTTCCCAATGCTTAGACATGGTTGAATTTTTTTAAGCAGTGAATTTCTGGTAGCCATTATGAAATAGGCAGGAGACAATGAAATCTATTTGTTAATTTCCACGTTAGGATAGAAATATCTTCCTGGTTAGAGTGATGAGCTCCTATTTTAATATTAGGAAATAAAAACACACAATCTCTGTCTTTGACAGTCATGAATAATACTTGTCATGATGACCCATTCATTGTTAAGGGATATGGAATGTTTATGTATAATCTATTTGAATTTAAATCATTTTTTGGTCATGTTGGACCTTTCCAAATCTAGTGCTTACTGCAGTGCCTGGTATATATTGGGCATGCAGTAAATATTTGTTGAATGAATGAAACTCACAGTGAAGTTAATTGTAGCCTTGAAGAGGTGAAAGGCCAGAGTTTTATGAGCTGAATCCATCCAACTCTTGCTGGGACCTGAGCTAGGATGTAGAATATTCACAATATATCGCAATGCACAACCACTTTCTTCTGTAAAATTGGTATAAACACGGCCCTCTGTTTCCTGCCATGCACATTTGCTCTAAGTCACAACATTAATTAGTGGAGAAAATTTATTGTAAAAAAAAGAGTAGCAATTCTAAATTACTTGTTTTCATGCATTTGGATGCCCTATCCAACTCCACTCTACCAGAAATAATTTGGCACGTTTTATTTTCAGAGAATACATTGGCACTTTTATTTTCATTTCAGTTATTAATCAATGAGATTGTAAAATACATGAGATCAAGGACTTCAGACATTATTTCAACTGCTCACCCACAAG
Source organism: Stenella coeruleoalba (assembly GCF_951394435.1). Lineage (NCBI taxonomy): Eukaryota > Metazoa > Chordata > Mammalia > Artiodactyla > Delphinidae > Stenella > Stenella coeruleoalba. Next base: position 50,233,186 of record NC_137149.1, on the reverse strand, counting down.
TGAACAGCATTTATTAAGCATCTACTCTTATGAGGCGTTCTTTTAGGCAAAGGTGAGGCTACATAGAAGGACAGGACATAGTTTCTAATCTCAAGGAACTCAGAACATAGGAGGGGCGATGATGTAAATTAACACAGCTACAAAATCTGCCATTTACAACATGGATATTATAAGTTGTAGCTACGCAGTAAATGCTGGTAGATATCACTTTATATCCTCAACTTGGAGTGAACAAATATATTTCATCTCTCTTGTCTGTTCCAATTGTTTCATAATGTTTACTTGGAATTCATTATCAAAAAAGATTCTGAAGCCATGGGAAGATTCTGAAAAGGGTGGCAATCAGTGAGCAGTGTCAGTCTATGAGCAAAGGAGAGTGAGGTGGCAGGTGCCAGGAAAGGACACAGGCTTTGTACTGAGAAGCGGCTCTTTGGGACGTTCATTCCCTAACGTCTCCCCCTACTTCTGATTTAGTAGTTGTTGATTTTCCTGTTCAGACATAGGATCCCTAAATGCCATGCTTTTTTGAATGATGGTGTGAATACAATTTGATCAAAGCATCATTTCCAGGGGATTAAAGAAATAGTGAAAAAAAAAGACCTTTCAAAAGTTTAATGGTGATGTCTAGGGCTTCCCTGGTGGCACACTGGTTGAGAGTCTGCCCCGGTCCAGGAAGATCCCACATGCCGTGGAGGAGCTGGGCCCGTGAGCCATGGCCGCTGAGCCTGCGCGTCTGGAGCCTCTGCACCGAAACGGGAGAGGTCACAACAGTGAGAGGCCCGCGCAAAAAAAAAAAAAAGTTTAATGGTGATGTCTAGATATTTATTTTAAAAATAATGATAATGATAGCTAACATTTGTATATTACTCTGTAGTTTACCAAGCACTTTCACAAAGTGGAAACAACCTGTCTGTGAATGGAGTGTTGGCTAAAAAAATCAAGGCACTTTCATACAATGGAATACTAGGCAGCTGTTATACAGAATGATGTAGATCTTTATCTGCTGATATGATATAACACCCATGATAAGTTTTAGAAAAGCAGGTCTATTGTGCGTGTCTAATGCCCTTTAAAAATTATATTTGCACAGACATCTATATTTGTATGTAGATGCAGCATTGAAAGCAATCTGGAAATTTATACAAGAAAATGCTAATAGTGGTTGTCACTGTTTACTGGGATATAGAAGACTTTTGCTTTCTCCTTTCCATCTTTGTGCATTTTCTGAAAAACTTACGATGAACATGTGCTACACTCATGAAAATAAACAATAAGTCCTCCATTAAAAAACAAGCACATTACCATATATTAAGGTCACTTGATCCTTACGACCACTCCAAGGATAGTTATTATCCATGCTTTGCAAATGAGGGGCACAAGTTCAAATTAACTGCCAGTACTTAGTTTTACTGTGTCAGGCAATATTCTGATTGATTTACACATATAAACTCATTTAATTATCACAGAAATCTTTTGAGGTAGGTCCTATTATTATCTGTATTTTACAGATGAAGAAATTGAGGCACAGAGAGGTTAAGTACATTGTCAAAGGTCACACAGCTTATAAGCTTATAGAGCCAGGATTTCAAACGAGTTTGCTTGACTCCAGAGTCCACGTGTTTCACAGTGATGCTGTGCTGCCTGATAGAAGGTGCAGGGTGGGAGGAGGTAGCCTTGGTAGCTGAAATGAGCTCTTCTGGCTCCAAATTCTGTTCCCTTGTCACTACACGTTTGCATGTGCCTCATTTTATGCTTGCCGTGGACTGTCAGCCCATTATCTCCCCATCCCAACGTGGCCTCATAGCCTGGTATAATTTATTTAGGGGACCTCATGATAAATTTCTGCTGGAATTCAGTATTGAGAAAAAAATCACTCTTGGCTACATGACAACACTTATCCATATATAACCTACTATGTGCCAGGCACTGTTCTGGGAACTGAGATAAAATAGTGAACAAAAAACTCCTGTCCTCATGAACCTTACATTCTAGTGGAAGGGGACAGAAAATAAGCAAAAGATACAAGTTTAGAAAATTGGTAAATGCTATGAAGAAAAATATGGAAGGAATAGGGATAGTAATGGCTGAGCAATGGGAGTAGGGGTGAGGTTACAATTGTACTGGAGAGGTCAGGGAAGTCCTGTTTCCTTTTGTTGAATAATGAATGTTTATCTAACCCAAACACTTTTTGATTTTTGTCCAAATGGCCAGGAAACTCAGAAGTAAATTCAGAACTCAGTTACAAAAAAAGTAGTGCATTCCAAGTATATACCTAATGTTTAATTCCTGACTCCTCTTAACCTGACTTGATGTGGTTTTGATTTTTATAGTCTTGTTTTATGTGTCTAACTTCATATGTAATCCTGAATCCCATTTTTAGAAATAGATAGGATATACATTTTAAATATCAAAGAAATGAATAGAGTCAATGAAAAGTACAAGAGAAACCAAACAACCAATTTTCCTTGAGTTCAAAGGAATCTCCCCTTCTTTTTTCTCATACTGACTGTTGAATAATCTCATTTCTGACTTGATTGGGGACTCTTCGTTTATTACTTTTATTGCTTTCTCCCCAATGCCCATGACCCTCTCTCTCTCTCTCTCTCTCTCTCTCTCTCTCTCTCTCTCTCTCTCTTTCTCTTTCTTTCTCTCTGACTCTGTCTCTATCTCTGTCTCTCTCTCTCTTTCCAAGAAGGTTTAGACTTGTGTTTCTTGGCTAGAATTGGTCTTTTTCTTTTGAGATACAAAAATCTTTCCTCTTTTATTACTATAACCTTTTTAAGTGACTGTGAAACTTCCTAGGACCATGGTGATACTTGGCAGGAGTTGTGGATGCTGGTGGATATTGTAGTTTCCTAGAGTAATTAAAACTACATTTATTTACAAGGCTTCATTTAGGAGCTGTTGCAATCTATAGTTGGTGTTAATTGATGACAAATTCAAGCTATTTATCAATAATGTAAGATATTTATGTCAACATCTTCTGTTGTTATGCTCACACCTTTAACTTTGCGATCTTGAGAAACAAGACTTTATGTTAACATTAGTGCCTGGAAGGTGACTGAAAACACTGGTGTTGACTGACATCCCAGGCGTCTATGTTTGGTTCAGGCAATGTTGACCTGCAGTTAACGTGGTAACTAGTCCTTAGTCACGAAAAAGAGAGAGTTTTGTTTTTAAATATAATTTTGAAGATCTGTCTATCATGCATGTTAACAATATTTTTCTTTGGTTATTTTTCTGGCTTAAGGATAGGATAAAACAACAAAGTGTTTGGGATTAACTGATACACACTACTTAAAGTAGATAAATAGCAAGGACCTACTGTATAGCACAGGGAACTATATTCAATATCTTGTAATAACCTATAATGAAAAAGCATATGACAAAAAATAGATAATGTATAATTGAATCACTTTGCTGTATACCTGAAAATACCACAACATTGTAAACCAACTATACTTCAATTAAAAAAAAGCAAAAACACCCCACTCTCAACACATTTCTGTTGGTTGTGTTCATAATCATATTCCCAAGTTTTTGTGAAGTTTTGGAGGTGGCATCTTTATGCTTATGACAAGGCCTTTGCAAGACTGTGGGTGTCACATAGCCTGATATTGTAGTTGTTTGTGGATACGTCAGTGTCTTCCACTAAATTTAAGGCAGAGATTAGGTGTTAATCACATAAATTGGTGCTTAACAGAGTGCCTTCTAGATGGTCGGTGATCAACAACTCTTTGAAGAGTAAATATGAGAATTTATGCCCATGTGATTGTCTTATAGGAAAGATATGGAAAACACATACCTGATTCCCTACTGGTATAAGGAGAATCTGTAAATAAAGTAAAAGGCTTAGAACATGCCTGAAATACAGTAAGTGATCAATATAATTTACCCATTATTAGTATTATTTATTATACTATCTGAGTATTCCCAGGGCATAGCAGAATGTATGGCACGGAGTTCACCTTAATAAAGATTCATTTAAGAAAGAACACATGAATGAATGAATGAATGAATGAATTCCAGAAGAGGTTTGGTATCCATTCTGTGAGCTTGCCCAGCACCTCCTGCATGGCTTAACTCCAATATATTTTACTAACATATTATACATGTTTATTCATCGGCTCACTTACCAGCCTGTGGTGCTCCAAAGGGAAGATATCTTCTTTATCTCACAGTCTGAAGGCCAGCACAGCCTGTGGCATGTGGCAGGTTCTCAGTGCCTGCTTTATGAACGGATGCGTGTGAGGATGGGTGCTTGAATACATACCTCCTCCATGATGTTCTGTTAGCTCAGAAGAAAAAGAGTTTGGGTGGATACCAATAGGAAAAAATATCCTACCTTGCTGTACATAGCTATAGAATTCTAGCATTCATTCCTTTCCAACACATGTTTTTTAAGTTGTTTAGTTACCGTTTTAGACCTATGGACATAATGTGAACAATTGTCTTCATGGAGAGTGTGTTCTAAATATCTCTGTGCTTCGGTCCTAATTTACTTTTGAAATTACATTAAAAATTATATTCCTGAGCTTCTAGACATTTCTCCGGTTGGTCTCCTACTGTTGAAGGGCCTACATTCTATATGCTCATTTATTACATGGCAGAGGGGAGAGAGAGGTTGAGAGAGATAGAGACAGAGATAGGGGGTGGGGGGAAAGGGAAGTCATTGACTATTAGTCATTGACTAATTATAGTTTAACATGTGTTTCTTGATTAAATTAGGAGGGGAGGGGGACGGAAAGAGAAAGGCATTTGAAGAAATTGGTACACACGATCGGGAAGGTTGTCAGCCTAAAATCTACAGATCTGTTGGGCAGGCTAGCAGGATGGAAACTCAGGCAGGATTTTTTAGGTTACAGCCTTGAGGCAGAATTCCTTCTTCTTAGGGCAACCTCAGTTTTTGGTCTTATAGCTTTCAATTTATTGGATGAGGCCCACCCACATTATGGAGGGTCATCTGCTTTATTTAAAGTCAACTGATTGTAGACGTTAGTTACGTCTACAAAAGAACTTCACAGCGACACCTAGATTAGTGTTTGAGCAACTAGGCACCATAGTCCAGCCGAGTTGACACACAGACAATCAGAATATTATCTTTTATGATCCTTATAGAATCCTCCTCAAGAGCCTAGGCACAGTGAGCCCTGTTTTACAGAAGGCACAGAGAGCCTTCAGACCTTTCCTCAGGCCATGTGGCTCTGAGCCAAGGTCAGTGTCAGAGTGGAGGGTGTGAGGTTCTCTCTGTACCATGTTGCCTCTCAGCCTGGCCTAGCAACTGAGAACCCACTTTTGAAAATGCCATCTCTTCACCTGGAATTCCCTCTCCCTCTCTTTGTTTAAATCTTTTCTAAGACATTTTTCTACTTTAAAAAGTAGTTCTGGGGCTTCCCTGGTGGTGCAGTGGTTGAGAGTCCGCCTGCCGATGCAGGGGACGCGGGTTCGTGCCCCGGTCCGGGAAGATCGCACATGCCGCGGAGCGGCTGGGCCCGTGAGCCGTGGCCGCTGAGCCTGCGCGTCCGGAGCCTGTGCTCCGCAACGGGAGAGGCCACAACAGTGAGAGGCCCGCGTACGGCAAAAAAAAAAAAAAAGTAGTTCTGCATACTGGGTATCTTTTCAAATGAATCCTGATGATCTCTTTGTGGTTTAGTCTTTCCATTTTGTGATTATGCAGTTTGTGATTGTGTACATTTGGGGACAGGCAGTTCCTGAACAGCCCCTAGGATTGCACATCTTTAAAAATAGATGCTTTCCAGAATCCATTCCTATGCATTTTAGTATATATTTCTTTCTTTTTTTTTTTAAATTTTATTTATTTATTTTATTTAGTTATTTTTGGCTGTGTTGGGTCTTCGTTTCCATGTGTGGGCTTTCTCTAGTTGTGGCGAGCGGGGACCACTCCTCATTGTGGTGCGCGGGCCTCTCACTGTCGCGGCCTCTCCCGTTGCGGAGCACAAGCTCCAGACACGCAGGCTCAATAATTGTGGCTCATGGGCCTAGCTGCTCCGCGGCATATGGGATCCTCCCAGACCAGGGCTCGAGCACGTCCCCTGCATTGGCAGGCAGACTCTCAACCACTGCGCCACCAAGGAAGCCAAGTATATATTTCTTGATGAAATAATTTGTATTCATGTATCATAATTTTTCTAGTCCACGGTGGACATTGTCAATCTTTTGTCCAATTGGAAAATCATTGATTAATTATAGTTTAACATGTGTTTATTGGTTAAATACATGATCATTTATCCCAGTTTATCAACAGTTAACAGCAGATTTTGTCAGATTGATGGCCCGTTAGGAAGATCATCAGGTAACTATCAGAACTTGTTGGTGTCATTATTTATATCAGGACTCTAATTGTATATCATGTCTGTCATCTCAAGATTTCACCACAAAACATGTGAACCCATATTAGAATTATTTAAGTTCACATCTCTATCCCCACAAGATCATAAACTCCTTGTGAGAGGATAGATTGTATTTTACTCATAATTGTGAGTAAGATCAGTAGAAAATATTATCTTGACAATCAGAAGAGGACAAAGGCGATGATTTCCACTGGGTGTGCCCCACACTGCGCTAGGCACACAGAGAATGATTTCACAGAAGGGAAGATGGGAGAAAGGCTCCTGATGACGCCTGCTTCTCCTTCCCCACTCTCTTCCAGGCAGCCTGGCTTGCCCTGTTCTTTGTCCAACAGATTCCTCTTGTACAGCTGCTCCAGACTCAGAGATTCCATCATCCCTATTAAACTGTGGGCTCTGTGAGGCCAGCAGCCAGATCTAATTCAACTATGTAGCTGTAGCGCATCACACAGCTTTAGTTAGCAAAGATTAAAAACTTTGTCAGGCAGCAGAGGGAGGCAATTTAGTGTAGAGGTTAACAGGCTGCCCAGGTTCAAGTTCCAACCTTACCATTTGTTAGATGTGTAGATGTATTAACTTTTTGTGTCTCTTTCTCCATCTGAAAAAAAAAGGATAAGAATAGTTCCTATTTCATAAGATAATATGTATAAAGCACTTAGAATGGTAGTGGGTACGTGATGGACCTTATACATTCAATTGTATTTTTTTAAGAAAACCACTTATTTCCGTTTTAAACTACTTTTGATTTTCTATCTCTGGTCTAGTTACTTCCTAGAATGTTGTGGGTTAAAGACTGATTTCCAATAATATCACATAAGCAGCTGTGTCCTACCACCTGCTTGAGAGCCAGATCTTGGCTCTCACCGCCTTTCGTATTTCTTTGTATTTCCCTTAGCAGTTAACACTGGACTTTGTATGATTTATCATTTGTCACCAGGACTTTTTATTTTCTAGTCCCCTTAGTTTTGGGGAAAACTAAAATTTAACCAAATATCTACAGATGCCACTCCAGGTATCTGATCCTTACATTCTCCATGAGGGCATTGGTGTCATCCTTATTTTATAGAGACCCAGGGAGATTAAATATCAATATCTTGACTCATTTCAAAGAGTCTGGAAGTATCAGAGCCTGGTTCTGTCCTCAGGTCGGCCTTCATTTAAATCTCTCCTTCATTATCCTTCCTCCTTCTGCCTTTCACCCTTCTGGGGTCTCAGCAGGTACCCCCACCATCCCAGAGCTAGAGGAATCCACATGCTCTTTTCCGGTCACGTATGCCTCTTGCAATCATTTATTCGGGATCCCAGAACTTTTATTGGAGGGCCCACGAATGGACGGGCAAGGTCCTGGCAAACCACATCTCTGTTTTCCTTTATTTGCATGTTGGCAAGCATACAGGATTACCCAATACTACACTAAGCTAGTGAGTAGGGCACTCAGCAAAGCAGGGCACACATGCAAGGGCATCAAAATGTCTCCTTTGAAAGATGATTACGTTTGTTTAAAAGAATGAAATAGTGCCATTTGCATCCAACATGGATGGGCCTAGAGACGATCATATTAAGTGAAATAAGTCAGACAGAGAAAGACAAATATTGTATGATATCACTTATATGCGGCATCTAAAGAAATGATATAAATGAACTTATTTACAAAATAGAAATACACTCACAGACACAGAAGACAAACTTATGGTTACCAAAGGGGATAGTGGAGGTTGGAGGTGGAAAGGGGGAGGTAAATTAGGAGTTTGGGATTAACAGATACACACTACTATATGTAAAACAGACAAACAACAAAGACCTACTGTACAGCACAGGGAACTATATTTGATATCTTGTAATAACCTATAATGGAAAAGAATCTGAAATCACTTTGCTGTACACCTGAAACTAACACAACATTGTAAATTAACTATACTTCAATTTTAAAAAATGGTTAAAAAAGTGATCATTGGAAACAGCTATTGTGACAAAGGTTAGAACCCTACTAGGCTTCTCTATACATATGTAATTTAGTAATTAGTCTACTTTTTATTTTGAATTACATGTGGGGCAGGAGCCTCTAAGGTCTTCACAGTCTGGATGTTTATAAAGTGAAATAGATCTGTTTTCAAGTCCCTAACTGATCACTATCTCTTCTCCCTCAACACACTTTCTATTGTTCTGTTCACATGTGAGTGTATTAATTGATTGTGAGTCTGACCTTCCACTCACTCTTGGACTATAAGAAGTTTCAGGGCAGAGAGTTATACAGTCTTATACAAGTTAAGTACCTGGCATGTTGCTGGACCATCTTTTGGATAGTAGTGGATACTTACTGATTTGTTGACTTGTAACACCTGGCTGTTTCCCCTTTAATCTTGCATTCTACATGTTTACAGATATGTATTTTCCCAGACAGGTGGCTAGGTGTAGAGAGATTGGTGATGTGTGTCTTCCTCTTTGCCTCGGCATCATGACACTGACATTGTCCTTTGACCCCAAGTCTTTGAGCAAGGATTTTAAGTTTTTTAATTTTTTTGCGATACGCGGGCCTCTCACTGTTGTGGCCTCTCCCATTGCGGAGCACAGGCTCCGGACGCGCAGGCTCAGCGGCCATGGCTCGCGGGCCCAGCCGCTCCGCGGCATGTGCGATCTTCCCGGAGCGGGGCACGAACCCGCGTCCCCTGCATCAGCAGGCGGACTCGCAACCACTGCGACACCAGGGAAGCCCAGGACTTTCAGTTTTAACTGTAGCCTTTAGGATCGACTTTATCTACCTTTACAAGGTGGGAAGATTGTGAACAGTTAGTATTTAGTAGGCAGAATTCCTGTGGAGGAGAAGGAAGTCCATCTCACACCCTTTGACAAGTCTTAAGTTACTGTCTGAGACTATAAATAACGACTATGGACATGAATCGCAGAGACGAATCCTTTGTGGATAATTTTCCAAGCAGTAAGGTGTTTTCTTTCCACTTCCCTCTTCCCCTTTCAAGTGGTGATGGTTACTGATAATATTTAGAAAAACAATATATAGATTCTGAGAATACATTTCTTCTCTGCTATATCACCAGTTTAATTTATTTTACTTATTTTAACCTCTGGGCATTTCTACGGTAACTTTATGATGCAGATATTCAGAGAGGGCTTTGGTGCATATAAGTAATCCAACTTTCACGTTTTCCTTGTTTTTGTTTGTTTGTTTGTTAGTTTTTATTTTCCGCACTTCACCTATTTCTGCATTTTCAAAATTTTGATTTTTCATATTTAGTCCTTAATAATTTTGCCTATAAATAACAAAAGAGATGCTTGGAGTTGGAAGATGTAGACATTGCCTGTCACTCGTTCTTTTGAAGCAAGTGACATTTGGTAGCAATTTGTACTATCTCTTTCCTCATTTACCCAAACTGGCAATGACTAAAGCATCGGCGATAAATCCAAATATCAAATTTTTTTCCATTTAAAAGTTTACAAGATTTTTCTTTCACAGGAATCTTTGATCTTTAAAAATGCCTCTCTTTTATACGTTGAGTTGGGACTTACTTTATCCTCCAAGCAGAGTTGTCATTTCTTCTCTCCCTTCAGTAAGTGGGCAAGGCACCCCAGAGAAGGAAGCATGAGTCCTGGTTCTTATACACCTTTGTGTATTCATAAATCTCAATCTCTACTCCATGGACTAAAAGGTACAAAAACTTTATTGCATATAATTTGCTTTAAAATGCTTTAGGAAAGGAGGGAGAAGGAGTGAGAGGACAGAGAAATAGCTGAATCTGAGAAATCTGAAAAGTGAGGCAAGTGGGCATTTGTGTAGCTCCCCCTGTAGGTGAGGCATTCATTTTGTATGCCCCTTACTTACACCCCTTCAGCTTTTCCTGTTGAATCCCTGTGATAAGCCTGGGAGGTAGGCATTATGTCCATTTTCTAGATGGGAAAATGAAGGCACAGAGAAAATAAGTAGTTCGGCTCTTGGGATTGAGATGAAATGTTCTGAAGTGGCTTCGTACTCATGTCTGTGTCTGGTGCGCCTTGCTGAGGGCACAGCCTTCACAGCCAATGTATTCTGCGTCCATCGGAATTAGATTTTGCTTCCAAGTGTTTGTTCTTAGCAGCATAACTTGCATGCCTAGAAAGGGATCACGAATGTGAACTTGGCTTAATGCTCTTTTAGAAAGTGAGTTTCTCCTTTTTAAATCATCGCATTCAGACCAGACCTCAAAATATTACAAAACCAAAACATGCAACTTTCATTCCTACTCAGTTATAATCAGTGTGGTTTTGATATTTTTTTAGGTGTGGTGGTGACGGTAGCCATGGGGATTTCAGAATTAATAACACATGCCTACCTCCCCAAGTGGCCATAGGCCATCCCTGTTTGCCTCTGTTCTTCTAGGCTCCAAGAGGTGTGAGCGTATCAAAGGACACAGTCTCATTCTGGCTTTGAATTCTGGGCTATTTACTTGGGAACCTGCCCCATTGAATGATGGCCCTCTAGTCCACCAGGTGACCCAGGTACTTTGGGTCTTAGTTATAATTGTTTTAAGACCAGAGCTGCAAGGTTCTGCAAGCTTACATTTTTTGGGGGTAAATGCATTCAGTGGAGTTTGTTTTATTTCTTTTTCATAAATCAGAGGAGATTAGAAAACCATATTTTTTAGCTCCCGTTTCTGAAGACTAGTACCATGATGAGTTTTGAATGGCCCTGACTCATGCTACCTTTCTGTATTTGGCTGAACTTCCAAGCAAAGGCTATAAAATTATAAGTTTATTCAATTATTGGTATGAAGAGTCAAGCTTAAGGTGTATTTACTGAGTCCTGTTCTAGAGTGAGATAAGCATATTGTTTGTACTTCATGGGATAGATTTGTATAGGAACAGATATGTGGCATGGAAAACATTTTTGTAATATGGTTTGCCATGTGGTCCTAAGATGTGTTCCAATCTGACTTTCGTTTGCAATCGCCATCTTCAGAAGGAGTCTAAATTTCATTTAGGGAGAAGAGTGGCATTATAATAAGGGCTCCTTTTTCTCTGGGGGTGCTGTCAGTGATCTGAATCAGACATCTCAAGTTAACTTTAGAGGTTAATCCACAGAGAAAGGGACGTTCTTTTAAATGATTTGTCAAATCACATTCAAAGAGACCTGTGGTGTGCCTACTTTTGACCAGAGCAGGGTGCCATGTGTTGGCTGTGATCCTGTTTGAGTTCTGCCTTTTCTTAATTTCCCTGGCAGTTTTAGCTAGATGTGTGTGGTGTTTTTACTTTCATTCTGAATGGGAAGCTATGGTTCCCTTCTGATTCGTGGAGAGATTCCTAGATGTCTAACTTACGTGACTTTGGGGCACAAGCAAAAATGCCATTTTTCTGCACAGTCTGCAGAATGTCTGGAGTCAGACAAGACTGACTTTAGGTCCCAGGTCTCCTACATACCAGCTTTTTGTCTTTAGAAAAGTTACTTAAACTTTAAGATTCAGTTCCTAGAACTGACATAATAATAGTACCTGCTTCTCCTGTTGGTGCAAGAACTAAGTGAGATGATCCACAAAGCTTCTCAGCACAGTGCTTGGCATGATAGCAAATATCACCAAATGTTGGCCATCGTTTTTTTTTTTTTATTGCTGCTATTTTGACTGTAGCTCAGAGAGGTATGGACTGTGAATGTTAGAAGTAGAATGTTCTCTAGAAGCAGAAAAGAGTCTGTTCTTTGAAAGCTGAAGAAGGAGAGGGGGAGAAAGGAGCCCCGTGCTTCATTTCCCATCCTTCAGACTTGTTTATTACAGTGGTAGGTTACCATGGAAACTTTTGGGATTAAGATGGCATTATTGAGTTAAGCATTCAATAAACACCTCAGGAAAGCAAAGCTAAGACATGTATGCCCGCCATAAGTAGTTTTCAAATAAAAGGGTTATTTGGGGGCAAAGACGGGATGGCAGCTTACTGACTTTCTTATCTCATGGAGTTTCCTGAGAGAATGATGATCAAGAGTTGAAACTGTGATTGTCACCTTGCTTCTGCCCCTTTGAGGCCATTCCGTCAAGTTGTCAGTAGTTACAGCCAGAATTTCAAAATGGGAAGCTGCTCTTTACGTACCAGGGAGTGTGGCTTTCCAAAATAGATTCCAAAGTCGAAAAGAACTCTGAGTGTTTTTCGAGAAGGGTTGACCTCCTTTCATGCCACTTACTGTGAATTAAAGCTGCGAGGGAGAACTAGTTTGGGCATGTGGTACAGCACTTAGAGCCGCCGCTGCCAGGGAACAAGATTTGTGTTTCTAAGGAGATACAACAAAAAGGAGAATGCTTCAAGAGCCAGAGGCTGTCAGAGTGTAAAAGTATCTATGTTCAGAAAGGGAAACAGAAATTGAATTAAGTAATTTTATACACAAGTTACAGGGTGCCCTTCTGCTAATAATTCTTAAATGCAAAAGCAAATAGTTGTGGTCACAAAGGGCTTAGTACATCTCAGCTGATTTGAGTTCTCAGACTTGAACTGGATGTAATTGGTATTAAACTGCTCTGTGCATGTGATTTTCAGATGGTCTGACTCTTGTCTGTCATTTTGTTGGGCTGTATTAGTAACAGGGACATATTCCAGCAGAGGTTTAGGCAGCCACTTGACAACGAGAGGAGGGGAACTCTCCAACCAGAGCAGCAAAACAGAATCCTCAACCAGTGTCTTGAATGCCAATTTCAGCCCGTTTGCCAATGTTTAATCAGTGTTTAGCATGGAAGGATGCCCTGGATGGGTTCCTTCGATAAAGTATCATCACAGGACAGAAATCACAGGGAGAGTGCACCAAAGAAAAATTACAGTACAGCTATATTTACTTAGTGCCTCTGCAATGGGGTTTTATTTTCCACAGTTGGAAAGGGAACCACCTGTCTCAACTGCTGATGTCAGAGAGCTCCCTCGAGACACAGGGCTGTTGGAAAGCACATGATACTGTATATATTTGCTCTTACGTCCGTATCAGGCTAAGGTTGGGTTTCAGATTTGTGCCCTATTGTGGAGTTCATTGAGCAGTGACTCTGAGGTGCCCTCCCACGTCATCATGCCCTTGTGAATTAAAAAGTAGCGTGTGTGAGCCCCCGTCGTGAGTGTTCCCTCAACTTGCCATGCAAGTATTTACACTGCAGTAAAATGAATGACACGCATCTTGGGGGTTCGCATTTATGGACTCGGTTCTGAAAGTGAGTATCAAGAGGCATGATCTCTGTCCCCAGACTCCTTCTGGTGTCTTGGCTTTTGTTTTCTTTCTACTTATCAGGATTTAAAAAATACATATATAGATATCTGTCTATCTATATCTATCTGTCTGTCTCAGATTTGGAGGTTTTATGTGTAGATTGTTAAAGAGGCAAAAAAAAAAAAGAATAGGATGTGCCTGTCTTTTTCATTTTTATTTATTTATTTAACTTTATTTTTTGCTTAGAGCATGTCAGTGTGGGGAAATTGTTATAGAATGAATGAATGCCTAATGCCTGATTTGGAAAGGCTGGATAGTATGACCGTACAATTTCAAGGCATCTATTGAATTATTATTATTTATTATTGTTTTTTAAGATGTTCAAGAGTTGTATAACCACTGCTCCAGTCCTTTGTACCTAGGGGATAATCAGGCCTTTTAAACATGGTTCCTTAAGGCAATGGAGGGCCATCATATTGCACAACTCCAGGGGGCACCATTTCTGTCGTAGTCATGGACTCACGCTTGTACTATCCTGATGACTATATGTCCAGTCCCAGAAAATATGATGCTATTAACATTACTCAGACATTCCATAAAAATAGAATTGTTACCAACAATTGCAGAAGGCATGCTATTAGTGAAGTTCATTATTTTATTAGTGTCACGCATCTGAATTTGACTGTCTTTAGCAACTTGCAAATTATATGGTTGTTACACAAAATAGATGGAAAACAGAATTTCTGAGAGTGTAAATTACATTCTTGGACCACATCAAATCAATGTCCTATTAGGGATAAGAACGAGGTTTCTTAATTCCCAGACTTCCCATGATGCACATCTTCAATTAAATTAATATTTTAAGTGATGCTTGGTACCTTTTGCTCAAATTCTAGAATAGAGTAATAGGATGGGCTAAGACCCCCGGTTCATCTAATCTTTCCCCTAGTGTAAGATTTTCCTCTGAACCATTAAAAATGTTATAATATATGATTGATATTAATTAGTTTTCTGTAAAGTACTGCACTCCTTAATATGAACTGAACTAGAAATAAATATATTACCATGAATTAAGATTTTATTAGTTGCGAAGAAGAATTGGATGAAGGCACCTATGTGAAATCCGAAGTACAGGCATCACATTGAATTCATGCCAGCACTGCCTTGAGATTAATTTGAGCACTGAATAAGAATAGTATACCATAACATAACTGTGTTTACTGAATCATTTTTGGCACCGAAAACTAAAGCTACATTATAGATGCAACAACGGGCTTTTCTCCCTTGGAAGAGAGAGGCGGGTGCATTTGTAATTCAAGTGAATGTTACCCTCTGAAAAATGCCTCTAGTCCCCAGGAAGAGAACAGTCTTCTTGAGAACCTTGCATACTCATCCCTCAGACCTTGCATACTTTGTGCTGCTCTGGCCTTCTCCTGCAGCCTGTTCGAGTTCTATAATATGATCAGCTCTATTTTCTATCCACACCCCCCGCCCCCAGTCTGGAGTACCGGTTAGGCCTCACTTTAAAAATTTCCATCGCGTTATTATGTATATGTTTTGAAAAGGTGTGGAAGGTGTTGAAAAGATAATATGGGGTTGCCTCGAGGATATTCTAGAAGGACTTCCTGATTATGTAAGGAGGTGGATTATACAACATTTAATACAGGGCTGTGTGAGAATACGGTAAAGATCCAAGGATCACTGTTCACTGACGGGGATGGGAGTGATGCCCCTAGAGTTGTGTACTGCTGGGGCCCTGCTCTAATACCCCTTTTCTTCTGAAATTCCCTGATTCTGTGTTCATTCATTTAATTTGCATCTATGATATCATTTACTCGAGAGTGAGTGCAAAATTTCAGGCCACCACTGTCAAATAGGAACATTATGTACATCACATATATAATTTGGAATTTTCTAGTAGCCACATTTAGAAAAGGTAAGTTTAATTTTAATAAAATCTTTTATTTTTCCCAATATGTCCAAAATATTATATCAACATGTCATCACTATAAATTATTAATATCTTCCATTCAATTTTTCACACTTAAGACTTTGAAATCCTCTGTATATTTTGCATTGACAGCATGTCTCAAGTTTGACTAGACACATTTCAAGTGCCCAGTAGCCATAGGTGGGTAGTGGCTACTGCATTGGACAACACAGTTTTTTAATGTATATGCCAAGGTATGTACTTTAATATATACAATATATACTTTAACATATAATAAATATACTAAATATATAAATAAATATATATAACTATATTAAATATAAATATTTAATATAGTTATATATATAAATATATTAAATATATATTTAATATATAAGTATATGCCAACTTTTTAAATGTATATGCCAACATAGTTTTTTAATGTATATGGATATCCTTACAGAAAAATTACTTGAAATAAAAAAAACCCTCAACTATCTAAAACAAAACATAACATACCCTTTATGTCACTTTATCAATTTAAAAAGTAATTGTATGATTGATCACAAATTCGAGAAGAGTATGAATGCTAAGACAATTTAGTTAATGGGCCACTGGTGGCAAAATTGACTTTATATTGAATTGTTTTGCTCCTGCGGCTTTGTTTTCCACTTTTACCCCATAGATATCATCATTTTAAAACATGATTTGCTACTTGGCGGATCTTCTCGAATTTGCAAACTCATGGTGTCTTGTCAGTTTTCAGGCACCATATGGATGTCTTGTTTCTTAACAGAGAAACTCTTGAAAGACTTTTGGCTCAGATCACTTTTGTGGACAGCAACATGGAAACAAAAACTGTTCTCTGCACTTACTCCTTCTGGTCTCTTTAGAGGTAGAGCCAGGTCGAGGCTGGTCTGAGACTGCTTTTCCCTTCCTCAGGTACAGGCACTTGGCATCCCCATAGTGTGTACACTCGTAGAGAGTTGGCTTAATGTAAGACTTCGAAAGAAAGTCTGCTCTGCTTTGCTTTCAGGACTTATTTTAGATGGGGGAGCCAGGCAAAAAGCAAACCTATGTATTTATTCTACTGGTGTTTGATGTTCAATGAGTTTTAAGTATTGGTATGTGAATGACAGGTATCATTACTGTGTACTTATTATATGCTAAGCACTGGGCTTGTATACATCTCATTGAACCCTAACACCGATCATGTAAAGTAGGTATTTACGTTGCCATTTTCACAGCTGAGAATGAGAGGTCTGATAGTTTAGGTCACTTGCTTGGGCTCACACAGGAAGATACCCAGTGGCACATCTGCGCTGACTGATCCCAAAGCTTATGTTCTCACAGAAGGGGACCATTGTTTTCACACCAAGTCAGTGACCCCCTTCAATAACAAATTTTAAACCAATGGCAAAATACTAAAGGTATAGGGTTGGAAGTTTCCTTCACTTCATTCATTTAGGAAATACATTCAGAGATACCTAATCCTATCCCACCTTTTGATAGAAGATAGATCTAGAAAGGTGAAATGGCTTTGTCCAAGGTCAACAAACAAACCTGCACATCGGATCCCTTGATTCCTACTCCACTCTGGTTGTCTATGTGATTTACTGGATTTTTGAGATAAATTGAACATTCAGATTTTTTTTTTTTTAACAGAAAGGTAGCAAGCTTTAAAACTTGGGAGTATAGAAAGACTTCTTTCTCTTTCTTCTCTATGCTTTTTAGACTTTTTATTGACATATAATATGAATACCAAAAAGTGCATATATCATGAGGGTTCAGTTCCATGAACTTTTACTAACTGAACAGACCCATGGAACTAGCACTGCCAACAAGAAATAAACCATAACTAGCTTTCTGGAGCCCCTTCCAGCCTCCAACCACCACCAAAGGCAACCTCTATCCTGACTTCTGGCTGCATAAATTAGGTATATCTGTTTCTGTACTTATTTGTATAATGACTAGCGTAAGTACGTATGTACGTTTTTGGTGTGTCTGGCTTCTTTTGCTTCACATTATGTTTGTGGAAATTATGTACATTTTGATGTGTACTAGAAGTTTATTCATTCTCATTGATATACTTGGCTATACTTTTGCAGTGGAAGGACCTCAACAACCATAATATTGTCAGTGGAATAAATAAGTTTATTGAACATTAATTATTATTTAAATTGCTTTTTAAAGAATATTATTAACCACAGTTTCATTTGATTCAGTCTAAAACAAAATCACAAAGCTCAAATATGGAGCCTTAACGGTTGCAGTGTAAGGTACCTCCCAGCAAACCTCTCTTGTTCTGTGTTTTTACGCAATATTCAACATAGGGTAATACAATAGGGAAGGCAAGGAGGGCACAGTCTGAAAATACCCACAGGAGATTGAATAGTTGGAGTTCCCACTAAGGAGCTTTGTACGACTGTGCAAAAGGTTAGGTGTGGCCTATTTTTAGGTACCCTACATGGAAATGGATGTACTAAGATGGATGGTAGGAACTTACACCTCAGGAGTTGTCAGAGATTTTTGTTTTGAAAAGAGGTAGGAAAAGAATCCTTTCTGATCGTCTGCTTGGGGCAAAGTACAACCTGGGCTCTTTAAAGAATAATAAAGCTTTTGGACTGTTGAAGAGGGAAACTTGTAAACTGCCTTTTGGAGACTGTTTCACAGGCTCAGAAATCAAGCTTTCTTATGTTAGTTTTCTTGTTGTTTCTTTTTTCTGGGTGCAAGAAAACAGGAAGTTAAATCTGTCCTGCTGGAGTGTCCAGCACTGTTTGAGCTGGTGGTCTGTCAAGGCTTTGTCCTTACTGAGGTTTATCATTCACCTGGTCTTACTTTGCTTACTCCATTGTTACCAGGGCTCCCTCTCCAAATGTCCTATTAGGGAATCTAGTGTGGCTGCAGCTGGGCTATTCATTCAGCGCTAAAGGAAGGTCTCTAAGTTGGTGATATTATTTGGCTCTGAAGCACAGATCTTCCTCCTGATAAATAGGGTCATATGTACAAAGAACAGAGCTAAACAGGAAAACTCGATAACTCCCAGTGATGCATCAACTGTACACCTTGTGATACAGAGTTGGTTTAATATATTTGCTAATAATGCCAGGATAACCTATGTTAGGCTTTTGTCCTTCTTTTCTGCCTCCATACCCTAAAGTAATATCTCAGATGATCCTTCTCAAATTACAAAAAAAAAAAGGTAAGGTCTTCTTTTACCCAGTACCATGAGCTGTTTATTTAACGGGGGGAGTGCTCTGGTATTAGGAGGCAAAAGTGTTACTTTAAGCTCGTATTTCCCTAGACCTTATTCCTAGTTACAAAACCCTGAATTTCGGATCCATCCTCTTTTCTATCTTCTCTCTCTGGGTAACATCATTTCTTACCTGTTGTAAAACCAAATCACATGTTAGTATGTAAAATTGCATCTATATGCAGGCAGAAGTGAATAGTCACTATCATACCAGCTGTGTGTTTTTCATCCTTACTATGCAAGCAGGGACTTGATCTTCTACGTAACTTGTACCATTTAATAGAATTAATGATAAACAAGATGAAAGCTTGCTGTTTCTCTGGGGCAATGACCTGGGCTTTGTAAGAAATCCAGGTCTGTAGAAGCTGGTCTTCTTACAGCCAATATTCATGAAAGTATTATGTTTCACCAGTTCTCCTCTATTCTTTTTCTGGAATGGTTAGGAAGTTAAATATCCATATTGCTATGAAAGTGATGAAGCTGTGGTTTTTCAGCAAAGTTGAGCACCGGATACCTTTCCTGTACACCCTCCCTGATTTCTAGTGCCTTTGTACAATGAGACATTTGGATTCACCCCGTGCAGAGAAGTCTTCCCAGGTTGCCTGTGTCTGTCAAGGCAGATACAGCATTGAGTTTGAGAGTTGACAGGGATCTTAGATATAATTGAATCCGGCCATCTTTGTTGATAGATAAGGAAACTGAGGCGCAGAATCATTAAGTGAACCGCCCAAAGTTGAATTGCAGGACCCATGTCCTTCCTACCATCCTTGTCCTTCTCTTTTGGGCTAAATCAAGATCCACAAAGTCACTCTACTTATCAGGAAGACTTGAGCCTCATGTAATCACTTGATATCTCATGAACTTGGACTTGGTTCCAGCCCCGTCAACCATCTTCTCATGAGAATTCTTAATGGTCAAAATAATGATCACCCAAGTGTAGGAAGAGTGATTTGCAGGAAAGGCCCATGAAACTGCAAGGATGCTAAGTCGAAGAGGCTCATAATACAGCTTCCATTCCTGTGGAGACAGTCAGCCTTCCAGGGGGAAGGAGATGGGTCCAGGTCTCATGTGACATTTGGAGAACCCAGAATGAGCTTCTTGCCCAAGAACAGGGCTGCAACATGACAGCATTTATACAGGTGGCTCCCCGTTTTGGAACAGATTGTGGTCCAGAAGTTCACTTGCCAGTCATTGGTTTGAAACGTGGACTGCATTTTCCCCATCCAGTCAATTTCCGTGGTCTCCAGTAGAAGCCACATCTCCAGCACCTCTTCCCTTCTTCCTTCTAGAACTGCCCCTTCCTATTCCCTAGTCAGTAACAATCCCTTCTTGAGAAATTTTCTTAATACTTCAGTCATAACATTCTGAAAGCATTTACTATTTTTTTTCTTGGTATGTGCTTCTGAGCTCCACTAGATGCTAGAAGGGAATAAAAAATATGATTAACAAATAGCTGCTTTTGTAAAAATAACTGAAATCCCCTTAACCCTACCAAGGATAATTGCAGTTTAGAATGGAATGTTTGTTTCACTTAATTGATGAAATTTCAACTTGAGAAACAAAGTGAAGATGGCTGTGGCATCTGGGTGTCAGTGGTCTGGGCCCACCTCCGAGGCAAGCTAATAGTGGATAGCTTTCCTCTCCCTATAATTCGGAACTCAGAGGTTTCTCAGGGTGCGAGGTAGTGACTTCTCTCAGCTTTGCATCCTGAGGGGAGTGGCTGTTAGACTCGATTTGATAGACAGAAATGGCTTTCTTTTAAATATGTGATAAATCTTGAGGCTTATATTGGATGTCAGGGGCTATTTCTATTTGCTACATTCCCTGTATATTAAGAAGGCACAGTTATAAGTCTGAATCTCTGTGTTTCTTTTTAAAATGAATAGTTTTTATTCTTCTTCTGAATATAAAAGTTATACACATTTAGCATAGAAAATTAAAAAAATTACAGAAAGGCACATATACCCCCCCACACACAAATTTAATAGAACTTATGTCATCGGCCACTATTAACACCTTATTATATTTTCTCCTTATCCTCTTAGCTCTTCTGTCTTTCTGAGCCTATATTTATATGTAAATTTGTTGTGATTAGAGTTTTTTCAAACATAATTTTAAACCTTAATATATTTTGAACATTTTCTCATTATGCCACTAATGTATTTCACAACAGTTTTTAATGATAGCATTGAATATATACATAATGAATATATGTGTATGAATATATATGAGTTTATATATATATAGTGTTCCATTATTTATTTTGCTAGGCCATTATTGTTGGACATTTACACTGCTTTCAAGTTTTCAATAGTGTAAATTATGTAGCATTGACTATCTTCACACTAAAAATCTTTGCACATATCCCCCTGTTATTTCCTTAAGATGAACTTCTAGAAGTAGAATTTCTGGATCTGTGGGGATGCCCATTTTTAACGTTTTTAACACATACTGCCCGATTGTCCTCTAGAAAAATTTGTACTCATTTATAATCTGACCAGTAGTATTTGACATCTGTTTTTGATTGAACTGCTAAATGTGGAGGTCAGTCTTAGAAGTGGTCTTCTTGATTAAGAATATTTCCTCAAAAATCCCGTGTTTACTTGGGCTAGCAAAAAAATAAGATTTTATATAAGGTATCACAAAATTTAGCTAGACCTTAAGCTAATTGCTTCCTAAGATGAGAATTTATTTCCTTTCTACATCCCCACATTTTTAGGATATATATTCACTCCGCTAGACTAAAATTCAAATACCAAAGCACTGGAGAAATCCACAACAGAAACAAAAGCAAAATAACTAAAACCCTTCTGAATCTTACCTGGTGGGATTGAAAAAAAGAAAAAGAAAAAGAAAAAACTTCACTTATTTAATTCTTCCATTTCAACAGTAGTTGAAAATACAATTTTTTCTCTACAATCAAAAAAAGTTAGGCTCATTAAGACCCCAGCTCTAGAAATAAGTACCAAACAGGGGGAACTGTTTGACTAACAGTTTTATTCCAATTTAATAATTTGTGTTTCTACCTGAGGTTACTCTGGCCTTCAGTAACTTCAGTTAGGGGATAAAATATCTCTCTTACCAAGTGAATTATGTTACTGAGTTTCGATAGGACTTTAAATTTTAAATAATAACAAATTTAATAAGATATGATGTGCTTTATTTTCAGTTTCAGTAAAAGAAAATGCTAAATAATCCTATTGAACATTTCTTGTTTAAATAGTCAGTAACTCGCTGCATTATAAATGAATTAACCTGAAATAATTAAGGTAAATGAAAATGTCTATAAATGCACAAATACAACAGAGTTAAGCATCAGACGAAATCAGATTTTAACCATCCTTTTATTATCTCTTATCTGTGGGCCTAATAAGCATACTTCTTGCCTTATGTTTAGATTAGTCCAGTTGATTGCAATTTGGATTAATTTGCACATTATTTTTTACTTTAATGTGAAAAATGCCAAGAGCAGATTTTGAGATCCACGTTAAAATACAGGCTCAGTTGCATAGAGCTGGTCAGCAGAAGGTTTCGCTGGAGATGAGACAGAGGTTGCCGAAGTTGTCTAGTTTATTAGAAGATAAAATAAACAAATGCTAGGAGGCATTAAAGCCGACTACTGATTTTCCTCTGTTTCCCAAATATGCTTAGTTCACAGTGCCATCACCATGGTGATTTTGTGTAAAATAAGACTTCATTTTAGAGTGGGTATAGGCTAGAGGCCTTTGTTATACCCTGCCCTGCTACCAACGTCTGTGCCCTGCACAGCAGCCGCTTCAAACACGTCCCAGGGGCTCAGAGCACGTGCTCAGACTGATGTGGGGTTTCAGGATCAGTTAGCCCCTCTAGGAATTTAAAGCCAGCAATTGAATGCCCGTTATCAATGATTAACTTTAAAAATATTAGGCATTCTGGGCAGATCCCTTTCCTTTCTATGCAGGCAGCATTCCCAAGAATGTTGGTTTCCAGCTACGTAGACAGTCTCTAGGTTATTAAGTTGCCTCGGGGGACTTTGCTGTGCTTTTGATTTGGGAATGAATATTATTCTTATTATGAAACTTTAGTTCTTCCTAGAAGGGTTTTCAGAGATCTGTATGCTCTTTTCAGCTGTTATCTAAATCCTGGCTCTGTCTTATTTTTCTCAGTTATAAAATGGGTACACAGATCATCTTTATTGGGTAATTTTGAGGACTAAATTGATTGAAGTGTGGTATCTAAAATGCTAATCTCAGTGTCTAGCCCTTGTAAGCTCTGCTGTATATTTTCCTCCCCATTTTTCTTCCTTATAAACTTTTCGCCTTAAATTTATTCTTATGTAGTTTATTGTAAGCTTAGAAAAACACATGAGCAAAGATATTTATACTAGTAGCTCTTCACTTCTGAGTTCTCACCTATGTTCAATAATGAGATCAAAACCGATTGTCTCTGCTGTTGTCTACTTGGGTATTTGGGTTTGATGGTGTTTATTTTTTATAAGTGGCAGATGTCTGAAATAGGCAGGGCAGCAAAAGCCTTGTAATCTGGGGCAGGAGAGGGGAAGGAAACTCAAACATCATGTACTTTGTCAAATTTTTTTCATAGAATTGAATTCTTCTCTTGAAGGTTTAATTTCTCTCTTGTTATCGACTTTAAGGATAGATACTCTTGCCTCCACCAATGTTGGAGTCTTGGGGAACAATGACAGAACTACTGAAGGGAGAAATTCCATTGGGGTGGAGTCCAGGCTCTGTGTAGATACGGAAAATTATGAGCACTCAACAGATGTTAATAAATACCTCCTTCTATTGTTGAGACAAAATGGGGTTGATTGGGTGTGAATTTAATGGTTAGTGAAAGGACCTTGTACATAGAAAGGGTGTATTTTGAGGAAGACAGGAATCGGATATTGACCAAAATAGCATTGTGTTTTTCATATCAGATTATTCTGTGTTTTTAAGGTCTGTCATCCCCCCAAATTGTAAGTTCCCTTGTGTTCATGACATTTGCCTTCTTAGCAGCCCTTGCAGTACATTGCTGTGGACACAGTAAGGTTTCAATAGATCCTTGTTGATTGAAACCAAACATTTGGAAATCTTGGAGGCAGAGTTGATGAAGGGGTGAAAAGAGGGCTGCAGGGAGAAAGGAAGAGAAACAGTCAAGGCCTGAGGGAGAATCAAATATAGAAACATCCTGGGAAACCAGGAAAGACCAAGGTTGGTGAGCAACTAACACTTTATGTTCTCCTGAGAAAAGAAAAACTGGACAGAAGAGAAACTTTAATCTGAAGAGCTAATTAACCAAGTTATAAGACCTCTAGAGTATCCCTCTCATTAGAGTTGTAATTTTGAGACCAAAAAAACAACAGTGGAAGGTACTCTAATTTTCCCCAAGAATCTATTTAAATTTTTATGTGGACAGTAATAGAAATTTGAGGGAAAAATTGCAGTATGCTGGAGTTTATAAATCATTTCAATGTTTTGACTCCTAACTAACCCTCTTCGTGATGGTAAGAAGAAAAAAAAAATGTATGTATATATAAAACCACCTTTGCTTTCAGAGAATGTGCTGATTTGATTAAGAAAAAGTGGAATTAGGCGGCAAAAAGACAAACAAGAAAACCCCGATAACATAATATGAACAGGTTAAATATTAAAAATAATAATACAGAATGTTCCAGTGTAAAGAACATCTCTAAAAGATAGGATTAAAAATTATATATATATTCACATAAATATAATGGATGCCTGGCATTCAATGAACACAAAAGTATCAGAGAATATCACGACACAGGGATCACCTGATAATAATGAATAAACATCAGTCTTCTCGGTCAAGTGACCAATATTATTTCACAGTTGACTGTGTTGAGCACAGAGCCAATGACCTTTGCCCTGCATTTTAATAATTTACTGTAGTTTTACATTAAATCAGAATATAATTGTGAAGAAAATTAGTGTTTCTTTGTGGGGAGTGCAGAGTAATGCCACTAATTGCATGTATAAAAGCCTTCCTGAGGTTGTATTTTCCTGTTCTTTCTTGATTTCGAAAATTAAAACTATGGTAATTTTCCGCTATTTGTAAGAGGGAAAATGTGCCAGTGAAATGTATTCAGCTAACTTAAAACGTCAAAGCTTTTGGCCATCGTTTTATGTCCAGTAATGACAAACTGTCAATTTCCTCACATTATTCAGGAATATAGTAGCAACTTGTTGCAGATCTCAGAGTAGACAAATTTCTTAAAATAGATGTGATCTGAAAGAAGAAACAGTCTGATGTTTTTTGGTTTGTTTTTTCTTTCACTTTAATATTTGAGCAACTTTATATTTAGAGCAAATCACCATTCTTTTCCTGATAAAGGAATGGACAATAGCGAATTCATTACGTTAAACTTAGTAGAATAGGAGATTAAATGAATAGTGCTTTAGAATCATTTTTAGATACCTGGGGAATTTTTTTTTTCAGATGAGTAATTATCAAGTGAAAGACTGAGTTGGTTTTTAAAATATATGGGGTTTAAAATTTTATAAAAACATGTATATTCACAAATATATGTCCACGTGAACATCACTCTGGAACTTGGAAGGGTTAAATCCGACCTCTGTGGTGTTATGGGAAGTGTTTTCCGGCGTTGTCTAGTACCTTGAGTTTGTTATGGATTCAATATGTAGTGTCATCATAAAACAGTTGAACCTGCATTAGCCCTCATTGTCTCAGGCTAGAAGCTGAAAAATTCAAAGAATGAAAAAGCTCAAGAAATGAATATTTCTGCTAATAGCATGTCGGTATTTTTCCCTTACTCCATGGACATTCTTGATCTCAAAGGTAAACTGCACAACCCAGGGTACTAGGGTTGGAATCCAGTGTTTATTCAAAAAGGCACCCTAAGGCAGTTGCAGAGGAAATGCTACATGTATGAAAAAAAAAAAAGGTAGCCGGGAAACTAAGCTGATCTGGGCAAAGCGGCAGCGACTGTCTTTACTAACACTTGTTTTCTGAGAGCCTATGAGAGAAATGAAAATAATTAGAAGGACCCTGAAAGGGTGGTATTTTGTTGCTTGTTCTCCTTATATGGAGCAAAGTAAACTGCAGTAACACTTCTCGGGAGCTGGTATTCCCTACTGCCACAGGGACAGCAGATTTCTGGGTAGAGGAGTTTGTTTATACCTTAACAAATACGGGCTGTTTTGTTGATTAAATAAGCAAAAAAAAAAAAAAAAGAAAGAAAGAAAGAAAGCATGCCCCATTCTCTGTTTTCAAACACTTCCCCCAATTAGAAAATGTCTCATAAAAATCCATCATGTGATAAGATCTTGCCTTAGTCCCAAACCAAGTCCTCTTGGATGTCTTCAAATCTGAGTTCTGAGGGAGTCCACATTTTAGCTCAGAATGTAGTTACTCTGTCATGAAACAGAGAGCTTTGCCACTTGCTTGTTTTGGAAGGAAAATAAATTAAAAAAAGATTGCAGGGGATTTTAGTTATTATATGGCCAGGGCTCCATTTAGAGTCGGTGGCATTCAAAGCTGGCTTTAGTCACAGCATGATGCTCCAAAAGTCCAAGTGTTTCCTTTCTTTCTTTCTTTCCGTTTTTTTTTTTTTTTAAGCGTTACTTCACTGAGGCAGAGGGCTGCCTTTGAGTGACGTCACGAGTTTGAGCAGCTAGCAGCACAGGAGAAGGGAGGCTGGGTGAGTGACAGCCCAGCCTACTTTTTAATAGCTTTGTCATGTGACTGGGGACTGTAGTAAGACAGGTGCCTTCAGTTCACTCTCAGTAAGGGGCTGGTTGCCTGCATGAGTGTGTGCTCTGTGTCACTGTGGATTGGAGTTGAAACAGCTTGACTGGCGTCATTCAGGAGCTGGATGGCGTGGGACATGTGCAACCAGGACTCTGTATGGAGTGACATCGAGGTGAGGTGGGGCTGGGCTCAGCACTGCAGCCAGGACGGAAGCTTCCCTCGCAATGCAATTATTCCTGTAAGAGGGGGAAGGGCTTGGGCTTGGGCGAGGAGAGGAGGCAGCAGAGTAGCCCCGGCAGGAGCTTTGGGAAGGGAATCTCAATCTTATCTTAACTCCAATAAGTTTGCTATTTTAAGGTGGCTCTGAGATACCGTGAACAAATCAAAGCTTAGCTGCTGTCATCAGGATCTGTTGCAGTTAGAAACTCTTTCCATGTGCTTTTGGCTCTGTTTCTACTCATATGCAATATTTATGCCCTAAGATATTGATATGAATCAGAAGCTGAAGTCTTTCCAGTGGTGTTTAGTGGCCTGGTTGGAAAAATGCCATTTCTATTTATAATAAGATGAAGATAAAAATATTAAAATAGATGGGCTCAAATCTAGTCAGTTTTGACTCTAGTCTGGATTTTTTTCTTCTTCCCTCTCTGTTCATCAGAGAACTCACAGAATCCTAAATAATCCTGCTGGGCTATTTTAGATTGCTTTTCCCACAGAACACAAAACAACAAAGCTGGTTCCTTTAAAACTCCTCTATGTGGTTGAAAGCTTTGGCCAGTAAAGAAAAAAAAAAAAAAAAAAGCCTTACAGTGCAAGGTTTTCCATCAGCGTCAGTGGCAGGGAAGCCAATGGTTAAATCTCTCTGTACCACGGAGAGCTGCCTGAAGCCGGAGAGAGAATAGAGTTTATGCAGGACTGTGTGTGGAGCTGCTCACTGCTTGTGTAAAAATAGATGGCAATACATCAATTCCACAGTCTCTGCTGGCTACAATTCATACAGGGGGGAAAAAAGCGAGCTGGTTTCCTCGTAATCTCTGGAGTCTAGAGTGACTAGCGGGGGGGACGGAGGACCGCGGCATGTTCGCATTCAACACAATGGAATGTTCTCGGGAAGTTTGGCCAACTTGGGAAACAAGCAAAACTTTCTGTGGACTCTGGTGAGATGGACCCGAATTGAATTGCAGGGAGGATCTGAGCAGCTAACAATGAATCTGGCAAAGGGCTGGGAGAGCTTCCTCTGGGAAGCTGGGGGCACGTAGGGTAAGGGGAGGATCAAGGGCTACACGTGATTTGATTAAATAAGATGTCCATGTGGTGCTGCGATACACATCTAAAGTGAAAATAATTTGGCCAAGGCCGTCTGCGAATGCATTTTTCCTCTCTAGTGAGGCATGCCCTGGATCCTTAACTCTTCGCTGGGCTGGCAAATGCTGGCTCCGTTTGCCCTCTCTTGCCTTGGCAGATATATATTTTCAGATTGTAACTGTTCTTCTCTTGTTGTGATTTCTTGGTAAGGTGGAAGAGTTATGGATAATTCGTACGTCCTGCAGCTCTTACGACTCAGGGTTCTAAGTGGCTTCAAAGTTCTAATTGTCTTCGAGTAGCTGGAGTATCCTGCGGGCGGTTGTCTGGCTGGCACTGTGGGTCTCAGCTGCTGCAGTTTCATTTTTCCATCATGTATTCTTCCTGATGCTGCTAGGAGTTGATTGAAGAACTAGATCATATGGAAATAGGGAAGATTTCCTTTCCTCGTCGGCATTCCTGCGGTCATTTTCAAATAAGCGTCAGAACCGTTTAGGACACCGGCTTTTTAATTTTGCTCTTAAGGAGGTGAGGTCTCGGGCTAATTGTCCAGCCGTGGATTGAGTTGTCGGTCAGCTGAGACGGGCCAGTCGCTTCTCTATTGCGCTGGAGGCAGCAGGCTGCTAGCAGCCCAGCCTTCGTGGTGGCAGCCCTGGGAATCACCTCCGCCAGGCTCAGATATTATGAGCAGCAGGTAGCGTAGGCCGCTTTCATTTTTTGAATCATTAATGTTTGCTGTCATCCTAAAACATATTATGCCCTTTTGCACATAATGACGGGACAGTACGTTGGTTAATAAAGGCCTCTATCACTATAGCTACTCAGAGTGCCCCGTGTTTCACAGTTTAATGAAGGTGATGTCCAGTAAGCTTACCAAGATTGATAGAGACAGTTCCGATGACATACACTCTACTAAGACTGTCATTCTTTACTGACCCCTGCCCTGCCCCTTATCCCCTGTCCTAATTTTTTTTTTAAGAAGTCAGGTTCTTTTTTCATTAATGTAATTAATGTGGCCAAGTCCACGCTTTCTGCTCTCTCTCTCTTTAAAATTTACCATCAATGGCACAAAAACCTCCAAAAGGTTAATGGAGAATTATACTTAATTATAATGTTTCATTATCGTCAGTGCAGTTCAGCTAATTTATTGTCTGCTCTTTAACTAAGAGAAAAGTCTGTTGGGGTGAAATAACGTACAATAATTAGCCTTTTGTGTTTAGTGACTGCTTTATCCTCTTAAATCTTATTATAAAATTAAGGCTGTGGTTGTGAAATAGCTGTCATAGTTGCGAAGAGGCAGTAGAATGTGTCTCTGTAATTGCAGTAAAGCACACCTGTTACAGATGTATAGGGAAGCAGTAAATATCAGAGTGTCAGATGAGGACAGTTACAGGGCTCGGACTGTTAAGTCTGGCATCATCCAAAGGCCAAGTATAAATTAATAACAGGAACACTTGCTGCCACTAATGTGTTTTAGATTATCAGGATAATGCCACGTTCAGAAGCCCTGATTTCATTAGCACGTCAGCATTGGCAAGAGCACATGCACATTTTTCAATGATAACAGAAAAGCAAAAATGAGAGAGGCAGACAGAGAGAGGAAAGGAAAGAAATATGTGAATTACGGCAGAGTAAAATACAAAAAAATTGATCTGATCTTTTGAATGGTTTTCAAAAGTTACTGAAAAATACATATTTCTGAAAGGTTAAAGGGTTTTGGAGAAGTCATGCCTCGAGAGGGCTGTTAAAGAGGGAGACAGCAAGAAGTTGTCCACCAGTTGGTATCAACATTCCCGAACACGGGTTCTAGAGTATGCCGTCCACAAAAGGAATTTAAGCCAGATGTAGAGATCCTACGTTGTCTAACTTATTCTTTTTTGTCGTCATTTTTGTTGTTTAGGCTTTTTATTTTAAGGACTCTCCCCTAATCCTAGTGGGTTTTGCACCAGTGAAAAAGTTCCCCCCTTGTCTCTGAATTGGTCGTGTTGTGGAAGAGTTAACTGTGTGTGGGGGTGTGTGTGTTTGTGTTTGGAGGACAAGCAGTGGGCAAGTGTGGAGACTGGGAAGTGTTATGCCTGTAACAAAATCCAAACACTGTCCCAGAACAAAATCTTCTCTTCAGCCCAGCCTCCGCTCACTTATCAATCTAGTCAAGTATACGGATCTGTAACTTTGGGCTAACTCCAATAATAAAAGAGAAAGACCGATAAAATGATAAGGGAAGAGTTGAGATGAAGGGGGTTGCCCTTTCTTGGCATTACCTTTGTGCCTGCAGTTTGGGATCTCAGTGGGGCCCAGTGGTCTTAGGGAGGAAGTGCAGGAGTTTTCAGCCTTCTCCCAGCCTCCCCTTACCAACTGCTGGCTCCATTCCCCAGTACCTACTTCTCAGCGTGCTGCTTACAAACATGCTGCTGCGTATGACCCGTGTAATGTAGCCTGCCAGGGATGAGGGGTGCTTGAGAAAAAAAATCTGCGTAGAACTTATTTTATTCAAAATCGAAATGTCAAGCAGTATCTTTAGCTTCATGCCCAACTGCTGCCTGGATGGGAAGAACTCCCCAGCATCTCTCCTGGCCTTGGAAGGGAGGGCCGTGAGGGTACCACCTCAGAGAGTGTGTCTTTCAATTGAGACCCCTCGGCTTGCAGATAGATAAAGTCCTTATGGCTCTGGCGTCACCAGATCCCTTCCAAAGGAAGTTTCTGCAGGGTTCTTCACGATGGGCAGTGATGAAACAGCAGTCAGATAGCCAATTCGAGGTTAGAAGCCCACCTTAGGAAGCGGGTCCACTTTCCTCAGAAACCCACAGTGCAGGAGAGTTAACAGACCACTTACTCTGTGCAAGGAGGTGACAAGCAGCCCAGTCCCGGTAGAGGGTATTTTAAGCCCCTCAGTATATTGAAACCATTTTTAAAACTCCAAATAAAAAATTGTTCTTTTGAATTCACTTAGAGCATAGTTTAGGAATACATAAATGATGAACAAAAACATAGTTGTGGTGTGCTAGAGTGGTTTTTCTTTTCAGACTTCAGGTGATCCCAACGGTATACACAGACGCACACACCAACACAGAAGACTTGCAAGTTACACATAGTGGAAGATAACAAAGATCATAAAAAATATGATTTTTGTCCTTCATCTCAATGGATTTATTTTTGACCTGTTTGAGAAGTTCAGAATCTCATGAAAAGTCAAGTAAAAGATTTAAATAACAATTCAAGAGAACCATAGACATGTTAAAGGACGTTGCATCATTAGTTGCTAAATGAATTTTATGGATTATAATGGTTAAAGAGAGAGTAAATGGAGAAAGTTTTCCTGGTATAGTTCTTATGGGGTTTTTTTCCTCTCATTTAGTCATCGTTTGTCTCTCGTACGTGTGATGTAATTCCAAGGTGAAATCAAATCTGTATCCTTCCCTCAAAGGGCTTATACTCTAAGAGTAGAGTGAAATTTTACATATAGTTAACCAGAAAACAATTTGAAACTTGGTAAGTGCTAACTATCAAAGAGGTACCAACAAATCTAAGTTGATTTCTAACTGGACGAATCAGAGAAGGCTTCATGGAAGCATGGCATTTACTATGGATTTGGAGGTAGAATTTGGGATGGAAGGGTTCTGGCAAAGTATCCTTTGGGAGCAAAGTGAGTTAAAGAATTTAGGATGTTTATTCTGGGGACTAAAACCCTGGAAACCAGCTTTGGTGGTGTCGTTGAATTAACCAGGCTTAATTCCTATCACATGCTATTGCAGTTTAATAAATTCCTGCAGTTAATGAAAGCTTTTTTCTTTCCTCCCCTGCCCCCTGCAGTGTGCTGCTCTGGTTGGTGAAGACCAGCCTCTTTGCCCAGATCTTCCTGAACTTGACCTTTCTGAACTAGACGTGAACGACTTGGATACAGACAGCTTTCTGGGTGGACTCAAGTGGTGCAGTGACCAGTCAGAAATAATATCCAATCAGTACAACAATGAGCCTTCAAACATATTTGAGGTAAGGACAGCCCTTGGTGAAAATTAATTTCTCATTGAACTTGGCTTATGCCACACTAAAATATTATTGGCCTGAAAGCATAATAAGTTCTTACTTTGCTGTCACCAAAAGACTTTCTATCATACTTAGGCACTTCCTATTGTGTGGAAAAACGATTTTGGAAAACAAATTTTTTTTTTTTTTTGAGAATTAAGGCCCTAAGGACCCACAACAGAGTGCATCAAACTCTGTTGAAATACTAAGGGACTGTGAAAGAATAAATGACAAAGAAGAACAAACGTCTACACCTGTTTATCCCTGTCTATGTCCCACAGAAAATGGTGCCTACCGTAAACTAACGTAGAATGTAAAAGAACACATTTCTTTTTAACCAAGGCATGAGGTCTACCTTTAATTATTTTACAAAGTAGGTGAGCAGTTTTTTTTTTTACTGTCATTGTCATATGTATAATCGTACCTCTGATTTCTTTATATTATGGGAACTTCTAAGCCCAACTACTCTGATATTTACTTATAAATTAGTCAAAATTAATTTACTTTTGAGTAGTGAGAATTACCTCCCAGGCTCTAGACTCTTTATTATAAGCCTACCCTGTAATAAAGAATGTTAATCTGCACCTATTAAACAGTTACTTTGAGAAAAGAAGTTCTTTCTTACAAGATCAGTCCTCATTTACTTGAAAATAAATGGTTTCTTAGAGGGACAAACTCTGGCAAGTGAATTGAGTAAAGATTATCAAATCAACTAGTTTTCAATATCACCAGCACCAGCACCACCATTATCATGTAACATTTTCTATCTACCATGTGCCAGCCTCCAAACAAAGCACTTTAAATGTATTTTTTTATCCACCAGGAGAGACATTTCTTATACTTCAATGTTGTTTGGTTGAAATCTCAAGTCATTAAGAAAGCCAATTTTACAATATTTATTGAGTTTTTCCAGCACCCAGCACATAAAAGGCACTGAATAAATGTTTATTGAGTCATTAAGAAAACCCATTTTACAATATTTACTGAGTTTTTCCAGCACACAGAAGGTGTTGAATAAGTGCTTTGTGAATAGTGAGTGAGTGATGAATATGGTATGTTCATAAGAGTAATAGTAATAGCAAAATGGCCAACATTTGGGCACACTTTTGCTTTATGTATGTCATCGCACTCATCCCTCAAAACAACCTATTGTTTAGGTACTATTATTATCATTCCCACTTTACATATGCAGACAGTGAGTTTCAGAGAGGCTAAGTGATTTTCCCAAAATCACACAGTTGACAAAGACGTGGGATTTGAACCCCAGATGTATCTGACTTCGAAGTCTATTATCCTTGATTAAAAATAGAATAACAGTGAATTTGGGTGACAGCCATCCTTTACATACCAAGCTGCTTCTTTGCTCAATATATTTAAAAATAGAACAGAATCTTTCCTTTCAGTGTTGGTTGACATGGAAGCAGGTATATAGCTGGTGAGCTGAGATGGCTGTAGATTCTGTTGACCACTAAGGTTTTATAATATGCCTGGAGCATTAAGTGGGTCTTAGAAGAGTGCTTAAGGTAATGGAGTGAAAGCTGGGGAGAAGGAATCAGGTGGAGGAAACACTGAGGGTTTGTGGTTAGTTATACTTTCCCAGGCTTCTCAGCCGGGTCTCAGAAAGTTCATGTGAGGACTTGGCTGGTTCGAACTGGTAAATTGAACATTCCTCATTCAGTACACTTGTCAGGTTACAGGCCCATTTTAAGTCATGCTGCATTAAGTAAACAGTACTTTTAAAAATGTCCATCTCCATAGACCTCTTATCTAAAAATCGACTATTTCATATTGGGTGAATGCCATGCATTTTGTAGAAGATGGTTAGGGAAAAACTAAAAGGTGGTTGGGGCGATGGCGTGGTGGTCAAGGCCTCCCTTGTGGGCTGGTTGCAAAAAATACACCTTTTTTTCATGGCTGGTGTCCCTGTATTTCATGTCGTGGCAACTGCATGAGGTACTTCTCATTTACACTTCCGGGAGACTGGGTTTGGCAACCAGTTATATATCTATAGATGCTTAATCTACACAAAGACACCCCTTTTGTTTTCCTATATAACTTTATACTACTGGTGGAATTGTTTTCAACACTCTAAACACAAGGTTTATTTCATTTAATCTCTCATCAGTTCATTTTAAACCAGTGGTTCTCAACTGAAGGCAACTTTGCCTGCCTGGGGATATTTCTCATTGTTTGGAGGGATGTTTGATTTTTGGGACAGGAGGCAGAGAGATGCTGCTGGTATTTAGTAGGTAGAGACCAGAGATGCTGCTTAACATCCTATAATGCACAGGACAGCTCCCCACAGCAAATAATCACTTGACCCCAAGTGACCATTACCATAGTGCTGAGGTGAAGAAACCCTGTTTAAAAAAAAAGTCGCCGCAATTTTTAGAAAACACTAAGGATGAATCCGTCAGATTTCTGAGAGAGAAAATAGAGTTAAGATACAGGATATGAAGACTTAGAAGCCATATAAAATTATCGAGATGCCCAGGGTCCCAGGACTGATATGTCAGGACTTCTCTTAGTGGCAGACAGCAAAAGTGACTGTATCAATAAGTCCCCATAACAGTTTTCTCTGATGTCACAAAGCCCATTCTTCTCTGTTGAGGCCAAGGGTAAGGCCAAATGTGGCCATATTGTTACACACAGCCGTGGCTTCCTCAGCACTTGCATACAGAAAGATGCCTCTGCTCTTTGCCCTCTAGCGTTAAACTCAGACATCTTTTCTATAACGAAAAAAAAAAGTGTGTTTTGAGCATAGGTGGAATTCTAAAATTGTGTCCTCCCCTGTAAAGAAACTCCATAGGCAACAGAATAACCCTTGAATGGCTACAGCCTTGCACGTTGCTTCTACCAAAGCTGCATTACCCCAAAGGCATTTCCCAGCGCCTGTGACTTTAAACCTCTCACAGCGGACTTTCACCTGTGCTCCCTTGTTCTCCTCCAGTTCTCAAAACCCTGCCTCATCACATTTGTGAAGGCCTTGTACTTGAGCAAGCCCAACAGTCACGGTCTCTGCCACCTCTGATCTGCCAATAACAAGCATTATCTACCTCGGATTCCCAGAATAAAATAAGGCACCGAGCAGTTCAACACTTTTCCCTGACTCAAGTATCACATTGATGACACTGCTGGAAACTGGCCACGGGATTTCTGAATTCTCATCAAAGCGGGAAGAAAGCGGGTATTTAGAGTTCCATTTAGTATTGCAGAATGTTTAAACGTTGGGAATAAATAGAAATTTCTTCCTTTGACCTCTTCCATAATTTGAATCTTAGTTTGATTTTTATGTATTGAATAACTTAAGAAGAAGAAGAAAAAAAAGAATGGAATTGAATGTCCCAACTGGGGAGACAGTGAATTCCTGAGTGGGAGAAGAGTGAGCTGACACGTAATTGTGCATGTTGGTTGAGTAACTGGGCACACAAACAGCGCTCTCTGCTTGCACAACCTATGTTTGGATGTGTAAATGCAGGTGACCACGTATGATTCAGAAGCCACTTAGCAAAACAGGACACAAGGCCTATAGGTGCAGCACCCAGTTTATCTTATCCATGTGTCAGGAAAACAGGATGCTGTCCCTGGACTGGCTGGTAGCAAGATTTATGTTTCAGAATATTGCAACACAACTTCCTTCTCTCTGTTGCTTTGTGCATTGTTTGAAGGAGGAGAATAAAGAAGTACTTTTAAAGCATGGCAGTGTGTAAAGATGGGTGGCATGGGTTAGGTTAAATAGCACATTGGCTCTTCTGGGACATTGTGGGCCACCTTGTCTCTGCTTTATTTTAACCTCTGCTTTGATGCCTCCTTGATTCCACTGAATGGGCATCTTTCATTTGTTGGTCTGGTAACTTCTGAATGCAGCTACTTGGGGTTCTTTAGTGCGTGGAGAGTGAGGATGTAGCTGCCTCTAGGTCGTTGCTCAGAATACGTACTGAAGGCTGCCTTTGCTAATGGGGAGGGAAGGTCTCTAAGCTGTGGCCAGTATTCATGTTGGGTAATTACTGAAACTTGCAGGAAGGTCTGATACTGTGAACTTTTGTAAAAGAAAAAGGGTGGTTTCCTGCTATCTGTCTGTAAGGTGTCCTGCTATATGCCACCGGGGAATGGCGGATGGAAACTTTCAAGAATATTCGATCATTATGGTGGGACTATAGATGACTTTACATTTTTTCCTTCGACTTTCAGTTGTATTCTAATTTTTTTCTACAATGGGCATATATTATATACTTATGAAAAAGTTAAAAACAACAGATCCTGGCTATTCAAGAGACTGAGCATTTTGGGAGCAGGGAACCAGCTTGTCTTGTTCACTGAAGTTTTTCTAGATGTTTTCTTAGAAAGCAGGAGAAAGTGTACTCAGTAAATAGTCGCAACCTCATGAATGAGTGAGTTAACCATCATATATTTATTGATGGCGTGAACTGCGTTAGTTAATGTGAAAATTAAATATAAAGCTCCAATAGATCTATTTCCTAAAGGACCTTAAATCTAGTTGGGGAGGGTGAAATCGGAAACCATTAGCAAATAATGGAAGACTGTGTATACAAATATACGTATATATGTACATGTTCACATATATCAGTAATTGGAGAACAATGTAACACTATATACATCCATGTATATGTGCACATGTATATTTATATGCATGGGGTTATATATTATATATATATTAGCAAGTGGCAAATATGGCAAGACTGTGTGTATTCATATATACATGTATACATGTAGGTGTGTGTGTGTGTGTGTGTATGTATCCTAGCTAAGGAGGGAATCAGCAAGAATAACATCACCAAGGTTAATAAGAGAATAAGAGTGAAGTCTTTTCATAGACAGATTATGAAGGTGAAGAGTTTGGTTTACTCAAAGTGAAAAATGTATTAATGGGAGCACAGGAGTAAGATAGGTAAGTCTGGATTTAGGGTGGGTACAAAATTATGCCAGGCCCTGAGGACCCAGTTGCAAGTGTTTAGAGTTTCCACGATAGGAATTAGGGTGCCGCTGAAGATTTTTAACAGGAGAGCAACGTGACGGGGATGGTATTTAAGGGTGATCGTTCTGATCGTTTTAAGAGCTATGGACAAGCAGAAAGTAGAGGAAATCCGACAGCAGGCTCTGCTGCATTCCAAACCCCATGCGATGCAGGTGCAGGGAAGGGACAAGGTGACAGCAGAGGGGATGGCGTCCAGGGAACAAAATTTAAGCACCTCAAAGGAAAATTCCATCAGTCCTGATAAATATGGGTTAGGTTAGGGAGGGAGGTGGCGAAGCAGACTAACTCGAAAATATTCCAAAGGGAATTGGAACTTCACGGGTATCTATCTGGTTAAGTTTCTGCTCACCTTTAGGAGCTGAAGCACTTTCTTGGACTGTGAGTCATTTTACAAAGGGGCTGCCATCTCCCTGCTGCATCAGGGGCAGAACCTATTTAACCCAATCCACAAATTCATGTGGTGTCTGCTTTTTCTCACTTGTCTCCTTGGAGGAAATTCTGTAGCCTTCCATGGTAATGAATTCCTGCTTCTGCCTGTGCCTGAGGTCAGGCAGACTTTTCTATGAATGGCAAACCTCTTGGAATTTTAATAAAACAAACAGAGAAAAAAATGTGTGTCCAAACCACCTCCGCTTAATTTAATCATCAGGAGAATAAATTCTCCTTTTTTATGTGGAGAGACCGAATTCATTTACAATAATCACTTCTTGAAGATTTCTGGAATTTCCAATTTGCAATCAATAAAAGTTTGTCATTTAAATTCAATTTACGGCCCACAACCAGATTTTTGCCACACTTGGTAATGACGCTTAGGGAGAATATAGACTTCAAGTAAGAAAATAATAGCCATTTAAGTGGGGAGATAATTGGCTGTAACATAAGAACATTGAAGAATGTTGAAACTCCTGGAGACTTATGGAGTATTTTAAAAATTTATGTTGTACTTCTCTTTGCATTTGTAGTCTACCGCAAAATTTCAAATTCTGGGTATAAATCAGTTAGATGTTCATCTCGGAGAGTCACAAATCAGGAAGCAACCATCTGACCCAGCCTGTGTGCTGCTTTATTTTCAACCTCTACTGTGGGCTTATCCAGCTGGGAGACTGAATAGTGTTCACGTGTGTGTGTGTGTGTGTGTGTGTTTCTCTACACACCTCAGTTAAAGACTGTTTAGACTTCTTGTCTTGATAACATCTGCCTTATCTTGGGAACATCTGGTTTATCACCCTGTTTCTTCCTCGCCATTGTGCTGACCACTGGGAAAATGTGGCTCAGGAGCTCTGACCCATGGGGCTATGTCTATTGGCATCGATCCCTACTAATAAATAGTAAGTCAAAGGATGCCAGTTAAATGACATCCTTCGCCACTAACTTTCCTGATGGTTGCTTTTGTTAGTGTAAGTTGTGGTTACAAAAGTTGAGGTCGGCTGCTGTTTTTCAGGGAAGTCAATCCAGTTCTTAGCCATTTGCAATTTGGAAAGTGAGGATCCATATGTGTAATTGGGCACAATGATTGTAGAAGGTGCTAGTTTGTGTTTTGGGGATAGAGACCAACTATTTCGATACTGTTGGCACTCCAAGAAGGAGGTGAGACATTTCTTGGGCTTTTCCTACCTCCTGGACTCTCCAGTGGGTCATTGAACTAAACATTACTCCCCCTGGATATCTTGGGAGCCAGGAAAGTGGAGACCCACATTCACAAGGAGGAAAACTTGGGGAGGAATCAGGAAGAAGTGGCGCACTGCCTCTTAGATTTACTTCAGAGATATTAGTCGAGGTTAAAGTCATTAAGATTCAGGATGCTGAAGTGGACAAACTGTCTCTTTGTATAGCAACGATGTGTGCTTGCATGGTAAGCTTATACGTAGTGTCTGTTTGTCCTCCTCCCCCCATCTATATGAAATGTCCTGGAAACACAGCCCAGCAGATGGCTCACCTCTGAACGAGATCAACACACAAAGCAGATAAAAAGATGAACATTAAAGACCGACAGCCAAATTGTTCTTCCACTGTTCTCTACCCCAGACTTCACATTTTTAACAAGGTTTATCTGTCCCGATAATTATGTGCCTATTCTTTTAACAATGAAAACTTTTATTGTGTGTTTTATAAAATGAATTGCCTGTGATGTAAAACAATTTTGTAAGGACCCTTTTTTTTCTTCTTCTTTAACCTCTCAGGTTACTTTCAAGATTGTGCGCTCTGAGGTATAGTTTGAAAGCAAAGCAGGGTACTGTGTTTTACTGTAGCCTGCCAAAGATGCTGAATTACAAGCAGCTAGAATGAGAGCAAGGGAAAAGGGGAGAGAGATACACAGGAAATACACACTCTTACTCTTGGCAAGGGCAAATTTTTACAAAGATAAATGACTTCTTATCCATTACGCAATTTACCCCAAAATGATAATAGGAGATACTTTCGTGCCTTTTCTCTTCCAAAATGATAGAATAATTTGCATAGTTTCAGATCCTAAACACTGATGCTGTGTAGACCTGCCCATCTCCATTACTAGAGCAAGTTATTCATTCAAGGTTTGCAGCCGGATAGATTAATGAATTACCAGATCTTGCGTAAAATGACTTGGCTTGACTTTTAAACAAGTAGGCTTTTTTTTTCTGTTTTTTTTTTTTTTTTTCTGTTTTTTTTTGGCCAGTCTTGTGATTGGTGTTAATGGGCTCTTTCAAGCCCCCTCTAGAGTTGTGTTTTTGGTTTTTTTGGTTTTTTTTTTTTTTTAGAAGTCTCTTTGTTAACTATTTCCCCCACTTTTTCATTCTCTCCCAAACTGCTGCTCAGAAGCAGTTAGTTCAAGGAGGTAAAAGCAGGCCGGTCGGGCAGGGAGGAGGGAGGAGACTTAACAGCCAAATTCTTGGTGGCCGATGCCCTGCCCTGTGCCACATCAGCATGATTTATTGGAGCCTTGTCTTCGGCACAACCAAGTTTAGTGTGAGATCCTTGGTGTTTCTCACACAATGTGCAGGGCTGGAGCTCTGAACTTTGAAGGAAAGCCTCAGAGCTATTTGCAAAGTGCTGGTGCTTCGTGAATACTAAATTACATTTAGGAAATAGTCTATTGCTACCAGTTATACTTCATTTTTATTCTTGACACAGACACCTAAATCAGAGAATAGTAACATTTCAGAGATTATGGAAGCAGTTTGGGTATGTTCCAACACTATAATAGGATCAGAATTTTAAGGCCTTTGTACTATTACCAATAGTCACTTAGTTTCTACTGCAGTGTACTTTGTAGGGAATTACAGCTTTTACTAAAAAGATTAAAATGCTATTATGCAAATGATTGCAGTATGTTATTATGTTTACAAATTAACATCCATGGCTCAACACACAAATTAACTAACTATTCTATCTATGTTATTAAGGATTTAATAAAGTAACTTAATAAAAATGGGGAGCTTGGAACACTTAATAGGAAACAATTGTGATTTAACACAGAACTCAAGCCTTGTGTTTAAGGTTCTAGGTGATATAGTGGTAAAATAAAGTTGAGCAAAGCACAAAGAAGAACTGGGACCATGAGAGCCACAGCACTGCTTGTCTG
This sequence comes from Stenella coeruleoalba, assembly GCF_951394435.1. Lineage (NCBI taxonomy): Eukaryota > Metazoa > Chordata > Mammalia > Artiodactyla > Delphinidae > Stenella > Stenella coeruleoalba. Next base: position 50,192,883 of record NC_137149.1, on the reverse strand, counting down.
AGACGCTGATGACCATGAACTAAATAGCATCAGGCTACAATATACAGTGGGCAGCATATCAATAAATCTAAGCAAAGCACACACACCACCTTCTATTAATAAATAGTTCATTGAAATGATAATCGCCCTACACTGCATGTTTGATATATTCCATACACACAGAGAATACTTAAATTATTCGAAAATGGAGCTCAGAGCAAATTTTGCTATGGCGAGTGGGATTTAGCTGCAGAATATCGCCGTGTGATAAAAGAGGGGAAGGCTAGGTTCAGACTAAGATGGCTTTACAAACAGCCTGCAAATTGCTATTCCTGGCTGTTCATAAGAGATCATAAAAGCAAGGAGATAAGAACCACCAAGGTCTCTGAGAAATGAATGTATGTGATTATGTTATCTTGTGGGTTGGATTTACTAGACAGACTGACAACACCTTCACTTCAGTCCAACAGGAAAAGTAGAAAGAGATGTAGATTCTGAATAACAAACTTTGTTGGAGTGGGGAAGTTCCGAAACACTAGAATTAAAATCTTTCAAAAAAGATCCACGATTCCGGTCACTGACTGCATTGCTAGATCTCAAAATGAGAGCTAAGGGTGTTACTTACTTTTAAGCAAACAAACAAAAAGGAAACAGAAGAATTACTAGAAAATCCTGCAGCAACGTAATTCATATTTCAAATATTTTTTTATTTATTTTTCTTAATAGTCACATACAGATGTTGAAGACTTCTAGATAAACAGTAAGATTTTTAGGTCTACCTAAAAACAAATAATTAAATGAAATAATAAATAAACTATTATCCTTTTAGATCTACCTACAGAGGGCCACCAACTTGGGCTTCTTAGCAGGAATATCAGGGTGTACTTAAAGAAACATAGGAGCAGGGAAGCAACCACAAACTTGGTCAAGGTTTGTGCCCTTGCATACAATACAAGCAATTTATTTTGTTCCAAATAGCACTTCTGTCGTTGGGAAACTACTTATGCAAATTTGTGATATCTAGCTTTAGCAAGGCACCTGGTTCCCTCATTTCCTTCCACATTTGGATAAACTGTGGTGTTCTTCACTCTTCCAAATTTGTCCTTGTGGAAGTGAACACTTGCAAATTGGTTGAAGCTTGCTAAGAGAAAGAAAGAAAGCGGGGAAAGAAAGGAGGAAATGATTTGACCAAAAACAGTGTCTGGGACAGCTTATGATTTGATGGTTTGTGGCCTTGTCCCGTTCCCAGGCACCTGCTCGAGAACGTGGTACGATTCTGTTATGCAGACGTTCCAGAACTCTTGCCAACATTCACCTGACATGACCAAGGTTTAAAGTACTGACTGTAACTTTACACAGCATAGTGGAACTGTGTGCCTGTGTGTGTGTGCATACACATTCACATTCTTTCTTTTTTTAAGGAGAAGAATGGGATACTTGCCAGGGCTGGGTGGTAAAATAATTAGTCCAGCAGACAAATGTCTTGGCCCATGTTTAAACAGAGCTTTAAGAACACAGTGTTCTCACCAGTCACATATCTAAATACAAACCAGTGTCAGCTGCCATGCAGACCAAAATGTAATAGCCTGCTTTCACATAGGTCATCGTCAGTCCATTTTGGTCAGAGTCACACTTCACATCTGTTTCTGTGCGCTGCAGCGCCTTAAGGTGGCAGTGGGCTTCGTAAGAGCACAAACAACCCAGTTATAAATTGCCACTGCTGGAGTTACTTTGAATAAGTGTATACTGTTTCATATTTATAACAGTGAGCCTTCGTAATATGCACAGTGAATATATAACACCGATCAGTTCAACAAGCATGAAATTGTATGTTGTCAACTTGTCACATAAATAGAGTCATATTCTGGCTTGCGATAATGTTGAACTAACACTTTTTCCCCCAGAATTGTCAAGAGGGTCACAAAAAAAATTGGGAGGTAGCACTTCCTTTGGGTAGATAAACAGTCAGGGCTATTGTAAAGTTGATATTACCGTTGATGGGTTCCTTTTCTCCCTTCTCTCCAAAGTGCTTACTTTTCTTGGGTGAATGCTAATTGGCTAATCTGGTGTGTTTCTTCTGTCATCCAATGGTATCATTTTCAGTCAGTGCTAGAAGGCTTTTTTTGGGTTATGTATGTGTGAGAAGCTGTTTTTGTTCTCCTTTGAAACAATTTTTTTTTTTTGTATTCTTGTAGCGCAGATCAGTGCTAATTGTCATGAAATTCTCTAACCGTCTTCTGGCAAGCTCTCTGTTTCATGTGCACTCCAGTTAACTCTTAATTCATTACCAGAGCCCTGGGTCATAGTGAAGCCTGGACATTTTGATCAGACTTTCCCACGATAGAGAATTTAGAGAGATGCAGTAGAGAAATGATTGAGGCAAATGTGCAACTTACTGAAAGGAGAAGGGGGCAAATGAAACATACTCACCAGTCGCTGGGGAGCAACTGCAGAGACCAGTTTCCGCGGTGGCTGATATTTCGGCACCAGAGGCATGAGTAGAAACTGATGCCAAGTACTTTTGAACTTTGGAGAAATTCTTAGAGTGTGTTCAACACTCCCCATCTTCCTTCAAATGGTCTGGAAACAGAAGACGTTGCCGGCTATCTCTGCCATCATGTGGATTTTCCTGGTTAAGATGCCAACTTTAAAACCTCAGGACTGTGCTTTAGAATGCGTGTATTACCGAGGGGGTATGACTAACACTGATCTTTCATCCCATATCACTTGTGGTGTGGATGGGTCACATTTTCTCATGGAAGAAACCACTTGCCAGCTGAAGCTACTGGTCTCCAACTTGTGCGTAGTTTCACATTTCTTCATGCTTCTGGATTTTAACAGTTTCTCTATTCTCTCACTGATTTATTTATCCCTTCATTAAAAAAAAAAAATTACTGTCAACCATTAGCATGCCCGTCTCCTTGCCACTTTCTGAAGATACAGTGATTACGTGTAGACAAGTCCATGGTACTATGAAGCTCATGGTTAGTGATGAAGACAGGGCTTTAAAATCAAGTGAGATAAGCTCTCTGATAGAGAAAGCAAAGCGGGGACTTCCCCCACCTGCCTGTTATCCTGGTTATCGCTCACAGATAATTTCTGCCCTTCTCTGGGTTGGTACACTTATCATCTTCAGAAATGCCTTCACCTCGACATGGAACTTTGCTGGAGAGCATTTCTCCTGGCTAATGGGACCTTCTGTTCCAAACCAAGAGCCCAGGCATAGGGTCCATCAAAAGCAGGGCAGTGGGACAGAATATTTGAAATTAGAGAACCTGGGATTTATGGTGTCCTACCCACTGTGTGTTGAGAAAAACAGCAGTTTGCTCGTTGGAATGGCTGAGAGAAGAGGAGAGGTAGTCAACCTAACGGAAGAGGGCAAGGCTGTCAGCAGCAAGTTCTCTCACCAGTGTACAATGCTGCCGTGAGTGGAACACTGAGCCCCTGGCAATGCATTTGGGGCTCCTTTGGATGAATACCGTTTTGCATCTTTTAGGCCTGTTGACATTTCTCTGTGAGAATGATATTTCAGTCCAGCTGGAAAGCCTGACACACTTTTTGTCTATATGCGACACCTTGAATATGTGGCTGTTCTACGTCTTGGAGCTTTCTTTGCACTGTTTCATGGATGGTCCTACCTGCTTCCGTGAATGAGGCAGGCACAGGAAGAATGCTCACTACCTCTTTCCTCTTCTCTCTGGAGGTACCAAGCATTACATCTCTACTGGGCCTGATTCAATTAGATCTCTTTCACTTCCCTGTAATTCTCCAGCTTAAACTTTTTCTCCCCAGTCCTTTCCGAGAAGTTTATTTCTGATTTGAATGATGCTTGTATAGGGAAAAAAGTCCCTCTATTATAGGAATGCCCTTGGTTTTTACAGGGACTCTTGGCCTAAGGACATTAGCTTCGCCGGGTGCCATCACATTTGTTCAGAGGTGAAGTTGGGGCTTCTGTATTCCAGACATAGTTCTCCCAGGTGTCCAGGGATCCTCGCCAACTCAGATCCTGTCCAGAAATGTTCTCATGTCAGGATCCTCTTGTGTCTTGCCAGCGCATGTTTAGCAGGGACACCCTGCTCTCCTCTGAGCCACCGATATCAGCTTGCCTTTTCTTTTAGGCAGTGCTGCCTGATGGCCAGGCTCGCCTCCTGTTCCCACTGGAGAAGGGTCTAGTCAAATACCTGAGCATCTGAACGCCGTGATGCTGCATGGGTTAAGTGACTTCTTACCCCGCTGGTCCACAGTTCTAGGACTCTGTGTGCAGTAGATTTGAGAGTTATATTAGGTCACGATGCCACTTTCTAGCTCCTTTAATCCTATCACCTGGCAATCCCAGCAGTGTAGCTGAGGTAGCTTCCTCTGTCCTAAAGGAATTTGTGTCAATTTCTCCTGGGACAAATCTCATCTGGACTGCTTTGCAATATTTGTTCCAACTGAAAATTTTGACAAAGGCATTCTGTCCACACACAGCCAAAGAATTTTCTGTGTTTAGATGCCTTTGGAGGTAACTGAATGTTGCCTGGTCTTGGCAGATAACTGAGTCTGGCAATCCACGTAGCATGATCCATGCCCTGTTTAATTTGTCTTTGAATGGCAAATGTGTTTCTTCTCTGAGTCAGCAAAAGGCATGATACCCTCCAACGGTACTGTGTGACCTCCCTCCTGCTTTTGTGATATGGAAAAACAAAACAGCGATCCCACTTTTTTTCCTTTAGTTGCTGGTTCGTTTTTATTTCCAGCGACATGTTTCATAGCTGAAAGGGAAGATGTATGTTCCATAGATGGGATGCACTTTTACTTAATCACAGTGGTTATTTTTATAATTCATAGTAGGAGACCTCATTTCTCTGGCCATTATTAACTTAGTATTATTAATTGTCTGAAACATAGCTGAGAAACATACCATTTGTATAAATGTCTCTGAGAAGCCAAGCCAGATGAAAAAAAAAATCATACCCTCAAACTCAATGCATTTTATTCCCCAATAAGCTTCTCCAGCTCTCACTTACCACTTGCTTCCTTTTGTTTTACTTGCAATTTACACCAATCTAGTTATCTGTGTTCTGAGCACATGGGAGATGAGAAGAAATGATTTAGAAAGTTAATGAGCTTGTAGAGGCGAGGGGTGGGAAGTAGGAACTGGCCAAAACAGATGAGACTAAAAACTACAAAAAGTAGACACTTCCTCAAAATATGACTGTCTGGGGCCATTTCAGTTGAGGGCAAAGCGCCCTATATTTCTCAGGACTATATTTCTAAATAGCTCCCTGTGGTCATTTTACAATATCACATAATGTTACAAAAATCAGTTCTCATAATTTTTAAGATGAGGGAAATATGTAAATGATTTTGAAATCTTCCCATTAAATGCTTTAATAAAAACTCGGGTGGTTAACCATTCAGCTTCTTGATTCAGCTGCACAGGTGCCCATGTGGATTAATGCCTGATCATGAGAAATAAATGAGGCATATATGCAAACACACACACATATTTTTACATCTAAAAGATTTTCCTGGGGTCTGGATATCATCCTGTTTTTCCCACGTAGTAGTACCTAATAGGAGAACATTCCATGTAATGTTAAACTTCATTGTATAATCTGCCAGATCACTTTCTCCCTTAAAAAAACACAACTGGTGGGATTTCCCTGGTGGTGCAGTGGTTAAGAATCCTCCTGCCAATGCAGGGGACGCGGGTTTGATCCCTGGTCCGGGAAGATCCCACATGCTGCAGAGCAACTAAGCCTGTGTGCCATAACCACTGAGCGTGCGCGCCTAGAGCCCATGCTCCACAACAAGAGAAGCCACCGCAATGAGAAGCCCGCGCCCCGCAATGAAGAGTAGCCCCCGCTTGCCGCAACCAGAGAAAGCCCGCACGCAGCAACGAAGACCCAACGTAGCCAAAAGTAAAACAAGACAAAAAGAACACAACTGGAAAAAATTTCCTCCAATAAAAAGATCACTGAGGGCTTCCCTGGTGGCACAGTGGTTAAGAATCCGCCTGCAAGTACAGGGGACACGGGTTCGTGCCCCAGTCGGGGAAGATCCCACATGCCTCGGAGCGGCTGGACCCGTGAGCCACAACTACTGAGCCTGCGCGTCTGGAGCCTGTGCTCCACAACGGGAGAGGCCACAACAGTGAGAGGCCTGCGCACCGTGATGAAGAGTGGCTCCCGCTCGCCGCAACTGGAGAAAGCCCACGCACAGAAACGAGGACCCAACATAGCCAAAAGTAAATAAATAAATTTATAAAAAAAAAAGATCACTGTTTTTTTTTTTTCTTGTCAGGAGTAAAGCTCTTTAGCTATAAGGTCATTGGTCAAGACAAATACAGCTCAGCAGAGTTATCCTTAAATAAGTAATTCCCCGCATTACCTTAGAAGGAAATTACTGATACTTTTCGCCTTTGTTGCTTTTCTACCCGGTCCCCAAATAAACCGCCACTCCAACAATGCATAATTTATGTGTCTATATTCTTTGAGAACACACTCAATTGTATTACCAGTACTATGAGTAATTTCCCCCTTTTTTTCCCATTTTGTTTGGAGATCCTTATAAATAGAGGCTGTAGGGCTTACAAGACAATCACGAAACGCGCTGCTTGGTTTGGGTACAGGATTTCAGATAACGTGCAACACTGAGTTCTCTAAATCTCATTTCTCTCTCGAAACCCAAGGGAAGCTATAACTGTGTCTTCTTTATCCAAACTCTCAGGCCCAGCTCTGTCACCTTTCACCAGAGGGGAGAGAACGGACAGCGTGGGTTTCTCTATATGGACCCTGAGCTTTGGTTGGGGCATGACCCCTCATTAATATTCAAACCTTGGCAATTTCAAAGAATGTCGTCCACCCTGACTACTGTAAGCAGCCCGGCTCCCCTGGTACTTCTCACGCTTCTCCCTTGTATGAAGACGTTTGTGCCTCTCGTCATGTCCCCTTCAGGAGTCATTCTTCCGTTGTTCAATTTTTCCCTTTCTCTTTCTGGCTGTCCTAATAGCTCCTGATACAGTCGGGCAGTGGTGACCCTGTCCATCACTCACCTGCAAGCTATTCTTGAACCAGTGGATGGTCCCTGAGGGACCAGATCCATTGTGTCGATGGTGGGCCTTTCCACCGGACCTTTCATCCAGGAGCATAAAAGCCCATCCCAGGCTGCGTGCAAGCTGGCTGCCCTGCCATCTCAGTGTCCTCCGTGGAGCTGAGCAGTGGAACGGAAAGAATCAATGCAAATGAAGTGCGGAGGCACGGACAGAAAAAGATGTGCAGTTGTGGGTTCTCAGAAATTAAATCTGTCCTCCTTTGAGTGTCAGTGGAAATAAGTCTTAAGAAATGAGAGTCCAAAGGAAATTTGCCATACACCGAATGTCCATAAACTGTATTATAACCATGTGCTACACTAAAGGCCAGTGGTTGGTTGGGTCTGTGTTCAGTGGGAACCTTCACCAGGCAAAGGATAAACTATTAAATCTCTAAACTTAAGAAGCTATGAGTGGCCCCTCTTAGGCAAAATGAGTATTATTATCACATGTGCCAAAGAGCATCTTTTCGTTTTGTGAAGGTCTTTGCACTGTGGCCATAGGGGTCTGTCCTTCCGGCAGTATCCCTCAAGCTACATTATGAACTGCATGAGGGCGTTCCCTCGTATCCTTTGTAAGTGTGCCTTAACTTGTTACCTCGTCACCTTCTCTGTGCCGAGCACAAAACTGTGCATATTTGGAATTCTATCTCTGCTGTCTGTTAGCGAGTGGATTTACAGTGTTTCTATCAGATTCAGGGAGAGGAAGAGAGAGAGAATAAAATGACCTTCCCAGCCATTTAGACCAATCCTGCTAAAAATAAGACATCTCAAAGATCTGAGAGCATGCTCTCCAAGAGATGGTTTGTAAACAGAGCCAACTGTGACAGCAGTGTGTGTGCACCTGCCAGACTAGCTGTGAACTTACCTTCTAATTCACTGAAACTTGCTCCTCAGATTAAGATAGATGGGTGGTTATAATGGCAGTTGCAAGACATGTGTTAAGCTGGTGTGTGTTGGCACAAAAAGACACTGTTGTATGTCTGCTTTGGACGTCGAGTATTCACTCCTCTCTCCTACGGAAGAGGGAATATTTCTCACACTCAGTGAAGAGCTGAAGAATTGGTACCTTTATGGCGTTCCAGAGCATCGGATTAACTCTGCCTCTGTCCAAGGGATCAGCTGTTACCTGGGAGCTTATAAAAATGCATGGCCCCAGCTTCCCATGGCCCACATTGTTCCCACACTGTGCCCATATTTCCTGGTCTGTTTTGCCTCTCTCAACAGATCCAGACTTCAAACATTTGCAGATATTTTGTTTCTGTTGTCATTTCCTTGTCAAAAATTGCAATGAAAAGAATTTATCTCATGAGGAAAAGTGATTGCCTAATCGCACAAGTTTACAGTACCATAGCTCTATGACAGTTATCCTATTTCCTGGAAGAATCAAGCATAGAGGCTAGAAAGAAATGGTGGGATGGCAAAGGATGGCTAATCTCCCAAGGCGTTCAGGCTCTTCAGAAGTTGTGAATGTCTTGGCCTTGCTTTGGTGTATAGGCTGGAAACCTGGGTGCAAAAATAGCAAAGCAAAAGGATCCCCTTAACCTGAATTTCTTACCAGTTTCTGTAGAACAGTTGAATTCTTGGTCATCTTTGCTATTTTAGCAAAGACCCCAGTGAGCTGTCTTTGTTTCAAAGGGAACAGTTTACCCAGCCCATGTGGGTACCTGTTTAGGCTGACTCATGGGTTAAAATTTAGTATGCTATTATATAGGATGCTCTGATACAGGAATTTATTTCAGTCCTTCTTAAGTTGACCCATTTATTGACCATTTAAAGAGCATCCACTATGTGTAAGGCACTAATTTAGGTGCTCAGAATACAAGGACGTATTATGTATGTAATACTTAGGACACAGAGTTGGTTGTCTAGTGAAAAGACACTTAACAAATTATAAGATATTGGCATGGATTTTGTGGCAAAATTAGAGATGAAGACACAAACAGAGGAGTAAAATTGTCTGCTGAAAGGGTGAAAAGGGAGGAAAGTTTCTAAGTGTTGGTAGGTTATTTATTTGAGACTTCATCGCATCAGGGGTTAAACACACTCCTATTTGCTTAGAAAATACAGTAAACTGCATTTCCCATCTCTTAGCAGGAAAACGGAATAGCCAAGAAAAAGGATGCACACATTAGGCCCTTAATAACATTTTTTTTAAATGAATCTGCCTTCTAACAAGGCCGTTCTACGTCACGCTTGGCAGTCCAGTAGCTCATTAGATTTTAACAAAAGCAGCAGAGCTAAATGAGAAGAATTCCTCAGTCAGGTACTCTTGGCAGTATCCCTGGGAGCAAATGTGACAAATAGAATCAGAAATGACTTAAATAGTCAGCTACCACAAGCCAAACTTAAAAAAAAGCCCTGAAAAGACCAAAAATGGAAACATATTACAGTTATCTGCATTCACAGTGCAGAACAAGTTTGGTCGTATTTAAGATAATTCTCTAGTGCGTGCTATTTTTAGCCCAAGGGTAAGCTCCCTTAAGAGTCTTTGGCGTTGCATCCCTTTAACCTGGCCTAACAAACTAAGCCAATAAGCTGTCTGATTTTCCTTGTCCATCCAGGAGGAAGAGAGATAGCTAAAACAAACCATTTTCGGGGAAAATGTTCAGCCTATCTTGTATTAGGAGCTTTTTTCGTATAGATTTTTTAAACATGCCAATATTAAGTGTTGCCTGTCAGAGACCAAAATGTCAAACTTTGCTGTTTTGAAATTGTAGGCTCACGGTTATAAAAAGAGGATTTTATAGGCGTAGCCTAATGGAAATAAACATTACTCCATTACCTTCAGTAAAACCAAATCTTTACAGTTCAGGCTATCATTATTAATGTCTATGAGAAGAAAGAAACGTTTCCGGGGGTTTATTTATTTATTTTTTTAGGCAAAGAAAGACTGGTGAGCTGTACCATAGCAAATGAAAGTTTTCTTAAAGCTTTCTCCTCAGTGACTTTGCAGTGTGTAATTTAAAAGCAGAAAGCAAAGAAAATGCCGTCTTAAAACACTAGGCTGGCTATTCCTAGTATCTTTCTTTCTTACATATTAACAACTCTTTGTGAGACAATTGCTCTGTCAATTCTTGTCTGTCTGTCTCTATATAGTGTATACAGACAACTCTATCAGCTTTCTATTGTTCACAGCCCTGTGTGTTTTTTGAGGGTGTGGGTTGGTGGGTGTTGGGTGTATGTCTGGAGGCATACGTGTGAGCTATCTCAGTTTAAATCATATAACCATATAAGGTGTGGATTACAACACTTAACAATGCATTAATTTCTACTTAGTTCATCAAAAACAATGCTGTTAACCGTCCGAGTTTAAGGTTGTTCCCAGATTGACTGGGTTATTGAAATTCAGAAGACAATTTGCCAATCCAGTATCGGGTAGATTTCAGCAATCAGTAGCCAAAAGTCTCTTGAGCTCATAGTATAAGCAAGATGGTACACCAGGTGAGGTGGCGGTTAGAAAGGTGATGAAGGCAGGCCTTCAGTTCTCAAGGAGGCTTGTCACCGAATGGCAGAAGGAAGTTGCCCACGCCCACACGGTGGCAGTCAGAAAAGTTTAGGACATTTATAGAGATCCAGACACCATGCCTGGGCTTCCTCTCTTCCAGAGTGATCCTACCTCAATTAACAGCCTTCTCATAAACATGTCATTAGGCCCCTTATAAATGAATGCCCCACCACTCCTCTTGGTTATGCATGATTTCTATCTTCCCACAGATTAGGGATTTAGGAGTTAGTATTTAACCAGAACTCAAATTCCCTGGTTCCCATTGCTTGCCCTCAGTGTCAGTAGGATGGAATTGCTGTTTTCTATCAGGAAGCTTCAGAAACACTGGCCAGTCGCATGACCATCTCCAAGGATATATTTGCTTCCTTGAGCTGCTCTATTGCCTGTTAAATGAACAAATGGTGCCTATTTCTGCAGAGCACTGGTGGGGTCTGGGCATTCTTTGTCCTGCCATTGCAGTCTGCTGCCAGGGAGGTGTTTTGTGCTTTACAAGCTCGCTCTTGATCTTTAGTCCCCTTTAAGACCGGCTGTTAATCTTTAGCACAGGCTGACTCTGCAACCCAGCGCACACCAGGTTGCCTAACTTCTTGTTTGTGTGCTCCCAGGGATCAGAAACCAGTTTGCTGTTTTTCCCCCAAACCACAAGCCTTAGGGTCACTGCCTCCGTCTCCCCGTCCTTTGTTCTCCATGTTCGGTCTGTTGCTGAGAACTTCCTGTTCTTAGGTGAATGATCACATCTTCCTCGTCATTTCTTTTTTAACTCTTATCAACTTGTACTTAGGGATCACAGCCCCCTTTAGTGCTTCCCTGGTGGTGTTGTTCCCAGCTACTTCAGAAGGTATCATATCCCACACACTCCATACTTGATGATGAAACCAACCATTATTTTTCAGCTTCTTCTGTGTGTCTAGAGCTTTGCCAGAAACTATGGTACCTATAGAAGAAATATGTGGACTTTAGGGATAACCTTTTTTGGGATACACAGCTTTGTGAGGAAACAAGACCTACTCATGGGACACAACTGGACAGTGGATGAAATGTGGATGGACATTCAACAAAGCCCTATTCTAGGCACAACGTAAAATATACGAGTCAGTGATCTAGTCCCTGTGTTCAGTTTCCATTAGAAATTCATTGTCCCATAAGGAAACATGTGCTCATCGGCATGATATTAGCAAACTCCTCTAAGAGTTTTAGAATTGGGAAGAGATCCGTAAGGCCTGTGCGGGAACACAGAAGCCAGATCTTCTGAAATAGATCTTCAGAATGGAGAGAGATTTCCATCGGCAGAGAGGAAAGGCAAGTATTTCAGACATCAGTTTTCATCCCTACTACATACTTATTGCCCACCTGCTATGTACCAGGATTTATGCTAGCTGTTGGCATAGCAAACTGGATGAGACAGGGACCATGTTAAATGCAAAATCATGGTGCTGGAGAGAGCCCAAGGGATGACTGGGAAATAAGAACGAATCTGATTGGGCAAGAGGGAAAGTAGATACAAGTGAATAGAATCTTAGCATTGGACTAAATTAATATGAGGAGAGATTAGTCCAGCAATAGGGAAACTGAGGCCCAGGTACCTTATGTGACTTGTATGATAGATAACAGCTTGAGGTCAGGACAAGCAGGGGGAAGACAGAAGACAGGGCTTGTTATCATGGAAGAAGTGTCACCTTGCACAGAGGCTGCAGGCAGAGGCCCAGTGAGGAGGCTGTTGTGGTTTTCAAGCTTGAGGTAATAGGACTGGAATTAGGAGATGATGGTGACAATGAAAGGAAGGGGTGGATGTGGGAGACGTTGTGAAGAAAGAATCGATGAAGATCTTGATCCCATCCAGTGAGAGGTTCGATGCTGTGGTGGGAGAAAAAGGAGTAAAAATGGCTGTAGTTTCAAGCCTGGGTGATTTGGAGACTTTGGGATCAGTTAAGGAAAATAAGAGAATCAGAGGAGGGTATGTGGATCACGGCAGGAACTGAGAAGAAGGGTCTAGAATGTAATGTGCTTCGATTGTAAAGAGGCTGGGGTGGCTGCTATTGGAAGTCTGTGAAAAAAAATATAATAATTGAGCTTGGGCGCAGCCATGGAGGTCTTTATGAGGATGGGTGTCTTAAAGGAAATATTTATTTGGCGGACGCTGTGGAGGAGGGATATCAAGGTTCCCCTTTATCTGACAGATTAAAGATTTTTCACTTTTGCTTTGAGGTCAATAATTCGCCAGGCTTTTTCTTGCCAATAGTAACAGTAACTTTCGGTATTTTTATGTGCTAGACACTAGGACTACACTTTCAAACAGCATTTTCATATAAAAAAAAAGTTTAATTTTGGATATACAATGGAGAAAAGACAGTCTCTTCAATAAGTGTGGTTGGGAAAACTGGACAGCCACATGTAAAAGAATGAAGTTAGAACACTCCCTAACACCATACACAAAAATAAACTCAGAGTGGATTAAAGACCTAAATGTAAGGCCAGACACTATAAAACTCTCAGAGGAAAACATAGGAAGAACATTCTTTGACATAAATCACAGCAAGATATTTTTTGACCCATCTCCTAGAGTAATGGAAATAAAAACAAATTAAACAAATGGGACCTAATGAAACTTAAAAGCTTTTGCACAACAAAGGAAACTATAAACAAGACGAAAAGACAAGCCTCAGAATGAGAGAAAATATTTGCAAATGAATCAACAGACAAAGGATTAATCTCCAAAATATATAAACAGCTCATGCAGCTCAATATCAAAGAAACAAACAGCCCAATCAAAAAATGGGCAGAAGACCTAAATAGACATTTCTCCAAAGAAGATATACAGATGGCCAAGAAGCACATGACAAGCTGCTCAACATCACTAATTATTAGAAAAATGCAAATCAAAACTACGATGAGGTATCACCTCACACTTGTTAGAATGGCCATCATCAAAAAATCTAGAAACAATAAATGCTGGAGAGGGTGTGGAGAAAAGGGAACCCTCTTGCACTGTTGGTGGGAATGTAAATTGATGCAGCCACTATGGAGAACAGTATGGAGGTTCCTTAAAAAACTAAAAATAGAATTAACCATATGACCCAGCAATCTCACTACTGGGCATATACCCAGAGAAAACCATAATTCAAAAAGACACATGCACTCCAATGTTCATTGCTGCACCATTTACAGTAGCCAGGTCATGGAAGCAACCTAAATGCCCATGGACAGACGAATGGATAAAGAAGTTGTGGTACATATATACAGTGGAATATTACGCAGCCTTAAAAAGGAATGAAATTGGGTCATTTGTAAAGACATGGATGGACCTAGAGACTGTCATACAGAGTGAAGTAAGTCAGAAAGAAAAAAACAAATATCGTATATTAACACATATATGTGGAATCTAGAAAAATGGTACAGATGAACTGGTTTGCAAGGCAGAAATAGAGACACAGATGTAGAGAACAAACGTATGGGTACCAAGGGGGAAAGCAGGGGGTGGGGTGGTGGTGGTGGGATGAATTGGGAGATTGGGATTCACATATATACACTAATATGTATAAAATAGATAACTAATAAGAACCTGCTGTATATTAAAAAAATAATAAAATAAGTATTTTTTTAAAAGTTTAACTTAATATATTAAAAATAAATGATCTCGTTTGATTCACCTAATTGCCATGACGGGTTGGAGGTGTTGCCTCTTTACTGTTCAGACAATGAGGCTTAGATAAGTAACTTGTCCAGGGCCAAGTTACAAAAAGTAACCAGAAGAACTAAGACGGCCCAACTCCCAAACTTGAATTTTTAACCAAACCTTTTGACTTAATACTGCTATTGCCGTGCTCTAAGCTTCTCATCCCCTCCTACTCCCAGCCTTTTTAAAATTTTCCAAATGCCTGGAATTATTTCTGTCCCCTTGTTTTCAATTCTCCTGAATTTGAAAATCACAGGAACCTCTCAGATTCAGGAAGTGTTCCCTGATTAATTCCACCTCTACCCCAACAGCTAGCAGAGCCCAGATCTGATCTTGTTAGAGTAGATTTCATGTTATTTAGTGGAGAGACTGCATGAATCCATCCTGCCACAGCCTGGTCAACAGATCAGAGTTTATGCCTTATTGCACATGGATCTGTAGATGTTTTCATTTGCAGAGGATTGTCCTTGGAAGCATATATTAAAATTGTAAGGCCAGGAACTGTTTGTGATAATTCTTCATGCCCCCAGTGTGTATATTCCTGATGCGTGTTGACTGATGGACCAATACTTTTGTTGGTATTTGGTTGAGAAGGAGGGCAGTTGCAAAGTATTGATAAAGCATCCTAAACTTGGCTTTAAAGTCCTTTATTGAACTCATGGGCATGTCTTCATAAACTAGATTTGGTAGAATATGCCTGTGAGATAAGTCTCCCAGAAGACAAGTTTAGTGGTAATATAACTCTTTTAAAATGCAATTGAAAACAGGCATATTTCCCCCAATAAACCATTTCTTACAATTTCACTCAGCTCTGACAATTCTCCTTCCCTTAGTGGACATCAAATCATTTTGCATTGTGGCCGTGCATTTTTTCTTAATATTCTGTTTTTCTGTTGCTCCTGGGTTAAGAAGTCACACTATGCCTTATTCATCTTTTTCTTATATACAATGCCTTGCGTATAATAGGAACTCAATAAATACATGTCATAAGACTGTGTATTATTCCCTCAGCTAATTTATAAGTAGGGATGTTGATTTTTATTTATTTTGGTTCCTGTGTTATCTTAGCAGTTCTTTAGTTCCTAGTTCAAAATTCTGTGAACAAAAGGTACTCAGTGCTGCCTAATGAATGAATTAATGACATTTTACTTGTGATCTTCTAAACCATCCTGGAAGTATTTTTAGGGGACTGGGAAAATTACCTGGGTAACAAGATCTCTTGAGTAGCTGCCAGGCTGCGTCTGGTGACTGCATCAAAATCTTTGGTTAAGCCAATGATTCCATTTCAGCTAGTTCATTCTTTGCTTCAAATAATACAGGTTTTTGTGCACTGATGTTTAAGATAAAGTGGTGCCCATTTTGCATTTCTGGTTACATTTACAAAACAGTGTTTTATTGCTGTCTAAACACAAGACTGCTCGCAACCACTCCTGCTGCAGCACACGGAGAAAGGACTGTCATGTGGACTTGCCCTTCATTTGAAATATGTTGTATTTAAAGGTCATCGTATTCTGGTTTGGGTAGAAGAGTATTGATCAGAGTATTATGGTAACAGTTATACTGCTGATTGAATGAAGATAAATATCCAAGAATGCAGCTGTTATTACCAGGCACTATGGTTGTTCCTGGGAGCCTGGTCATCCCAGGAAGGCTAAGAATGGTCAGTAGGTGAATATTATCAAGCAGGGAGCAAGCCAATGCCCTCTGAGAACCACTATTTAGATTTTGGCCCTTATATTGTCCTGCTCCCACCTTTTTACTCTTTATTTAGAATTCCTCGACTTTTTAGAATTCTTCTGTTACTCCTTTTTCCTTCTCACCTTAATACTCATATTTTCATCCATTTTTTGAAGGATTATGGGGAGACAGTATCATTGCATCTAATTTCCCCCTCTTGAATTTAACGGCGCTTCCTCTGATATCATCAGGGAATTCTTAATTGTCTAATATAAAAGCCCTTGATCAGGTCCCCCTTCTTCTGGAATTTCCTGTGCTATTTGATTATTCCCCATTGACCGGGAGGTAGTAAAACTCTTTGCTCCCTTGGTATTTTATTTTAAATGTTTTAGTTGTTGTTAATTTCCCTTTTTGTAGTCTCCTAATTTTCTTCCTACTTCTCTGAGCACATCTCTTCTCTTTCCTTTGCTTAGAAGATCCTTACATTACCTGTCCCTTACACTTTCGGGATGCAGGCACACCGGAGCTAATTGTTCAAGCCAAAGCTCACAGCTGAACTGGCTCTGTTGATCGTGTTGCCACCATCTCTGCGTTGAGCCTTGTGTTGGTCTGACGTTGGGACTAGCATTTTAGGCAGTATCACTCTTCCCTAGTTAACAGAGGCAAGGAAGAATGGTTTATGAAATGATGCTTGAGAACCCTCCTAGTATAACTTTATTTCCTGGGGAAGAGCACAGAGTGGATAATTGCTTTGAAGAGTGTACTGGAGTGGGCTGGTATTAAAAGTTATCATAATAATAGTCTAATTTATATTTAAAACTAGATTTATGTTATATAAATTTATATTTATGTGTTACCTTAATTTCTATTTATAAGTTATCTTATAAAATATAAATTTATACCTTAAACTTATATAATTATATGTTTATATACCTTAATTTCTATTTCTATTTCCACTCAGAGTCAGTCCATACGACTTGCACTAATTCTGCCTGCCTTCCTAAAGGGACTAGAAAGCAAATGTTTGGCAGAGTGGGGCTCAGTCTCAGAATTAAAGCCTGCCTCTCTATGAGCTAGCAATGGCAAAGGTGACATTTGACTCTCAATCCTCTCTCTCAATTTTAGCATATTATCTCTACAAATGACATTTTCCCATGTGTACGAAGGGATTATGGAAAATCTACAAAAAACAAATGAGGGCCATATCTCCTCTTCACAAGAGGACACCGAGACTCAGAGGGCCTTTCCCAAGTTCCTAGACATCGGTGACCTCTTTCTTCTCTGCATCCCAAGAATCCAAAGGCATAGCAGGATGGTTAGGAGATTGGGTCCTAGAGTCAGATAGGCCTGGGTTTGAAATCCTGGTTCCACCACTTACTTGCAGTAGGGCCATGGATACATTTACATAACTCCTCTGAGTCTCAGTTTCCTCTTTCATATACTAGTGCCTGCCTCGTCAAATTATTAATTCATTCAGCAAACATTTACTGATAACTTATTACATGTGAAAAGTCTGCTGGACACTGGGGATTCAGTAGTAAACAAGGGAATTAAAAGCCCTGCCCTCCTAGAGCTTATGTTCTAGTGGGTTGTTGTTAGGATTAAATGAGATAATGCAATGAAAGTGCTTTGCACAGTGCCTGGACACAGTGGATATGCAAGAAATGATTTTTAACAAATAAAAAATCTGTAAACAGCTGGAGGTGATGCTATTTGTCCTTCATCCTTAAGGGTATCCGTAAAGATAATAAATGTAATATGAACAAAGCCTTAAATTTTCCAAGAATCAGTCTATTCCATGAAAACCATTTACAGTTTAGCTGTAATAGTTGGAATTTAGAATTTTTGAGTTCTTTGGTTGTAAACAACAGGATGAAAAAGAAAAACATAGAGTCTACTCCCAAGCAGAGGAGCAAAAGGACATCAGTGGCTGATGGAACTGATGCGAGAGGTTGAAGTGGGCTTACAAGCCTTGGAACAGAACTGCCAGATGGCTCTGATCACAGTTCAAATCTTAATAGCTTTTGCTTGGGTTCTATGCCAGCTCCTGGGTGGTGAGCAGAGAGTGGGGCTTTGGCTTTCTGGCTCTCAGTGTGTATCTAATGGAGAAGGGATCATTTTGTAAGAGGAAATTGTGGTGCTACTACAAAATACAGGGAAGTCAAGAAACAAGACGTGAAAGCTATAGGGTCCTAAGGTGGTTGGAGGATCTTGTCAGCATAAAATGCTTGACATTGAGGAAAGGAACAGGGCTCTTGCTCCTAAATAAACAGTGGAAATCTGACCACACAGTGTCTCTCCTCTGAAATTCCATGAATTAAAAATAGTACTGATATTTTAATTACTTGTGCCTTCGAAATATAAATATACATTTGTATATATACACACAATAAATTACGTTTTATGAAACCTTGTTTCTGACGTTATTTGCCAAAGTTGAGCTCTCCATCCTGTGGTCTGTATATCTCATTGGCATTTGGCAGTATGCACTCATAGCCTTTATAGTGATCCAACAATCCCAGAAACACATATAGAACATCAGTGATGAGCATCTTCTGTGAGCCCAGTGGTATGCTGGCTCTGGGGATACACTCCATAATCACATGTATTTGCTATCCCTGAGAAATCACTTGTGTTTCTCTGCCAAGAAACATTAGTCTTCTCATTTAAAAAAAACAATCTCAAATAATATATGTAGAAATAATGTAAGGGAAGTGCATAGTTTAATGCTTGGACCTAATTGGTAGTCAGTAAATGGCCATTTGTAGGAAAATTCGATACCTCAGATTTCCTGGATAACTCTGTAAAGCCCAAAGTGTCCTTGGGAACAAAAACTGCAAGAGAATTCTGGGCAAGATTCAAATTCCGGGGAAGGAGTGTCCAGCAGCCCGCCCCTGGGCTCTGTGCCAGCCCGTCATTGATGAAGGGGAAGTGGGGTTTCTGCTTCGTGACTTCCTAGTGTGTATCCAATGCGTACCTTGAATCTAAGGTAAATTCCAGGAGGGAGGGGCCGTGTCTCTTTTATTCACCTCAGACCCTGCACTTAGCATGGGTCCCAGCGCATGGTAGGCACCTAAGAAATATTTGTTGATAAAATGACCAAACTGGGAAGCTCTAGACAGAGGCCAAAGGGAAATGACTAAGCTACTTGCTTGAGTGGCTAACATTAGTGCTTAATCTCCAAAAGCGATCCTAGAACGGGCGAGGTGTTTAATCTCTGTCATGAAGTGGAACCTTTGGAGGGAAGACAAGCAAGCACAGTGTGATTTCTTAGCGTGTCCAGCAGCTTTGAGCATGGCCCGGACCTCTCTCTGATGTGGCTGAGGAGAGCCAACAAGCAAAGGCATTTTATATGTTAAAGTGGACCCCATTTAGTCAATGATGTTTGCGATGACTAATGAGTCCATGGTAAGGGGAAACCAGGAAGCAGTGGCCTACACTGCAGAAAACATCGACACAGGGAACCTTTGCTCAGAATACTGCTTGCAAAAGTTCAGAATTTGGCATTTGCAACAACTGCTGTTTGATTTTCTTTATGGTTGTAGGGGCACATTCTAGAAAGGCAGTAAGCTCTAATCTATGTTGTGTGAGCAATTTGGTGTGGGATTAGGGCATATAAATATTTTTTTGTTTTACAACTATGTAACACATTTGTATTATGACTGTATAACAAATGCCCAACCACCACTTTATTTTGGTTCAGGGTGGGAGAACCTGGTGGTAGTTTAATGTTGAATGGGTCCCGTAATGTAACATTTGTGTAATCATTCACTTATTCCGTGGTTATTTATTGAACATCTACTAGATGCTAGGTCTGGTGACACTTTGGGTTTTTCTATGTGTAAGTTATATCGTTTTGTTTAGATGTAGCACATCTCTTTGTCCATCTCTTTGCTGCTTGCCTAATTTCTTACTATCATCCAGACTTCCCCTTCTACATCACCTCCCCTAGACTATCTCCCTCTGGTCCCCAAGACATCCAGGCATCTCTACTATGTGCCCCATAGAGGGTCTGAACTGTGATTTTCTCTAACGTAGTCCCATTACCTAACTCAGTGTCTGAAATATAGTCAGGTCTTGTTATGCATATGTTGAATGAGTAAGACATTAAAAAATCTGAAATTATTTTTGGAGTACATTATGAAAAGTACAATGCTTGCTGTTTGGAGAACCATCAAGCATAAGTAGGTACTTCCTTGTCCTAAAGGAGCTTACAGTTAACTCAGTCATTCTCATTTTTTGACAAGTGCTTTTTGGATGCCTGCTATGTTCCAGGTCATTGTCTATCTAGAAGTAAAGACGGGTATTTTATCTTATTTATTTATTTATTCTTTGGGCTGCGCCGCTCAGCTTACAGGGTCTCAGTTCCCCAACCAGGGATTGAACCCAGGCCACGGCAGTAAAAGCACTGAATCCTAACCTCTAGACCACCAGGGAACTCCCAAGATGGGTATTTTCAAAGATAATTAATATTAAGTGCTATTTGCCTCGAGTGATGGTAGGTTCAAATAAGACAAAGAGAAATGAAGAGTGGCGTCATGGGAGGATCACTTAAAGAGAAAGGTAAAACATTTGAACCTATTTTATTTTGAAGTAAGTCCTTTCTTTCTCTTCTTTCCCCTTTTTTTCTTCACATTCATTCATTCATCCATCTGGGATTTGCACAGCATCTGCTGTATCAGAGACTCAGCATACAAAAATAAATGGTACATCCCTCCCTAGGAAATACACACAAGTAAACAGTTTTTAAGGTGAGCCCTGCCTTTGAGCCAAACATTTTAGTGCAGTGAGTATTATCGGTATTAAAACGCATCTTTATTATTTGACATTCAGATGATGAACTAAAGGATATAAATGATAGCGAACCTATGTATCGCCATTTTTTGTTGTTGGTAAATGCCAATATGTGAAGCTTTTTATATGGAGTTGATAGGCTTCTATTAAATGATTAATATCAAATAAAGCATACTTTTTACATCATTTTTCCTTTATTTAACTTAACTACCTTCTATCTAGTTATGTCGCATTTATTTTTTTAATTTTAATTTTGTTGGAGTATAGTTGACTTACAATGTGTGTTAGTTTCAAGTGAACAGCAAAGTGATTCAGTTATATATATACACATATATCCACTCTTTTTTAGATTATTTTCTCATGTAGGTTATCACAGAATATTGAGTAGAGTTCCCTGTGCTATACAGTAGGTCCTTGTTGGTTATCTATCTTATATGTAGTAGTGTGGGTATGTTCATCCCAAGCTCCTGATTTATCCCCCCTGCCCATCATGTTTCCCCTTTGGTAACCATAAGTTTGTTTTCGATATCTGTAAGTCTTTTTCTGTTTTTTTAAATAAGTTAATTTGTATCCGTTTTTTAAAATTAGATTCCACATATGAGTGATATCATATGATATTTGTCTTTCTCTGTCTGATTTACTTCACTTTGTATGATAATCTCCAGGTCCATTCATGTTGCTGCAAATGACATTATTTCATTCTTTTTTATGGCTGAGTAATATTCCATTGTATATATGTACCACATCTTCTTTATCCATTCCTTTGTTGATGGACATTTAGGTTGTTTCCATGTCTTTGTTATTGTAACACTGGGTTGCATGTATCCTTTCAGATTATGGTTTTCTCCAGATATATGCATAGGAGTGGGATTGCTGGATCATATGGTAGTTATATTTTTAGTTTTTTAAGGACCCTCTGTACTGTTCTCCATAGTGGCTGTACCAATTTACATTCCCACCAACAGTGCAGGAGGGTTCCCTTTTCTCCACACCCTCTCCAGCATTTATTGTTTGCAAAGAAAGCATACTTTTTTTTTCCCCAATTGTGGCTTTCCATATTAATGTTACATCATTCCTAATTTGTATACATGCTCTGACTTTACTGGATTTATAATGGCAAAGTATGTAAATAAAATAAAACTCTACTCCTACTTTTGTATAAAAGGTAATAGATTGTTAAAAAAAATAAAATAAAAATAAAACTCATCTTTGTGGGGCAAGGGTATCTTCGTTTATAGAGGTTTTAATTTTTTTCTCTCAAGCTAGGCTTCTTTGCTAAGCCTGTGAAATTATTTGGCTGTATGGCCTCTCAGGCCAGACAAGTTGCAAGGCCATCGGAAACTTGTACGTGTTTCTGGTAATTGGATAGGTTCATAATCAACGCGAGTGTGAGGTCTAGATGTGCTCACCATGAGCCTTCATTCACAGGTCAGAGGGAAAACCTAGATGTCTCAGCATACCCAGACATTAGGAGAGGCCTGTTCTGTAATTGTTGTTGAAGGGATTTCCATGACCAAAATAATGTAACTATGCTAAAAATGCTATGACTTCTATAAGAAATCCCTTGCCTGGATTCCTGGCAACGTTATGTAAAACTAAAAATAATGCTCCCTTCTCAGAACTAACCTTCAGTCTCTGAATGACTTATCTGACACATGTCATATGTCCGTGGCCTTGTGGAGTTAGTTATATTTTCATTGTTCCCGTCACACTTCCTTGACTAGATCATAAACTCACTCATTCAGGATAACAAAGAAAACTTTTAACTATTGAAGGCCTCTATGTGCCAGCAGTATTCTAAGCACTTTACATGTTTTAATTCATTTAATCTTTACAACAACCTTGAGGCAGATATTTTATAATTGTCTTCACTATATATGGGGAACCAAGTCGTAGAGAAGTTCAGCAGCTCACCCTCTGTCCTCAGCCCTAGTGTCAGAGCTAGGATTTGTGCCCATACAATCTGACGCCAGCTCTTGTATCCTTAGATCCTTCACTCTACGACCTCTCCAGCTATCTCATGCGTTACTGAATGATGACTCATACATGGAAGGGGCTCCAAAAAAAATGAAATGATTGATTTATCAAATAGCTTTCCAAATGTTTTCATAATTTTATCATGTTTTGATATATCCTTCTGGATAGAAGATATAAGGCAGTTACTACCTTAATATTCTGCGGAGTTTGACTAAGGAGCAGGGATTATTTCAGCATAAGAATTTTCTGCAGAAATCCCTCTTCATTTTCACCACTGAAAATTCATAGTGGCTCAGTGTTGATCAAGTTCAGATATGGAAACATGTCTGACTCCCCAGTTTGAGATTCATCTAGTATACTTACCCTCCTCAAAATGTAGCTCATTTTTTTCTGAGGCAACATAGTAGCTATAACTTAGGAAATCTTTCCTTTCATCTATCTAATAAATAATAATACTTTGGCCCACTCTAATAGTGCATATAAAGTATCACCACCCTGATGTAGATATTGCTTTTATGCTGAATTTTCTGTTCTACCTGTGTTTCTTACACATCTCTCACACTCCCCATTCAAAGAGATGTTTCAGAGTGTGTCTTCCACTAAAGATGATGCCCTCTTTCTGTACTTACCTTTAATCAAGCTATGATGTTTTAAGTAGTTAAAAGTTTTGACTATGTCTTTGCTTTCTGTAACCCAGATCTTCTAATATAGAAAACCAATATCCTAAGTGCTAAATGCTTAAAAAAAAACAACTTTACAAATCCCTTATACAAAAAGGAAAACCTGTGAAAGGAGATCTATCATAGCTCCAGCATAAAATTAGCAAATAATTTTGCTTATAATTACTTCCTGTGGATCATCCTGTTAATATGCAAACACCACTGCGCATTGTTAATTCCTTGAAGACAGTGACAATCTAGTTAAAAGCTGAAGTAACTGGTATACAAATGCACACACACACACACACACACACACACACACACACTCTCTCTCTCTCTCTCTCATATGCTTATCTGAGTCATGTTTCTTGCATCTGTCTATCACTACATAGATGAAGACTGATAAAAATGTGCTAATGAAAAGATAAAAACTAGGCTTTACACGATAAGCTTAAAGTATAGTAGGATGTGCTAAAACACTTTAAAAGAGTTATATTGGTGTGCTTAAGTAATATTTAATGGGATAGGAAAAATCAAACTGGATCTTAAGCCATACTTAGGATTTCTATGAGGAAAAAAATTGGGAAAAGCACTTTATATTAGAGATACCATAATGAATAGGGAGGTAAATGGGAAAAAAAGGAAGATCAGAGGAGAGAGAGACTTTAATGCCAGTGGGCAACACAGTAAAAAAGGCCATGGAAACTCAATGGCAGAGCTATAAGGGGAGAGAGTGGAGAATTGGTGAGGACATCCCTTGTGTAAAGTGATCAGCTGCTCCTTGAATCTTCTGATTTCTTTGGTAAAACAAAAGTTTCAGATGAAATCTCCAGTTTAGTAAATATTATTACCCAATCTAATAATGTTTAAAACCTTTTGTAGGTAAACACTATGTTATCTAAACAAAACATATGTCTGGGCTAGTTCTGGCCCAAAGACCTCCAATTTGGAACCTGAGCTAGGATGAGTGAAATGACAAAAAAATCTTAAGTCTTCATCCAAAATGTTATGGCGTGTCTTTCTAGTGGGGATTAACTGTAATAAACAGAATCTTTCTGTCCTGTGTGATGGGGCAAGTATTAGAGAAAATGTGCTGAGTTTATGAAGAAAACTTGAGACTTGCTACTCAAACTGTGGTCTGTGAACCAGCCGCATCCGTACCATCCAAGAGATTATTCGAGACTCAGAATCTCAGGCCGAACCCCAGGGTAAGAATCTGCATTTTACCAACATCATCCAGCGATGCGAAGCACCTGAGTTAGTATGCTTAATGTTCTTATTTTTAAATGGCCTCTGTAAGGCAAATCGTACAGCCAAAATTCGAGCAGATAGCAACATTTCCAAGAACCTTTAGTGTTACTAGTGGAACATGGAACTGAAAATGTTTGCTCTTACTGAAGCTTGAACAGAGCAGTTAATATGGTAATGTTGACATATGTAACAATGCTTTCACGCTGTTAAGTTCTTTACAAGAATTTGGTGAGCCAGATGCAAGGCTCCACACACAGGTAAGATGTTTATTTGGTAATCAGTAAATTACCTTATATAGTCAGTAAATGTTGCATCCTGGACAACTGATAAGGTCGTTGGCTTTCACGTGGTTTTTTCAATATCCTGCTCAGCCTCAAGTATGAATTGAATAGGGTGACCTTTTGATACTCTATGAAATTGACTGCATTTCCTAAGATTCTGTGGTTTCAATTACCATAAATTTTTTTATATTGGGTCCTCAGTCGTTGCATTGGTCCCAGCATAACAATATCTTATCATTCTTATAATGCAGTTGGCAGCAGTGAGGCATGTTGTCACTAATATGTGACAAGGTGCTGGTGTGTGTTCCCAGTCAGAACTTCATGTCAAATACGGGAACCATATGAAATTTACTCAGATCAAATCTACTCACTAAGTGGATTGCAAAATGTGAGGGATTTTTGGTTCAGTGATGGGAATTGTGTTGTAGGGTACTAGCTGGATCTTGAATGTGTGAGATAGGTAAGTCAATTAGTGGTTCCTCAGTTTATTAGCAACGTAATTGTCAGAATATAATGGAAACTTCTGAGCTGCAACAACTCATTAGAAGCCATGAAACATGTGACTTTTATTTCTAGAAGAATATTCGGTGAGCTGTGTTTTTTCCCCAAAGAGATCTTGAAAATAAAATTAAGTTGAAATTCACACCTGTGAAGGTATAAGAGTTTTGAATTCTGCCACTGGAAAAATGCTCTAGAAATGTTAGGGACACTGAAGAGAGGGGGACCCTGGGTTCAAATTTCCACTCAGTCCCATGTTTGCAATGTAAACTTAGGCAAGTTTCTTAACCTCCTTAAGCCTCGGTCTCTTTATCTGTAAAATGGTGAAGTGATAGCTGTTTCAAAGGATTGTTTACAGATAAAAAGACATAGCAGGTACAATATCCCTAGCACATAGCAAGAACTCAGAGACTACTATTCTCTTTTATTTGTCAACGTAGATATTTTTCTTCACGTGCCCTTTATCTTGAAATAACTTTGGTCTTAGAGCAACCTTATTTTTTTCAAGATTAAATATGTAATCATTAAAAAGCATGCAGCCATTGTATTATCTACTAGAAAGAGAGTTGTATCTTACTGTCATACTTGTACTTTACAGAAATGGACAGTTTCTGCCACTCTGCCAAAAAGAGTTTACTTTTTAGTTCCCTGGTAGATTGTGGTTTGATTTTATTTGGCTTTATGGCAATAATACTCTGATCACTGTCACAGAATCTCAAGGAAAAATCTTGCTTCTCCTCTAATGTTTTATTATAGCTATAGCTCCCAAAGAAGATCTTGGCAATGTTTAAGAATAAAGAGCAGTTGAAGAGTTGTGTGTGGTGATTAAAAGTTTAATTCACATTTCAAAGACAGTAATTATTTTCTGAAGCCCACAGCCCAAACAAAGAGTATAATATGAAAAGAGTATTTCATTTCTAACTAAAAGTGATGATAAAATTATGAATTATTCCATTCTCCTAATTTCCTTTTCTTTGATTTTCAGTTTTCTTTTTCTCCATCTTTTCATTTTTTAGTCTATTTTTCCTTCATTTTTTGTTTAAATAATTATGTTAGATTCTACACCAATGACTGCTGAGCAGCTGGGATGCTGTAAACATCATGAGAACAGGGACTGTGTCTGTTAGAGCCATGGCTGTGTGTCTTAGACACTTGCCATTCAAAAAGTATTTTCTAAATATACAAATGAATAAAAGGAGGAATGAATGAATAAAGCCACATAAAACATGGCTATGGACTTCAAAATGCTTAAATATGTATTGAGGCGTTTTTCCCATTTTTTAACGATATAAAAAATGAAAGTACAATATCTGCTATATTTACTGAAGACTCTATTTTACCTAGTCTTATTTTTAGATAAGATGAATCAATTATTTCTTCCCATTATCATCTTCAACCACCATAACCTTTTCTTTTCCTATATCTGCTGTTTATATTTCCTTCGACTCAATTGTATTTGATTTTTTAAAATGATACTTTTGTCCTAGTTTAGCTATTCCAAATTGAAGGCAATATCTATAAGGTTTTATCAGTTACTAAACCCAATTTATTGTATAAGTAGAAAGGCTATTTAATCAGGGGTAAAGATTGTGAAATGGCTCATCTTAGGTAATAGATTAAGTTCTTATTACATAGGATTTCTTAGGACATTCTCCTAAGTTTTGCTCTTTTATTGACAGGGTAACATTTTGAAATGCGTTTTTAAAAGGAACATCACTAGAGAAATAGTAGGAACTAGTTACATAGTGTATTATGGTACTCTTTTGTCCAATATCTCATTTAATCCTTACCTCAATGTTGTGAAGCAGCTACCTCTATATACAGTTGATAGAACTGGGGCCACAGGGCCCAAATGCCTTCTCTAAGGAGACAGGCTAGTGTGTGACAGAATCAGAACTTGAACCCTATTCTTCTTAGGCCAAATCTCATAAGATTTTGACTATTACTTTAAAAGTATTCACAGTGGACATGATATCAATAGGAACAGAAGCAAAATGAGGGACCTTGGGTTAATGTTTCAGGAATATTGAACTACTGAATGCTCTGCCAGGGACAAAGTGAGCAGCAATTGATGCTGTGATGGCTCAGAACTATTTTGCTGTCAATTGCTAAAGCTGTATGTTTTCATATTGTGCCCAGAGGTGAAAGGATTTACTCCAGGGCCACCCTTAGCTGATAGCATCAGATCTTTCACCCCTGAACAGATTACAGCAGGCTGACATCATCCCAACAAACATACCTGGAAAGTCTGTCTACAACCGTTGATGTCAGCTGGGGCAACAAGGGTGTCAGAGTCGTTTCTCAATCCCCTTCCATGGCTTTGCTATAGAGTCTTCCAACACAATAACCTTTTCTTTTCCTATATACCCCCTGTTTATATTGCCTATGACTCAGTGGTACTTTATTTTTTTTAATGATACTTTTGTCCTGGTTCAGCCAATTCTGTCATTGTTCTTATACAGGTTGCTATAGTTTGCTTGATATTGTGGGGGTGCTGTGAGGAAGAACTAAATTTAAGTAAAGTATTCAACTATGGAAGTATATTGCAAATTCAGTAAATATTGTTTGAATGATTTTATCTGACACACATGTACCTTTAGCACTACATTTTTGTGTATTGCTTCTCAACTCTTCCTCAAAACACATAGGTATTACGATGTTTCCACTTCCAGTAACCTTCAGGAATAACCAGGGCGTATTTCACTGCTGCCATTTACAGTTGAGAAAATTAAGGTCCAAGGAAGGCAGATTCTAAGCCAGAGCCACAAAGCTGAGTAGACCTGGACTGATCTGGATTAACTCTTCAATCACACTTAAGCTTTTTCTCTTGTCCCTTTTATCACATTACTACACATGCTTTTTGTTTTTATGTTTTATAAATACAAAAGTGATCATTACAGAATGATTAGAGAAAAGACAACTTGAGCTAAAGTCATCGGAAGTCTCACTTCCTTGTAATTTTTGGCGTTTATTCCTTCAGATGTTTCCCCCATATACATGCATAGATCATGGGCTGAACAAGTGCTATTTGCTAAATTTCTTTATTGATTTAATAGTATTTAATGGGTACATTTCATTTTAATGATATACATCTGTATCATCATTTTCATGGATGTAGCATGTCACTGTGTGTGTTCTCCTGGACATCTTTTTACTTGAAACCCAAGCTTTCATCTCCTGCCCAGCCTATAGCCAGAGGCCACTCTAACATGATCTGTGATGATTTTTTTTTGAAAAGAAGGGATCCAGTATGACGGCAGCAGTCATAGCAACAAGGCTCTTGGCTGGTGGTTGTCCCTGCCATATGCCAAAAAGATCTATCTGATGGACTTACGAGTACTAAGGAAGGATCCAGTGCTGGAGATACTGACAGAACTAACCCAGGGATTCAAAGGTCAAACTCTCAGCTCCTAGTCTGAGTGGGAAATTGAAATGAGAACAGGACCCAGGAAAGAAAGCCTCACCTAGCAAAGGGGCCAGATTTGATGTGCACTGGATGAAGGTGAAGCATCCACATTCTGTGGAACATGTGAGAATTCAGGGCGACTCACTGTGGGACACTGGCCTGCACTGATGGAAAAGCCCATGAAATATAGATCATAGCAAGCATTTTCACCTTCCCTCAAAGACTCTACCATTAAGTCCTGGCTCCCAAATCCTGCCAGCGGAGCTTTATAAAAATACTAATTCCTACTTCCAAAGATACTGATTTAGTTGCTCTGGGGGTGGGGATAGTGGGGTGTCAAGCATAAATATTTTTTTTAAATGCTCATGTGATTCTAATATGTAGCCAAAGTTGAGACTCACAGATGCCTTTTACTTTGTGTGGAAGACAGCAGGAAACTTTTCTTTGAGTCAAGTTTTTGTACTAAGAATTATATTTTCAATAGTTTAAGTGTTTCTGTGTTATCCCAGTATGAAATATTTTCTAAGGAAAAGTCATGCCCTGTTTTGTAAATAAATCTGATTTTTAAAAATATTTGGCTTTTCTTGAATAAAAGTGGAATTCTTATTATTTTATCTAGTCATTTATTCCTCACAATTGCTTACTTCATTTACAGTAATTTATTTTTTTAATCATCTGTCTTCCCTTGCTAGAATAAGCTCTGTGAGGGGAGGGACATTTAATTACTTTGTTCATTTTTAATTATTTTGTTCATATTCCCACTGTCAAGAATGCCTGGCACATAGTAGATACTCAATAAATATTCGTTAACATTGTTTGACACTCAGTTTGACACGCACATCATGATTCCTATTCCCAAGAAGCTTATGGTCTATTGAAAAGCACAGACATGGAACTTAATTGTAGTCCAGCATTTCTATAGAGGACTGAAACGGGAACTTTCCATTTACAATATTTTATTTTTATTTTTTAAACTTTTTATTTTATATTGGGGTATAGCTGATTAACAATGTTGTGATAGTTTCAGGTGCACAGCGAAGCGACTCAACCATACATATACACGTATCCATTCTCCCCCAAACTCCTCTCCCATCCAGCCTGCCACATAACATTGAGCAGAGTTGCCTGT
This sequence comes from Stenella coeruleoalba, assembly GCF_951394435.1. Lineage (NCBI taxonomy): Eukaryota > Metazoa > Chordata > Mammalia > Artiodactyla > Delphinidae > Stenella > Stenella coeruleoalba. The sequence continues at coordinate 50,162,977 of NC_137149.1, read as the reverse complement.
GCTATATAGTAGGTCCTTGTTGGTTATCCATCTTAAATATAGCAGTGTTTACAGAGAAAGAGAAATATGTATGATATCCCTTACATGTGGAATCTAAAAAGAAAGGATACAGATGAACTCATTTACAAAACAGAAATAGACTCAGAGAAGGAGCTTATGGTTACCAGGGGGGAAGGGTGGGGAGGGGAGGGATAGTTAGGGAGTTTGGGATTGACACGTACACACTGCCATTTACAATATTTTAAACAATGTTGAGGCCTAAAGAATAAAGTGGCAAGTGCATGAGAAAGATTCTTTGCTATTATTTCCTTTAATTCTCCTGGGAAACAACATAGTGTAGTAGAAAAAATAAGGAAACCATAGGCCACAAACAAGTATAGATTTAGATCAGTTACTAATTGGCCTTGAGAAAGTCTGTTTAACCCTTTGGGGGTCAGTCGTCTAATCTCCAAAATCATGTGACTGGATGAGTTGACTCTTTTAGCTCTTACTGTTTGGCATTTCTGTTACTATGTTCTATCATTATATGAGGCTTGTTTTCTCCTTTCTGTAACTCTCGAATTTTTATCCAGTTTGGTTTGTACTTCTCTTGTCATTTCCCATGTTGTTAAAGGCACATACACTTTTAAAAATACAGCTATCAAGGCCACTTTTGAATATGTTACCTTTGGTGTTATTAGCCACTTTGTCTAACTGGATGTCCTAGGCTACATTGCTGTGCGTGCTAACTGTGTATGCATATAAATTACTGACCGTCATGAATGATTCTGTATCCAGAAGGAATTCAGTATAAAGTATTTAAAGATTTTTCAGGAGGGTTGCACTCAGTCTGGCATTAAGAGAAGCTCAATCTCTAAATCCTAGGAGATTGCAGACTTACTCAGCTGCTTTGGAAACCCAAACCTATGTGAAATACTTAGTTAACTACAAAGTAATTGAAAAGATGAACTTCTCATATTGTATTTATTGGGCAAGTATTTATTGACAACGCACTGCTCTGTGCAGGAACGCTTTAATGGAAAATGAAAGGTGCTCAAGGAGTCTAAGGTCCAATCCCAGGATGTGAATGGCTCCTCATCTCTTGGGGACAGGCCAGGAGTGGCACAGAGGATTCTCAGGATGTACACGCTGATTTCCTTCACCCTAGATGGCCCCATAGAGAGGACAGCCTTGCCTCTGATGAGCTTCTAACTACCTTGAGACAATTTTCTCTCATTTTAATGCTATTACCAGAATATTGCAGTAATCGGAACATTTGACATCGCCTGCATCTTGGCGTCCCCAGCCTTAATATGCCATCTAGATCCAGGTGCCAGGCATCTGCAGCTGCACGTTTTGCACACATAGCTTGTGGTGCTAAGTCTTTAGGAACAAATAGCTTTGCATTGGCCTCTGCAAGGGTGCCTTCTAAGCAGTTCTTTGGGGCAGAAAATGTACTATCTTAGAGAGAATTTATTAGTTGTAATGGAAAATTGTTATAAATGTTTCTTACAGAGTCAATCTAAAAAACATTGCTTATGGCCAGGGTTAGTATAATCTGCTAATTTAAAAAATAAAACTTTATGAGTCATTTAGAGTTAAGCCTCCTCTCTGAAGTCCTAGTGCTGCTGTTCTGATTGATCAATGCTCTTGTGGAATGTTTGTTAAATATTTTCAATATTACCTCCCTCACCCTTCTACCAATATGTAAACCGTGGAAAAATTAATATCTTACTCATTGCAAGTTTGTACCTCAGGACCTTTGTACTTACTCTGTCCTCTGCCTAAAATATTTCTTTCTCAGGTATTATGGCTTGCTACTTCAAATGCTTTCTCTCTGTCTCCCGCTCTCTCTCTCTCTCTCTCTCTCTCTCTCTCTCTCACACACACACACACACACACACACACACAGAGTAAGGTATATATATGCGTTTACACTATAAATATACATACACACATATATTCCATTTTTGTCTATCTATATACTCCAAATATTTTGTCTCCTTCTCTCTATGTATGTATATATTACATATATGTATATATATAAATGAACCAAATATATTCTCTCTCTATATATGTACTCTGTGTAATATGTATATATACTCTATATTATTTATATATTATATATGTATATATATTTATACATATATGTATATATTAGTCTAATCTTTGGAAGGTCTGCCATCTTCTGTCTACCAAACTAAAATGTAAGTTTCTAGAAAAACGATTATAGCATGTAGTAGTCCCTCAATAAATATGTGTAAGTAGGGCTTCCCTGGTGGCACAGTGGTTGAGAGTCCACCTGCCGATGCAGGGGACACGGGTTCGTGCCCCGGTCTGGGAAGATCCCACATGCTGCGGAGCGGCTGGGCCCGTGAGCCATGGCCGCTGAGCCTGCGCGTCCGGAGCCTGTGCTCCACAACGGGAGAGGCCACAGCAGTGAGAGGCCCGCGTAACGCAAAAAAAAAAAAAGTGTAAGTAATAAAAACATACATTTATAAACATGCACATAAATATGGTATTTATGCCTGTGTGTGCACAAGTGTATGTCCAGTGTAGATATCAAAGTTCAGCTTGATATGGATTTCAAGTGATCACTTCATGTAATAAACATGCAAGCATCCAGGGATTATATCAAACCATGCCTATTAACTCGGACAGATCAGCCTTAACAAGTAACAGGTAGGCAATGACCTTTATACTAATTGTAAGGATTTCTGAGCATTCGTGTATTTAATAATTTTGATGGCACATTTCGAATCTCTATATTGTGTCAGTTTATTGAGTAGAATGTTCTTTCCTTTTCCCTTCATTTGTTTATACTCTGTCCCTACCTCAAAGTCTACTCTGTGTTCCTTCATATTATTTTTTCAACAAATTTATATTTGGTCTCGGTTACTTTGAACTCAATCTAGTGCATGAGGACAATAATAGTGATAATACTATTAATAGCAAACATAAGTCGTTACTATATATCAGACACTGTTCTACATGTATGCATGGATTAGCACAACTGAGTCTCAAAATAACCCTACAATGTAAGTCTTATTATTTTTTTTAAATTAAGCTCAGAGTTTTATTTATTTTTTTAATTAAAATTTTTTTTTTAATATTTATTTATTTGGTTGTGCCGGGTGGCTCCTTAGTTGTGGCATGCGAACTCTTAGTTGCAGCATACATGTGGGATTTAGTTCCCTGACCAGGGATTGAACCCGGGCCCCCTGAATTGGGGGTGCAGAATCTTAACCACTGCGCCACCAGGGAAGTCCCTTTAAGTCATTATTATAACACACTTCTCAGACATGAAATCGGAGACATGGAGAGGTTAAGTAACTTGCTGAAGGTTACATACCTTGTAAGGATGAATTCAGGATCCCGACTCAGGCAATCTAACTTCAGAATCTATATTTTGCCTCACTGCCTCTTTCATAAGAACATGAAAATCTTATAAGGCTTTTATGTGCTTTTGATCTTTAAAAAAAATCTTAAGAAGTCTAGAAATATTTAAGAACTCTGTGAAAGTATATAGAAGAAAATCCTCAAGAATCGTTTGGCATCTCGTCTATGTAATCAAATAGGCTACAAAACGAAAATGAACTTTACGATAATGATGATGGTCAGAAAATGCTGAAGAGAGAGGAGAGTGATTTGTAATAAAAAGAGTAAAATGCCGTAGAACTAATCCAAAAGAAATTCGGGGAGTAAGCTGTAAAACACCTAGGCACATTAATTATTAGAATGCTTATTAGAAATAAGCATTCACACAGAATAAATCAAAAATGTTATTAATAACTATTAGGCACTACTAGAATTGCATGTGTGGGAAGAGATAAATCTAGCATACGTGGAATCGTATATTCTAACTTTATTTATACATTTCTCAACAGGCACAAAATAGCAACTTACCCAAACTTGCATGATTATCAGAATCACTTGGTGTGCTTATCAAAACTACAGAATCCTGGACTGTTTCTCTAGGGAGATTGTTCTCAAATGGGAGAAGTTTTGCCTCCTGGCAAATATTTGGCAATATCTGGAGACAATTTTGGTTGTCACAACTGGAGAGGTGCTGTAGGCATCTAAATAGGTAGTGGTCAGGGAAGCTGTGAAACAACCTACAGGGCACAGGGCAGCTTCCCCTAGAGCAAAGAATGATCTGATCCAAAATGTCAATTGTGCCAAAGCTGAGAAACACTGATCTAGATATTTTGATTTGGTGGTATGTGGTGGGATCCAGAAATCTGTATTTCTAACCAGGGATCCAGGTTACTCTTATAAAGGCTTGAAGACACCAGTACGGGTTGGATTTGTTGAAAACCTTTTCATTAAAGAAGGACCACTAATAATAGGCTTTGAGGTGGGAGTCAGAGATATGAAAAAAAATGAAGGGGAAAGGGGAAATCATTCTAATCAAAGAGAAAATCACACCCGGTAGGACTAAAGATAGGCAGTAACACTGGGCCAGCGGTAGATAGTAAGAAGCAATCTCAGAGAAACCGCCTCTTTCTACATGGAAGGCCAACTCTGCTTCATGGGATGTAACTATATTTCTTCACCTTAGTCCCTACCTGTTGATAGTGAACTGACATGTCTTTCCAACTCATTTTGTACCCTCCAAATGTGAATATAGATTAGACTAGCCCATGCCCACTTTCATTTTTGTTCTAATAATTTCTTCCATAAAATCCTAACATATAAAAAAAGGGAGGGAGAACAAGTTTTTATCAGAGGTGTCTGTTTTGATATCCAACTCTGCTTCGTATTAGCCACATGAGTTTCGGGCTACTACTAGGGTTAATGGTGGTTTAAATGAAATAATATGCATAAAGAAATTAACTCAGCACCATGTACCTGAGAAGCACTCAGTAAAGGTCAGCTGCTGTTTACTAGTTTTTATATCAAAATAACATTTATATGTCATAATATTTCTGACACTATTTAAATGAACATAAAAAAGTGAAGTTGGGGTATAAGATAATGATTGGTATGTTATAGCAATCTTAGCAACTGATTATTTTGTACTTTGTTTTGATTGAAGAGGATGGAGAAAACCCTGCTTCATAGGAAGGAGTATCTGTAAATGGCTTCAGGTTTTAAACTGCTCATGTGCACATCTCAAGATATTTTTAAATCTTGAGACCAATGCCAAATGATTCAACTTGGCAGGTTAAGGCAGTGGTGATCTCCACTGTGTTTATGATAAGATAAATAACGCAATTGAATGTACATTTTGCTTTCTAAAAGCAAATTATTTATATTTGTATATGAATTCAATTATATAAAATATATTATATACTAAAATATTTACAATCAATCCTTGTAGTAACTGTACTGATGTCCAAGGTTCCATGGAACACAGTTTGAAAAACCCTCTGGCTAAGAGTAATATATATACCCAGCTTGTAGACGAGTATGTTATAAGGTATGAACTAAAGAAGCTCACTCTAATCCAGATAGATTGTATCAGTTGTTTTCTCTTGATTAGTGAGCTGATACTCCTGCATGGACAGATAGTTAGCTGGTCTGGCATGTTTTTTCTCTTGGCTCTTTTGAGATATTTGCGAATTAATTGCTTAATAATGCATTCCAGTACCTTTCCAGACACCAGGATTGGTGAGAGTAAATCTCTCCATTTACAAGACCCATCCCAAACCCTTCCTTTACAAAAGATGGATTTACAAAAACTGCATGAGAAATGAATGGAAGCTCTTTTAAATCAGAGCCTAAGATAGACATTATTATCAAGACAAATCTGCTGGGGGTGAGAAGAGGTGGGAATTACAGAGGATACAACAGTGGCAATAACAAAAGGAGGATGAAAAGTCACATTATATTCTTAGAACTGATTAGACTTGTTAGTTATTACTGATTCATTTTAATTAAGCTGCTACTATACGTCACATGTTTTAACCAGCGATCAGATGGACCTTGCAGGGCTTCTATTTTACACAGACCATGAACAATTGTCATTAAAATATATACTGAGTTAAGTTTCAGTTAAGCAGTAAGTTTCAAAGGGAAAAATAAACCAGGAAGGTGGATAGACTGTGTTTGGAGTAGTTAGGAGGGTCTCACTGAGAAGGTAACATCTGAGTAAATAAGGGGATAAAGGGGGCAAGCCATGTGGCCTTCTGGCAGAAGCTCCTTCTAGAAAGGGGAAACGGCAGGTGCAGAGCCTTGGGGCAGAGGAATGCCTGGCATTTTTGTGATCTAGTAAGGAGCTCAGAGTGTTTGGAAAGGATTCAGCCTGATAAATGGGGGTGTTGAGAGCATCAGAGGATATAGGTCTAATATAGGGCAACCAACAATGCATCTCAGTTAGCCTGCAGTAGTCTGGGTTAAGCCCCCAGTGGTTGATTGTTGATGATTCCCAGTCACTCTCAAAAGTGTTCTGGCTTGGATGATAAATTATATGGTGATCCTAGGCTAGTAGGTCACTCTTAGAACTTTGACTCTTACTCTTAGAGACATGGGAAGCCATGGAGGGTGTGGTCAAAATTGAGGCAAGATAAGACTCAAGTTTTATCAGGATCACTGTCTTCTGGGTTGAGAATGGACTATTGGGATGGGGTGGCAAGTGGCAAGAGTGAAAACAGGAAGCCAGTTGGGAGCCTATAGAATGATCATTCTAGCATGTGCAGGGCAGCCGGAATTGAGTTGACTTAAGCCATACAGATAGCTGGTGGTCCACATGGGACTAGGATCCATTCTCTTGACTTCCAGTCTGGTGTTCTTATAACCTGCCCAGTTTCTCTCTTGGTTTAAACTTGGCTCTTTTCAGGTCTATTAAGCCTCCTGTTTGATGGCACAACCCAGTTGCTTCCTCTATATAGTGTGAGGAATAGACGTGAAACATCTCCCCCACCCACCCCCTAACTAGCTCATTTTGAGTGCATCAACCAGGATTTTCTTAGGCCTTTCTCTTGAACTTCTGTATTTACACTTTTGGCTCATGTGACCTTTTCAGAATAATGGACTCCATATGTTCAGGACATGCTTATTAACTCATGAGTGTGTGATATAAGCTAATAAGTTAGTATAGAGCCTAAGTACAGATGTGAACCTAAATTTTATGCCCGCTTAAATAGGAGCGTTAAGTGTTAACGGGAATGAAATGGACTCCCACAGGTAAATATATCTATGGAGGGAATCCTTCAGTTTTGCTTGTATTTATTTCCACTTGATCCTTATTTTATTTTATTTTTGCAGGAGTTATCTTCAGTTTTTCTTCATTGCTTTCTTCAGTTAGAGTGGATAACTGGGAGGAAAAATACATGCACTGATTATACACTTACACAGTCAATGACAATTGAATATGTAGAATACACTCAAGAGATTGAGAGGCACATATACATAGATTCTGTTTTAAATATGTCCTTGAAATGCACACTTATATGTGTTGAGGGGTGTGATGTGTGTAGACACATTTACGTACACGATATTTTAAGTAGCCTGTAGTTTCATGGGGAGTTGCCTAGAGAGTGAAATTTAAATTTGTGTTCTTTCTGTTAGCCACTATATCATACAACCAGCAACTCTGGAATCTGATAGGGCAAATACAGTGGCGCCTAATGTACTCATTGTATCTCTCCTGGGAATAAAATAGAGGACTAAGCTAACTTTGGGGGTATTTGTAAGAAATGAATCGATGAAAAAGTATTTTTTATAAGAAATATGTGATATGAGGTAAGGTGGTCTTTACTGTCTTGATTATTTTTCTGCTGGACATATATGCTTGAGATTTCTTAAGTTGTTTTTTTTTCTGCCTTCAAGTGACCATCCCATTTTCAAAGCCCTTTATCCCATATGCTAAGCAAAAAGTTAGTGGAGTGTTTTAGAGGCTCTTCCTATGGAATGGGGTAGGAGTTAGCAACCTATAAGTGCCATGTGGGGATTCTGCCCGATTTGGAGTGTGAGAAGGTGGACAGACGTGCTGTTGTTACCCATGCCTGGGTGTAAGTAAAACAAGAAAAACCACAGTGGATTGTAGAGCATTCAAGGAGAGAAAGAGAAGAAAGAAGGAGAAAGAATTGTTTGAAAATAGTATTCAAAATATTTAACAACGTCTTCAGCAAAGACTCAGACTACTCAGAGCAGACATGTGCAATAAACAATTAGTGAAGTGTTATCTGTCCTCATTAAAATGGTTTTTAAAAAAACTTAAAACCTCAAATTCTATTTCAGGGGTTTAATCCAAATTGTTATTTTTTATTTCATTTCAGAAGAAAAATTTTTTCTTTATTTTGAATTCAGCTTCTTGAAAATCTTGAATCAAACTTTATACATCAAAACCAACCTTGATACATGCAAACATTTTTTGCCTTTTCGTGCATGAAACGGTGGTACAGCACTTTATATGTGGTGATTCGGGAAAGGGATGCCTATGATCAGTTGTATTCCTTATCTAAGCCCCTGAATCTATCATAAAATTCACTTTCTTATTTATTTATTTCAACTCCTGGTGGGATCTATTGGAACAAATAATCCAATATAGTGGATAATCCAAAAATGTCATTTATATTTGGCTTCAGAATACATTACCAGATGTTACTCTAGCAGAATTCCCTTCTTAATTAGGCCTCACTTAAAGTAGGAGTTAATTTTGCCTTCATGAGCTGCTTCCAAATCAGCAGGATGGGGCAAGAAGGAAGCCCAAGGCATGATGGGAAGTTGGGAGGAAGCTGGCCCAGTGCTAAGAGTCAGCGGTAGAACGTGCTCAAAGAATGAAGTTCAAATACAGGTAATCAAGATGATGGGCATATACAGGAGATGTTTATTGAGCACCTTCTTTAAGAATTCTCAGGCGTTTATCAACTCCTTTTTTTTCCTCCTTATTACTCATGAGTGCAGAAAAATTCTGTAATAGGAATTCGGGAGATAACTCGAAATTTTACATAGTAAAACAATAGAGGCTCAGAGAGGTTAAGGGACCTCTCACACAGATTGATCTCAGAGTAAACAGCCCCTAAGGTATTGAAACTGATTAATGAATGATAGGAAGACCCCACTGTTTCCTTCTTATTGATGATTTGACTAATGAGGAGGCACGAATTCTCCTGGCCTAATTCGCATTAAGAGAGCTAAGATAATGAAGCTGTGATTAAATGGCTATTAAACTATTTTTATCAAACAGAGATCAAGCAGGTGTAAGAACCTAGGGATGCAGAGTATAATTGCAATTCTACAAGATGTGGAAAAAATGACTATCATAAGCAGGGCATGGTCCTTCCAGACAGTCTGCATTAAAAATCTTTGGGATACCTCATGCAGTTTTGCACTCTGTGTTTCTCCTTTCAGGCGTCAGCATCTCAGAGTCCCTCACCTCCTCCTTAATTTAGTGGATTTATTCACTCTGTGTGCATTTGGGTGAGTTGAATGCATCGTCTACCCCACCATGTGTAACTGGTTGGAAGATCCTTTTGCCAACTGCTCACAAAGGAGCAAGGCCCAGATATAATACACTGGATCCCAAATTTCAATCTTGAGGTGACTTGGGGCGTGTGAAGGCGCTGAATCTACCTTCCTTCAGCTGTACCTTTTGAATTATATCACACTTAGTGCAATTCATATAGGGACCCGGCAGTTCCAAAGAGAGGTAATGAATCTTCTGGTTTTATTGACTGTTCTGAACTATCGTTTATTAAGGACACAGTACGGCTTCTGATTTGTTGCACATTCTAAATTGTAGTTTGTTAGTATACACGTATGTGTATGTGTATCTGTCACTGGAAATTCTTTACACCTTGAGTGAGTTTTTGTTGCTATGCCTTCTTTATTCCTGGAGAGCCCTTAGAGATTGAAGTGTTAGAGTCACAAGGACCTTTATTTAGGTCAGAAGAATAGCAGTGGACTTCCTTTATGTAAGGAGAGGCCAAGGTTGAAACCCATCGTGGGAAATGCAGCTTGATAGCCACAGAGCTCCACATGGAAATGTTCCTTGTCTGCTTCCCAAGCTTACTTCTGCCTTTCTGCCCCCAGAGGAGACTGAGCTGTTTGTGTAGCTGTAGATCACCACCCAACTGGTGACCTGCTCTCTCTTTTTCACCGCTCTGCTTTTCTTTTCCTAACTTACATGGAGCTAATTAGTATATTTTTATAAAAACAGTTATTTTGAACAATTAGAAAGCAGTATCAGAGCCGAGTCTTGGAAAGGTTATCTTGCAATGGCATTTTTCCTGACTCATGTATTTCCATGCCCTGTGAACAGACACGTGTTAGTAGGCCAGTGGGCTTTGTCTGCAGCGACTTTCATTTATTTGCTCTGTAAATTGGGACCGAAGCAATAATGGAAAGTGACATTAATTGTTTGAGTTCTTTTGGTCACATGCGTTGCCTTCTCTGGGGTGTTCGATTGTTGAAACTCATGCCAAATTAATTGAAATTGTCAGAATGAGGGACAGTGTTCACTCAACTTTACACGTACGAATATCTGTTGAGCTTCAACACAGAAGTGTCATCAAACTTTCTTCCCAGTATGCTATGACGAAAGAAAACAGAGATTTTGAAATCATAGCATTCGTTTCTACCTTAATTCAAGAGCAACTTTATTAAAACAAATGGTCTTGGAGCACCTCTCTGAGTCACACATACACAAGGATGATAATAAAAAGGTTTAATAATTATTTCTAACGGACACTGCCTGTAAATAATGATTACAGTCCCACTGTTCCATACTGATTTAAGACCAGCCTGCCCTTCCCCCTCCCCCTCCCCTTCCCCTCCCCCTCCCGCTCCCCCTCCCCTCCTCGCTCCCCCTTCCCTCCCTCTCCCCCTCCCCCCCCCCACAATGCCAGTCTTCCATTCCACAAACCCTCCCCTCCCATGGTGGTTTCGGGAGAGAGGAGACTTTAAATAGTTGGTGGTTTAATCAGGTCTTGTAAATTAATTATGACATTATCAAGCTCCAGTATTTCTGCCATTGTATTTGGTGTACACTCACCCAGGCTTATTAAAGGAACTGAAGAAAACTAGTTAATTTAAGTGTTCTTTGTCATTTTCACTTGATTGGAATTATCGTCATTTGTTTACACTAGGGATAGAACTAAGACACTATTGTATTATGTGATTGAAAGCAAATAGGGGCTTGTAGTATTGCTGGGAAGCCAAATGCAAAATTTAAATCAGAGTAAACAAAATTACTCATTTACTGGTAAACATGCTTAACTATTTTTCCTGAGCTCTTTTTGAACTTCAGTGAAGTAAGCCTTTCTGAAAACTGGGATACCAGGAAAAGATGTCCAACTTATTGAAAGTGCTTGTGCGTGTGCTTGTGTGTGTTGTGTGCATGTGCGTGTGTGTGTGTAAGCATGCATGTGTGTGCTTGAGACATTTTCAAAGATTATATTTATTAGGCAATATGGGGATACTTATATTAGTGTAAATCTGATTTTGAGATTTTGAGATGATTTTGAAATGATTTAAAATAATATATATTTCATTTAAATATAACTTTTATTCAGAATAGTTTAATAACCTGAATTTGGTTTTTGGTACGTGGGAGAATTGAAATCAAAATTAAAAGGGAGAGATTGGCATCTTTGGATACCAGATTATGATCCGCTGCAGAAAATAGGAGCAAATTATTTCAGTATCTTTATTACTAAGGTTACATGGACAGAGTCCAGAAGAGTTGAGGGTGATGGGGATGCTCAATAAAGTCTTGTTATTGAATTGAGCAATTTGGATTTTAAAGGATTGACCAATTTATGGAAGGAAGTGGTGCAATTTTGAAGTTAACATTTCACCCCTTCTGATTAGGGTTTACTGCCTGCACTAGAGTCTAAAAACTCCTAGAATTGTTACTCCACACTGTGTTCCCCAAACCACTTGACTCACAAGGTCAAGTACAGGGCCATTAGGGAGATGGAAACAAATGTTAAAAGTGCCAAATAAAGTTTACCATGAGTATCTATGGCTCTTCTTGCCTTCTTGAATCCAAAACAGAAAGACGTTCATAGTTTTACTCCTGGATGGAGAATCATCAGTAAGGAGGGAAAGCAATTTTTATGTGAAAATAGAATGTATACGTGATAAACGCCTGCCTAATTTTTCTAGTAATACAATTTGATTTTCTGATTAGCTGTCTTATTCTGTGATTCTTGTAATTTTGTCAGGTCAATTAACTGGAGTTCAGTGCTAGAGAGAAAGGAAGTGTGGCACTGCTGACTTTGTTAGATGTCAGCAGTTTAGGTGTATTTTGTAATAGAATCTGTGTGGGATAATTTAGCTGATATTGTTAATGTCATAGCGTACAGAACTTAAAAAAATGACTTATGAAGCAGGTCAGATTGGACAATGTGAAGTGCTAAAAGAAGGAAAAGAAAGTGATCTACACAACATATATTTTAGGTAAAAAAAATGCAGATCAATGAATTATTCAGCAAGTAATCAATGACCGTCTACTGTATGCCCAGCATTGGCATTGGTTGCCCACGTACATAAGAATATAGCGCATTGACCTATAGACAAGGGGTATAAGCTCCAGTTTGGAAGATCTTGAGTTTTTTTTTTACAGAGTGCTGAAATAAATGAATATTCTCTTTTATAATAAATTGTTTACAGATTCTTTCCTTCCCCTGGTGGTTTCTCAGAGGGGCAGAGTTTTGTCTTGTTTCTCCTTGTGTCTCCAACACTTAACATGGCCCTGACATACAGTAGGTGTTCAAAAATATTTGTGCAATGAATAACTGAAGATGAGCTTTCCAAGGATGTGTTGGTGGAAGTGAGTGTGGCAGGTAGGAAAATGAGTTAAACCGTGTTTGCAAGAGCCCCCGTTAGAGGCGACGTTGCCCTAGAAAGTACCCCTGGTCACAAGAAGTGAATGCATTCAAGAGATGTTACAAAGTAAGGCTCTACCTGGTGACTGGCCAGGTACAGAGGACTCGAGGTGGTTCCAGAGTTTAGGGTCTGAAGAATTGTTATCCAAACCCAGAAAGTCAAGAGAAACAGCAAGTTTTTTGGTTTTGTTTTTGTTTTCTTGGGGTTTTTTCCACGAAAGGTCCTAAGTTTGGATTTTGAGATGAGGGAGCTCTTATCAGGTAGAAATGTCCAGTAGGCAGTTATAGATTTATGACTAAAGTTGGGAGAGATGTCAGGGAGAGAAATAAATGGCTGTGGAGTGTTCAGTGTTGAGATTATAATTGAAACCATGGAAGTGTATAGTTTTTCTTGGTATAGTTTCAGTTTGTAGTGGTGTTCAAACAGAGGGTTATCTAAACATTTTGGTGGGTATGCTGTACAGGAGATTGAAACACTATATCTGAAGATGCAATAGATGATAATTAAAATGCTCTCAAGCTCTGAGATTCTCTAAATCTTCTCTTTTAGTTAAGGAAACAAGACATAAATATACGGAAAATGACTGTGAACAAGACAGAATCGTATTTAGCAGTGTTAACACCGACACAATAAATAGCTAAATTGGACAGCTCAACAATCAGAGATTGGTACACTAAAGGTATTCATTGATTGCGTGATTCAGACCAAAAGGGCTTTGGAATTTAAGGAAGGCGTGACCTTGTGTTCTGGCACGGACGTTCCAAATTTCATGTATCACGTACTCATTTGGGTAAACATATTCAGCCTATGTTGATTAATAGATTACTCATCTCCCAATGTGAACTAACTCATGACTTCTTCTGTTTTACTGTTTTTTGCAGAAGATAGATGAAGAGAATGAGGCAAACTTGCTAGCAGTCCTCACAGAGACACTGGACAGTCTCCCTGTGGATGAAGACGGATTACCCTCATTTGATGCACTGACAGATGGAGATGTGACCACCGAGAATGAGGCTAGTCCTTCCTCCATGCCTGATGGCACCCCTCCGCCTCAGGAGACAGAAGAGCCGTCTCTGGTAAGAACCCTTCCTACTGTTTAACAGGAATTGAAGTTGCCTCTGGCTACCCGCTGCGTGGGTATGATGTAGTAACAATAAGGTTTGGATTTTTCATTTAGACTGATGCCAAAATAATCCCCAAGCACACTCGGAGTTGCAAATTCTGTGATTCTTGTTGAAAAATGTTGATAATACAGTCTTCATGTGGTCTCACTGCAGTTTTTTAAAGCTACCTTTTGTAGGTTTTTATATCTTAGTATTATTGATGTGTGTGGTTAGAAACTTAGAAAATATAGACAACTAAAGAGAATAGACAAAAAATTCACCTGTAATTTCAAATAATCTCTAGTATCGAAAATTATTGAAATCTCTTGTTTTAAGATATATCATGAACATGTTCATGAATTTTAAATAGATGCATAATTTTGAATGGTTGCATAGTATTTTATTGTTTGGAGATGAACTAATTTATTAAGCAATCCCTTATGGTGGGGATATTTAGTCTTTTTCCTGGTTTTTTTTCACCATCATAAATTGTATGATAATTGACGTATTTGTAGTTTTATTCTCATGCATATTATTTTAGAAATAGAAGGTAGATCAAAGAGTATGCAGTATTTCAAGGCTTTGGATCCATAATTCTTATGAAGACTGGAAAATAATAGCACATTTGCCACCTAAGTTACCTAAATTTATGGTAGGCAATGAAGAGTAGATTTATTGGCAATGAAGAGTGAATTTTCTTTTCAGTGCAGTACTCGACCAGGATTTTATTAGTTCTAAGACACAGTTTACCTTCTCAGCTATGGTAGCCATTTGTCATTTGCCATAAATCTGATGTACAAGCATGCAATGTAAATTATGGAATGCCATCCTGCAAACTTTAATAGCGTGCTTTGGCCTGCCGTTTAGGTGTTGTTTCTCTCCCGTCTCTAAGTTTCTACATGTTAAAAGCATTCCATGTAAACCTACGGAGACCCTACTTATATGCCTTTGCGGTTTGAGATTTCTGGTTTAGAGGAGAATATCTCATAAGCAGTGGTAACATATGTATTCCCCAGTTTTTCCATGTGCCAGTGTCATTGGCTTTGCTGCCTAAGACTCAGATTTCTTTACGTGGATACCCAATGATGTTCATCCACACAGTGGTTTCAGTTGGGAGGGGCTGTTGACTCAGAGTCATACTACATATCCCATCAGGGAGGTCCTGGAAGGCCAGCAAGTCAAATGAAGAGAAAGACGTCAAAAGAGAGGAAATGCTTCGCCAAAGCCAGAACCCAGATCTCTTGATCTACGGGCCAGGACTCTACCTACTTAAAAATTCTTTTTAGTGAAAGCCACTCTTCTATCCGAAATATTATTTGAATCAGTAGTGTTTTACACTTGATTGTGAAACATGATTCAAAACATCACAGAATCTTTTCTTTATTGCCCCTTGATTCATTTGGGTTATTGAGGGGGAAATGTACACCCCACCCCACCCCCACCCCCAAATCCCCTAGTCTTCATTTAGTAAAGCAGCTTTTCTCACCTCATAGGTATTTGGAAATCCTTTTAGGAAGATTCTTCTGGCTTACTTTATCTAAAAGGAAAATTAAGGGAGATACTACTAAGTCTCAAATGTAGGAGAAGGTAACACTTCCACAGTTTGTAGTGTAATGCCAAACTTTTTCTTACTTTTTAAAAATGTTTCCTTAGTGCTATTGTGCTAAGGTGTGCTATGATTAGAGTGAATTCATTTTTGTAATTAAAATTAACTAATTTTAAGTTTAAAATTTCAACAGCTTATTCTAATGCTGAAAAGATGCCTAACGTTTCTTGCTTTCTCTCTTCCTTGATATGTTTCCAGCTTAAGAAGCTCTTACTGGCACCAGCCAACACTCAGCTAAGTTATAATGAATGCAGTGGCCTCAGTACCCACAACCATGCAAACCATAATCACAGGATCAGAACAAACCCTGCAGTTGTTAAGGTACAAATGTAAAGTTTTTTTAATACAGGAGGGGAAGTCACAAGGGACTTTGGCTTAAAGCTATAAAATAAACAATAGGTTTCTATGTGTTAATTCAGCTGGAATCCTGCAGCGGCTTCCTAATGGTGAAACAGATTACGAAATGGGTTTCCAAAAGCAATACTCTAGCTATTTTAAACTAGGAAGAGTTCATCAACGCTTTGTCTTTGGACGATTGAAATGACAGTTCTTACTTCTTGCCTACTTTATGAATACACGCAGCAGCGTGGGCAAATAAAATTTGCTGATAGTCCAGTATCATCTATGAGTGACTTTAAGATGCTGGATTGCCATTTTGCCAGCTGTCTAACCTCAGAAAGATTGCTCTGGAATCACCACAAAAGATCCATCTCTGCCATTAATTGCATGGAATGCTGGAATGACATAATTCGGTTAGCGGGCTGTATTAAACAATGTTTGTCTTGCCATTCACTGTGAGTGAAAACGGAGCGTTAAGGGGTACTTAAGAGAATTGTGAATACTGGGCTCTGGCAATCAGTGGCAAATTAAGGTTTAAACCGGCTTTTTTTTTTTTTTTTTTTTTTTTACTCACAGTAAAGGCTCTGTAGGGTCTTGTTAGTTACATGTTGCTGAGTAGGAACACTGAAATGTAGGAGAAATGAAATAAAAAGCTGCATAAATGTCATTTAGGAATTTTAAATGTAATTTTCTTTCCTTGTTCTGCAAACAATTATTCACAGCTCATAGATCTAGTACACTTAGACTGAACACTTCATTGAAAATCTCATCTCTTCAGAAAACCTATATCCATTCTGATAAGGTTCAGTTCACCAACTTTAGCTTTCTTTATGCCTTGTTTTTAAGACCGAGAATTCATGGAGCAATAAAGCGAAGAGCATTTGTCAACAGCAAAAGCCACAAAGGCGTCCCTGCTCGGAGCTTCTCAAGTATCTGACCACAAATGATGACCCTCCTCACACCAAACCCACAGAGACCCGGAACAGCAGCAGAGACAAATGCACCTCCAAAAAGAAGGTCCACACACAATCTCAGTCACAACATTTACAAGGTAGGCTGTGGACCCAAACACAAGCTGCTGGAGAGGGCGCAGAGGGCAGGGCAAGCCTACACTGGGCTGAGGATACCCAACCTTCGGGCTTCTGTTCCATCGGTGTCTCTCTTGAAAGGGAACTCAGCACTTTATGATAACTGGGGGGAAAAAAATCCTTCCTTGGACACAGGTTGAACATACCCTATTTAGCTGAAATGCAGCCTAATTCACAATCACCGGAAGGTACCTGAAATGTTAGCCGGGTGGGGAGCCAGGGGTGGTGGAGAGGGAATTGCAACATCCGATGAGGTTTGTAGGAATCTCTGAATTGCTGAGATAACTGAAGTTCTGAGCAAGCTGGGCTAGCCAATTCATGAAAGAGCTTTTATTTTTTCCCTTCCAATAATGGGGAAAAAAATGAGGCAATGTTGATTTGCTTGCTGTCTATCCCTTATGAAATAGTAACTAGTATTTATGCAGTCTCTCATTTATCATGTGCATTCTTCTTGTTTTAGACTACGTGGTATACTCACAAATTTTATTTTGTAAATAAGGATTTGGAAATTCCTGGATATTTTAAAAATTTGCTTTCTATTTAAAAAATATAAGCTTATATTACACTAAACATCTGGGGTGATTTTTATTGTCCCCGTACGTTACTAGAAGGCTGGTACTTCTGAGCAGATCAGGGTGATTTGGGGAAAGTCTGTCTTAGCAAAGATAAATTTTCTTTCTTTCTTTCCTTTCTTTGTTTCTTTCTTTGTTTCTTTCTTTCTTTCGTTCTTTCTTCCTTCCTTCCTTCCTTCCTTTCTTTCTTTCTTTGTCTTCCTTCAAAATATTCTAATTGTAGAGGCCCAACGAGAGCCCATAGAAAGTTGCCGTTGCTTTAAAATATTTAACTTCCACATTATCTGTACCTCTGACTTTGTAGTGGAAGTAGACACATTCTAAAATAGCAGTTATAAACATCCACCTCTTTTTTTTTTCCCTTTTGTTTCCCCAATTCCCCTTCCAGCTGCAGAGTGGTAGCCCCTGATCCCTGTTTTGAACCATGATTATTTCATACAGGTATGCTGTTGCTGCTGCTTTTAATACCTCTTTTCTTTTCCAGTGTTTTGAATTTCCCTCTCTCATCCCTACCTCACCATAAACCCGGGATTTTCATATTCCTTTAATATTTTTAATTGGCTCTCAATTAGATTTTCCCTGGTGGATATCTCAAAAATCACTGTCCATCCCTTTCTGTCAGTTCAAGGAAATATATTTATCAAAATGGGCCACAGTCTCTCAGTTTGCTGCACCCTGATTGGCCTCTCACATGCATGCGCTGGAACAGTTTTCTCAGTGCAGAACCAGACATGCTGTGGGATTCTAGTGGGTGACCTGAAATGAAGAATTCACTGGGCTCCTCCCCACATGGTCCTGGTCATATGTTCATTTTCTGGAGCTGAATTTGAAGCCCCAAACTTGCTGGAACCCTGTAGTCAGTAAACATAGTCCAGCAGCACATGTTTTAAAGTGGGGGGTTTTTTGTCTTTTTTTTTTTTTTAATTTTACTTGGTCCTTTTGGATTTTGAGGGTTTATTAATTTTGTCAATCCATGTACCACTAAATATTATTTTAATTTGTTACAAACCATGGCAGTGAAGAACTAAATTGGCCTATGAAGGACATACACTTTAGATAAAACCTGCTGTATGTAGGGTTTTTTTTTTTTAAGGTATATATCTGTGGTGAGGCATCAGAAGTATATCCCAGAATAGAACAAAGCTTGTTAAACAACAACAACCAAAAAAAAAAAAAAAAATTCTTGTAGTTACTAGAGGTCTAAAAGAAAATAAACATGCAAACATGGCTGGCTGTTAATAACCAACAGGAAATAAATGCTGAGTTTCAGGGATTATTTAAATTATTATTCAAAATTTTAATGTAGAAAATATATGAACAATTAGAAACAATAACTAAGAGGACTTTCTGAGGTTACCTTATTGAACATATTGTCATTTTTTTGCACGGAGCTTCACGTGTGCTCTCTGTACCATTGTAGGGTCCAGTTCTTTTCACTTCCCTAGGATAATGGTCTGGACTTTGGCGATTGTATGGTCCCATTTATTCATTTATTGATTCATTCATCAAAGATATCAGTCATTCATCAAAGATATCATGATCTTCATGAAAAAGATTCATTCCTGTCCTCAAGGATCTTAGAGCCTCTGGTCTACTAGTCATTGGAACAGTGTGGATTAAACTTCCAGTAAACCAAATCAAAGCTCCTCTAGTGGTAGTTTTTGTGAACGTGGAATTATTTTGGGATTAGATTCTGGATGTGCTTTGAAGCTGTACCCTTCCTGTGACCCTCATTTCCTGTTTGCATTTTGTCCCACGAAATATGACCACTGCCTGTTCCTTTCCTTCCATTGCCATAGGCCTTACTTTTACCCAACGATCAGAATTTGGGGGAATCTTCCTTTGAGCATTCCAGATAGGCTACCCCACACCTTGAAAACTGGAATTTCAGTGACCGATTTTCAATGTACATTATTGTGTGACATAGCACATATTCATACCTGGTGATATTTTGTATAGAACCTGTGTGTGTTATCTTAATTATTAGTTGAGCACCATAGAAGTTGGTAAAGTTCCTTCATAAGTGTGTTCTTTTTGAAAGGCTCATTATGTCAGACATATTAGAAAGTTAATGTCAAATCAGTTCATTTATTGGTATATCTGAAAAAGCCAATCAGTCAATGTACCTAATTTGCACAAGACAGCATGAGCTTCGTATTTCTGGATGCATATTGGATAGATGATAAACCATTCAATTGTTTAAAAACGAAATCTAAATCTACAAATTAAATACTATGTAAATACTACTTGTATATGTAAATACTATTTGTCCAAGTAAAGTACCTAATTTCAACCTAATTTGGACATAAATAGTATTTTCACATTTCAAAGGGCCTTAATTACTGGTGTTGATTAATTTCCTTTAATATCTATTGAATGCAATTCCTTTTGATAATAGGGGAAAGAAAACATATTCAGGGCCCGACTCTGCCAGTAACTAGTTTTATGGCCCTGGAAATATCATGCAGCATCTTAGGTCTCAGGTTTTTCATCCATAAAATAAGAAAGTTTATGCTAAAGACCTTTTTGGTTTCAAGTCCATGATTTTCATTACATAAATGACTACCTCTTGACCTTTTGAAAGTAGTTATTTTAATGAGAAAAAATTGACAAAATCTACATACATATAAAAATATCTTTATAGATAAGCATATATATACATAATATGTGGACGTATATCCCAAGTACGTTTCTCATCATGTTTTCCCCTCCTTCTGTTCAAAAGACAAGACTGCCAAGGAGAAGCAATTGAAATTTTGGAGTGAGAAGAAGATTCTTACTCCACCCTTCATAACTGGGAAATGCCTCCTGTAGGAGGGTAAGATTTAGGAAGCAGAAGAAGAAGTAGATGAGCTCTCTTTGCAAGTCTATAGGTCTCTCAACTGATAAACAGTAGTTTTCCTTTAGTTGTCTATCAGATTTGGGGATCTGAAGGCCTTTTAAACTATCTGGGTCAGTGTCCACAATTTGCCATAATCTCTCACTTAATTTTCAGTGAATAGAATAGTTCTTGAGTGAGCTTTGGCCCATAGAAATAACCTATTCTCAGGGCTAGATATAAAATTATACATTTTAGGAGAAAAATCAGCTGAATATTCATAACGTTCTGTCGTCTTGTAGTTACTCTGCTGTTTTCTTGCCTAAACAAACCGTGTACTATATTCCAAATTAAAATAGAAAACATTATTTCTCTCTGATGGTCTGATGCAAATTTTGTATCCTTAACAGGGATGCTACATTTTGGGGAAAATTCTGTTTTCGTATGTGTTTTCAAATGATAGTTTACTGATGCAAATGTTGTTTGGAATTTGTTTTAGCATAATGGACTGTTGTCTGAGTTTGGTCCAATATTCAGGGACTTCCTTACTTTAGCTTTCCAGTTTCCAGTTCCCAACTTGACTTGTAGAAAGAAAACAAATCTGAAAACTCTCAATATTTCATAATTAGTTTCCTTTTTTTTCCTTTAGCCAAACCAACAACTTTATCTCTTCCTCTGACCCCAGAGTCACCAAAGTAAGTATTATGAAATGTAACCATTTTCAGAAAGGGAAGGGGGTTCTAATACATTTGGCTACAGCAACTCCATTTCAGTTTGTTTTTATAAATGTGCCATATCTTCCAGTGACCCCAAGGGTTCCCCATTTGAGAACAAGACTATTGAACGAACCTTAAGTGTGGAACTCTCTGGAACTGCAGGTAAGCCTTACATTTCACTTGAATCTTTTTGTGTGGGTGAGTCTGTATGTGAAATATATATTAGAGTATATTCTCTATGTGATTAATGAAATTCACACAGTACAAACAACATTGGATAAGAAGTTATCTATAAATATTTTCAGTTGTTTATTTTTTTAGGAGGAGACATTTATTGTGTGTCACACCTGGGCCAGACCCTCTGATATATATCATTGATTTGGATCCACAAATAAACCTATTTCCGATTAAGACACTAAAACTTGAGTAGGAGGAGAAATTAACATTTATTGGTCTTCCACTCAATAGATATGCCAAGCGTATAAGTGGTTTTAGCTAATTTCATAATGACCTCATGAAGATGGTGGTAGTATTTTTCATTTTTAAGATGAGAAAATAAGGTTCAGAGACATTAAGTAGCTTGCCCAAGATTGCAGAGCTAGAAAACAAAGAGCAAAGGTTTGAACTCAGGTTTACTAATTATCAATACTTCACCTGAAATATTTTCTTAATCACCATTGTACTCAACAGTGTAATGCTCTCCTATATATGTTACCATCTTTATATCTTTCCAGTAAAGGAAAAAAATGAAAATATGTCCATTCACCAAAACAAAATGTTCTTATATATTTTAAACAAGAGCAATTTCCTTCACCGTTTGGACTTCTTAATTTATTTGGCCAGTCGTACTTCACATTCTGAAGAGGAAGAAGCTTTAAAAACTTGAACTAACCCCTGAGAAACTTACAAATCCAGAGTTCCTAGGCAGACTTCTGAGTTGGCTGCAAATGGTGCCTTTGCAGTAAGTGCCTAGGTTTAGGCACTTGAACCCCACCAGAAAGTGAATCTGAGGATGTCTGTACAAGAAGTTCCTAGGCTCTGGCCATTGCTGATAAGGGTAAAGGAACAGTAAGTTAAACAAATGCTTTCAACCAGAACTACGGTGCCTACACACACCGTGGACACTGTTACTAAGTTTAATTTCACCCTTTGAGTTTGCTAACTTACTTCCTTATGAAAGGTCTGTTGCATGATTGCATGATTTGGTCAAGCAGTAGAGCGGTTAATTTCATGGTATTTATATATATTTTATATGTGCGTATACAAGTATAAATATATCGTTATATAATAATAGATGTACACACATGTATTCACATATAAAGAATATATATAACATCATTTCTTAAATAAATTACAATCACACGTGTGATCATAAGTAACTTTTGTGTGCGTGTATTATGTGCAGTAGAGGCCTTCTTGTCCGACCAATGAGTGAGTATTTGGTGGTTTTATCTAAAAAGTTGATTGAAGTGTACACAGTTTAATCATTTTACTTTTGCTTAAAACATACAAATTACACATTCAAATATAAAATTTTTGGTATAAGACAGAGAGACCTTTGCACTGAACTTAAATGTACTAACTAGGGATCCGTTCATCTTTCTGGCACAAACTTCACTAATAATGCATCAAAGATGGTATTCGCGTTTCGTTTCTTGGTTTTTGAAGGAAAATAATTAAGGGTATTTGTGTGGGAGTCTGAGTGCAGAATCATTCTAGGTTTTTATGATTTTTTTAACATAAGTCATAATAATTCCTTATGTTTTCCCATACCATCCACCTACAACTAAGTTGACAGCCCTTCTTTTAGTAATATACCTTTATCGGGTCTTTTAATAGAAAAAACTTTTCTTACTAACATTTCATTCAGTTATATAATATTTTATTATCTGACATAATTTCAGTCACCAATACGATGGACATTAGTAGATTTGGGAAAATACATTACCTTGGCTATAGTAACAACCAGCTGAAAGGAATCTATTAACTAGGAGTGTTTAGGATGGCTGTAGGTGTAAGTTGCTTTGGTTTAGAGAGGTTTGAGAAAGCTTCCACTGTATATACTGATACCAAGCTTTCCATTAAAGAAACATTTTTTTAATTTTTCTCTGATTATAAATAATATAAGCTTACTATAAAAAATGTCAAAAATACAAACTAGTGGAAAAATTGTGTATAGTTCTAAATTGTTTTCTATGGATATTTTTACATCTGTGATCATTTTGTATATACATAATTTTGCATTCTGATTTTTCAGTTAACATTTTAATAAGGAAGTTTTATATCATCACAGACCCTTTATTATCAGGCTTTTCTTAGTGTGCTGTATAACATTAGTTTGAGTAGGTGCATCAAACTGTATCAAAATTTAATTATACTTCTTTGTTACACATTTAGGTTGTTTTAAAGTGTTACCATTTTGAAATAGCACTACAGTGGAAATCTTTGTTCATAAATTTTTTAAATCTTATTTTTCTCAAAATGAATTACTAGTAGTTATTAATACGAATATAAGGATATAAATATCTTGGGGGCTTCTGATACATATTGCCCCATTGCTTTCCAAAAGAGGTGTTTCCACTTATAGTCCTATTATCACTATGTGGATATATTTGCTTTATTACATCCTTGCTAGCATTGGGTATCTTCGTTTTTAAAATATTTTGCTCATTTATGTGTATAACATCATTTAAATTACATTCCTTGTACTCATAAGATTATGGTGTTACAAAAAAGCACTTATTTTTATTTTCTTCTTGTCAGAAGTTTTATTATTTCTCTTACTGACCTAATTTTAAATAATTTAGTTATACATTTGAAAGGTTAGTAGGCTACACTGTTGAGAATTTATAGAAGATACTTTTTAAAAAAATACTTAGCATCCTAAAAATATATACAGTGGATTTATTTCTGTTGGTGAACCAGAATTCATCTTACTAGTTTAAACCCCTTTTTATTAGTGCTTTGAAAGATTATTGAGTACAATGGAAATCAATTTACCAACATATATAACATATATAATACCTGCTCTATGCTTGCAACACTGTAGATCTTGGGGAATATTTATCAAGCATAAGACATAGAGACTGGGCTTCCCTGGTGGCACAGTGGTTAAGAGTCCACCTGCCAATGCAGGGGACACAGGTTCGTGCCCCGGTCCGGGAAGATCCCACATGCTGTGGAGCAGCTAGGCCCGTGAGCCATGGCCGCTGAGCCTGTACGTCCGGAGCCTGTGCTCCACAACGGGAGAGGCCACAACAGTGAGAGGCCCGCGTACCGCAAAAAAAAAAAAACAAAAAGACATAGAGACTAATCCATGCGAACCATGGACTATTGTACTCGGCTCATAGTAGGTGCTAAATAAATATTCTTGTTTTTAAGATGTGGGCTTATAGTCAGTTGGGAAAATAACACATATTGTCCAAGTAGCATGAAGGGAAAATATTATTTACTGTTTATAATGTTTTGCTACTTTCAAAAGAAGGTGGGCCCAGAGGTTGTTTTTCATTTGTTGAGCATGGTGGTAATGAGTGCAGATACACATTACACAAGCTGATGTATGGCCAAATTGCATTACATGCAAGAAGGGAATTCGAGCTACAGGAAAATCAAGGGATGAAGAAGAACTTGGAGGCTGTAGAAGGTGGCTAGAAGGAGAAGTTTGAAACCTGCTCGGAGGATGGTATAGGGAGGAGGAGATTGGGGGAGAAGAGGGTTATTTTTTTTTGATAAAGCTATTGTGTATTTGAAGTGCTAGACAATGTGTAATGTTCATGACCTCCATCCCCACTAAACGTCTTCAGTAAAATTTGTTGTGTAGTAGCATTTGGAGGATATGACAAACACTGATTGTACCTCAGGAGAATCACCAAAGGGAGAAAATAAGCTTTCATAGGGAACCCTGTAACATGGCTTCAAGTTAAATACCATGATTGTGCAAAAGATTGAAAAGAATTGTAGAGACAGTTCAGGACTGAAGGAAGCATTAAGGCAATACCATTAGGCAGTGAGTGACAGAGTTGATCTGTGGAAAGGAGTTTGGAGGAAATTGAGCGCTCCACTGACTTGGGGTGCCTTAAGGGAGAAAAATATTTGCATCTGATTTTTAAGTGTGTGGGTGGAAAGGAGAGAAGATATTGATGGAGCAGAAGATACTGTATTGTAAATTGAAACATAAAATTGCCAGTATTCAACATTTTTGACATACCAAAAAAATTGGCAATTTCGTGTGATACTACCTGAACTAAGATACTTTACAAGCTGCAAATCTCCAAATGAAAGTAGTCTATTATGATTTTTTAAAAAACAGACAGCACAGTTTAGTGAAGCTGTGCAAACCCTTGGCTCTGATATCGGACAAACCCAAGTTTAAATTCTGGGTCAGCCCCCATCTAGCTGTAAGGCCTTTGGTCAGTTTAATTAAATTCTGTAAGACTCAGGAAGCTTATGTATCAAATGAAGCTGATCACAGTACCTGCATCTCACTGAGTCACTGTGAGGATAAATGATATAAAACATGAAAAAAGCTTAGTCCAGTGACAGCATATGTGTCCAATAACTATTAGCTATTTAATTACTAATTCTACATTAAGTTCATTTCTGGAAGTCATTGTACCTTCCTGCTCACCTTTTCAACTTTTGACTACCTTTTACCTGGTTCCTTTTATTGGCCTTTGTACTAGCTCTTCTTTAGCACTCTCATATGTGAAGTTATGTATTCTCTTTTGTGGTAAAATTCCCCTAATTCCCCATGAAATTGAACATATACTGCTTTTGGTGTGGGGCTGGGATTTACCAAATCAAGGTAGAAAAATCTCCCCTTGGGCATTCATTCTCTCAACAACAGGTACTTCTGCTGTTACTACAAATCCTAGAGGCTAGACATTCACTAATAGGCACTTCACATGTATTATTTTTATTTAATTTTAATTTTATTTTTATTTTTTTTTGCGGTACGCGGGCCTCAGGCTCCGGACGCGCAGGCTCAGCGGCCATGGCTCCCGTGCGCAGCCGTTCTGCGGCATGTGGGATCTTCCCGGACGGGGGCATGAACCCGCGTCCCCTGCATCGGCAGGCGAACTCTCAACCACTGCGCCACCAGGGAAGCCCCACATGTACTATTTTTTGACTGTCTGTCTATTTAATTGTGAAGGAAAAAGCTATATGTCGATTCTAGGTCTGTGGTGGACCCTGGGTTCAAAGCAAGTCTGTCTAACTAGAGATTATGTCTCTTTCCTGATGCCTGAATTTTGAAGATAGTAGTGGACATCTGTTATGTTAAATAGGTTTTATTTCACTTGCCAAGTGTCATTGATTGGTATTGGCTGCCAGAAGCATTGTGTTGAGAAGGATGCTAAGGCCAAGTCTGTACTCAGTGGGAATGTCATGATCAGTTAGTAATGTCTGCCGTCAGTGCAGCAGAAGGGTGGACAGGGTGCGAACAGCATTCAGCTTGTTGATTTGTTGATCCTTCGTATACATGCTTAATGCCTTTGGCTGCAACAGAGGACATGGATCAAGCTGTTGCCCAGGATTTTCTGGTGTCTTCTTATTTAATTTTACAAAGTTTAGTGAAAATTTCCAAACATTGAAGTGAAAACGTAAAGAGTCAACAAAATTCTAAGACCTCAAGAATAATCCCTCTGCCCCATCTGCAGAGTCTTTGGGAAACAGGAGGGATGAGATAGGAAGTTTGCTTTATTAAGTATCACCAGCTGGTCTGACTTTGTGATTGTCCTAAAGTAGCTCATTTTGGCTGATAAAAAAAAAAAAAATGCTTCTCTTTTACAGGTGTAAAAACTAATTTGATTTCAAAATAGCTGTTAGTAAAGCAAGATGAGAGAAAAGAGAATGCTCTTTTGGCAGAAGGCATTTAAATCCATTGCATATGGAGATGTTCAGAGTGCTAGACTTTTTGCTTCTGAAGTGGGAATGGCAAAGCAATGTCAGCTCAACAAGGTTATGGTTTTAACCACAGGACATGAAGGAATTTGATTAGGAACCCCCAAACTTTTATTTATATATATTTATTTACATGTACATACATATATATCTATATGTGTGTGTGTATATATATATATATATATACACACACGTATATGTATATATAAATGTTTTATTTTTATTACTGTAAAAGTAATAAGAATAAATATAACTAATTAGGAAAATAAGGACAAAATCATCAGCACTCTCATCACCCTTAGCAATGCTTTCCTCCATCAATATGTATATTTTCCCCATGGTTTTCATGATGGTGGATTTGGTTTAAATCGGCAGTTATTGAAATTGCACTTCAGTAGACTTGCACTTAAAAAACTCAGCTCGTTAACCCATCACTGAGTAATTTCTTATTCTTTTATGTGGAGTCTTGTATTGTCATTTTTGGACTTCCCATTTCAAAGCTGATTTCGCTGGGTGGTATATGGACAAACAGCATAAATTTGCTGTACCCTTTTGGTGTATACATCTTTTGTATGTGACTTACCCGTGGGGAAATAGACCAAAGCAAAATAGGAATAGTAGTTGGTCGTTTTAACAGAAAGCCACAGTGACAGAGAACTAGAAAGTGATTTTGACAGGTCATATAATCCATTCCTGTGGCTGAAGAAGCCAAGAAAGGGAGACCCAGCAAATTCTCTTTACAGCCCACTCCAGTGTTTTGCAACTCGTCCTGACAGGAATTTCTTCCATATTTCTTCCATATTTCATATCCCTCATTTTCTATTTTTAATCTCATTCTTCTTGACTCAGCGTCTGAAAAACACCTCAGTTTTCTTTTCTGGAAATGGTACTATCCAATGTCTTGCAAGCCAAGGATAGCAAAGCAATTTTCTCTCCCGTATCAACTTCAGGGGTTTGGTGGGAGACACCTGGAAAGCCAGACTCCTCCCTCCCTGCCCCGGACCCCCTCTCCTGCCCCAGCTCTGTGGGAAAGTGCCCGAGGGCCAGTGAATAACAGCTTCATCTTCCATGAGCAAGAGTTGGGGCACTAGACACATGTCATAGGAATGTTCTGAAGCTTTTCTGTGTGGTGAGTTTGTTCCCCAGTTCTCAGAGCTGATACAGGAAATCCTTAAAAAGCAGGAAAGGCGGGGGCTCCATCAGTCAGAGGGGACATGCCAGCCTGGGTACCAGAGCGAGGTGTGGGAGGCCCTTCTGTGTCAGGGGTTAACACTTTGGTTGCTGCCTTTTGTGGAGATCCAGTGAGTCCTGGGGAAGTTAGGGGTGAAGAGAGAGCACTGGAGGAGCTTTTATCAACAAAATATTTTAACAACGATAGCAGTAACAGTTCATACTGATTGAGTATCAGTCCTTCCTATGCTCCCTTGACACCCACTCCAAGTTCTTGAGGCCAAAAATATGTGAGCAGAACTCAAGTTACTCTCCTCTCTTTGCCCAGTCCTCCTTCTTTGGTGAGTTTTTAAGCAAATTAGAAAATCATCTTCTTGGTGTCTTTCCTTGAGAAATCTTAGAACTGGCATTTGACATAAGAAAAATCCCACTGTCAAACTCCAAAGCGAGTCACAGATTTAGCAGGAGGTTGTGTGAAATGTAAACTGTAAAACTGTGTAAACTATTAAGAAAGATCTTGCTGAAGTCATTGGCTGGATAGTGGAGCACAGAATACAGAGCAGAAGACTTGCCATTTATCAGTCATTCAATTAAACCCACCAACCCAAAAGAGAACTCCTCAAAGGAGATCGTTTTAGAGCACATAATGAAACACAAAACCAAACCAAACTTGTCTCTGACTTTTTTTTTTTAAAGGGCTGTTTAAAAAGATAACTGGAGAGTGTGGGAGAGTGTGTACCACTTCCCCCAGATTTGCTGTGCAGAAGTGCAGAAGTGTGAGTGATGTAGAGGTACTTGTTTATTATAGAGCACATTTCAATGCAGTAATCATAAATATTGCTAAGGTTGTGCTCCGTTGAAATATGACCTACATACTCTTGATTGTTTGTGTTACGTGATTTGTCTGACACCCATTACATTCTGGGTAATAGCAGCCATTTGTTGCTCTGCACAGCAGGCTCTTCTGACAAAAGAAAATAGGCAGCAATAAAAAAGCTATAGTCTGAATTACATTCTGCACAGTGCTGCACTGCTGAGAGTTTGTGCAAGTGTGTTAACAATGTTCTGAACTGCCTCTTGTCAGCCTTCAGCCTGTAATGGCCATCTGTCCTCACATAAATCTGTCAAAACCTGCTAAGTTCAAGAGAGAGCATGGAATATACCTTGTACTGTCAACACCAAAATGTACACATTCCCCAGAAAATCAACACACAGGAAATAATCCGGAGGTTATGGGAGGCATTAGCCCGGTTGATTTAGGCTTGTGGGCTGAAATTGAGAGTCCGGCAATTAGTGGGAAGATGACAAAGGTAGTGGGGTTGAGGAATTGATTATTGACTGCCCTTCTACCGCAGGGGAAAACATTCTGGGTGGAGGAGATGGGGTTAGAGAAATCTAATTAGTTCAGGTGCAGCAAAGGGTTCCCTGTCCCGGGCACAACTCCTAAAAGCTGGACATCACGTTAAAAGAAAAGGAAAAAAAAAAAAGCTTCTTACACTTTTATTTATTTATTTATTATTTTATTTTTTTGCGGTACGCGGGCCTCTCAATGTTTTGGCCTCTCCCGTTGCGGAGCACAGGCTCCGGACGCACAGGCTCAGCGGCCATGGCTCACGGGCCCAGCCGCTCCGCGGCATGTGGGATCTTCCCGGACCGGGGCACGAACCCGTGTCCCCTGCATCAGCAGGCGGACTCTCAACCACTGCGCCACCAGGGAAGCCCCGCTTCTTATACTTTTGTTTTGCTTTGTTTTGTTTTACTCTGGATCTCAACCCTATCTGGAAATAGATTTTCAATGAGGCACTGGTGACACGCAATCTCGTGCTCCTTAAGATGTCTCAGTCTTGCTCTGGGGTATTCTCCTCAGATTGAAGAAGTTTCAGCAAATAGTCAAAAGGTTAGGGAATGATCTGAATTATTTTTCCCTGCCCACCGACTCACTAATCCTAAAATAACTTCCATCTACTAAGAGAGTATTATTTAATGAGCAGGGCCGTCCGAAATTTCTAGCCCCGATATTTTCACTCACAGGGTATACCTGGTTATCTCAGGGTGTTTCTGTAAGTTTTAAGCAGATACACAAGAAAATCTGTACTCACTGCAGATTTTAAAGAATGATCTCTTTATGAAGTCCTGGGGGCTGAATCCCTGAAATGCCAGCATTTGGTGGAATATTCAGCACACAGTAGGTGCTGAGTGAAAGTCTGTTTAATTGCCACAGGCCATCTAAAATGAAAAGGAAGTAAAAGGCTTTGTTTTCAACGCCAAGAAACTCTAATCATGTGTTAGCGCTCCCAAGAGCAACTTGAGAATCGGTTATTTAAGCGATAATGAGCTTAGGTACTAGGACAAGGGTTTCAAATGTTCAAGACGAAAAAGAATTTCTATATTTAAAATCCCTAGATAGCTGAGCTATTTTTAGAACTAGTCTCTCTTTAATAGTGGCCTAATTTGGTGTTTCTGAAGTTTAGGGTTTCTTTTTATAAGTCTAGAATGTCAGTCAAAATATATCTACCTGAGATCAAGGCAAGGTGCCACATAGACGCGGCGGGATAGTGGCTCTCCATAAGTGGTCTGTGAACCGTGTCATTAAAAATATTTGACCAGCTTCCCAAGTGATCCGTGGGCCACTGAAATGGGACACCTACTAGTAAAGGAGGATCTAGAAAAATAAAAATGAGTGAAACATTTTGCAAAAATAAGCCCGAGCAATATTCCACTGAGAGCTTCTCATCTGTCTGGAGAGACAAGATGTAATTCACATTCAAAAAGATAAGCGTGAAAATATAGCAATATCTGGTAAGTGAGTGATCCTGGCAGTGAATTATTGGAAAAGTAAAAATTACCCCCATTCAGAGTATCATGAAAAGATCTATGAAGTTGTATTTGAGGATGTTGAATGTCATTTCCCCCAATTCAAGGGCTATCTCATTTGGAATATTTGACTGTTATTTACTCAGCAAAGAGAGATTATTCATCATTATTTCTTTGAGCATCTTAGCTTCCTGTGAGAAATATTTGAGATCTTGTCATTTCTTTGCTGGGAGTTGGTATCTTTACATTTGTTGTAGCAGTAATTGAAGGTAGCATGTGGTTGAAATCAGTGTGTATGAATGGGGCAGTGCAAAGGGTAGAGGAAACAAGCAGAGAGAGAGATGGACAAACAGAAAGATAGACAGGGTAAGAAAGAAAGCACGAAAAGGAAGGGGAGAAGGAGATGGAGGGGGAAATGGGAGGAATAGGAAGAGACAGAGGAGGGGAAGGAGGGGAAGGAGGGGAAGGAGGGAAGGAGGAGAGGAAATTGGCCATATAGGAATTTCTTAGAGTGAGTAAAAGATATACTTGTCTATGAAAGAGGGAACACAAGGAGAGTGAACTTCAGTGACATAGAGGATTCCTTCAGTAATGTCACCTCCCTATTATCTTCAAGCGAAGAATGGAGGGCAGGCGTACAGTAGGCTGCTGATAAAGGGAAGCTTTTCTGAGACTCAGATGTGTCACGAAGGGAGAGCAGTGTATCCTTCTCTTTGTGTTTGCATTTCCCTGTCTTTCTGAACTTTTCTGGGATAGATGTCCAAAGTCAAACCTTTTTGCATTCTTGTACGTTTCCTTCCCTCCTTTAGGGAGAATTAGCTACGTATAATAAAAGTTGCCAAATATTGGTGCAAAATATTTCATTTTAAGGAAAATATTAATTTCTTCTATCTCTTTATTGTCAAGTAGGGGAGAGAGGCAGTGTCTTCCTGTTCATACCAAAACTTCATGTAGCGTTCTGTGCCCTACTTGGTTATGTGTGTGTATGTATGTGTGTGTGTCAAGGTAGAATTTTCCTTGAAGCCTGCAGTCGCCTTAAGTCCAACCCCAGGCTTCTTGTGGACTTAAGTTCTTTCTTGCTGAATAGCATCCTCCCGTCCTCCTAAATAAAAAGTGTATTGTAAACTAAAATGTTCCCTTGTAAGCATAAAGTCATTTGAACTCCAGCCTGCCCTTCTTCAAAGTTCCGTCGACTCTGGAGCTTTTCCACAATTCTTCTTCCTTGGCATAAAGGGCTGAGGAGGACTTAGGGGTGAAACTGAACAGAGATAACTAGCCTTCACACGCTCTCCCACAATGACTTGTGATGGAATTTTCTGCCCTCTGTAGAAAAGCACAAAAGGCAACAGCTGACAGATTCCCCCTCTTCTTCCTTTCTTTTTTTTTTTCATTTTTTCAATTAGTTAGTTGCCGAAGCTTGGATTCGTTTCAATCCTTCAGCCTCCTAACCCGCCCTGATGTGGTGCTCCAGATAAAATGGTGTACTGGTACCGCAATATTTGGTGTTACTGTTCACTTAAGTTTCTGTTGCAGAACCATATTTTTGACAGAATGTATTAGTTATGCTTACAAGAATGTACTATACCTACATTAGCCATGGTTTACAAAGTTAATGAACTGTGGAGACAGAGAATCATTGCCGTCATGTTGTAGAGTTGTCTGGTACCCTGCGTTAGCCGGCTGCATTTTACTGAACTTACTTTGATGTTGCCAATGTCATTCCCACCCTCCCCCCCAGTTGCTGTCATCCCATCTTTTCTTTTCTTTCCTTTTCTTTTTTTTTAAAGTTGCCTAATTCTTTGGCTCCGTGGGTAGATATCCTTGATTTTACAAAAATTCCTGACCTACATGCATCCTCCCCAGCATTCTTTGCAGACAAATGCCACCAAAGGTCTTCTATGATTTCCCTGTGTCCCTACCGTGTTAATTTTCCACAACCAAGACTGTGAGAAGCCCCTGTAAATCTGAGCTTTTGTAATGCCTGGTGGTGACGTGCTCATGTTTCCTGGGAAGCAGGATCGGTTAGCATTGGCGTTTGAAATACAAAATATCATGGCTTTCACCACAGCCTCATATCGTAGATCCATCTTTTCTTGGTGACAGAGGCTTCGGGAGACAGAGTCACTTTTTCCGGTCTTATCATGAATTTAGTTTCCTTCCTTTTCACTGAGTTTTAACCATTGTCTGAAATCTTGGAAAAGTTAGGAAAGCATATCCTGGCATTTAACAACATATCTCTGTCTCTTTTCTTTCTCTCTCTCCCCTCCCCTTTTTTTTTTCTTTTATTATCTTAGGCCTAACTCCACCCACAACTCCTCCTCATAAAGGCAACCAAGATAACCCTTTTAGGGCTTCTCCAAAGCTGAAGCCCTCTTGCAAGACTGTGGTACCTCCGCCATCAAAGAAGGCCCGGTACAGTGAGTCTTCCGGTATCCAAGACAATAACTCCACCAGGAAAGGGCCCGAGCAGTCTGAGTTGTACGCACAGCTCAGCAAGACCTCCGTGCTCACCAGTGGACACGAGGAAAGGAAGGCCAAGCGGCCCAGTCTGCGGCTGTTTGGTGACCATGACTATTGTCAGTCAATTAATTCCAAAACGGAAATACTCATTAATATATCACAGGAGCTCCACGACTCCAGACAACTAGAATATAAAGATGCCTCCTCCAACTGGCAGGGGCAGATGCGCTCTTCCACAGATTCAGACCAGTGCTACCCGAGAGAGGCCTCGGGGGTGAGCAGGCAGGTCTCTCCCGGCAGCACCAGAAAACAGCTCCAAGACCAGGAAATCCGAGCTGAGCTGAACAAGCACTTCGGTCATCCCAGTCAAGCTGTTTTTGACGACGAAGCAGACAAGACCAGTGAACTGAGGGACAGTGATTTCAGTAATGAACAATTCTCCAAACTACCTATGTTTATAAATTCAGGACTAGCCATGGATGGCCTGTTTGATGACAGCGAGGATGAAAGTGATAAACTGAAGTCCCCTTGGGATGGCACGCAGTCCTATTCATTGTTCCATGTGTCGCCTTCTTGTTCTTCTTTTAACTCTCCATGTAGAGATTCCGTGTCACCACCCAAATCCTTATTTTCTCAAAGACCCCAAAGGATGCGCTCTCGTTCACGGTCCTTTTCTCGACATAGGTCGTGTTCTCGATCACCATATTCCAGGTCAAGATCAAGGTCCCCAGGCAGTAGATCCTCTTCAAGGTAAACCTTGTCAAAACCCACCCAAAGCCTAAGGCGTCCCCAGGAAGTGAAAAAAAAAACAAAGGCAAAAAAATGCATTCAAAACCCACAGGCAGCCCAGCCCCTCACCATCCATTCCCAGTGCCACAGGAACTAAGGAGATTGTCGTTACCCATACATTCCTCCCCATCTTCTCTTAAATCTGTCATTCTTGAACACAGTGCCTTGAGCCAGTCAGATCTGAGAGAGCAATTTGTAAGAAACTTGCTCATCTACCTTTTTCCATTACCTGGAGAGCTGCCTTGTGCCAGGATAGGTGAGATCCATGCAAGATAAAGCTGACAGTGTACCAGGCCGGCGTTCGGCATTCACATCAATAAGAGACGCTGCAAGAGAACACGTCACTCCAGACCTCTAAGCTGACTAGATGATCACAAACTGTCACTGGGAAATCTCACAAGTAGCTGGGAACTGAAAGCCGGTTTATGTAATGCGGAATTCCAGGGGCTGTTCAGTCATGCCGATAAACTGGGGTTCACTGGCAGTTGCAAATGCCCTTCTGTTTTTCCTCCTCTCTCCCAGATCTTGCTACTACTATGAGTCAGGCCACTGCAGACACCGCGCGCACCGAAATTCTCCCCTGTGCACGAGATCACGTTCAAGATCGCCCTACGGCCGGCGGCCCAGGTAATGACACACGTCCTTTTCCCTCCGCGCCTCTCATCTCCTCCCGTAGATGACAAGATGTTTTCTAAAACCCCGCCCCCTCCCCAATTTCCGATTAATTTTGCTCATGCGTTTGGAGGTGGTTGCCTTAATGATGAAGTTATGTTTCTCAGGTATGACAGCTACGAAGAGTATCAGCACGAGAGGCTGAAGAGGGAAGAATACCGCAGAGAGTATGAGAAACGGGAGTCTGAAAGGGCCAAACAGAGAGAGAGGCAAAGGCAGAAGGCAATTGTAAGCAGCTTGGAGCTTACTTTCATTTTACAGGAGGGTTTCTTTTCTTTTTTTCTCCTGTCTTTTCTTTTCGTGGGGGTGGGCATAGATTAGAAAATAAGGGAAAGACTCTTGTTAGAATATGCAATACTCAGCCTTTTGGCTTTAAAGCATCAGTGAGTCCTCAGTCCCTCTTAACACAGACTATTGGAAAGCAAAACGTTAGGTCAGTGTATTTCTCCTCCATACTACCTGTTTCTCATTCATCTTGAAGCTCATTACTGTTTTCGACCTTTGTTTCTAAAAATGGAGGAAGGAGAGATTTGTCCAGTCAGATACTGGTCGCATCAAGCCAGAGGATGAGTTCTTCGTATTGTTCTCTGCTGCTTTTTTTTCTCTGAGTGAAAAATGAAGAGATATCACTATTTGGTTTCAATTTTCGTCTTTTTGGCAGACGTGAGAGTTGGATTGAGTTAGATTTAAAGGCAGTGGTAGAGAAAGATTTGCTAAGAAAGTCATCATTTCTTCCTTGTGCCAGGTCAACAACTAACACATCCATATTTCTTATGAACTGCTTTTCAATAACCTATTATGGATTTCAGCACCACGTACTGCAGGGTATTACATTCGCTTGACATATACACAGTACTGACCCTTTGGGGTTAGGGTCTAGGTTATGTGCATCTAGTTCGTTCTCCGTTGGTCAGACCTTAGAAGGCAAAAAGGAGGTCCTCCAATTGTCAGCATCCAGTACTTGTTCAAGGCAGATATTCCTAATTGATTAAGGAAATCTTTCCCACTGAGCCCCAATAGAGCCTTGAGGGCTTTCCCAACATGGTGCTTTAGGGAGCCATGGCATATCCATTGGAAATGGCACTGTTTTCATTCATTGCAGCTGCTGTCTGTTAGCTGCTAAACGTCATTTCAATGAAGATCAACCTTTGACACATCTTGCATACAAGCTAACCAGGGCTTAGGGAAATGGTTTTTAGCTGGAAATGTTAGATGGATATGGTACCTTTAAAACAACCCACAACCATCAACAAAATCTTGAAAAACCTACCTGGAAGAGCTGACTAATAGAGTCCAAATCGAGCGTTGGCCAACAGTTATCAACTGGAGGAAAAAGGTTAACTGAGAGGTTTGTTAACTCAGGCACTCAAGGAAAAAGAAGGGACAAGTAAGTGAATACGTAGGCTAACGATTTAGGGCTTTGCTGCCATTTAACTTCGAATCTACCTAAGACCAAATTAAAGGCCTTGTGAAAATTATAACACTATCCCTCATTTTTCTCAACTTTCAAATGAGCTGTGATATGAACATCTGCCAGAGTATCATTAGTTAACACTTAAGAAGACTAATGAAAATTAAAAATTCAATTTTCTAATTTAGATGTTTTTAATTAATAGCCTGTTCAATAATTATAATAATTCACATTTATAGAGTGCCATATAGTTTACAAAGCCTTGTAGCGTGGCACGGTACAGTTAATATATACCAAAGAGAGTCATGTTGAGTAAGCATGAAGGTAAATAGTTATTTCAATGTTTTCATATTCGTATTTGATAAAACTCTTCATGTTTCTTCCCAAAAGAATGACACTAAAGAGAGAAATTGTTTTATCATATATTTGCTCATTTGTGCAAAATATAACACAGCTGTAACCAAAGCTATGTAGATAGATGTAGATAAATGACATGTGCTTATTCTATTCTTCCCAAGAAAATTTAGTGCCAGATACTTACTAGGGTGAAGAAAGGGAGGGAGGGGTCATTTTTGCTAGTTTGGTTCTTTACAAATAGATCAAAGAGTGTGATGGTCTATATTCCATAGATGCCTGAGCCAAAAGCACTCTTGAGGCCACTAGCCTCAGTCTGGAAGCAGATACCACCCTACCACCCTGCCTTTCCCTGTGTCACAAATATTGACCAGTTCCTTGGTTAATTCTTCGACTAAGACAGTCTGTATCAGTTCCCTTTGAAAGACAGCAATTATAGTGCAAATGTCAACTTGGCTTATATTAAGTCATCATAATTAACTAGACGTTTGTGAGAATTTTGGCTTTGAGATGTTTATTTTTTTTTAAAAAGCAGATTAAAAAAGAAAACTAGGACATAGAGATTGTTTACTAACACAGTGACCCATAGGTAGTAAGAGCTTAGTATAAAGATTTGGGACTTAACTATTAAACCAATTCCCACTTGGACTATTAGATGCTATTTTTGCTTAAAATAAGTGAAAACACATGAGTGTATGAGAGACATTTGTTAGGTGCCTGGGTTCTAAAATTAGGTAAGACCTAGTCCCCACATCCAGGGAGTTCAAGTCTACTGGCTGGTAAAGATACATGAAGAGGCAATAGGGTGTGTTAATTGCTATTGCAGAGGATGCGCCTAAGGTACTGCAGTGGCAAATGGGTCGGCAACCAGCCCTGGGAACGAGGGAGGGTATCCCTGGAGGGTGAGATTGATTTGAAACCTAAAGGGAGGAAAGGGCAAAGGTTTTTTCACCTGTGTTGTCCAGTGTGGGAGCCATTAGCCATGAGGCTAATTCAGCTAGTCCCAAATTTAGATGCACTATGAGTGTGATTGAATTTTGAAGACAGTACAAAAAAAAAAAAGAGTGTAAAATACTTCATTAATATTTTTTACATCAATGACAAGTTGAAACAATAATATTTTGGCTATGCTGAGCCAAGTAAAATATATTATTAAAATTAAATTTGTTTTTTTTACTTTTTAAAATGTGCCTCAGAAAATTTAAAAGTTACATATGGTGCATTATATTTTTATTGGAAATTACTATTCTAGGCAGAGACTTTAGCTTATACTAAGTCTCTGGAAAAGAACAAGCTATATTGGGAAACTGCTAGTCATTTAATTAGAACACCAGGGTACAGGAGAGGCAAGAAATAAGTCTGGAGGGCTCCATGGTCACCAGATCCTTGAAGGGTCCTTTAAGTCATAATAAAGATTTTGAAGAATATCTTGAAGGCGTAGTGGAACTATTTAATGAGATTACCCGCAGGAAGTTTTTCTGATTGATTTCCTTCCTCAAAATGGTCTGCTTTCTTGTGCCATAATGCATTTGCAAAATATATTTTTACGGACTTGGAGATACAAGCAATGATTTTTGACTCATTTGACTAGATTAGCTTGATAAGTCATTCATGAAACAGCTAAAGGAACTAGGACAGTTTGCCGAAGTTGGTCGGGTAGGTGATTTCCATTCAGATTTCTGAGACACCCTTAAAGTAATGAATAAATAACAAATTATATCTGGAATATCTTGGGTGCAGTGCTGGATTATTCATTAATTCAGATCAATTTTATAATCAGGGGAGCAGCAAAACAGAAGCTCCAAAAGGAAATGAAAAAAATAATGTTACAATCATGTAATAGATACTTTACAAAATTAACCTTTGCTACCTTGTCTTGTGGTCTATAATATTGACTTATTTTTGAGTTCCGTAAGAAGGAGATGGTGGTTTAGGTCATCTATAAACTTTTTAATATGTATGTGTCCAAAAGTCTTTATTCAGACCGACTTCAGTGTACCAAATCAGACAGCTAAGAAAAGACTAATAATTAGTAATTACACAGAATCATATGTTGTGATTGAATATTGCCATTGTTTAAGTTGCTGTTTTCCTCCAATTTCCATCTAAATGCTCTCAAAACCCAATTTATCCTCTGCTTTTCTCAGTCTCATAGGCTTGAAATAATTCAGGATATTGGAACTCTGGAAGCCAGAGTATAGTACTTAATGTCTAATTATATTAGCTCTTAAGTAAACTAACCTGGATGTATTCACATCCATCCAACCTAAGACACTAAGGAGGAGTATTCCTGGACCGTACTTGGATGGAAGTAACTTTGGTAAACTGAAAGCTATAGTTTTATTTCTCCCCTGAAAGTGTCTCCTAGTCACGGTCACTTACTGAATGCCTACTGAATCAGATGAGTGTTATCCATGTTAAGAACAAGAGAAAAAACAACAAAAAAGGAAACTTGTTTCGGCATTATGTCAGAGTTTTGGCCTTTGTTTCTATCCATTCACACCTCTTCATGGTCATTCACCCCTCTCACTTTCTCTTTTAGATAGAGGACCTAGCTATACCATTCACTGTAGAAGTGGCATGAATTTTATCCACTCATCTCATCTATAGTGTTTGTAATATCCTTGGAATTTTTGAGGAAGTTAGGTTGTAACTAATCTGGAGGTGAACATAAATCTTTCACTGTCAAAGTTGACATGCAGTTTCCTTAGCATAGGAAGAGGGATGTTTAAATTATCCTGACTTGGAAATGTAGAATAAAAGTTCTGAGAACTAAAATCCAAATGATATCAGGCTGCTCCTTATTGTTCCCTAACACTGCAGAGCATTTTAGTGAGATAACCCACAGAAAAGCATCAAGCACAGCACTTGGCATCTACTAGAATTTAGTAAATGTTAATCTCACTACTAATTTCCTTTTCTTCTTAGTCAAACCCCTATTACCAGGAGCTACTTATTTTTTGATGAGAAACAACCATTGTATATTTCCCCCAGCTAACTGGGAGGCTCTACCCACTTTCTGATAAAGATTTTGATAATGCAAAGTCAGTTTAATTCAGTCGGATTTTTTTTCTCTGTTCATCCCCTGTGTTTTGATATAATGAGGATTTACCATACCTGTTAATGCAACATAAATCTTCACTTCTATTATCCACCCCATCAGCAAACTAGCTTTTGTGAAAATTGAAGCTAAAATATACTTGATAAATGTTCCTTCCTCCTCGATAGGGAAAACTGGTCTGAAAATCATTTTTCAAGGAGCTTTTTCCAAAGGTTTAGAGTTCCTCCAAGCCTTTAAGAAGTTGGAAATGTTATTAAGCATTTTGATTTCTTTTCCTTTCATCTCATGTTTAGAAATTAATGTCTTGAAAAATTGGCTGCAAATGTTAAGGTTTTTTAAAGATATGGAATCTATTCATCTGTCTAATAAAACTGCAACATGTTAAAAATAATCAGTTCTTCACTAGACATTTTGGTCAATCTTGGAAAGATTTTTGTCTTTGCTTTTTAGACCTTCAGATGCCTTTTAATTTCATTTTTATCACTAGGAAAACCAAACACTAATCATTTTCTCAAATGAGAATTTCAACATGTATTCAATCTCTGATCTTTGTAAGATAGCAAGATGTGGTCACATTCTTATGTTGCATAAAAGAAGATTGACAGTCAAATAGGTAATTTAAGTGATTGCGGAACAGCCCTTTGGATTTCTGTCTTTCCTATCTCGGTTGTGTCTTCTTTTTAGTGCAGAATGTATCAGTATCCAATATAAAAGGTCCTCTGGTTTATCCTTTTTTGGGATTATTGTTGCATAGAGTTTCGTATAAAGAAGCAATTCAGAGACTATCCCAATATGTCTGCATATGGATGTGCATATGGTCGATTTTCACTTTTACTGTGAATTTCCTTGAAGATGAACATAGGCTGTGTATATTCCCTTAATGGTAGATGAGCAATTTCTTTGTGATGGTTCAATTTCTTTCTCTCTCTTCTGCATTTCTGCCTCCTTTTCCTCTGTACAGTAGTAACCTTCCTAAAGACATTCATTAAAAAAAATAAATAAATAACACTCATGCAAGCAGGCGCCAGGAAGTTTAGATAACAGTCCCATCAAATTCTGCTGTTTGGCTGGAGCTGGCTGCATAAATAGAATGGAATGTGATGTGATGATTCCCTTGCTCAAGTGTACAGCACTGCTCCGGGACGAGCCTCGCTCTCCATTTATATTTATTGACCTCCAGGATGTGCTGGGGGCTCTGGAACAACACAATTACAGCCTTCAGTTGAGACATACAATCTACATGGAAGCGAATCAGGCAGCCCGCTCTGCTTGCTGTACTTCGTCTGGTCAGTTATGTAGGCTCAGTGGTTGCTGTCAAAGAATTGTGTTTTACCAGCTGTTTCAGTGGAGTGAGACAAGTGAGAGCACTTACCCTTAAACCATAAAAGCAAATCATGGAAACCTTTGTTAGTACACTCAGCTGAGCTACTTGGGTAAGGTTTTTCCTATGATAAAGCACCAAACCTGGTTTTCATTCTCCACTGTCTTAGAGAGTCTCAGAGTAAGGACCACACTTAGTCACCTTTGATGTAATGAAGGGTATGGAACTAGGTGTCAAAAGTGATTAATTGATTGATTTTTCTACAAATATTCATTAAGAAGACTCTTATGTTTGGGTACCCTTAAAATATAGTGGTCGATAAGACTGGTATGGTCGGTGCTTTCATGAAGCTTTCATTGTTGGGGGAGATGGACATTAAACACCGAATAAACTATTAATTATTTAATTACAATTGGGCACAGAACTACAAAGGAGAAGTAGAGTGTTCTATCAGAGCAACTTGTAATAGAAAGCCGAACCTCACCTCAAGTCTCAGAGAGGAAAATGATTGTTGATGTTAACTTCACTGATACAAGAAAGACCCACTGGGAAGAGGCTGAACTACAGAGTTTGGTTTGGGTAATGTTGGTCTAGTTTGAGGTGCCTATGGGACATCCAACCTGAGATGTCAAATAGATAGTTGTTTATTTGAACCTGAAGCTCAGAGGAACTTTCCTGATGAAAACGGAAATATGAGTGTTGCATATGGTAAAAGAAGAAACATGGATGATCAAATCACCTAGGAGGATACGTATTATAGGGTCTGTGAATTGTTCAGTTAAGTTTCTCAAACATTTATTGAGAGTCCACTCTTTACCAAGTTCTTTGCTAAATACTGGGCACATGAAATGGACATATGTTCAGTAAATAACATAGGACATCTCTTTGCTTTAAGCCTAAATGACTTTTTACATCATCCAAGATGTAAAAAGATATTCTCAGCACATCCAGAGAAAACTCTTAGGCAGGCTAAATCTGTACCTTTGCCCTGTGTTTCCTAGTCTCTGCCTCCGTCTAACTTAAATCTCTCCAACCTTAAATTCATTTCATTCTTGTTTGCCATTGATAGACATACAAGCTAACTGGTAAGCACTTCATTATACTAACTTCTTGCACCTTTTCTCAGCTTGAGAAACATCATCATCTTTGGCCTTGTCTTCTTGGAATAAGAGATATACGATTACTTCTTACACTAAGAATGCATTCTTGTTCTGTAAAAGTGATCCATCTTCAGGCTATAAAATATTCTTCCCGTATTTTGTAGGTTATAAATTGCTGTTGACTTTCAGATTATGATGATATTGACTCCACTTGTGAAAATTAGGCCACACCCTTCTCGTCTGTTCCTAAAATAAGATTCATTGGCAAAGTGAAATTTATAGCCTCTTTTATAGCTCTTATTCTTTGGAGACCCATGGCTTAAAATGGCCAGTATTTTAAGACTGTATTTTTTAAATTATTGTCTTTGGACCACCTGTATCAGAATCACTGGGGTGTGCTTGTTAAAAATAAAGATCATTGAAGCTTACTTTCCAAATTTTTTTAATACAGCTGGAATAAACCCAATCATTTGCATTTTTAATAAGCACCCCAGGTAATTTGTATTTATACTAGAGTTTAAGAATCAATATTTTGAGGGGTGTCAAAATTTGTATGTCAAACTATCATGCTGTACATCTTAAAATTATATAGTAACGGATGTCAATGATTTGTCAATAGAACTAAAAAATGTGTATATTTTATTATTGCAATTCTGAGTTAAGGAGAAATTAAAGAGTTTTGCAAGCCAGGTCAGTTTCCTACCAATTTTGAAGATTAATAATCGAGTCACAAGTGTTAAAATATTTAATAGATATTATTCAGCTATTCAGTGATAAAAAAGATTGCATTACACACATTTCTTCTATAATACATTAAATTTCATGTGACAAAGAAACAGAGATGGATAGAAAAAGTAGAAGAGAGTGAGAGGCAGAAGAGAGTGATACTGAAGAAATGGAAAGTAAAACTTGGTTGACGTGTAGTCTTTTGTTCAGGTTTAGTGTGTGTTTTGCTTTAATTGGCATGCTCGGGGGGGGGTTCTTATTATGCATGATTGCACATTTATAAATGTTTCTAGCATTCAACTTCTTTCCTATCTTCAGAACTAGCAAGTGTCTTCTCACTTTCCCCCCCTAGGAAGAACGCCGTGTGATTTATGTTGGTAAAATCAGACCTGACACAACACGGACAGAACTGAGGGACCGTTTTGAAGTTTTTGGTGAAATTGAGGAGTGCACAGTAAATCTGCGGGATGATGGGTGAGAATCTTCAAGATTATTTCTTGTTCAGAAGCTGACATATGTAAAAAATTATGGCCATAAGATTACTAGAATGGGAATGCTTTGACAGATGACATGTTGAGTTCAGAACCTTATTTATTTTCTTTCATCCCTATTTATTAATCTTTCTAGTTGAGATTTCCTATCCCAGAAATAAGTATTTAGCTGCTTGACAGGACAATCACACTGATAAATGGATGCAGTGGTTCAGACGTTGGCACCAGCGAAGTCTCCAAAGTAGAAAGGGTTACAGTCATATATGCTAATCCTTCCTCACTAGCTTTGAACTTCTCTTCTTTGTCCATTGCAGAGACAGCTATGGTTTCATTACCTACCGTTATACCTGTGATGCTTTTGCTGCTCTTGAAAATGGATATACTTTGCGCAGGTCGAATGAAACTGACTTCGAGCTGTACTTTTGTGGACGCAAGCAGTTTTTCAAGTCTAACTATGCAGACCTAGGTATGGATTTTACTGTACATAGAATGAGGAATCCATGATGTAGAGCTCAAAATGGAAGCATATGTAAACTGTAGGCACATTGGGTTGGACCATCGCTTTATTTTACTAGAGGGAATATTTGAATACAGATTTTATCTTATTTTTTATTTTTTAACACACGAGACAGTTTCAGAAGCAAGGGGCTTAAGTTTTGGCAACAAAGAGAAGAAGCAAATTGTTTCTACTGTCTGCCCATATGCTGAAATTCTGCACTATTTGTGTGTGTGTGTGTGTGTGTGTGTGTGTGTGTGTGTGGTATGTTTTGAGTGTGCAAGTGTTGTATTCGTTTGTAATCTGTTACTGCTTTCCGTGCCTACCCTGAATCCTTTTGTACAAGCTATAGCATTGGCATCATTGCTTTGCAGAACAGAATATGCAAAAGTCTTATTCTTTTTTCCTTATTATCTCACAAACTCTTAGAAATGTCAACATTTTCTACAAATTACACCCAGAGAGAGGAGAAAGTAAAATTTCATGTGCTAAATCACACTGTAGTTTCTTTAAAACAAAAGAAGAAAAAAAAACCCTGTTTTTTTTTAGTGCTTCCATATGCTAGGCACTGTGCCAAGGCTTTGTAAGCGTTTTCTCATTTAATTACCAGAACAATCCTAGGAAGTGGATATTATCATCCCCATTTTACAGGTAAGGAAGCTGAAAAATAGATAAGTATTCCTTTTTGCCTGTTATAAAAGTTG
Source organism: Stenella coeruleoalba (assembly GCF_951394435.1). NCBI lineage: Eukaryota > Metazoa > Chordata > Mammalia > Artiodactyla > Delphinidae > Stenella > Stenella coeruleoalba. The sequence goes on along the minus strand of NC_137149.1, from coordinate 50,118,509 downwards.
TACAGACTCAAGGGGTGACATTTGGAAAATATAAAAAGGTATTAAGAAAAATAGCCTATCACCTAGAGATAACCACTGTTACCTAGTATGGGATTTGCTGTTCAGTATTTTGTGTCAGACCGTCAAATTTCTTGTAGTTGAGGTCATATTATACATATATATACACTTTTAAGTTCTACTTTTCTCGATTAATAGTATATAAGTTCATTTTCCACTGTGATTCAAAGGATGAAAAATAATTTACCAGTACACTTTAATGGTTGTATAGTATCCTGTCTGGCAAATAGTGCCATTATACTTAATCGTTCCCTTATAGCTAAACACATTTTCAGTTTTTGATATTATAAATAATGCCACGATGGACATCTTGATTTCCTTTCCAATTTTAATTTTGTTCCTTTCCATGTTATTCCCTAACTAATGTGTGTGTTGTAAGCCTTTAAATTCCTTCACGAAATAATGAAGGAAGGAAAATGGCAAATGTCTTGTGCATATGACATAATTATTGAAATCAATTTATAATAATCATCATGAAATTAACATATCAATCTGCTCCTAAGCATTATTATATGTCTATCTGCACTTGCTTTGGCTTTGGTATAAAGAAAAAAATGAATACCAAATACAGGGCTTTTTTCTTCCTTCAGCTGAACTGATGTCTTCCTAGAGTAATTGATACAGGTGGGGTGCATTGTTCAGGAGGAATATGCTATAATTCACTTCACAAGCTAAATAGATAGTATGAAGCAGGGGAGAGACAGTTGACTGTTAGAGAGATAGACGCCTAGGGATGAAAATATAAAAGGTGGCAAGTCATTTGTTCAAATGTTGGCTGATAAAAACAGTCCAGACAGATTGAAGTCTTGAGTTGATTTGACTTATTTTCTTCGGTGATGAAGGCCAGGGTGTTTTCTAGTCTCTCAAAACATCTAGAGTTTAGAATAAGCTACCTAGAGGGGCCTTTAGATCGTGATTCATCACTGGTAAAGGGAGCATGGGATAGTATTTCCAAATTGCACTGGAGCCTCCCTGAAATATTTCTAAGAAGAATGCTTCTCCTCTAGTTATCTCTCTGCCTTGCCAGCAGCAATAGAAACTGTGCCATTGCTAAGCTAGCTCTGATTTCCTGAAAGGTGTGTTTGATGTGTATTGTAATAGCATGGATTTTTCCGTTTCCCTCCAGCCTTACAAATGCAGGAAGTGGAGTCGATCTGAGTGTAGGCCTGGTGTAGTTGAAAGCGCCTTGGCTTTGGAATTTCGCAGGCCTGGTTTTGAAACCTGAGTTAGCTTTTTGACCTTGAGCAATTAAACTCCCTCTGCTTCTGGTTCTTCATTTGTAAAATACATTATAATGTTGTTGTGAGATTAAATTTGTGTCTGTGAAGCCCTTAGCATAGTGTCAGTGTCTGGCACAAAATAGATTCTCAATGAATAGTAGCTATAATTATAATAAAAATGATTGTTATGAGAAGTTATAAATTTGAAGTTATTTTAAAATGAAAGAATCAACACCAGGGGCCAGCTTTGGAACCAAACAACATCATGTATGTCTTGTCTTTATTCCCTGAATAGTTGAAGTTAAGTGCCTCGGGCCATGAATGCTGAATAAGGTGCATATAAGCATATCCTGGACTCTTAGAGGGGTTGGGAGCTTACGTATATGTCAAGAGTAAAGTGAAAATGATGTGATACTGATGAATTTTACCAAAAGTAAAGCAACCTATCATTTTAGATAGATTACCAATTTTTAAAATTTTTATTTGCTCTCCTAAATTAAGTTAGCTCATGTATCCCATTTCTCTGCTATTTTTAAATTATAATTTACAGTGTTGTGTTAGTTTCAAGCGTACAGCAAAGTGATTCAGTTATACATGTATATATATATTCTTTTTCAGATTCTTTTCCAGTATAGATTATTATAAGATATTGAGTAGAGTTCCCTGTGCTATCCAGTAGGTCCTTGTTGTTTATCTATTTTATATATAGTCGTGTGTGCCTGTTCATCCCAGTCACCTAATTTATCTCCCCCACCCCCCTCACCCCTCATCCCCTTTGGTAACCATAAGTTTGTTTTCTATGTCTGTGAGTCTATTTCTGTTTTGTAAGTAAGTTCATTTGTATAATTTTTTTTAGATTCAACATTTAAGTGATATATGATATTTGTCTTTCTCTGTCTGACTTCTTCACTTGGTATGATAAATTCTAAGTCCACCCATGTTGCTGCAAATGGCATTATTTCATTCTTTTTTAGGGCTGAGTAATATTCCATTGTATATATGTACCACATCTTCTTTGTCCATTCCTCTGTCAGTGGACGTTTAGGTTGCTTCCATGTCTTGGTTATTGTAACACTGGGGTACATGTATCCTTACAGATTATGGTTTTCTCCAGATATATGCCCAGGAGTGGGATTGATGGATCATATGGTAATTCTATTTTTAGTTTTTTAAGGACTCTCCATACTGTTCTCCATAGTGGTTGTACCAATTTACATTCCCACCAACAGTGTAGGGGGGTTCCTTTTTCCTCCACACCCTCTTCAGCATCTGTTATTTGTAGACTTTTAAATGATGGCCATTCTGACTGGTGTGAAGTGACACCTCATCATAGTTTTGATTTGCATCTCCCCAATAATTAGCGATATTGAGCAGCTTTTCAGGTCCCTGTTGGCCATCTGTATGTCTTCTTTGGAGAAATGTCTATTTAGGCCTCCATTTTTCTGCTGTTAAGGCCACTTAATGGTTACTTACAATACTGTTAGTGCAAAACACAATGATTCTAGTTACTATTTATGAGCCAGATTTATAAATGAGACTCAGAATTTAAAGGGATGATCAGCTTATCATGATGAAGCCAATATTGAAGTCTGGTTTCTATGAATCTGTAATCTGTGTGTCTTTCTGTTTACTGTTCTATAAACAAATAGATCTTTCCATTTGAAAGAGCTTGATGAAAAATCTCAAAGAGGAAAGACAGAAATTAAATTAGGACTATAGGGTCAAAACAGAAGGATGGGTCATGATTAAGAATATGATCATTTTGATCAGGAATTAGTTTTGGCTTAGAATTTGTAAATAATAAAAAGTAAACAAATAACATTGGTCACAAACTCTTTATTAACTCAAAGAAATGTAGTATATTATCAACATCTTGAATACGTATGTAACTTTACATATACCCTTGCCATTCATTGGTAAATCAATCCCAGATCTAAACACAAATATTTTCAATCACGTTTTTAATAATATGTGGGTGTTCAAGACTAATACATTCATTAGACAAATACTGAGGGCCCACTTTGTGCCAACAGTTTTCTAGGTGCTCGGAATACAGTTGTGATGTGATTTGTTTCTATTAATACAGTATTATTAATTATAAAATTTTATTTTTTTAATTTGTTAGCATGGCTTTCAGGTTCTTCCTATAAAAATTTCATTATCTCTTACTTGTGTTGCAATATCCTTCCTTTAGTGGAGGGAGAGGGGTGGAGTGGATGTTATTGCCACAGGAGTTGCATATAAACACATTGTCTCTTCAAGAAATGAGAAAGATTTTGTGGGTGCCGACTGACATAGTATGCCCATGAAAGTTGGTATATACGTAAGCACCAACCACTGTATTTCACCGCGTAGAAACCCTTGAAATCCACTGTATCAACGTGCTTTTAGTATTTACTGATGAAAACCCAGAAAATTCTGGGTTTCATGAATAATCCCAAATTAAGACATTTTAAATATTCTCAAAATCTCCTCCAAGGAAAGATACACATATATATTCTCGACGGTTCTATGCTGACTTTATGTCACACAGACTGCCATCACTGGACAGCTCTTCCGTCTTCATCTACAGTGCAAGTGGAATTCTGATTTCAGGCTAATCTCTGACAATGAGCAGAACTTTTTTGTGTGTCTACAGAAGAGATTTTGATTTGAACAACAGCTGCTCATGAGGCTTTGGTTATACAAGCAAATTATTCATTAGGCTATGAAGAGAAGAGTGTAAGCCAGTGTAATTTAAGATTGACCATATAAAATTTTAGTGAGGAAAGATGGGCCATTTTTGTCCTGTTTTTATATCTGAGGCTGACTATAATTGTTCATCTTACCTGGAAAAAGAAATGCAGTAAAGACAAGGGATGGTGAGAATGAGAAAAAAAAAAAGAAGTGAAGGAATTTCCTTGTCTTTAAAGTAGATTGGAGCTGGTGGGGAAGGGGAATCAGCCTGGTTCTGGAGAGCTTAAGGGACTTGCAACCTTTTCAGAAGAACACCTTGTGAGGTCGGTGATTAGCCCCCATATTATCTAATATTACCTTTTTCTGTCACCGAGCATTTCTATTTTGTAATTTAATCTGGGTAAAACACAAATATTTATATTTTAGTAAGGTTGTTAACGTTTCCCAGAAAGGTTTAGTCTTCTCTTCTAGTAAGTGCTTTCCAAGGAATGAATGTGTTTGCCAGAGGCTTTCTATTGTATTTCCAAGATACCTTTTCTCAAGCTGAGAGACCAGCAGAAATAGTTGACTTTTCCATAGATGTCAAAGGAGAAAAATCAGAAATATTTGACAGAATTTTACCTTGCGTCCGGCGTGGCTGGCATACCTCCATTTTGTTCAGGGCTTCTTAAAGTGGCATGTGGGGCTTTGCACAAAAGCTTACTTGGACTAGTTTAAAGATCTAAGAAAGACCATGGCTTTATTTATACGGGTATATTTTTCCTCTCCCATTAGTGAGTAAAGAGGCTGCATTTGCCCTCTCTGGACATGAAGCATTTTCCTAAACCTTCTAATCTGGGGAGAGTTTGTGCCACTGTTGCTGGGGTCCCTCAAGGTACTGGAGATCGTATGTCCCTCCCTCCTGAAAGGGGAGCAGCAGGGTGATGAGTGGGTGAAGTTCTGACAATTATCTCTCTCCCACTCAACTGGCTTTCATGCTCAATGAAATCAATCCCACTGAATAGGAAAATTAGTTCCAGCTTCTACTTTTACCTCTCCAACTAAGTGGTTGAGGAACCTTGGGTAAGTCATTTAACATGCCAGGAAGGGAGAGGGGGCTTATTTTTAAAGCATATTGATTGACTAAGTTACTATTGAAAAGAAATATTAAAGTCTGTTCTGATTACCTCCAGGAGTGTTTAAATCTAAAATGAGTCAATAGATGACTGTTTTGAATGCTCATCACTCCTTACCCTCTGCAAATATATACATGTGCTATAAATAAATAAATATACAATTAATTAACTATAATATTGGTGTGTATATATACCAGTACCATATACTGTAAAAATACCTTCTGCAAATATATATACACATATTAATATTCATACATATAAATACCTTCTGAAAAAATATATATGTAAATATATGCATATATATATGTGTACACCAACATCAATATCATATACTAATAAAAGCTGGGCATATTTTTTAAAGTATATCGATTGGATAAGTTGCTCTTGAATCAGGTAATCTTAGAATAGATGATTGAGTTAATGACCATCAGCAGAGGGTACATCTAAATCTGGCTTGGGTTTCTTTCAGATTCAAACTCAGATGACTTTGACCCTGCTTCCACCAAGAGCAAGTATGACTCTCTGGATTTCGATAGTTTACTGAAAGAAGCCCAGAGAAGCTTGCGCAGGTAACATGTTCCCTGGCTGAGGATGACAGAGGGACGGTGAATACCTCACGGGACAGCGCGTCCTTCCCTAACAGACTGTTGCAAGTCATACTTAGGAATTTCTCCTACTTTACACTCTCTATACAAAAACAAAACAAAACAACAACAATACAACAAGAACAACAACAATGGTTTACATGAACACAGCTGCTGAAGAGGCAAGAGACAGAATGGAAACCCAGTAAGCACATGTTTATTTATGGGTGTCAGCTTTGCTTTCCCTGAGTCTCTTGGTGATGGAGTGTGTGTGTGTGTGTGTGTGTGTGTGTTGCGCGCGCGCGTGTGCTTGCCTGGTTTGGGGGAAGTGTGTATGTACAGGTGGGGACTGGGGGCACCTGACCAGAGCGTGCAAGGGCAAACCACTTCAAATGGCAGCAGTTCCATGAAGACACACTTAAAACCTAGAACTTCAAAATGTTCATATTCTATTCAAAAGGAAAAAAAAAAATATGTACATCCAAATGGAAAGAAAACCAACCAACCACAAGCCACCCTAAAATGACAGCCACTGATGTCTGGGCATCAGCCTCCGTACTCTGTTTTTTTTAAGAAAGTGCAAAATCAACTTGAAGCAAGCTTTCTCTCATAACGTAACGGTTATATGACAATCCCGAAGAAACTGCAGGTTCCGTAGAACTCATATCCTTTCTCTCTCTCTCCCTTTTTTTCTTTCTTTTTCTCCTTTTTCCTTTTGCCATGGAATCTGGGTGGGAGAGGATACTTCGGGCACCGAGCTCAACTTTCCTAACATTTTGAAGTTTCTGTAGTTCGTCCTTTCTCATGACACCCATGTAAATGTCCAAAATGTTGATCTTCCACAGCGAATTTCAAAAGCCTTGTCAATGGTCAAGCTTGCAGCTTGTTCAGTAGTTCTTTCTGAGGAGCGAGCACGGTGTTACATTACTAATGGGAGTTGGGTAGAACTCTCTGGGATGCGTTCAGATAGTATAATTGCTACATTCTCTGATGTAGTTAAGTATTTACAGATGTTAAATGGAGTATTTTTATTTTGTGTACATATGATACAATGATGTTCTTTTTTTGTTACAGCTATGCACTGTAAATGCAGCCTTCTTTTCAAAACTGCTAAATTTTTCTTAATCGAGAATATTCAAATGTAATTATGAGGTGAAACAATTATTGTACACTAACATATTTAGAAGCTGAACTTACCGCTTATATATATTTGATTGTAAAACAAAACAAACAAAAAAGGACAGTGTGTGTGTCCGTTGAGTGCAACACAACAAATCGATGCTTTACGCACAACCATCCCTTCTTAGGTGAGCTTCGATCCAAGCATCTTGTCAAGAAATCTCCTAGCCCCCTAAAGGTATTAACCACTTCTGCGATATTTTTCCACATTTTCTTGTTGCTTGTTTTTCTTTGAAGTTTTATACACTGGATTTGTTAGGGGAATGAAATTTTCTCATCTAAAATTTTTCTAGAAGATATCATGATTTTATGTAAAGTCTCTCAATGGGTAACCATTAAGAAATGTTTTTATTTTCTCTATCAACAGTAGTTTTGAAACTAGAGGTCAAAAATCTTTTTAAAATGCTGTTTTGTTTTAATTTTTGTGATTTTAATTTGATACAAAATGCTGAGGTAATAATTACAGTATGATTTTTACAATAATTAATGTGTGTCTGAAGACTATCTTTGAAGCCAGTATCTCTTTCCCTTGGCAGAGTATGATGATGGTATTTATCTGTATTTTTTACAGTTATGCATCCTGTATAAATACTGATATTTCATTCCTTTGTTTACTAAAGAGACATATTTATCAGTTGCAGATAGCCTATTTATTATAAATTATGAGATGATGAAAATAATAAAGCCAGTGGAAATTTTCTACCTAGGATGCATGGCAATTGTCAGGTTGGAGTTTAAGTGTTTCATTTGGGAAATTCCGCTTTTGCAGAAGCAGTGTTTCTACTTGCACTAGCATGGCCTCTGACGTGACCATGAAGTTGTTCTTGATGACATTGCTTCTGCTAAATTCAATAAAAACTTCAGAAAAACCTCCATTTTTGAGCATCAGGATTTCCTCTGAGTGTGGAGCCCTGGAATGGAAGTCAGTAAAGTTTGGCGTGTACATTCAAGTTTTTAAATTGAGATCCGATTACAGTTTGGCCGACATGACTTTTCTGGAAGACATGATATACCTACTACGTAATTGTTCTTTTCCTTTCTCTCGCCCAACACGATCTTATAAAATGGATTTCACCCCCAGGCCAATGCAGCTAATTTTGAAAGCTGCATTCATTTATCACCAGCATATTGTGTTCTGAGTGAATCCACTGTCTGTCCTGTCGGATGCTTGCTTGAGTTTTTGGCTTCTTATTTCTTAGTAGATAGAAAGCAATAAAAATACTATGAAATAAAAGAACTTGTTCACAGGTCCTGCGTTACGACCGTAACACATCTTTAATCCGCCTAATTCTTGTTGTTCCGTAGGTTAAATGCAGGTATTTTAACTCTGTGTGGACGCCAAACTAAAGTTTACAGTCTTTCTTTCTGAATTTTGAGTATCTTCTGTTGTAGAATAAGAATAAAAAAAGACTATTAAGAGCAATAAATTATTTTTAAGAAATCAATATTTAGTAAATCATATTATGTGTTCAAGGACCAGATGCTTTCTCTATTTTGCCTTTAAATTTTTTGTGATCCAATTTTCAATACATTCTCCTTTTTGCCCTGGATTGTTGACATGAGTAAAAATCTTGGTTTCTTTTCTTACTTATGAAAAGACAACACTACAGATTTCATGTTGAGGATTCATTTATCCCCCCTTCTGGCCTGAGAAATATTGTTACCATGAAGATAGTTTTCTTCCATGGACTTCAAATTGCATCTAAAATTAGTGCAAAGAGAGACTCACTAGACCATCCAAATAGAGCTTTTGTATCTTATGCAGACACTGTGGGTAGCCCATCAAAATGTAAACTGTGTTCCTTTTATTTTTATTTTTAAAATTTTTTTTGGAGAGAATATTTCCAATGAACACATGCACCCCATCATCACTGGAGGCAAATTTCAGCATAGATCTGTAGGATTTTTAGATGACCCCGGGCCATTGCCTTCATGCTGTGGTAAGTACCACATCTACAATTTTGGTAACTGAACTGGTGCTTTAGAAATGTGGGTTGTTTTTTGTTTTTCAAGAGATGTAGCAGAATAATTCTTCCAGTGCAACAAAATCAATTTTTGCTAAACGACTCTGAGAGCAGCGGTTGGGCTGTCAACATTCAAAGCAGCAGAGAGGGAACTTTGCACTATTGGGGTATGATGGTTGGGTCAGTTGAAAAAAAGGAAACCTTTTCATGCCTTTAGATGTGAACTTACAGTAGGTAATGATTATGTGTCCTTTTTTGATGGCTGTAACGAGAACTTCAATCACTGTAGTCTAAGACCTGATCTATAGATGACCTAGAATAGCCATGTAATATAATGTGATGATTCTAAATTTGTACCTATGTGACAGACATTTTCAATAATATGAACTGCTGATTTGATGGAGCTACTATAAGATTTGTAGGTGAAAGTGTAATACTGTTGGTTGAACTATGCTGAAGAGGGAAAGTGAGCGATTAGTTGAGCCCTTGTCGGGCTTTTTTTTTTTTCCCACCTGCCAACTCTACATGTATTGTTGTGGTTTTATTCATTGTATGAAAATTCCTGTGATTTTTTTTTTTAAATGTGCAGTACACATCAGCCTCACTGAGCTAATAAAGGGAAACGAATGTTTCAAATCTACTTCTGCTTTTCTTATTTATCATAACCAAACTCCTGGCATATTCCTCAGATCAGTACACATTACTCGCTTATCGTTATTCTGTTTCCTCTCTGGATCTCCCCCCTCCCCCTGCTTTTCCATATTCATGGATGGATTTCAGCTCTAAGGTAACATGCACCTTCTGTATTTTACCTTGTCTCCTTTCAAATGGCAAAGGCAGAAGTGGTGATTTCTGTAATGAGAAGTGATGTGGGACTTTATCAAACGGATTAGCTCTGTTTTGGCACTTAACCCTGGAAAGTGTGAATTTTAAGTACGAGCCACTGCCCCTAGTGAGAAACCTGCTAAATAGTTCAGCTTAGGAAGCAATTGTACTCTAATGGGCTGAATTTTTTTTTTATTGACAGTTGATTTACAATGTTATGTTAGTTTCTGGTGTATTGCATGGACTGAATATTTTTTGAAGACTTGTAACAGAATGCATCTCCCTGTCCCCCCATCATATGTAAGTCATCAGGTTAAATATGGGACAAGCTGATAGATTGCTGCCGGTACGGCTCGCTGTCAGGATGTCCACTGTGCCTTGTAGGTGATTGGTGATCTTCGTGACAGAGATTGCAGAGAATGTGTTATTATGTCCAGATTTCAGATGTGGTCCTCACTCCCAGCCACTTGCACTGCAAGATTCAGCATAAGCCTAGCCATGGGGAAAGGTGGTTAAATGTATTCCAGTTCCTAGCCCCCCCCTTTCTCCTACAGAAAAATGTATTCGTAATTATTGGAAATGTGATAGAGCTATCAATAGTACATTGAAATCTGCTAAATAACACAAGAAGCACCTCCCATGGCTCTCTGTCTATTTTATAGCACTGTAAGATTTGCCAATTATTTTATCAAAATAGAAAATAAAAACTTCCTGTTATCTTACCCAAATACTGCATTCATCTACAACTGTGATTCAGTGGGTAGGCCTCACATTGTGACTTGTCTCCACTGGTGTTTAAATTGCATAGGGCATTTTGAATCTTCTGGCTGGAATTAGCAAGGGCAATAGAATAATGACAGCCTTCCTTTTGAAGGGTTAACTTTTTACCCTTAAAAACCTTTTGAGGGTAAAGAGGGATTTTTAAGAGGAAAAAAAAGGAGTAGCCACTAGTCTTGTACAGGGACAAGACTAGATTAGAGATAAAGGATTCATTTGATGTTGTCCTCAAACATTAAATCGCTTCCATCCTTAATGACACTCATGGCAAAATAATTATTGAATCCAAAATTAGGCTGACAAAAATAAATGAACACTGGATATGAATAGTTTATTTAAAAGGAGCTTGTTTCCATTCAAAAGTCCTCCAAACTAATCTGTTTAAAGTATACAATGTGATATTGGTTCAAAATCCTTTTTCAGCATTGCCAGTTTTCTCTTAATTGTAGCCTTATTTAGCTAATCATTGGATATAATTTACAGCTCTGAGAGCACTGTTATACTCATTTGACACTGGTGTTACTAGCTACAGAGTTGTAACTCAGTATTAATTTTAGCGTATTATAACCAAGACGTACTTTTTGCAATGTTTACTTTATATTAATCTTGTATTTTGCAATTCTCTTTACCATGCCTTGTTTTCAAACACAGTATACACTATTATAAATCAATCTTCACACTTTATCAAACAGCAGAGAGCAATAAATAAGGTCACAACTCATAGAGGAGCTCCTCGGAGGTTTGTAACATCATGATTTAAATCTCAGAAAGATTTAATCAAAAGCTGAATTAATCCCTGGGGAAAAAGATGCTGTATAGATTCTATTGATGGGAACAAAGCAGCCTATTTCTTTTCACTGGTCTCTGTTAACATGTTGGGGAAAAGGAACAAAGTTTCTTCTATGAGAAAGAAAATAAGATTTCCTTGGTGGGGGAAAGATAATATGCAGTGACCTTTGTGTCATGTTTCTTCCCTTTCAATCAACATGGTCCTTTTTATTCTACTTACCGTGACGTTATCTACTCTTCTAGTTCGTGGTTTAAGTTAAATGTCCTCTACCCTCCTGCTCCCCTCGGTATATCCCATGTGATTCCAGTAATTCTGCAAAGTCCCACAAGCTCCACTCCAGTCAAGCATGTGGAATGTGTGGGTCACATGAGCTTGTTTCCTGGGCTTCTGTTGTAACCAGGTGACTGCCCCCGGGGCAAATTCTCAGCATTCAGGGAACGCTGGAAACTTGCAGGAAGAAATGATCAGAAAATTTGGATATTTCTAGGACCAGGTTCCCACTGAAAAGCCTAACACTTTTCCTTGATTAGGATGTATGATAAGGACAAGAGGCCACCCCCTTCCCCTATGCCTCCTTTCTGTCCATCATTCTTACAGGAATGTGACCATATTCCTTTTAACCCTAAAACCATTACTTACCATCGGCTGACTTATAAAAGGGGCAGAGTGGAATTAATTAATTGAATAAAGTGAGAGAACTTTTAGAGGAGAAAACCAAATGATCCTATAATATTTTCCTGATTAAATTAAATGAGCAGAATTATACATGCACATATGCACACCAAGGCATATTATCATCAAGAACCTTAAAATATTGTATTGCTCCAAATGTATGCATATAACACTTACTGAAGGTGAGTAGCCAGTGTGATATTTAAATTTGCATATTGACCATTTTCATATATTAATTTCCAGTAGGAAGAAGCTGAATTTTTAGGCAAAGTCCTGGGCTGATTTAGAAAAAAATGTGCTTCTGCTCGTTTTGGAATATTGGGAGCACTTAGCAACATTATCTTTTCTTCCATGTAGTTTTCTGTGATAGATTTTCAACCAGATGACATCCAAGTGAAAGCTGAAATTAAATGGGAAGGAAAGAATGTTAAGTGGTAAAATCCTAAGTAGCTTATTAGACTACTTAATTGGAGAGAATTTGTTTTTGCTGTTGTTAGGAACTCTATCGTCAAGCTTCTCTTTAACATTACTAATTGATGAGAAAAAGGGGGACTATAGTAATATAGCTACCACACAATACTCTCCAGCAGGTCATTTAAGGGAATTCACAGGTACTTTGATTGACTTTGGTGGTGTTGCAAATCGTTCATATCAATGAATGATTTCTTATACTTATTTCCTCTTATACTTCATTTCCAACCAGGTCTTATACTTCATTGGGCAAAGATTCCCCTTGGTTTCTTATTTGCCTTTTATGCCAACTCAGTCTATGGGATTATATAAACAAAAGGGGCAATGGTACTGCGAGGGCAGTGGAGCTGTGAATAAGAGAATGGACCTTAAAAGCCGGTTCCATATGTGTGTGTGGTTCTGTGTCAGCTAGACAGCAGTCGGCCTTTACCGACCTGGTGTTTGCTTGGAGGAGCTATTCAAATCCTGTTTAGTGCCTGGGCTGTTAACATTGGTGGGAGGCTCTTAGAGGTTTCCCTAATGAGGTTTTTGGAGAGAAATTTTCAACTTTATTTTGGGGGAATGTTAAAATGATACCACATGTGCATACAATAAACAGGACTCTTCACCTTCCGATGATGCATTGCAGAAGATCCCATTTTTTCCTCCTAATTGGTCCAGTTTTACCATCCCCAGAGTCACCACCTGCAGCAAGGGAGCGTCAGAGACTTGCAGCATTTTGAAGGTTAAATTTGAACCCCCTCAAAAGTCATATCTGTTAGATACCATGGAGGCATTTAAGTTCATGGCAATGGGATGATTTAAAGGCATCATTTGCTTTTTTTTTTGCATGCTCTTAAAAACTTAGCCTTACCTTCTCCATTTGGAAACTTGATCAACTTGGAGGCTTCTGTTCTCGGAATCTGGTCTTAGTGACACACCTGGCTGTTCGGTTGCTCAGCAATTCCACCTCAGATAACGATGTTACTTAATCTGAGACTCTTCCTCTAACATCTTAATTTTCAAATTAGATGCATCTTTCTGCTGCAGTAAGAAGGCTAATATGAAAATCTATCTTCCATTCGAAAGTCCAGCAAATTCAGGCTGTGATTAAAACAGTGAGGTTAATGATAATGACTCTGGTGGCATCAACTAACATTTATTGTGGGCTTACAATCTTCTAGTCACTTTGCTTGACTCTTTATGTGAATTTTCTTGATAAATCCTCCTAAGTAAAGAATGAGGTAGTGTACCATTATTCTCACCTTATAGATGAGAAAATGGAGGTGTAGAGAAGCTGCCAACATTTGGGTAAAGTCCAGTTGACCCTAAAACTTATTTAATTGACTATTTCGTATATATAATGGCTCCAATAAAATATTAACGCCCCAAATAAAATATTTTTCTGTTGGAGGTGATTGAAAAGTTTGTGTGGTTTTGTTGTTATCACCTTGTTAGAATGAATGAATGTTATGTAATGCATTCATTCATTCCATATTCACTGAACACTTCCAATGGGCCAGAAACCATACTAGGTACTAGGAGCAGAAGGGACTAGTTGACAATATAGTAAGAAAAAATTAAACTGTGTGTTTACTAATAACAACAGCAGGGCACTCTTAGCAGGAGTGTGAGAGAGAAAGTGTGTGTGTGTGTGTGTGTGTGTGTGTGTACACATACACAAGTGTATATGTATATATGTACAGTTGATCCTTGAACAACATGGGGAGTTAGGAGTGCCTACAACTTGTGTAGTCAAAAATCCAAGAATAACTTTACAGTCAGCCCTCCATATCCATGGTTCCACATCGCATCATATTTAAAAATCCACGTATAAGTGGACCCCAGCTGTTCAAACCCATGTTGTCCAAGGGTCAACTGTATATGTATACATGTATATGTGTGTATGTACATATGTGTGTATACATGTGAATACATATATGTATATGTGTGTGTGCATGTGTATTTGTGTTTTCTGGAAGGTATATTGCGGTATTACTAATGTCTATGAGGTTGAGGCCAGAGATTCTCATACTTAATGGGCAGGAATGGCAAAGTGCTGTGATCCCATGATAAACAATTTGACTTAAAAGGACTGCCAATCAACTTTAAAAAAAGTAGACCTCCTCCCTGCATTAAAATTAAATTGGAGTTGGTACACCATTACCACTTAGGTATTCAATAACAAAAATAATCAATATTTGATAGCTCTTTACGGTTTTCCCAACACTATTTAAAAGTTTCTCGGTTAAAGCTAAGCTATGTGACAAGCTGAAGGCGTGATCACTAGCCCCCTTTTGACTGAGTGCTTTCTCTTTCCTGTGTGTATAGTCATTTTTATCTTGAATATCAGCTGTTCATGATAGAGGACCTTCTTAAAATTTCTCAGGTGTATTTTGTCTGGATTTCTCTCTCCAATGCTAACATTTCTACAGTAAGGTCTTAGGATTACTGTGGAAAGCAATCAATCACTAGACACTCACAGTTTGAGTTTATGGATGGCCTTTTGGGGGTAGTGTCCATGTTGCACCTGGAATCAATAGTAGAGAAAAGAGGGCTCAGTTTCTAAGACTGCAATATTTGGGCTACATTTCCAATCCCGTGTCCAAGCTCAACGAGGTCAGTTAAAATGATAAAGAGGGCAAAAATAACGAAATAATGCCATTTGCAGCAACATGGATGCAAGTAGCAATTATCATACTGAGTGAAGTAAGTCAGAAAGAGAAAAATACCAGATGATATCATTTACATGTGGAATCTAAAATATGACACAAATGAACCTATCTATGAAACAGAAACAGAATTACAGACATAAAGAATTAACTGGGGATGGCCAAGGGGGCTTAGGGGAGGGCTGGAGTGGGAGGTCGGGGTTAGCAGATGTAAGCTGTTATATATAGGCTGGAAAAACAAGGTCCTACTGTATAGCACAGAGAACGATATTCAATATCCTATGATAAACCACAATGAAAAGAATATAAAAAGGAATGTGTGTGTGTGTGTGTGTATATATATATATATATATATGTATGTATAACTGAATCACTTTGCTGTACAGCAGTAACTAACACAACATTGTAAATCAACTATACTCCAATAAAAAATAAATAACTAAAAAGAAAAAAATTCTGAAGAGGGAAAGAGGGGTAGTTCATCACAGACTTTGGTCTTTGACATTCTATGAACCTTAAAAAAATAGTCTAGGGCTATCAGTCTCCAGGGTAAGAGAAAACATTCCAGCAACGACTGGCTTAACAGTGGCTGCAAAATGGATATTGTCACAGACTCTTTTAAAAATGTTTTTAAGGTTTAATTAGAAAACATACCAAACAGACACGTAAGTGCATAAAATAATCGAATAGAGCCTCATGTATAAGATCTTAACATTTTACCCTCTATGCTTAAGATCGCTCTGAAAAAAACCACATACCCATCTCTTTTTTTCTCCTTCCCTCCTCAGTAGTGACCTGTCTCCTGTAGTTTGCGTGTTGCTATTCCCATCCATTTCTTTTTCTCCTAACTACCTTTCCATGTCTCCAAAAGCAAGATGGAGTATTATGTTGTGCCTTTTGAAAATTTACATAATGTTTTCCCACCGTACGGTATCCTTTTTGCAATTTGCCAGTGGTGCCTTTTAATGCAAATGCAATTAAAACAATTCAGCCTCGCTGTAAGCCAGAAGGAAATCCTTCTTTCCAGGTGTTTGGAGTTGCCTTAGCAGCTGCTCAACTGTCCCAGCTAATCATTCTTCACAGCATTCCTGACATTCATCTTGGTTTCCTATTTATCACTTTGGCTCATGGTTAAGTGCATTTATGCAATATCTTTAAAAGTCTTCGACCCTTGATCCACACCCTCATCTTGCTTATTGAGTGGTTATAAGTTATTCCAAGGGAACAGGGGGTCATAAAATCACAGGAGAAGTTGGAAACCCATACCTACGTTTTTGGTTTTTTGTTTTTTAAATAATAGAATGGGTTCTGATTTTTCTTCTCCGTTAAATCAGAGATTTTTGCCAGAGTCCTAACCTTCCCATTCCCACATACCTGTGAATGGCCGTGCCCTCTCCAAAGAGGACATTGGGAAGCCCCAGCACTGAAGAAATTATTTCTTGTAATAGTAACCGATTAAACTAGTTACCAGCTGGGGAGCATGTTTCAGCACTTAAGTTAATTGAACTGTTGCAAACTAAATATGATTCTAAATTGTTTCAGTATTCTAAAGCACTTCATGCGTGCAGACAAAAATGAAAAAAAATTACCAAATCGGTTTGAAATGTGCAAATCGGGCATATAGCGCTGACATTTAGATCTATGACCTGATAACTCTGCAGTAGGTACATTGAAAAACTTTGTGGGCTTATTTGTTTTTCTTCTTTTGCTGAGCTCTCCTTTGAAACCCCTGAACCAATACTTGATGTGATATTCAATACGTGGAAGTCAGACTGCAATCAGAAGGGAAACTGTCTGCATCAGGGTTTTTCTACTAATTTTCCCAGAAAATAATCTCTTCATGATTCGTTTCATGGACCAAGGAAGAAAGGAATTGATGAAAGGAGGTTGAGCTTAATAGAGGAAATGCAGGGGCTTTTTGTTTTTGTTTTTTTTTTCTGGGAGAATCTTGCTAGAATGTGGTTTGTGTATCTGTTTGGAGGGCATGGTTTTCCTTGAGGGGGTGGCCTTTCTGTATTGAGGACCATTGTACACAATCAGTGAATATTTAAATTGAAGTGGGAGGTGGTACTAAAGTAAATCTGGATGCCAGAATATGCTACTCCCCCATTCCCCCATCGGATATGTCTCTTTTTCTTCTTCATGTCTCCCCCATCACCCAACATATATACAGATGCTATTCCATTTCCAGAGCTTTCTGTGGCTGTGAATTTTCCAACCCTCTACATGATCAGGCCAGGGGCTGGGACTGGATGGGTTGTTTAAGAAGCTTGGATGGGCTGTGAACCTCTCTGCAGCTTAATGAATCACCATGAGTAACAAGTTACACAATTCTTACATCCCTCCAAGGTCATCCCTCCCTCTCCCAAATGAAACTTACGAATAAGATGAAGTGAAATACCATATCCACTGACTTCATGGACTCTATCTGAGAAGATAAATAAAACTCAAAGAATGATAGAATTAACATCAGGAGGAGAGTCTTAGGGGGACACAGTCAAGGATGCTCAGGGTCATAGTGGATAAGTCCCTGGCTTCAGGTCGCACGATGACCTGAAGAATACAGGCTGTCGTTATTTCAGTGACATCACAAGTTGCTGGGCACCATACAACATCAGAACATGAACCAGCAACACATTGACAAGAACAAACTCATGCAGAACAATTAACTACTAATTAGGCAGCTGCATCCACAGTATGAGTTGAGAGGTTCACGGCAGATGCCTTTCTCCAAAATATCTCTTCTACGGCTGACCAATCATATTGGAAATTCAACACTTGGTGATTCATATAGGTTTTAATTAAACTGAAAGTACTCTTGGGAAAGATGAAAAACTATGGCCATTACCAGTCCTAACTCACTGTTGCTCAGATCATTTCAAGATAATTGGTGGTTGTGTTAGACCCAAAGTGAGAGAAATTGGAAAACCCAAGTCCTCCCTCCCTGAAGGAAGACAGGAAGGACAGTGACACTGGGTGGTCAGAAGAAGGACATACAGTGAGTGTGTCCTTGCCACCATTATCATGCTGAAGTTTGAGTGAGTTCCTATAAGAAGATGTAATACTCACTTGTATTCTCAATATCTAAGGACTTTCTTTCTCACTTATTTAGACATTCATTAAATATTTATTTAATATGTACTTTGAGCTAGACCTGGAAGGTATGAATAATGTAGTTTCTACGTTTAATAAACTCCCAATCAAGTGTGGAGACATACAGAGTACTTGACAAACGTTACGGAAACACCTGCTATGTCGCAGACACTGTTGTCATCACCAGAGGTAGCAAAAACCAATGAATGAGATACCCTGTCCTCAAGGAATTTGCAGCCTAGTGAATGCATATACAGTGTAATGAGTGAACAATTCAGAAATGTCCCAATACCTACAGGAACAAATTTATTTCTCATAAGGGAGAATGGACAGTGAAAGCTCCATGGGATTTGTTTTTAATATTTATTGATTTATTTGGCTGTGCTGGGTCTTAGTTGCGGCACGTGGATCTTTGTTGCAACATTCCAACTCTTAGATGCGGCATGTGGGGTCTAGTTCCCAGACCAGGGATCAAACCCGGGCCCCCTGCATTGGGAGTGCAGAGTCTTAACCACTGGGCCACCAGGGAAGTCCCTCCGTGGGATCTTTAGTAACAGAACTGACCTTGAAATGTGGAACTGGGCAGTGGGAGAAGCAGAAGCAGTAAAACTCTCTCTTTCCCCAGAATCTCTCCTCAAATCGGGAACATTCAAGATTTCCCTGATCTGTCTGCCTGTGAATACTTGCCATCTTTCATTGACTTAGCTCAAGTGTTGCCTTTTCTAGAAAAACTTTCCATACCTTTCTCTCCCCACTTTCTGCCCCAGATTTGCAGAACTAACTTCATTTTTACATCTTCTATGTATACACCTGACTGGATAGATGAATGAAAAGTTGACAGAATTTTCAGTTTTCGCTAAACGAATCCCCAAATGCCCTGGCTCTGAATCGTTTCTGGAAGATCATTCGTCTCAAGCTCCTATAAAAAGGGCAATTTATGATTCTTGATATGGAAAAAATGATCCCTCAAGACTTCTCTGAGAAATTGGGTGTAAGGAAGACTCAGATGGTGGCATTTTCCCTCTTCTGCCTCTTTCAAAGAACCACTCCCTGAAACTAGAGCCTGCTACGACAGAATGTGATTTCCTCATTTGAGGGCAGTCATGACGAGCTGGTTCTACGGGGTCCATGAGAAACATGGGCTCTTTCCTCAGAGCTTTACAACTCATCCTCCCCCACCCCTCCCCTGGCCACCACAGGCTAGTTCTGGGGAGGAATCTGTTTATTGCTTCTAAACGTACTTTGTTTTTCCTTGCTAGCAGCATAGCTCTGATGGAATCCTTGGATTACACATCACCCAGGCCATCCTTTATGGTTCTTTGGCCAAGTGGGAACTTAGTTCAGGCAAGGGGGCTGCTGATGACTGGGGTGCAAAAAGAGCTTTCCCAGGAGTTGGTCATTATTTTCACATTCTGGTTATAGCTTTAGGGAAACTTCTCTGGGGGCATAGAGATTTCTGCTGATCCAAACAACTTAGGGAATGTTGAAACTTAGCACAAAAGGCCCACCTGAGCAGAAATGGCAAAAGCTGGGGAGGTTTGCCTCCCCGTGCCTTCCAAATATCTATCCAAAAAGTCTCATTTCTGCTATTTCTACGGCCAAATGAATTGTCACATCCATGTGCATCCCTTACCCAGCAATCTGTTTATCAAGAAAGAGAAGCCTGTTGTCTCCCAATTTCTACTTTCCAGGTGACTGATATTAATTAGTCTGCAGCAAGCACAATTTATCTCTAGCTGAAACCAAAGCAGATGAAAATGCTGCCATGCAGTAAGATTTCTTTTCTTGAAACGATGAATGGGATGAAGATACTTATCTGGGAGAACAGGTTTCAGGTAGAGCTTCCATCAGCCTTACTTTGGAAATGTGTTGTTAAACTATGGCTGATCTGGGTGAGGAATAAAAATAGCTTGTCATATTTTGACGACATTAACTCATTTCCAACACAAGAGGCCAAGGCCCCAGCACAATGATAGACTCTTTCTGAAAGTAGAAAGTGCCGACTCCGTTAATAACTCTGGAGCTAGTTCTCAATTATTGGCATTTTTTGAAAGATATCACTAATTTCCTCAAAGCTCTGGTACCACTTTGGAATTCATCTCAGTGTCCCAATGCAGAGAACAAAGCTTTTAAATCAATCTACCCTTTTATTATTATTATTAAGATAACCCCTAGAATTGTCCCTTCTGGCTAGTTTGCACATGGAGTCAGCACCGAATCCCCGAGAAACTGACAGACAGAAATAATTAGGGCAATCTGACCATGAAATAACTGTCTACCGTAGCTGTGTGATCCCAGCAAATTTATTTCTTAGCCTCAGTTTCTTCAAGAGAAAATGGAAAAACAAAGCCCATTCTGTGGGGTTGATATGACGTTTCCCGGGCTAATCTCTGTAAAACCACTGGGGAAATGATGAGCATACTCCCTTTTCTTCTTAGTGGTCCAAATGGGCACTTGAAATGCCTTTGAAAAATTGGAAAGCTGTGATGAAATCTGATGTCAAAAGGACACTGCTTTTTTGTATATATATATATATTTTCAGTTCCTATACACTATGCTAGACAGTGAGACTAAAGGAAATACAAACAAAAACACAAAACCGTGGTTGGCTCTGGGCTTCAGTTCTGGTCACCAGCTGTATCCCAAGCACTACTTTTCACATCTTTAAAGTGAAAGGGGCAGATAGCTCCCAATTCTAACCTGCTATGGAAATAGGAAAATACTCTTAGTGCATTATCCTCTCATCTTTCTCTTTCCATTCTAGCCACCCCTTTGTAGTCTCCTTCATTAGTTTTTTTTTTTTTTCCTCTACTTATCTCTCTCATGTTGATATTCCCCTGGATTTTTTCTTTAATCATCTTTCTCTTCTTGATGCACGTTCTCGAGATGTATCCTTGACCACGATAACAGTGAATGCCATGGAAGATGAATTCTAAATCAATTTCTCTCACCCAAGTCACTCTCCCAAGCTTCAGAGTCATAGACCTACTGGACATTTCCTTTTGAGTTTCTCCTAGAAGTTTAAACACAGTATGTCCCAAACTGAACACAACATCTTACTCCTTAAAAAAATAGACTTATATTCTCCTTTTCAGAGATTATCATCAACTCGAAATTCCCTGGCAAAAACATGGGAGTCATCATAAATCCTCCCTCTCTTTCATTACCATATCTAATTTCACCAAATCTAAGCTCACCAAGTCTTATTTATTCTACTTCTTTTTTTTTGCGGTACGCGGGCCTCTCACTGTTGTGGCCTCTCCCGTTGCGGAGCGCAGGCTCTGGACGTGCAGGCTCAGCAGCCATGGCTCACGGGCCCAGCCGCTCCGCGGCATGTGGGATCCTCCCGGACCGGGCACGAACCCGTGTCCCCTGCATCGGCAGGCGAACTGTCAACCACTGCGCCACCAGGGAAGCCCTCTACTTCTATTAAAGCTCTCAAATTTTTCATCTTCATTATTCCAGTTATAACCAATTCCACTATAGCTTCCATTTAGCAGTCAAAATAGTGCTTTGAAAACTCTAAATTTATCCCACCCTGTTCTTAAACCCACTGATGGTTTCACGTGGCTCTCTGGAAACAAACGCAAAGGCCTTATTATCGAGTATAATTTCATCCATGAATGGCCCCTACCATCCCCCGTTACTTTTTACCATGCTCCCAGCTCCATGGCCCCCCTGTACTACAGTTTCACTCTTACTCCACCTTTGTAGTTTCTGGAATATGCACCCTCCATTCTGTCCTATTTCCAAAACTTTGCAAAAGCTATTCCCTCTACTTGGAATGCCCTCCCTCTGCTGCCCTGTCAGAGAGCCTGAGGGTCTTTTCCCCATGCGGTTAAGAGCTCTTGCTTTGAGGTAGGACACGCCTAAGATTGAATGCCAGATCTCCTACTTACAAGCTCTGTAATGGTGGGCAGGTTATTTTGTGCTCGCTTAATTTTGGTTAGATCACCTTTAAAATGTAAATATCAATACCCGCTACATAATGTTATTCTAAAGATTAAATATGATGCAATTAGTATGGCATATGGCACATAGGAACATTCAATCATTGTGAGCAAATGTTTGTCCTTTACGGAGATTCTAAGCTCCTCCCCCCATCCTGCAACCACACCTCTCTATGCCCTGCTCTGGAATTTAAGCTGCACGACGTCAGGGACAGAGTCTATTTTGTTCACATTTATTTAGCACACGTCACTGTGTCTGACCCACAGCAAGGCCACTATAAAATTTGTTATTTCCATCAAGATTCAACTCTAACACTGTTTCTTCTGGGAAGCTTTTAGTAACCCCCTAATCTTCCTTCAACATTGGTACAATACTTCTCCTAAGTAACAGACTCTGCTATTGGAATGGTTTCTCTTTCTTCTCTAGAGTCTTGAATTTCTGGAAGACAAAGATTGCGTCATTTATGTTTGAAACCCCAGCACCCTTCCCAGATCCATATAGTAGCACTCAAGAAAACTTTTTGAGTGACTAAATGGATGAATGAATGGATTATCTCTTTCACTCGTATCTTTTTTTTCTCCTGTTTTCCCCTTACCATGTTCCATTTACATTCGGTTCATAAGAATCAGGCAGAGAATATGGAAACCAATGGATGTCAGGCAGGTGAGACTACTCCTTCACCCCAGAGTAGACATCACAGATAGCCCCCTGGTCCACTAAAATAGACAGATTGATAGTGGCTCCTGGGTGGAAAGGTTTTTCCATCATAGAAGCTTTAGAAAAGCTTTCCCCTGAGCAAGGGCATGAGAACCACACAGGCAAGCTGGAGACTGTGCAGACCTCCCTGAAGGAAGTCTGAAAAGCTGGTATCTAGGCAAGAGTCCACCCTCTGGCTCTGCCCACAGGGTTTAAGTAAGAGCCTGGAAGGACGATGCATTTCTACAAACTCAGATGAAAGTGGCTGAGAGATGATCTGAAAAGGAAGAGGACACTTCTGTACTCTGTTCCCTGGGCCATGGCCTCCTAACCACCTTGTAGGCCAGGCAAAAAGCCGAGCTGACCCGGCTGCATCAAAATGAAAGGGTTTGTGTGCAAATCAGGGAAGAGTTCTGCCAGCACCTACAGGACTGGTGCCAGGGAGTTAACATTTGAAAGCGTCAGCTCCATGCCAGGCCATTGTTGGAAAAGCAGCAGATTTTGGAGCAAATGCCAGTAAAGTGCAGAGGGAAAGAAGTGAAGACAAGGACTCCAGGAATTAGCTACTCAGGAATGTTCAAGAAACCTGGGAGCTCTTTTCCTTGTCAAAAAAGAGAGAGAGAGAGAAAAGGACATTCAGAGGAGCATTCATCAGAGCAGGTTGCTCAGGGTTTTCAGGGAATTGGCAGGGCAGATGCTACAAGGTCATTGGAGTCAGTGTCAAATGTGAGAACAAAGCCGCAGTGACATGAGCTGAGAAATGACTAAGCACTCGAGGCCCTGAGTAGCTAATAGATGGATCCAAATGCCAAGCGAAGCAGTTGTCTCAACGCATTTGAATACTTCTGAAGAGGTGATGAATAAAATAGCGGGAGAGATGGAACCTCTTCTCTTCCAGACTATTCCAAGATGAGGAGATAACATTCCCTTACTCTGTGACTCTGTGGTGGTGGTTGATCAAGCTTCCCCTTTAGTCACTTTCTCTGGTGTTTTAGAACCAGTGCCCACCAAGTTTTCCTTTGATTCGGGGGCTTTTATTGTATTCATTTATTTATTTTTACCTACACGGAGGTTTTTATTCTTAAGGAATTGCTTCCTATTTGCAGCTTGGGAATCTCCCTCTCCGGTAAAAGGCTGTTTAGAGTCTTCAGATGAAGGGCATGGTTTGGCAACCAGGCATCTAAGCTTTGGGGTTATACAGAGCTAGAATGCCAGTTCAAGTTTTCCAGACTCCAACTCCATGATTGTCTTTTTTTTTTTTTAACATCTTTATTGGAGTATAATTGCTCTACAATGGTGCATTAGCTTCTGCTGTATAACAAAGTGAATCAGCTATACATATACACATAAACCCATATCACCTCCCTCATGATTGTCTTATAATGCTACATGTCTCTCATGGACCGTGCAAACATGGCTTTCTTGGAGCAAACACATGTCACTCGTCTGGCACTTAGGCGAGGGCTAGTTAAGTTAGTGAATTTGGTTGGGTGGCCCTCCCTTTGGCATGCTCCTCTCAGCTCTCCCTGCACAAACAGCAACAAATCATTCTACCCTTTTGGTCGAGCACTTTTGATTCTCTCCTATAACTGGGGCTCACTCACCCCTATATGTTTGTCCTTTAGGGACCCATGTCTCAATTCGCTAATTAAATGAACTTATCTGAGCTAATAGCTCTTAATTCCAGTCAATGCCCTTCCTTTGGTACTGAATGCAGAATCAGAGATGGAAATTTCAGTTGGTAAAAGATGACTGGAAGAGAGAAATGGTTGAAGTAGACAAAACTTCATTGCCTCTCAAATCTCACTGAATAACATCACCCATCCTACCTACAAGTTGGCAGGTCCTTGCTTACAGGAGCCCCTCTGGAAAACCACTACTGAGTGTTGAGATTCAGGTCTCCAATTTTCTGAATAATAAGAATCCATTAGGAAAACCTTTTTCTGATTTGTGAAACACTTCTTGAGCAACTGCTGTGCACCGGGCTCTGTTCTACGTAGGAAATTCAGTGGGGAAACAACTTATGCTTCCAGAGAGGTTCTATGCTATGGGACATTTCTATCTTCCTCTCTCAACATTTTTACAGCCTGTTGAATGCTTAGGAAGACACCTTTGAAAAGATCAAGTAACCAGTGGCTAGGAAGAAAAAAGATTAAGAAAAAAAAGAGGGATATTAGTTTTAAACTGCTCATTTAGAATTACCAGTTTCAATCAATGACAATTTTAAGATATTAAATACATTCTGGAGTAACTTGTCAAAAAAAAGTGCCATTACTGATATTTTCCAAGGTCTTTCTAATCAGATCAGGGTCAGTGATGGGAAATAAGCTGGAAGATGAATAGGGTGTCAGAATGAAATTGAGTTCCAAGGAGTTACCACAACTTCCCAGCTTGAGTGACTTGGTTCTGAGACAATGGCTTGGAAGGTCTTTGGTGAATCTGGACCACTGCTGATTGCTCACCACATAGTGTGGGACCCTCCTCTTACTTAAGCTATTGGAAAGCATCTCTTGGCATTCTCCTCTGAGTTATGGGAGAGAAAGAGGCAGTTGCGGGAACCCTCTCTGCTCCTCGGATTCTGCACTCATGTCTCTTGTCAGGAAGCCTTGATAGAGCCTTCACGTGGCCCAGTGAGAAGCAAACCCTGGCTCTATCAGTTACTAGCCGTGTGACTTTGGGCAAGCGTGTAACTCCTCTAACCCTCAGCTTCTTTACCTGTAAACTGGGGATAATATTAATAGTAGTTAATCATAACAAAACATCGATGAGATGATTATTGCCCTGTTCAAGCACTGCCGGAGATTCATGACCTCATCAGAAGCTCACAGTCTCCATGAGTTAAGTGTGATTACACCAATCAGTAGCTATTATTATAGAGAATCATGGTCACGGGTCAGAAATCACTACAGGTAACGCTTTTTGAAAAAACAACGGTTATCTTTTTTTAAAATAAATGACTGTGCAACTTCTGTGATAACCATCTCTGCCAAGGAAGAGCTTTCATCACTTAATAAATGGCATACTTTGGAAGAGTTCCTGCACTCAGATAGATGACACTCTCTCCAATGCCCACTTAGTCCTCTTAGGACAGTAGGATAGTAAGACATGTAATTGACTGAAGGCATATCCTACCTAGTATACAAGTGTGTGGAGAGCTATAGTGCAATATTGTTCTATATTATGCTATAGTGATTATGTGCTATAGTTTCCTTGTTAAAAGCAGAGAGAAAGAGAGAGAGAGAGAGAGAGAGATTTCATATGTGTCATTTAGCACTCTTGAAAGAGAAGCAGGAAATTGGCATCCCCACCTGTGACCTGATTCTATGACCTGCTCTATAATTGGGTCTGGAAATGCCCAACTCGCAGAAGCCAGGGGATACAGTGGGTTCATCTTCAGCTGGGCCCCGGTGGTGGGGTCTCCCTCCCCCAGGGCTCAGTCTCCAGAGAACACATTCATCTTGAAGAAGGAAGGAAAGACTCCCCTCAGCTCTGCCATCTCTTCTGTTCATCTTCCAGGCCTCCAGTCTTTTCTCTGTTCCACTCTTGCTAAGGGGTCTGTGAGAAAAGAAAAATCAATTCACTAGTTCAGGTCAGCCAGTAAAATTTGCTCATAGGTCCCCAAACCACAACAGGATGAAACCAGCCACATTTCTCCTGGGTTACAATTCCATAAAGCCTCCTAACGGCCTTTATCATGACTTCACACAGGCCCCTCAGCAGCCACCTGTCATGATCACGATTAAATCTCCTTGTAGGGCGATAATTTTGTCTTTTCCTGGATCGTCTGTGGGAGTAAATTGGGCTGGGAAGGGGAGATGGAGGGCTCAGAAAACAAAGCCCTGGGTTTTAGCCACATCTGGTTATACCAGTTAGCGTTCTCAGAAAGACTTGAGATAGTTACTTCCTGCGACTCACCTGGTCCCTGAATCGTCACGCAGCATCTTTTGAATCATTCGTTCATTTATGGCTGGCCATGGGTGACAAACACCTTTTGAGCCCCCAGCTCATACACGGTAATGTGATAACTGAGAGAGAAGAGGGCCGGGCTGTTGCTTGCACTCTAAGGGAAGGAGATGCAAGCAGACTTGTAAGTTGTAGCATCCTTACTTGCTTTCAAATGGCAAGTAGGGGCAGAGGGCATCCAAGGAAGACTTTCTAGGCATGGTACTGAGTCTTGAGCAGAGGAAGATGGTGTGCTTGGACATCAATAGACCTTCACTAACGTTTCACATCTACCATATACGTTCAGTGTTACCTTAGGCAAATTACCCATCCTCTCAAAATGCAGGTTCCTGGGCTCAAAAATAGATATAGCCTGCTTTGTGGGGTTTGGGTGAAGGTTAGCACGCTATATGTAAGCACAAGACTCATGTCCGACACAGTAAATACTTAATTCATGGAGACGCTATTTTTGTTGTTATTATGTATGATAACTATTTTATATTATGAATCTATCATGAGTCATCTCAATAATAATTAGAACTAGGGCACGATCTATTGAGGAAATGAAAGAATTTCAATATGTCTGAAATTAGCAGGGGGTATGTAGAAGAGGGGCAGGAAGACTGAGTGGGTGACACGTATGGATGGTCAAGCAAAAGCCTATTCACTAAGGGTCGCGTGGCCTGCATCAAGGAGTAGAGATTATTTGCTTGAAGAGGACGGAAGCCTTTGAAGGTTAATCCCTTTTTAAGAAATGTTGTGTGGTAGCAATTAAATATCCTGAGGATGTGGCCCTTCTTGTTGTCAGCTGTCTGGCCCTGGCTCACAAAGCCTGGGTTCGTTTGCCACCTAGCCATAGGGGGATAACAGACCTCAGTCACCTCTTTGCCTATGAGGAATTCTCAGCAATTTTTCAGAGAGTAAAACATTCTCTGTGAAATTCTTGAGGATTTCTCCCCCTCATTCTGAAATGCCCTGAATTTCAAGCAGATATAATGTTGCTGACTCACTTCTAGTTTCATAAGGATCCGGGTTGAGTTGTCATATGTTATAAATCTCTAGCTTAACGGAATTGTTCCTATTGTTGTTAAGGTAGAGCTGGGAGTGTGTCAAAGGAATTAAAGGTGGGCTAAACACAAGCTGAGCTTAAAATCTGCCATGTAATTTTGCTTTTTTTTGTTTTCAGTAAAAGGAGCCCTTTAATGTTTTTATAGGGGGTCATTATTTAATTTTTGTCTTAAGGAGGAAATGTCAAAGAGTGGACTTCAAGATATATGTCTATGTAAGACTGATTGCATTTAACATAAATTTCCCAGGGCTTCCTTTAATGCTTTGTGGAATGTCTCTACATCATTCATGACAAAACTATACCAGACCTCTGACAGGAGGAAGTTTTCTCTTTTTAGGATTTTTGGTTTGACTCTTCTACAAACAGACACATCTAACAACTTTGGGAAATTGCTCACCCGAGCCTATATGTTAAACAGGAAATGTAAAGATGTGGCAATGCACAGGAAGAGAAAAAGAGGCTGGGCTCAAGACAAATATGGCTTACGTCACAGTTTTTACCCCCAAGAATCAGCTCTATTGACAAAGCCTGCAGAATAAACTTCATGGGATTTGAATGTGATTTTGCAAGTCAACTCATATTTGGGCATCTCCTTCTTAGTGAAGATAAATTTGCCTATGCCTTACTCTGTTTAGAATACATGAATGGATGGATGGATGGATGGATGACCTAGAACAACCATCTCTATATGAAAACATAACTTCTTAGCATATTCTTATACTTATTTTTTTCACCTTTAAAAAAAGATGTTATCTCTCAGTGTTTTGGCGTTGATCATTGTTACTAATTTCTTTGAGATTTTTCTATTTCTATACCTTGCTTTGCTCCCATCTCCTTGTGGGTTTAATCCTCCTTGGCCTAAAGTCAAAGTTAGGAGGAACAACATGCAATAGGGCGCCTAGTCCAAGTTACCTCTCCTGATCAGGAAATTGAGCTTCTACCTTTCACCAAGCAAGCATGGTTTCTTATAGGGAGGGATGCTGACACATGAAAAAAGGCAAGACAACGTGTATACGCAAATATATAACTTATCTCTTACACTGATTTTATTAGATGACAAGTCTGTTGTATCTGAGAAGTTGTCAAATACTTAGGCTTTATTTTACATAATTACACAGTGTGGAATGACATGAGTTTGTTTGTTTGTTTTTTTTTAAACAACATTGTGCCAATTGTTTAATTTGCGGGCAGTTTTTTCTCTTGGATACATTCACACTGACCACAGTTTTCAAATCAAAACAAGTTTGAAACATTTTCTATTGAGTTTTGTGTGTGTGATTGTATTTACATTAACCTCTTACAAGTACTATATCAAAATTGGCATAGATAACACAGCATCATTTTGGAAGGGAATACAATTAAATGAGAAACAACATTTAGCAGCAAAAACCAGAACCAACAGTCAGCATACAGAGAGCTCCATTATTTAACATCAGATGCATGTTAACACAATGTTATCCAATGATGAAATAAGGTGGAGGACAGCTTATTGCTCTTGTATCTTGTGTAGAAGTCATGCCCATTTGGTTGTGCGTATCAGAACCCCACAGGCATGAGTGTAGACACAACAGGGATTTGTGGTCCCCATAACTAAACCGTGGGAAGGGAGGGATGTGAGTGGGCCCCAGGGGGATTGACACCCAGGCCGGCCTCCTCTCCGCCAACCAATGCGCTTTCTTGCTTTCCACTAGTGGACTTGTTTTCTTCTGATATTGTTCAGCCCTGATTTAATGTATGTCTGTCATATTATGTCTCGATGCAGAAGGTGAAGTTAGGAGCAAGCTTTGAGGACAAAGGTGGGATGGCCTATCCCAATGGCAGCACCATGGGAATGACATGAGATTATCTCTATGTTTCCTATTATTGTATCATCTCTGTTTGCCTCACTAGAAATGTAAGCTCCATGAAGACAAGGGTTTTGAGGCTCTTGTTAACTGATGTACACTCAGCACCTAAAGCAGTGCCTAGAACTAGTAGGAACTCACTAATATTTGAATAAATGAATGACTGAATCGAAGTCAAAGTGCCCTCCTTCATTTGCTTCCTGTCTTTGCTTCACGTGGGCTTTTGTTTCCTCCCTTGGGGAGGGTTCACAGTGTCTCTTGCAATGAGAGAACTTACAATTATTTTTCAAGATCATGCCATTTTGTCATGGGGAGCTGGAATTTCCATGCCCATTCTTTCTCACTGACACCAGCTGATTTTAAGTCAACCTTTCTATATTTTTCACATTCTTTGTATTTCTGGAGTTGCTTTTAGCAGGAGCCGATTTTTTTTAGATTATTTTTTCATGCACATATACCTATTTCTAAAATGTCATTAAACTTAATTTTCTGTCCTGTTTTGTTCCCCCCCAATCTATATTTTCTTTTCTTGGCACTTTCTCATTTGTTTTTCTCATGTTATTCCTTCTTTCAGGTCACCAAAGAGCAATTGCCTGAGCTTCTGGGTAACATCTCTATTTTGGTATTTTTGGAGGTATCTTTTAGCACTCTTTCACTGTAGCCCACAGATCAAATAACTACATTCCATATGCAGGAAAGTGTTAAGTATTAACTGCTAATAGCCCTGCTCCTTTTCATCTATCCTTTAGATTAAGTTGCCAGATAGATTTGACAACTGGCGGGAAACTGCCCATTGGTTGGAAATGGAAGGTCACTCAAGCAGGGAGCTATATTCCTGCATGGGGGAGAGGGAGGGGCTGTCTTCCAAAAGTCATATCTAGAAACAAATTTTTTCCATCAACGGCTGTAGTTTGTCCAAAAGGGCAGATAAATAATCGTTTGTAAAGGGATAGTGGAAGCATCTTTTTACACATAACTGTGAGAATAGTTTTGAAGTTTTAAATGTTTAGATGCAAAGATAAAGGGACAGAGATAAAAGCAATAAGCAACAGGATCGTTTACTAGCTCTAGTCATGAATACAGTGAATACAATGTCATAATAATGTAGTTTCGAATAAACTCAAAGAGATTCTGTATATCTTCTTGACTAGGATGAGGATGACAAGGTTAATTAGGACTTAATGGAAATAAGAGGGTGCAAAACAAAATTGAAACATTCACTTGGTACCCTCTCCCTGCCCACCAAAAAATATTATCAGTTCCTGGTGAGCACGGATTTGTGTTTGTATCATGAACCATACCTACAAAATGTGTGTATGCAATTGTTAACAAATAGTTAGGTTTCACATTATGTGTCAGCGCCAATTACTTGATACTGGTTATGTAGAACTTTCCCTAATGAAGGATTCTTAGACATTAAGAGGTATCGCTGAAAAAATATTCCGTAATCATTTAGAAATACCTATCATGAACATAATGCTTACAAGTGCCAGCTTGAGTTCTATGAATTTTTCATTGTGATTCATATCTAATTATTACTTCAATTATGTTTAGTTTTCTTCTGATAATTTTTTGGGTAGGTTTCTAAACTTGTTATTATAAAATTTACTTCTGGAAAGATTGATGTATCATCATAGCCATCTGGCCCATGTATTGTTTGCCCAGTTGGAGTTATTACAAAGTTGTACCCTGACAGATTTCATGGCAGAGAGCAGATAGCCCACATGGACCATAAGGAAACAGATTTCAACCTAAGAAAGCAAAAGGTATACAGTGCAAAATTTACCATTGTTTTCACTAGGTTTAATGATGTTGGAGACTTCAATTACATTACAAAGGACTTTGTTAGTAAAGATGATTTCAGCTGCAAACAACAGCAAATCCAATCAATAGCGATGTAAATTAATATGAATAAATGTTTTTCAGTTAACAAGAATCAGAAGGTTGATTATTGCTGACATGTTCAATACCATAATAGTGTCAGGGTTTGTACTTTAACTCTCTTGGGTTTTTTCCCATGATTATCAGATGGATGCCACACCGCCAAGTCTCATGTCTACCTTAAAGTTAGGAAGAAAGTGGTAAAGTAAAGAATCAGTAGTGTCTGCTTATTTGATCAGTAACAACCTTCACATATTACTTCTGACCTTCATCTCTTTGTGTTTAGAAGTATGTGGCTCACCCTGGTTGCAAGGGAAGCTGGGAAAGCATATCTTTAGCTTTTCTGGCCTCTGTGATAGATGGGGCAAGGAAGAAGAAGGTTAGAGGTAAGTACTTAACTAACCAATCAGTAGTCTCTAACATAATCTGCCCCTTACACTAGTGGGACTCTTCATATAGCCTTCTTCATATAGATATGTTTCATCTTTGTCCCACAGGAATTAACCCCTAATCTCATTCATTTTAGAATCTAGCTTCAAGTGCATTATCTCTGAGAGTGATGTCCAGTACTCACTATCAGATCCAGGAGTGAATTTCCTGGTCTGGTGACTATTAGCTGAAAGACAAGTATTCTGTTACCTTCTTCCAGTATCCAACCGTGGTGAAGGAACAGGGTAACTACAATAAAATTTCCATCTTGGAAAAAGGAAGACTGGGTGTTACATACAAATTACTGGTCTATAACACACATCAAATGGCAAGGGCTTCCCCTTGGCAGTGGAGTACAATTTTTTTGTTAGACAGTCAGCCTATCCTTTTCTAATATGATCCCTGGTATCCATCGTGGCTGTAATCTGAAACAGACTCTGGAGAAAATGATCTTCCTGAGGCATGTACAAGCTTCCTAGTTCATTTCTTGTTCGTGAAGTTTCAAGGGCTTAAATTATTAAACAGTCACAAGTTTGAGCTTTTCTGAGCAATATCATCTCCTCAAAAGCATAGTAACCTCAGGGATGACTTTGCTTCTAGTAATCTCCATATGAAGGAACTAAAGCCAAATAGATGTGTAGACATAGTCTTTGTGAGAAATCCTATCTCCTAATGCCTAAGTTTAAAGATTAGTCTAATAGGCAATGCCTTGTGGGGATATAAAAAAAGAAAATTGGCTTGTGTTTGTGTTAGAAAACACCATCCTAGATAAAATCTTTGCTGAGGTATAGTTATCATGGTTGTTGAATATTTTTTTTTTTTTTTTTGGCGGTACGAGGGCCTCTCACTGCTGTGGCCTCTCCCGTTGTGGAGCACAGCCTCCGCACATGCAGGCTCAGCGGCCATGGCTCACGGGCCCAGCCACTCCGCGGCATGTGGGATCTTCCCGGGCCGGGGCACGAACCCGCGTCCCCTGCACCGGCAGGCAGACTCTCAACCACTGCACCACCTGGGAAGCCCTGGAATGCTTTTATACATCTTGGTGAGTGGCTGTTTCCCTAAGTCCCCAGTCTATACCCTCAGATCCAGCTACCAAAGGATTAATGCTTGACATAGTATGAGGACTTTCCAGAATCCTCCTCCAGTCCTTTTGCCAACATTCAGTTTGACTGCTTATTGCCTCATTAAATATTTTGTATATCACCTCTGGCTTATACCCAGTTAGAGCAGCACAGAAGTATGTTCAGTGATATGCGGGATCCCGGGACCAAGCCAAACATTTTCCAAGGAAATGTCACATTAGGAGAAAGCTAATCAAAGCCTTAAAAAGGACAACACCAAGTTGAAAGGGCAACTGGTAAGGAAGTAAAGCCCAGGTAAAAAATAGGTTGGCTTCAGACAAAGAATGACTTGGTTGAAAGTGGATTCAGAGGGAATTATGCTAATGTAGACCAACTGGCATGGTATTCCTCTCCTGTGTGTCTTGGCATGGTGCACTGCCCAGGGGCATGTCCTTAAAGCCATTGACCCATCCTGGATACAAGCCAAACAAGGAAGGGTCAGGAACATAAGCCCAATTAGTCAAGTACCACCAGCGCAGGTGGTCACGGGACCAAAGACCGAAAGGTCAGCTAATACAAGGGGAAGCCAAAAGATGTCATAGATCTCAGAGCACAGACAGGGTCCAGAGTCTAAGAGGTTAGGAATTAGGCAGAAATAAGTCTAGTAATAAGGGTTGAACTTGGATCCTAGGGCAGAAAGTGCTCCATTGTACTCTGTGTCTGCCTGCTGAATGCGGATGAGTTGGGACCACAGATGCTGGGCCTTGTCAGGAAGTCTGAAAGGCATTTTGTAATTAAGGGCAGGACAGAAATGTCAGTGAGAACTTATCTAGATTTTACTACTGAATTGTCTTTTTGGCTTTTTAAATTTTTTACCCATTAATCTATTATCATATTTCTTGGGAACATAACATTATGACTCTCAATACTAGTATTTTTTGGAGGCATGCTTAGATGCTCCAAGGCACAGTTCTAAATGCTTTACATATAATATTCAATAGATATCTCATTTAACCTTCACGGCAATGATTATGAGGTTGATATTTTTATCATCTCCACTTTATAGAAGGGACAAAAGACGCCATTCACTTTCTTTTTTTTTTCTTTTTTTTTTGCGGTACGCGGGCCTCTCACTGTTGTGGTCTCTCCCGTTGCGGAGCACAGGCTCCGGACGCACAGCCTCAGTGGCCATCGCTCACGGGCCCAGCCGCTCCACGGCATGTGGGACCTTCCCGGACCGGGACACGAACCCGTGTCCCCTGCATCGGCAGGCGGGCTCTCAACCACTGCGCCACCAGGGAAGCCCTCCATTCACTTTCTTTACCAAGCTCTCCAGCAGGCTCATCCTCATCTGTCCATTTATCCATCCACTCATCCAACCATTCATTCACTCAGTAAATTGATTTGCAAGTTGCTGTGCTAGCTGCTGGGAATATGATGGTGAACAAATTCAAAAGCTCACTTCTTTGGAAGTTTACAGCCTAGCAGGAGAATCAGATAGTTAAATCATCACTTGAGATAAAGTGTGCCGGGTAAAGCAATAAGATGCAAGATACAGTGTTAACTCAGGGCAGGGGTACTTGACGTTGTTTATTAAGGGGCAGTAAAGCTTTGCTCAATGATATTTAAAGTGAAAAACAAATGGTTACTAAGAGTTCAGTGAGTAGGAATAAAATTATGTTCAAGAACTAGAAAAGGATCCATTACCTAATTTGAACATAAAGAGGGAAGGACAAGAGGATGAGAGATTAGGCAAGAAAGAAAAGCTGGATGCCAGGCTACAAAGGGCATTCTGAAGGGCTTGGACTTTATCCTAATGACACTGTGAAACCTTTGATGAGTGCTAAGTAGGGGAGTGACACGTTTCATTCATTTGCATTCTAGAAGTATCACTCTGGCTGCAGTGTGGAGGATGGATTGGATGAGGCAAGATGGTAGGCAGAGTCCTCTGGAATGGAGTCAGCTACAGTCTCCAGGTGAGAGATCATAGTGGCCTGAACTATGGCAGTGGCCACTGGGATAGAGAAAAGTGAACGGGATGGAGAGGAATCTAAAAAGGTGAACCAAGCAGAGCTTGCCATGCACCTTCCGCATGGAATGTGTAATATAATGTATATATGGCCATTCCTCTAGTAAATATGACTTGAGACTTTAGGCCATATTTTTAACACCTAATTGAGTGACTGAGAGCTTATGGGAAACCTATGCCAGCAAAATGTACATTTTCATAGTTGGTAATATAGAAGAGGGGGAGCCTCTCGTTTTCTTGAAATAAGCCCAATATATATGGCTAAGGTTGGGTGGTATTAGGACATCAGGGTGCTTAAAGTATACTTGAATTCCTTTCTGCAATTATAAAGCCAAGTGGAAACTCGGCTGTGAGACGTTGAAATACGGGACTCGGTGGGGAAATTGAGGGGAGTTCTTCCTGACAGCAGTTATTTATTTTGAGAAAAGAGTGTGGTAGAAAACATTCTGTCTCACCACACTGAGATCCTACTCTCCCCTTCAAGTTACTTTTTCTTTAAGCGAAGAAGGATCTGAAGCCAGATTCTAAGAAAACAAAATGACAGCAGCAACTTGGAAGAATCTGAACTCAGCCTGGATGCCCGTGCTAGGCTGTGACGTAAAACCAGAGAAACCTCATTTTTCATCCATTTCATAACCAGAAAGTACATGAATAGAAGCCCCTTTTTGGCTTTATATTGCCTCCTTACTGAATTTAACTTTTGTCCAGTTGAATAGACTCATGTTTTACTGCCAGTCACCTTCAGCAGCGCACTGAGAGCAGTTTTTTCTTGCCTGTGGAACATACTTTTATCGTTGTTGTTCACACTGTATTCTGTAACATTTCTGCGGTGTGGCTGGCCAAAGCCTAATCATCAATCTGTCATCATCTCTGAGTTTCAGCTCTTCACACCTTGTCTTGTAAAGGTTTCCCTCACACATTTAAATTGGCATCCAGATGAAGACATAGGATATCTTCAGATAAAGGAGCTCCTTCTTGCCTTTATTCCACAGGCTTCTTGTCATTTCCCAGTAAGGGAGGAAGGAGGTTAGAGGCACTTTGATGCATAACAGCTTTTTAAAAATCTGTGATCACAGAGCACATTCTTAAAGACTGGTGGAGCCAACAGAGTTCTGACTATACCACCATCATCCCCTGCCCAGATGATGGGAATAGATCGTTTTCTGATCTCTCTGCCTTCATTCTTGCCCTCTTCCAAACCAATCTCTATCCTGCAGCCAGTGTGATTTTCTTAAACATAACCTGATCTTTCCTGTCCCTTTCTTTAAGCCCTGGGAACTCTGAGAGCCCTTCACAATCTCACGTCTTTAAATTCTAGTGATTTTTACTCTCACCCAGGACAGTCACATGAAATTACCACTGCCTGGAATAATTATCTCAGCCAACTGTTTATTCTTCAGGTCTCAGCTTAAACCTCATTGGCTCTGGAAAGTTACTCTAAGAATTCAGGTTGGATGCCCTTCTACCCCTTTTCTCATAGTTCTCTTTATTTCCCTTATCATAGTGCTTAAAACTTATCTTTTATAGATGCCTGTGTTCATGTCTCTCTTCCCTCATAGACTACGAGCCCCTTGAAAGTAGGGATTGTGTTTTTCATTTTTAAATCATCGGTTCCTGACACAGCGGCGGCTATATAGTAAGAGCTTGGCAATATTTGTTGATTCTTTAGTGTTGTAGGAAAGACATATTTTCAGATATGAAATTAATGAGAAAGATTTTGTGAAATCTTTCTCATTAATCAACGGATGTATCTAATATTAATTAATTAATTAATGCTCACTCAATAAATATTCTCAACACCTATGAATATGTCAGGGACTATGCTGAGCACTGGGTATATGAGGATGAGTAAGACGTTTTTCTTTTCCTCAAGGCTTTCCAGGTGTGACGGGAAATAGACAAGTAAGCAGGCATAATATGACGTGGTATATGCTATAATAAACATATGCATACATTGCTATGGATTGTAGAAAAAGAACCAGCACTTGGAAAAGTTCAAAAGTTGGCAAGAACATTGGCATATTCAGCAAGCTGAGTGGTCAGTAGAGTGCTCGATGATAGCTTATTGGATCCATACGGTAGTGAGAAGCGAACTCATTATGCCTCTGGATGCAATTAAAAACTTGGGGGCTATTCACTGATTTTAGATATGAGAGAGGTATGCTCAGAGGGACACTTTAGAAAGATCACTCTAGCAGCCGTGTGGAAGGTGGATTGGAGGAAGATATACTAGAGGCCAATGAGACCTGTTAGGAGCACTTTTTAATTGTATTGGTAAAAAATATGATGGACCAGCTGTATGTAAGTACTTGGCAGTGCATCTGGAGAGGAAGTGAAAGGGAGTGACATAGGAAGCAGAACCATATTGCCATGCCTTGAAGTAGGCTGTTCCTTCTTGGACTATTGTTTTCTCCTTTCTTTAGCTAATTACCATTTATCCTTTATCATTCAATTCAAGGGTTACCCCTGGCAAGTTTTCTCTGACTCTCCCACATTTAAGTTAATTAAGATAATCCTACTTTTGAGCTCACATTATATATAGTATATATCATCTGCAACATTAAAATGTAAGCAGTTAGAGAGCAAGTATAATGTCTGATTCAACCTGGCAAAAGGTTAGCAGAGTGTTTGGCATGTGGTATGCACTCAATAAATATTTACTGCACAGATGAATGTGTGAGTGACTAAATACTCAGAAATGGGAATTTTAGGAAAAAGAGTAAACTTAGTGTGACACTCAGTTTTCTTCTTGGGCAACAGGGAAATGGTGGGAATAATCACTGAGTTAGGGCAAGAGAGGGAAAAACAAATTTGGAGAATAATTTGGGGAGGGTGACAATGATTACATTTACTTGAGACAGGTTGGGTTCAAGCGGCTTATGAAAAGAATGCTTAAAAGGTTTTTAGTGGAACTTCTAAAAGTGATCTAGTGTGAGGTCAAGAGTTGTGATTCATTGATTCATAGGTAGCTGGTTGTTGAAAGTATCATACAGTTTCATCATCCAGAAACACTCTGTGTATTGAGGTAAAAAAGTTCTTAGCAGAGAGAGAGCCCTGAGGATCCCCATCATAGTGGTGCTTTTTGGGAGAAGAGATCGAGGAAAGTTCAGACACTAACAGAGATGTTTGGAAAGAATATTGCTATAAAAGACAAGAGAGAAATGAGTTCCAGGAAACAGTCATCAACAGCAAATATTTCCAAGAGGACATCTATAATAACTGAAAATAACCAATTTATTTTTTTATGATTAGAGCATATGTAAAGTTATTCATTACTTGTGAAGAGCAATTTTAATGGAGTATCAGAGATACTACAGGAGTTTGGATTGATTTGAGAAATGGAACCATTGAAGGTAGTGAGTGTAACATATTCTTCTCAGAAGTATGGTTACAAAAAAAGAGAAATGGATGGGGTAGAGTATGGAAAGGAGTAAAAATGAGTTATACCATCGAGGAAGCTTTTTGTCTCTTTTCAAATAAAAAATAATGAAATCTTGAGAATAAGTAGCAATTTAAGAGGGCAACATTAATAATATAGGTGGACTAGATGGGTATATGAACAAGGTCTAGAGTAGGATAGAGTAGGATCAAGAGCCCAAAGGAAGAATTAGCATTGGCTGGAAGAATGTCACCTCTCTCTCTGAGACTAGAGAGAAGAAAGGCTGTGTACATGTGTAAGTTTAAATTAAGTGGGGGCTCATTCACACCTGATTTCTTCTATTTTTCTGGGATGTAGGTAGCAGGACCATCTGTAGAGAGTGAAGGAAATGGCAATAAAGAACATGTGTTGACTGGCTTCGGTAAGAATTAAACATAGAACTACAGAGACTAATGCAATATTATTGTATAGCTGTGTAGACCTTGCTGAAATAGTTGAAAGAATATCTTTAGTGTATTAATTTGCACAGTTGTGTGATTTATCCAGCATCACCCAGTAGCTTGTGTCCATCTAAGATAAAGAGGAAGATAATTATAGTGATCCAAGTTGGCATTAACAGGGTGCACACATGAGTTTCTAATCTGGAATTCATGGTTCATGGTCCATATGCAACTTCAGGAGTAGGTATCTTGTGGACTCCTAAAAAGCTATGAAAAAATTTGTATATATACAGATTTTTATGGAGAGACAGTAGACTGTTAGTTTTTATATAACTTTCAAAGTGACCCAAGATCAAAATTTTAAGATTAGAAGATTGAGGGAAAAGTATAATAGTTGTGAATCAATGATCCTCCAAAGGTAATGAAAGAATGAGAAAATTATTCTTCTGGTTACAATGTTTGTAAGGAAATTGCTGACATTTTTTACAAAGACAATAATTTGAAAAAGTACTAATAACCAGAATATATTCAATATAAAGAATTCACAAAACCCAATAATATGGAAATAATCAACCCAATTTAAAAAGAGGCAAAACATTTGATCCTACAGTTCAGTTGAGAAGGTATATAGATGACAAACACATGAAAAGATATTTAAAAGCATTAACTGTTAGAAAAATGCAAATCAGAACTACAAAGAAATACAACAAGTATTAGAATGGCTCAATTTTTTAAAAAAAGGCAATAACAAATGTCAATGACGATGTGGAGAAACTAGAATTCTAATATACTGCTGGTGCAACTTCAAAATGGTGTGGCTTTTTATAAAACAGTTTGTTAGTTTCTTATGAGTTTAAGCAGATATTTACCATACAACCTATGAAAATATTCTTTGGTATTTACCAAAGAGAAATAATAATACATGCTGTGGCTTTATTCATAATTGTCAAAACTTGAAACAACCTAAATATCCACCAGCTGGTGAATGGTTAAACAAATTGTGGTGTACCATACAGCAAAATACTATAATAAGTATTTTATTCAGCAATAAAAAAGAATGAAGTACTAAAATATTGAATAGAAATGATAACTCTCAAAAGCATTATGCTAATTGAAAGAAGCCAGACTCAAAAGGCTACAATACTGTACAATTCCCCTTACATAACATATTGGAAAAGACAAAACTAAAAGGACACACATTAGATCAGAGGCTGCCAGGGCCTGGAAGTGAAGAAAGGAGATTTTTCTACATAGGGACACAAGGGAATACTTTGGGGTGAC
Source organism: Stenella coeruleoalba (assembly GCF_951394435.1). Classification (NCBI taxonomy): domain Eukaryota; kingdom Metazoa; phylum Chordata; class Mammalia; order Artiodactyla; family Delphinidae; genus Stenella; species Stenella coeruleoalba. Next base: position 50,078,433 of record NC_137149.1, on the reverse strand, counting down.
AGAAATATTCTACATCTTGATTTTTGTGTGGTTACATGACTATATAAGTTTATCAAAATGCATAGAACTGTCACCTAAAAAGAATACATTTTATTGTTTGTAAACTACACCTCGATGTGTGTAGAAAAAATAAAGCATAGAGCTCTAAAAATAAGTGCTCTTGGGGCAGCTTCCCTGGTGGTGCAGTGGTTAAGAATCTGCCTGCCAAAGCAGGGGACATGGGTTCAAGCCCTGGTCCAGGAAGATCCCACATGTCACGGAGCAACTAAGCCCATGTGCCACAACTACTGAGCCTGTGCTTTAGAGCCCACGAGCCACAACTACTGAAGCTTCATGTCTAGAGCCCATGCTCCACAACAAGAGAAGCTTGCCCACTGCAAATAAGAGCAACCCCTTCTCGCCACAACTAGAGAAAGCCCATGTGCAGCAACGAAGACCCAACACAGCCAAAAAAAAAGTGCTCTTGAAGAAGCATAATGGCACAGTTGTGTAAATGGCTTTGGACTATTTTCTCCTCAGCATCACCTTTCACAGAGTTTATTCCCTTTAATCCAGCCACTTCCTCAATTACAGATGCAAAGCACAGAATCCTCCAAGGATTTCACTAAATAGAGCTCTGGGAGGAGATCTCCATGTAGTAACAGTGGGAGAAAGAATCCTACTGACAAAACGAAAATCAATGGAACATCTGGACCACTCCCTAACCAATCGTTTTACCACCTTATTTTCTACTAAAACTTTAAGTTGTATTAATAATAGACTCCATTGTCTTAGAGCATTATGCTCAAAGGCAAAATTTTACCCCAGGGAGATGTAATCAAATTAGTTCTTACCATTCCTATTCCACCTTAGATAAAATAATAGTGGAGATGAATTTATTAGATCTTTCTACAACAATTAATGCATGTCTTTCTTGGAATGCATACAAAGGAGGGGTGTTTGCTTAAAAATAATGAGAGAAGAGCTTTTGTTTCTTGAGGTTCAAGTATAGATGGAAGCACGGCACTATATGAGGCTTTGCCCAATTGAGTCACAGTATGAAGGACCTGGACACATGGGAGATGAACAAATATGGATGGTGAGCAAGAGGAAGTAAATTTGTGAATGGGAAAGTGCTAAGAATAAAATGATAGCAACTTCCCATCACTGAATCTCTCACAATACCAAGTACATATAAGTCATCCATCTCTGTCTTCAGGGTTGAATTAAAATGAATTGAATGGAATTGAATTCAGCAGAGATGAATTAAATAACTTCAACTCAAGAGGAGAGAAAAGGCTCTGAGTCACAGCCACTGGAAGAGTAGTTTTTGCTTATCATGGAAACCCAAGACCCCACCCCAAGCCTGTATCTAGCAACAAAATGTGATTCAAAAGATTGTTTTCTAAAAATGTTATCTCTTCAAATATTTTCATGATGGTGATGGTGGGTTGCCTCATACACCAAAACACTCCTTCTTATCCTCAAGGATCTGCTATTTATGATGACATGCTGCAAGTGCAGTATCTCATTAACAGCTGGTATATTCTGTGAATCGTTCCTACATAGGACTCTGGAAAGGCTCATGCCAAGGAGTACTTCCCAGAACTTCTGCTGCCAGCGTCCTTGTCCTCATGGTGAGCCACAGCCACCCCCCGCCTCTGCAGGAGACCCTCTAACACTAGCAGATCAATTCCATTTTCTCTATTCCTCCACTCATTATCAATTGAGAGAAGAAAGAAAGAATGAGACAAAGAGGACAAAAAGGGGAGGACAGTCTGGGAATTAATTTAAGCTGAGAAGAAGCAAGAACTACAATCCTGCAGGCTGTGGAACAAAAAACACATTCATAGAAATATAGACAAGATGAAAAGTCAGAAGACTATGTACCAGATGAAGGAACAAGATAAAACCCCAGAAAAACAACTAAATGAAGGGGAGATAGGCAACCTTCCAGAAAAAGAATTCAGAATAATGATAGTGAAGATAATCCAGGACCTTGGAAAAAGAATGGAGGCAAAGATCAAGAAGATGCAAGAAATGTTTAACAAAGACCTAGAAGAATTAAAGAACAAACAAACAGAGATGAACAATACAATAACTGAAATGAAAACTACACTAGAAGGACTCAATAGCAGAATACCTGAGACAGAAGAATGGATAAGTGACCTGGAAGACAGAATGGTGGAATTCACTGCTGCAGAGGAGAATAAAGAAAAAAGAATGAAAAGAAATGAAAACAGCCTAAGAGACCTCGGTGACAGCATTAAATGCAGCAACATTTGCATTATAGGGGTCCCAGAAGGAGAAGAGAGAGAGAAAGGACCCAAGAAAATATTTGAAGAGATTATAGTCAAAAACTTCCCTAACATGGGAAAGGAAATAGCCACCCAAGTCCAGGAAGCAAAGACACTCACATACAGGATAAACCCAGGAGAAGCACACCAAGACACATGGTAATCAAACTGGCAAAAATTAAAGACAACAATTATTGAAAGCAGCAAAGGAAAAACAAAAAATAACATACAAGGGAACTCTCATAAGGTTAACAGCTGATTTCTCAGCAGAAACTCTACCAGCCAGAAGGGAGTGTCATAATATTCTTAAAGTGATGAAAGGGAAAATCCTACAACCAAGATTACTCTACCCAGCAAAGATCTTATTCAGATTTGATGGAGAAATCAAAAGCTTTACAGACAAGCAAAAGCTAAGAAAATTCAGCACCACCAAACCAGCTTTATAACAAATGCTAAAGGAACTTCTCTAACTGGGAAACACAAGAGAAGAAAAGAACCTACAAAAAAAAAAAAAAAAAAAACAAACACAAAACGATTAAGAAAATGGTAATAGGAACATACATATCAATAATTACCTTAAAGGTAAATGGATTAAATGTTCCAACCAAAAGATACAGGCTTGCTGAATAGATACAAAAACAAGACCCATATATATGCTGTCTACAAGAGACCCACTTCAGACCTAGGGACACGTATAGACTGAAAGTGAGGGGATGGAAAAAGATATTCCATGTAAATGGAAATCAAAAGAAAGCTGGAATAGCAACACTCATATCAGATAAAATAGACTTTAAAATAAAGAATGTTACAAGAGACAGGGAAGAACACAACATAATGATCAAGGGATCAATCCAAGAAGAAGATATAACAATTATAAATATATATGCACCCAACATAGGAGCACCTCAATATATAAGGCAACTGCTAACAGCTATAAAAGAGGAAATCGACAGTGACACAATAATAGTGGAGGACTTTAACACCTCACTTACACCAATGGACAGAAAATTAATACAGAAACAGAAGCTTTAAATGACACAATAGACCAGATAGATTTAATTGACATTTATAGGACATTCCATCCAAAAACAGCAGATTATACTTTCTTCTCAAGTGCGCACAGAACATTCTCCAGGATAGATCACATCTTGGGTCACATATCAAGCCTCAGTAAACTTAAGAAAGTTGAAATCATATCAAGCATCTTTTCTGACCACAATGCTATGAGATTAGAAATGAATTACAGGGAAAAACATGTAAAAAACACAAACACATGGAGGCTAAACAATACGTTACTAAATAACCAAGCGATCACTGAAGAAATCAAAGAGGAAATCAAAAATACCTAGAGACAAATGATAATGAAAACACGACCATCCAAAACCTATGGGATGCAGCAAAAGCAGTTCTAAGAGGGAAGTTTATAGCTATACAAGCCTACCTCAAGTGACAAGAAAACTCTCAAATAAACAATCTAACCTTACACCTGAAGGAACTAGAGAAAGAAGAACAAACAAAACCCAAAGTTAGCAGAAGGAAAGAAATCATAAAGATCAGAGCAGAAATAAATGAAATAGAAATAAAGCAAAAGATTATAGCAAGATATAAGCAAGATATAAGCAAAAGAAAATAGCAAAGATTAATAAAACTAAAAGCTGGTTCTTTGAGAAGATAAACAAAATTGATAAACCATTAGCCAGACTCATCAAGAAAAAGAGGGAGAGGACTCAAATCAATAAAATTAGAAATGAAAAAGGAGAAGTTACAACAGACACCGCAGAAATACAAAGCATCCTAAGAGACTACTACAAGCAACTCTATGCCAATAAAATGGACAACCTAGAAGCAATGGACAAATTCTTAGAAAGGTATAACCTCCCAAGACTGAACCAGGAAGAAATAGAAAATATGAATAGACCAATCACAAGTAATGAAATTGAAACTGTGATTAAAAATCTACCAACAAACAAAAGTCCAGGACCAGATGGCTTCACAGGTGAATTCTATTAAACATTTAGAGAAGAGCTAACACACATCCTTCTCAAACTCTTCCAAAAAATTGCAGAGGAAGGAACACTCCCAAACTCATTCTATGAGGCCACCATCACCCTGATACCAAAACCAGACAAGGATGTCACAAAAAAAGAAAATTACAGGCCAATATCACTGATGAATATAGATGCAAAAATCCTCAACAAAATACTAGCAAACAGAATCCAGCAACACATTAAAAGGATCATACACCATGATTAAGTGGGATTTATCCCAGGGATGCAAGGGTTCTTCAATATATGCAAATCAATCAATGTGATACACCATATTAACAAACTGAAGAATAAAAACTATATGATCATCTCAATAGATGCAGAAAAAGCTTTTGACAAAATTCAACACCGATTTATGATAAAAACTCTCCGGAAAGTGGGCATAGAGGGAACCTACCTCAACATAATAAAGGCCATATATGACAAACCCACAGCAAACATCATTCTCAATGGTGAAAAATTGAACGCATTTCCTCTAAGATCAGGAATAAGACAAGGATGTCCACTCTCACCATTATTATTCAACATAGTTTTGGAAGTCTTAGCCACGGCAATCAGAGAAGAAAAAGAAATAAAAGGAATACATATTGGAAAACAAGAAGTAAAACTGTCACTGTTTGCAGATGACATGATACTATACATAGAGAATCCTAAAGATGCCACCATAAAACTACTAGAGCTAATCAATGAATTTGGTAAAGTTGCATTATACAAAATTAATGCACAGAAATCTCTTGCATTCCTATACACTAATGATGAAAAATCTGAAAGTGAAATTAGGAAACACTCCCATTTACCATTGCAAAAAAAAGAATAAAATACCTAGGAATAAACCTACCTAGGGAGAAAAAAGACCTGCATGCAGAAAACTATAAGACACGGATGAAAGAAATTAAAGTTGATACCAACAGATGGAGAGATATACCATGTTCTTGGAATGGAAGAATCAATATTGTGACAATGACTATATCACCCAAAGCAATCTACAGATTCAGTGCAATCCCTGTCAAATTACAAATGGCATTTTTTATGGAACTAGAAAAAAAAAGTCTTAAAATTTATATGGAGACACAAAAGACCCCAAATAGCCAAAGCAGTCTTGAGGGAAAAAAACAGAGCTGGAGGAATCAGACTCCCTGACTTCAGACTATACTACAAAGCTACAGAAATCAAGACAATATGATACTGGCACAAAAACAGAAATATAGATCAATGGAACAGGATAGAAAGCCCAGAGATAAACCCACACACCTATGGTCAACTAATCTATGACAAAGGAGGCAAGGATATACAATGGAGAAAAGACAGTCTCTTCAATAAGTGGTTCCTGGAAAACTGGACAGCTACATGTAAAAGAATGAAATTAGAACACTCCTTAACACCATACACAAAAATAAACTCAAAATGGATTAGAGACCTAAACATAAGACCGGACACTATAAAACTCTTAGAGGAAAACATAGGAAGAACACTCTTTTACATAAATCACAGCAAGATATTTTTTAATCCACTTCCTTGAATAATTGAAATAAAAAGAAAAATAAACAAATGGGACCTGATGAAACTTAAAAGCTTTTGCACAGCAAAGGAAACCATAAACAAGGTGAAAAGACAACTCTCAAAATGGTAGAAAATCTTTGCAAATGAATCAACGGACAAAGGATTAATCTCCAAAATATATAAACAGCTCATGCAGCTCAATATTAAAAAAATGACCTAATCCAAAAATGGGCAGAAGACCTAAATAGACATTTTTCCAAAGAAGACATACAGATGGCCAAGAAGCACAAGAAAAGCTGCTCAACATCACTAATTATTAGAGAAATGCAAATCAAAACTACAATGAGGTATCACCTCACACCACTTAGAAAGCATCATTAGAAAATCTACAAGCAACAAATGCTGGAGAGGGTGTGGAGAAAAGGGAACCCTCTTGCACTGTTGGTGGGAATGTAAATTGATACAGCCACGGATACAGCCATGGAGAACAGTATGGAGGTTCCTTAAAAAACTAAAAGTAGAATTACCATATGACCCAGAAATCCCACTACTGGGCATATACCCTGAGAAAACCATAATTCAAAAAGACTCATGCACCCCAATGTTCATTGAAGCACTATTTACAATAGCCAGGTCATGGAAGCAACCTAAATGCCCATCAACAGACGAATGGAAAAAGAAGATGTGGTATATATATACAATGGAATATTAGCCATTAAAAGGAACGAAATTGGGTCATTTGTAGAGACATGGATGGATCTAGAGACGGTCATACAGAGTGAAGTAAGTCAGAAAGAGAAAAACAAATATCGTATATTAACACATATATGTGTAACCTAGAAAAATGGTACAGATGAACTGGTTTGCAGGACAGAAACTGAGACACAGATGAAGAGAACAAACGTATGGACACCAAGGGGGGAAAGCAGCAGGGGGTGGGGGTGGTGGGATGAACTGGGCGATTGGGATTGACATGTATACACTGATGTGTATAAAATGGTTGACTAATAAGAACCTGGTGTATAAAAAAATAAATTAAATTAAATTAAAAAAAAGAGGTCCTACATAAAGTCAGTAGTGGCAAGATTGTAGTTAATTTACCCGAAACTACACAAGTAATGCTTTAACATCCCTAAGAAGCTACAGCCACTGTTAAACAGGGTGTGACTCCTTGCAGTATAGTTCCTGATACAAAAGTTACTCTTTCCACAAAGAAGCAGAAGGAAATGCTTTCCCACTGCTGCTCTGTGCAATGATAGAACAAGAGTGTGGAGAGGAGAGGAGAAGAGAGGAGAGGCGAGGAGAGGGCAGGAGAGGGGAGGGGAGGGGAGGGGAGGGGAGGGGTGATTGAAAGGGAGAAGGAGAAAGGACAATATAAAGAGAGAGGTAGAAATAAAGCCATTACCTGGGTAAAAATAATATCTGGCCAGAATTTTTCAAAATGCATCAGAGGGAGAACAAAGTCTAGAAATACCATAGGTAAACAAGTAAATGGTCCAAGTGAAACCTAACAACTAAAACTTGAAAGTACTGCAATGCTCAACATCATTAATCATTAGAGAAATGCAAATCAAAACTGCAATGAGATATCATCTCACACCAGTCAGAATGGCCATCATCAAAAAACCTAGAAACAATAAATGCTGGAGAGAGTGTGGAGAAAAGGGAACCCTCTTGCACTGCTGGTGGGAATGTGAATTGGTACAGCCACTATGGAGAACAGTATGGAGGTTCCTTAAAAAACTACAAATAGAACTACCATATGACCCAGCAATCCCACTACTGGGCATATACCCTGAGAAAACCATAATTCAAAAAGAGTCATGTACCAAAATGTTCATTGCAGCTCTATTTGCAATAGCCCGGAGATGGAAACAACCTAAGTGTCCATCATCGGATGAATGGATAAAGAAGATGTGGCACATATATACAATAGAATATTACTCAGCCATAAAAAGAAACAAAATTGCGCTATTTGTAATGAGGTGGATAGACCTAGAGTCTGTCATACAGAGTGAAGTAAGTCAGAAAGAGAAAGACAAATACCGTATGCTAACACATATATATGGAATTTAAGAAAAAAAATGTCATGAAGAACCTAGGGGTAAGACAGGAATAAAGACACAGACCTACTAGAGAATGGACTTGAGGATATGGGGAGGGGGAAGGGTAAGCTGTGACAAAGCGAGAGAGAGGCATGGACATATATACACTACCAAACGTAAGGTAGATAGCTAGTGGGAAGCAGCCGCATAGCACAGGGAGATCAGCTCGGTGCTTTGTGACCGCCTGGAGGGGTGGGATAGGGAGGGTGGGAGGGAGGGAGACGCAAGAGGGAAGAGATATGGGAACATATGTATATGTATAACTGATTCACTTTGTTATAAAGCAGAAACTAACACACCATTGTAAAGCAATTATATTCCAGTAAAGATGTAAAAAAATAAAAAAATCAACTTGGATTGAAAACTAGTTTGGATATAAGAAAGGGACAACTGAACGCATACTGCCACGGAACAAAGGCAGCCCAGTTCTCAGCATCGAGGATCAACAGACCAAGGCTACAGCCAACAGAGCACAAGTCTATAATGGACTGAACCATAGCCAGCTAGGGGTTTTCATCAATTTCTTGGGAAGGAAAACTTGGAAATTAAAATGAGAATTCAATTTTAGATGTACTTTAAGTTTGCTAAATAGAATTTGTATACATTATACATATAGCTAAACAAGTCAGAGTTTCTATTTCATCAGAGCCCTGGCAAACAAATGATGGCATACTCAAATAGATTCATTTGAAGAGCATTTAATAAAGTGCTTTCAAAGATACAGGGAAACCACAAAGAATAGAGATCAGTTACCAGGGACTATTAAACTGTGTGTGTGTGAGTGGGATGGTTGTGGCACCATTACCATTTCTAGGCATAAAGGGGAAGAGAAAGAGAATACTTACTGGAACTCAAAAGAAAGAAATATGAGGTGAGGGCCACTTGATGGGCCCTATGATCTTCTGATGAGAATGCAGCCAGTCAGACACTGACTTAGTAGAAGGAGTGAGGGAAATCTCATGACTTCTTTGTCTCCTCTGTATCTCGTTTCTTGCCAGTGTTCCCACTGGGTGATCCCAACAAGAGCCCAGAGAGATGAAAGTCCATTGATGCAACATTTATAGGTCAGCCTCCTGAGGCAAACAGCAGGGTTGGGAAGAGCAGTGAGCAGATCTGGAGAGATCAGGAGCGCAGTCAATCCTTTTGGCCTCTGAGAAACCACTCCTGTCCTTCATCCATTAAAAATCTTATGGCCTAAACACAGGAGACAGACAAAGTTGCTACTGTATCATTGTAGGGGTGATGGTTGATTCCTTCATTCTTCTACTTGAAACTGAAAACATTAGCCACCAGTCATCATATAAAGTAGTAGAAAAAAAAAAGTAAATAATCATAATGTTCTGCTGCATTTGTCCTGCTTCAGTAGCTGGTCATGAGGCCCAATTTGGTAATCATCACCATCGTCACCATCATATTCTGCTATGCATTTCAGGTTCCTTATGACTTCTGGCAGCACCTTGCCCAGGTGGGTGGTGACCTGAACCTTTGTTCACATGGTTTTGCATCCTTACGGATCTTACAATTTAGAGAGAATGTGAGGCGGGGGTTGATTCAGTTTTCCATTCATTATTACTATTGGGCAAGGGGTGACTAAGAGGTGTTCCAGGTGACATCCTACGTTTCATATATGGTCCTCCTTGTAATGTTTAATAGCAACAATCCAAGACTCAGGATCAATCATCCCTGCAGGTACAATGACCCTTTTCTCTCTGTTAGTGCAGCTGCACAAGGATCTTGAAATAACTGAGGGGAACAGTCAGCTTCTATTTAGAGAATCAGGTTTTGAACCTTGTTGCAGGTGTTAGTCCTTTGCCATTAGGGTCTCAGAATCTGTTAAGCTTTTGTATGGTCCAAACAGTGAGTGTCGTGGGTATTAGCCTATCGTTGGGTTGTCCTTGGCTTAAAAAGTGTCATCTGGTTGAAGGCTGTGTTCTGAAGGGCAGTGTATTAGTTTCTGACCACTGCTGTAACAAAGTACCACAGACTGAGTAGTTTAAACAATAGAAATTTATTGTCTCAGTTCTGGAGGCCACAAGTTCAAGATCAAGGTGTCAGCAGGGCCATATTCTCTGAAGGCTGTAAGTTGGGATCTGTTCTAGGCCTCTCTTCTAGCTTCTTCTGGGGTTTCACTGGTTTGTGGCAGTATAACTCCAGTCTTCATATGGCATTCTTCCTGTGTGTGTCTGTTTCTGCATCTAAATTTCCCCTTTTTATAAGGACCCCAGTCATATTGCATTAAAGGCCCACCTTACTCCACTGTGATCTCATTTAACGAATTAGATATGCAATGACCCCATTTCCAAATAAGGTCACATTTTGAGGCATTGAGGGTTGAGATTTCAACATATGAATTTTGGAGGGACACAGTTCAACCCATGACAGGAACCTGGGAAATTGATATGGTTACTTTTCCTCCCATGCAAAGTAGACAACTGAACGTACCACTTGAAGTTGTGCTCACTGGAAGCACTACTGTTTCTTGGGAAAATGGAAGGTTTGCATCACAGTTCCTACTCCATGAGTTTAGGGCATTTTAAATGACCACTTTTATTATCTTTATATGATCCTGAATTAAAGAATCCTGCCAAATACTTATTATATAGAAACACCAAAACTGAATTGACCACTAGACCAGATAAGTAGCCCACTATTGAATACTGCTTTTAAGAAGTCTTCTTTCTATCTCTGCATGTTCTGTGTTATGCATTTCTAGTGAAAGTTGAAAATCTTGCTGAAAGATTTGCATTTTTTTCTGCATGGATCACGACAGACTCAAATCAAAGGAAACTTTGCTTTTGATTAGATTCAGTCTTTCTGCGTTAGCACTGGTATTTTTTTTCCATTGGAGATAGTTCTAGAAATAGGTCTTTAAAGCCTTTATTCTGATCCTGTTGGTTCTATAATTATGTTTCACTGTATTTTTTTCTAAGACCTGTATATAGGCATATGTACACACATACACACACAATGTAAACAGCCATTTGCGTTCTATATGATTTAAGTGGCAGTAAAAGAACATTTTTTGCCTCAAAGTCAATCTCCCTTTAGCCCACTTTGAGTACCAGAACTGTCACTGTGTACCAGGCAAAAATACTTCCTGTTACAGTATTCTATTTAGAAGTCCTTTGTTCTAATAAAAAGATTTTTAGAATAAGATGCTCTGGCACAGTGAAAAGATGACAGGTTTGGAGATAGGAAAATATAGGCAATACCTCAAGTCTTACCTTAATTGTTCATGTAGACATGACAAATTATATATTTTTGGTCCTCTATGACCTCATATGAAAGATAAAGCTATTGGATAAAGTTAGCGTTTCTGAAATTTGACTGATCAAAATCATCACATGGAGTGCTTGTTAAATGTTAGTTTTCCAGACCCCACTCCAAACTCATCACATCGGACGCTCTGGAGTAGGGCCCAGAGAATTGTTTAATACTTACGCTAACCCCTGTACTCCCTCCTACCTTCCTATGAACTGACACCTTGGGGAAGTGCCATATCGGGTTATTTCTCAAGCTCATCCTGCTCCAATTATCTGTTGAAACCAAATAAAAGCCACTGTCCCAATTAACCCATTAGCTCACTTTGTTCCCTGCAGTTTCCCAGTTATCATCAAATGGAATACGGTTGTGAAGAATAAGGCCTAGGATGGGCAACTTCTGATGAGCAGACAGTTTGGCACAGTAGGAGGTCCAGATGGCAGGTGCGACTAGGAAAACTTGGATAACTTGTGGATAGAGTGAAGCCCTCATGGATAAATTTGGGGATAAGAAAAAAAACTGTGAATGTGTACATTATCTATGAATATATATATATATATATATATATATATATGAATCAAGAAGAAACAGACTAAGTGTGCAAATCATGGATACATTTATAGAGATTGCTAAAAATGGTAGTGTAGATCTATATTTATTGAAATGCAAAGATGCACAAGATGGGTTTCTAAGTGAAAAATAGATATGTCTCATAGGTTTCATTTAAAAAATATATATATTCTCTTTGAATTTGAAGACTCTGCATTCAAAATACCAGTGAATTTCTCTCTGAGTGGCAAATAGAGTTAATTTTTATACCTTCTTATTTTCCTTTTTATATAAACTGAAATTTTTTTTACAATGAGAATTCAATGTTTTACAATCACGGATAGCAATCAAGCTATGCCATCATAATAAGAGAGAGTGCAGGTTGTATAGAGAAGATGAGGTTGTTGGTTGCTAGATGAAGGAAGGGACCAAACAGAGCAGGTGTGAGAAGGAGTTAAATGGAAAGCAAGAAATCAGCCCAGGCCTGTAGAGGAAAGGGAAATTAAAGAGGAGAGGCAAGCATGTCTAAGGCAGGGGTAGTCTGAATTCTCCTAAGTTCCTATCACGACTCTTGACGAGTTGGTTCAGGATGCAGGGTTGCGCTTTGTCCTTTCCTGCGGCTCGTGAGGAACATGTGGGTCAGTACTGCAAGCATAATTGTTGCGCTCAGGTCATATTAGACTGTTTAAGATTTAACTCCTCTGCTGCCGATTGCCAGCTGCAAGCTTGCCTGGGGCCACTTGCTCCACAGACCAACGTATTTGTTTCTGATGTGCAACCCAGGATTGCAAGGTTGACTAGCAGCCTGGAGGGAAGGCAAGCGGATGGAGGCTATTTATAGCAGGAGGCAACAAAGGTTTCCTTTCTTTCCTTTACCACGAGTTGTATTTCTCTGAAACTCTGCCCATGTTATTCAGAAATCAAAAGGGCAAGAGAACAAGCTCTTCAGAGCTGGTTAGAAAGTTCCAGGGCTCTGTTTTTAGAGCAAATCTGCCAGCTTCCGAGGAGGTTGCAACCACCCTCGGATTCTAAATCAGCTTGATGGCGGTGCAAATAGATGCAAATGAGGGTCAAATCAATTTCCATAATGAACAGCACAAGCAGAGCGGACTCCTCTCCACCTGACTCAAAATTACTAGAAAATTCAATGAAGGGGGGAAAAAAACAAAGAAAGAAAGGGAATGAAAATATCTTAGTGACTTGAAAACTATCACCCTATGGATTTGGGGAATGAAATCGGTGAGGTTCTAAAGTGATGCTGGGCTTCACTCTGGAAGCTTGTCCAGAATGGATGGGTCCAGTATAGCTCTTCTGAGGATTTTTTTTGGCCATGGTTCATCCTTCCCCAGTCCTAGGCTCCACTTCATATTACACCCTGGTTGAACTTTTGTTTTTCCTTTATAACAGCTTTATCGAGGTATAATTCACTTACCATAAAATTCACTCTTTTGAAACATACAATTCAGTGGTTTTTAGTATATTCACAGAGTTGTGCAACAGTTGCCACTATCTAATTTTGTAACACTTCATCACTCCAAAAAGAAACGCCCACTCATTAGCAGCCAGGCCCCATTTTCTTCTCCCCCAGCCCCTGGCAAACACTAATCTACTTTCTGTCTCTACGGATTTGCCTGTTTTGGTGATTTCATGTAAGTGGAATCGTATAATATGTGGCCTTTTGTGACTGGCTTATTTCACTTGACATAATGTTTCAAGGTTCATCTATGTTGTAACATGTATCGGTACTTCCTTCCTTTTTATGGAGGTTGGCCTTTTTAAGCAGAACCAACATGAGGGCTATAAACCTCCAGGTCTCAGAAGACTGCAGTGAGCTCCACTTATTTCATGGAAAACCACATGAATTTAGAGATAATAGTAACGTGACCTAACCTTATTACTTTTCCATTAAGTCTTTGCCCACTGCGTTTAGCTCTGGATCTCGCTGCATTTCAGCAATTAGCTTCTTGTCATTCAACTAATACTGGGCTGGGTTGACTTACATTTATAATGAACAGGTATTTTTATGAGCCACAATGCAGAGGCATTCATTTCCAAAGACTATTTTGGTACTTCTGGCACAGCCTATGTCACTGCATATGGTTGACTTGCATCTATAAAAGAGATGGGAGTCGCTAGAACTATAATACATATGGGCCATTGACTGAACCATCTGAGGAATTCTTAATTGGTGTGAATATGGAATGTAATAATTTATATGGATCCATTACTTTTATATGCTTAAGTACATGGAGAGAACTAATTGAATGGGTTTTATTTTCTGGAAGGCCCTGAATGTCTTTGGATAACCCAAATTTTCTTCACAGAAAGCTAAACTTCCATGTAAGTCATTATCTTTAAGACACATTTATCAACTGCTTCCCTTGTGTCTGCTCATACTTTGAAGCAGTGTGGTTTCCATCAGTAATCAGGCACAGCAAACCTTCTGCTTTTGACTACTCAGCCAACAGAACCTCACATTTACCCAGCAAATGCATAGGCAGATGGTAGGATAAAAATTGAGGTTCTTCATGATGTCTCTGTGGCAGGGCTTAAATGTCTTGGGGAACAGGGGAGTCAAGTTTAACCTTACACTGTGTTTATGGCTGGGATTCAGCCATGTCAGGGCATGTTTGACAAATGAGTGAAAAGAGCATGCCAGAAATCTATTTTCCACCAAGTACTAACAAAGAAGGCGTCTCCTGAGAGAGAACTCATTTATTCCAAGGCTGATCAGGGATCCTAACATGGGATATGAGTGCTGTTGAGGTTGGTTGGGAATTCCAGAGGGAACCCAAAGCCGTGAAATGGGCTAAAACATCTGGAGGAAGAATGCCATTATTTTAGATTAATATAATACCACAAAGAGGATGCCAAATTCATATGATTTTTTTTCCCTAAGGTAAAAGATGGCACATCAAAGAGATTTTGCTCTCATGTCAGGCCATTTTTGGCTCTGTTCCTAGACACATGGGGTTCAGGTTCACTGTGTATAGAACTTGGGAGGGAGAGTTTGAAGAGTGCTAACTAGAGTGACTTTCTCTTTGAAGGGAAGAGAAAGACAAATTGGCTGTGTCTGGTAATCTGACTCTGTTATTGGAAAGGGAATAAGAGTCATTCTAATAGAAGAACCCTCAGTCATTCAGGTTTTACCACAGCCTATGAACCTCTATTTCCCACACACTGAAAACCCCATACAATATTGAGCCTCAAGACAAAACCATTTTTGTGTCTATGCCACAAGTGTAACAAGACAGATGGTGGCAAAGCATCCTCTCCACGTTGGCACGGCACTCAGTGCTACTTTGGCACATCAAGAGCTGTTGTACACTGGAAATACCCAGGTGGCAGGGGGATGCGGGGTGACAGTGCTTGTAGATGGCTGCGTCTGCCGAGGTAGTGCTCAGAGGTGAGGGGGGTGGTAGAGGGTCAGAGGGTGGGTGACTGCATTTCTGGCACCAGGGGAATTAATAAGAAAGAGTCACACAGCTTCCTGCATGGATCTACCATGGTCACACTCTTTTTTCACCAAGAGGCCCTATTTGCCCATTCTATACTCCCTATTGGGTGAAGGCTGAGATGTCATTTATAGGCACATTGGGGACGACCTGTGGGATGCTCAGAATATGTGTGTGAGATTATCATGGTCCTGGAAGTCTGCAATAGTAGGTTTGGGTGAAGTTGGAGAAATAATTATAATGATTGCAACCATAAAATTTAGAGCCACTGAGTGTACCATGTTCTGGGCCCTGTGCCACATGCTTTACATTCTCTATCTCTTTCGGTCCTCACAATAATTCTTTGAGTTAAATATGTTTTATTATGTCCATGATACAGTTGAGGAAACTGAAGCATCATAAGTCAGATTCTCCTGTAAGGGATATTGTCAGAATTAAAATCCAAGTTTGTTCTTTACTCCTAGCCCACGCACTTAACCCCCATATTTTATTACCTCTCAGGTTATTACTATAAGATTACTGCAATAAGCTTATTACTATTACTCATTTTTAGCCATTCATATGTTGCCTGTATGAGTGTTTAGCAACAATAATAGATTTCTTGGGGATATCATTAAAAATTTTTTGTTTATATACTTGAAGATACAGCTATACATATGTACCTTAATATGCTATGTTCACATGGATAAGTAATTTCAAAAGTAAATGTGTGACCTCTATAAAATAGTAGATTAAGATGTGAATAAAGACTGGAATTGTAAAAAATATATATATATTTTTATTAACATTTACAGTGCTTTCAATGAATAAAAGCAGAAGGGAAGAGATGTTTACTAAATATCTTGACATATGGCAAGTATTAGGATAACACTGGTTTCTCACATCAACCTTGTAAGATTATTGTTGTATTCATTCTATAAGTGGGAGAAAGGAGGCTCCAAGATGTTAAGTCACTTAAAATCTTAAGTCAAAAATGAGATTCAAAATCATGTATGATGGCACCAATAAGGCCCACTTCTAGTAGGATGTTGAAAAATAAAAGGAATAATCATTTTCTTAGTCCACAAACATTGTTCAGCATGGAAGATCTATTTATTCAATTCTTCAAATGAACACTCTGGAGTACCTATTATGTTCCAGGCACCATGCTAGATGCTGGGTGTTAAATCTTAGCATTGACCTTGGGGGGAAATTCATTGCCCAATGGAAGAGACAGAACTCATACAGATCACTAATTAATATGTAAGAATAGCAAGGTTCTATGGTAGGAAAAGGAAGGGAGAAAACTTACATGCTTGGTAGATTAGGGGAAGTTTTTACAGAGGAAGTAACATTCATGTAGGATCTCGAGGAGGATTTTGTCAGGCAGAGAACAAGGTAAGGGAAAGAGCAAAGACCATCCAGAAGGTATTGAAAAGCTCAGTTTGGAAGGGAAGGATCATTCTTTTGTGTGTCTGGAAGCCCTGGTTTTGAGATAGGCAGTGGAGAGAGAGAAATCTGGTGGCTTGTTCTTGGATCCTGGTTTTGAAGGATCTTGTATGCCCAGGTAATGAGTCTGGACTTTTTCTTATGCCAGATAAGAAACAGTTAAAGCTTTCACAGAAAGTGTGATCAAAGTTTTGTGTTAGAAAAATAACTACATAAGATTTGAGACCATATGTTAAATATAGAGAAAGGAACATTAGGGAGAAGTTTTAAAAGGCTAATCATCTTGAAGACATCCATGGATGGTCACCAGTTCCTAGGAAATTTCTTTTAATTCAGGTATCTGCTTTCTATCCCACTGCCATTCCCATGCTCCTGCAGCTGCTCCTCTCTTATCTGGAGTGATCTAGCCCTTAGCTCCCTTTTCCAAACACCTGGTCTCCTACAGCTCCAGTGAGAAATTACTATGAATCCCAGGCCTACAGGATGCCCAGCACACACAAAATCTCAATTCTTCAGGTCCTGCCATACTCTTACATCTGTCCCAAGGCAGAGCAAAGTAGTTCTTTGCACGAAGCTGAACTTTATAGGAATGTTGGATGATTCCTCATTGGTTTGACCCAAATGGATTATAGTTGGCAGAGATCTGATGCCTTCACTCTTCAAAAGAGTCTAGCAGGACCTGGGATGACTGGGGCTCCAAGCTGGTCACCTGGCACCACAGACATTTTCATCCATTTACCCTCATGACTCATATAAGTGCTGTCATTTTCTGTGCATGCCATGATATGAAAACATAATTGAGAGTAATTAGAAAGGCAAAATTGCTCTTGGGGTATAAGATTATAGAAAGGAACAGTGCTTTAACATTTCCCACACTAGACTGGAAACATTTCCAGAGATCTGAATTCTGTTCTTGATTCTATTTACAGCTTGTTTTATGACCTTGGCCAAGTCAGTTAACCTTTCCATTCCTCAGGTTGACCTTAAGTAAACTTAGAATAATATATCCCTGCCTGCCTTGCTCCCAGGCATGTGAGTTTGAAAGAGTTAATGAGATAAAGTTTAGAAAGTGTCCAAAACACTGTTTATCAGAAAGTCTACAGTCTGTTGTGATAGGCAATCTCTGGGTGATTGCACTAGGTAGCAGAGGGTAAGAAAGATTATTGGGCACAGTTATCTCTTTTTCTTGAAAGCCCTCAACTTCTAGGTCAATGAGCACCTATGCACTAGGTGATATTCAAGGTTACAGAAACACATGCTTTACTACTGTATTGCAGAAAATCAGTTAATTACAGGGCATCCTGTTCTTAACAGCCCCTGAAGGCACTGCCTGACCTTGTACCAGGGCTGTGAAAAGACACGTTCTTGACAAGGAAATAACTGGATTTGGGAAGGCTCTTCCTGTATCCAGGTATTTACAAGGGTAGCTAAATGCAGCAGTTACAATTTCCTTGGAAAGGCCCACACCTCTTCTCTCTCTCTGATTTCTCAGCTTTGCCCAGAACAGACAGCTGCAAATAGAAGTGGCAGTTTGCTTGGGCATTGATTGAGCAAGGGGAGGCCAGTGATGTAATGAGGATCATTTTATCACTGGTACATAGATGAGGTTGCGTCCCAGCATAACCTGCAGACAGACTGGGAAAACAGGGAGAAGGCTTGTTTTCAATGTCACATTGAAATCACACTGTCAACACATTTTAAAGAGAGAAGTAGAGGAATATCAATTGGCACAGGCTGATCGGTACACATGGTTTAGAGACTTTTTTTGTCAATATCTGTTAAGATTAAACTTTCATGGACTCTGTGACTCAGCATTTTCACTTCACAGCCCTGTAGAAACAATCACACGTGTGGAAAAAACCATGAATACAGACAAACATTCTAGCACACTTTGTGATTTTAAAAAGGTAGGGAGGTGCCTTCAATATGAGGAATGGCTAATCACAATGGAGTATTCATATTGTGCAATATAACGGTACAACTTAAAGAATGGGGGACATATGTTCAAACCACCAGCAAATTCTGTTAGTTTTCCCTCAAACTATACTGTGAATCTGACCAATTCTCATCAGTTCCACCATAGGCATCCTTGTTCAAGGAACCATCCATCATGGTTCCTGTGAACTGGGACCTGGCAATAGCCTCCTTACTGACCCTGCAGCTTTCTCTATCACCTCCTACAGCTTATTTTCCACTAAGCAACCAGAGTGTTCCATCTAAATGCAGATGTGGTCATATCACTCCAATAGTTTCTCATCACATTTAAGACAATACCTGCTAAGCCACGTGCAATCTGAGCCCTGGCTACATCTCCAAATTAATTTCTTACCTTTATCTTTTCCCATCCCTACACCATGTCATATAGTAGGAGTTCAACAAAACATGGCTGAATCAGTGAAAGAAGAGCTCTATGGACACTAAAATGGAAAGATCAGGAAGACACCAGGTTGTAATGTAGATAAACACAGTGGCTATCAGTTTAAATGCCTGGGTTCAAATCCTAACATCACTGCATAATTTTTAGCTGCATGGTCTTGAGCAGGTTAGTAAATTCTATGTGTCTTAAATTTCTTCTCTAAAAAATGGAATTAATAATGTTATCTGTCCCACAAAGCTGTTGCGAGGATTAAGTGATCAATTCATGTAAAGCTCTTAG
Source organism: Stenella coeruleoalba (assembly GCF_951394435.1). Taxonomy (NCBI): domain Eukaryota; kingdom Metazoa; phylum Chordata; class Mammalia; order Artiodactyla; family Delphinidae; genus Stenella; species Stenella coeruleoalba. The sequence continues at coordinate 50,059,158 of NC_137149.1, read as the reverse complement.
AGTCATGTCTTATAATAAATTTCAATTAACATTATGTCATAACTATTTGGAGCCCCTTTGACTTTTTGTTTTTTCCTCTCTAGATTTTCACCAGATCCTGTGCTGTGAGTGCTATTTTATATAGTGTGATCAGGAGAGACTTATGGTTAAGATGCTTTTAGTAGAGATCTTAAGGCAGTGAGGCTGAGGACCATGTAGCTTTCTGGGGGAAGGATATTTGAGCAGAAGGAATATTTGGAAGAAATGCTCTGTGGTGGGGACATAAAACACTACCCATGATACATGATGTGGTGAAAAGATAAAGTGAAAAGAAATACGTAGGGGTTTTAAATAGTGGTGATGCAATGTTAACTCAGACCTCTTATGAGTAAGATGCAGCTCTAAGTACTTTATATATATCAACCATCTAATCCTCACAACAGTTCTAAGAAGTGGGAGCACTCCTGAATGTTCCAGGGAAAGCAAGAAGGCCAGAGATAAGTGAATGGAGAGGAGAGGGAGTGGGAAGAGAGTCAGAGGTGTGATGAGATGGGGTGAGAAGTTAAAGAATGCAGGTCTTGGGCTTCCCTCGTGGTGCAGTGGTTGAGAGTCCGCCTGCCGATGCAGGGGACGCGGGTTCGTGCCCTGGTCCGGGAAGATCGCACCTGTCGCGGAACGGCTGGGCCCATGAGCCATGGCTGCTAAGCCTGTGCTCCGCAATGGGAGAGGCCACAACAGTGAGAGGCCCGCGTACCGAAAAAAAAAAAAAAAAGAATGCAGGCCTTTTGGGGCCATGGTGAGGACCTTGTATTATACCATGAGTGAGCTGGCAAGCTGCCGAGGGCTCACATTAGAAGATGAATATGTGAGAAGGATCATGGGGTGGAAGCACAGGTATGTCTGTTAGGAGGATAGTGTAGTAATCTGGGTAAGAGATGGTGGTGGCTAGCAGGTGAGTACCTGGTATATATTTTGATGATAGAACTGACAGATTTGGCTAAAGAATTGCAAGTGATGTGTGAGAGAAAGAGACATCAAAGATGACACCAGGGCTTCTGGTTGAGCAATGATAGACTTGGGTTGCTGCTTATCGTATTTACTGAATGACAATGGAAGAAGAAGTTTGGTAGCCTGGAGGCAGCAGGAGGTTCAATTAAGAATTTTGTTTTGACATCCAACTGGAGATGTGAAACAGGCAAATGGATGTAGGCCTAGTCTTGACTTCTGGCAGAAGGCCTGGCCTATTAAAAAGTCAACATTTGAATCTCTAGAAATCAACACTGTGCAAGGCCTATAATGACCTTGTCACTGAGATGTCTATCTTGAGGGTGTGTTGGTGGGAGGGAATCTTTCTTGTTTCTCATTCTTCTCTATATTTCAGTTCCAAGATTTTTCTGTTTGACCTGAGTCATCCCACCCACTGAAGACCTGAAGGAAAGAAAAAGGATATGCATTTTGGTTTATTTTTGTTTTTGTTTCCCAGTTTCCATACAAAGTGGTGCTGCTTTTGAAAGCAGGAAAGGAGTTGGATGACCACAGAGAGAGAGAGAGAGATCTTCTAAACTGAGAATTGACAGTGATCAGACATATTTGATATGAGGAGGGAAAAAGGAATGGTTCATGCTGTTTTATAATATAAGACTGTAGTAGGATGTGCTTAAGACATTCTTGGATACAGGATACAGTTGCAAAATACATAGCTTATATATTCCAAAGAGTATTAGTTCTAATATTTCAATGATACGTTGACTGTCTTAGTAATATTATCCTTCTCGGCTACCATTATTCTCAATGGCTCTCCTTGTTATCTTCCACTGTTTCTAGATACCATGTAGCTGGTCCATTGCTTTCTTGGTGCTTAACATACTTTACCTTATTTGATCCTTGCACTTTGCTCTCATATTTTTGGCATCTCTGTTACTTAAATGAGGAAACCAAAAACATGTACTTGCTTTAATATGGTTGGTCCTAGGCCATAACTTCCCAAAGTTACTTCACAGAATATTAAGTATTGTGAAAAGGAAATGGTGGCCGCAGAAGATTGGGAAGTGTTAGACTAAATAAATACAAGCGGGCTTCCCTGGTGGTGCAGTGGTTGAGAGTCCGCCTACCGATGCAGGGGACACGGGTTCGTGCCCCGGTCCGGGAAGATCCCACATGCTGCGGAGCGGCTGGGCCCGTGAGCCATGGCCGCTGAGCCTGTGCGTCCAGAGCCTGTGCTCCGCAATGGGAGAGGCCACAACAGTGAGAGGCCTGCGTACTGCAAAAAAAAATAAATACAAGCATGATTTTTAGCAGGATTTCTCTTGTCATTAATATGCTAATGTTATATGAAAACTCTCTAAAAAGGGCTATAGCATTTCTCAGTTACTTGAGCACAGAAACATTTTTTTTCCCTGAAGCTTCTCACAGTTTAAAACTAGGAAGAATGCATTTGGGGACATGTCTCTTTAGGACAACTTAACCCTGAGGCATGATGTATGCCCATAACCCTGTTTTTCTGTGGTATTTTTATCAAAATCTTCTTGCTTGGGCCTTCTACATTGTATTGCTATCGGCATTTGCCACTATCTTATATTTCTGATTTCTCAATACATTCCGAGCTTGGATGTACATTTTGATTGATGCACTATTGTTGGTCACACAAACATGATTTCACTTTGAATGTGATTTCAATTTGATAGATGCCCAGAGTGTCTATCATATGAAGAGGGCCTGCCCACACAGGATTTTCCTTTGTCCTAGTTCAGCTACAAACAAGCACCCCAATGCCATGGTCATCCCTTAGGCACAGGATGCTTTGTGCTCATCTTGGTCTCTGTCAACCTGCTTCTGCTCTCCCCAGCTCCTCCCAGTTTGGTCCACAGCTGTCCCCATTCATGGATTTAACCACACCCCTGTTGACAACAACTCAGACAGAGAGTGTTTACTACCAAACACACTTTCTATGTCCACTGGGGCTTAGAATAAATCCATTGGCACGGAAGTGGGGGCTTGGTGTTCCTTGCTGAGAATGAGGCCTCTCTACACGGCCATAGGGTCACAGGCCTTTGCTCTTACTGAGCCCAGTTTTTATGTGGTCATTTCTGTCCATTCAAAACCTTCAGTTCTGCTTAAAGGATCCCATTTGGCTCTTGTCAATATCCCTAGAGATTAAATATTTGGTAACTTTAGGCTATGGTCTGATAAGCTATGCAAATATGGATACCTCAGACAATGTTTTGCTTAGATCTAGGCATCTTCTTAACTAAGAACCTCTTTAGCTGTGCCTTGCCTTCTTACACTGCCACATGGATGACAACAGCAGAAGCTTCCATTTTACGAGTGCTGACTGTGTACCAGGCTCATGCTAAGGTCTTTGTAAACATTATTTTATCAGTCTTATACTGTAAGTATGATTATCCCTGATTTTCAGAAAAGGAAATCAACTTGCCAGAATTGTCAAACCCATGTTTTCATCCTTCTGCCTGTGCTTCCAAAACAACATCACCTTCCCATATACGTTTAGGACATTCAATCACTAAACTTCACCTGAGTTTGCTTACGTTTTTCTTTTTTTCTTTTTTCTTTTTCTTTTATTGAAATAGAGTTGATTTACAATGTTGTGTTAACTTCTACTGTACAGCAAAGTAATTTATATATATATATATATATATATATACACATTTTTTTCATATTTTTCCATTATGGTTTATCACAGGGTATTGAATATATTGTGGTTCCCTGTGCTATACAGTAGGACCTTGTTGTTTATCCATTCTCTATATAATAGTTTTGCTTCTTTTTCTTAGTCTAAATTTAAATAGTACTCACTATAGAAAGCAAAGTTGCTTTGTATCAGACAATTAATTAACTGAGGTATTCATTTGCTAATTAATCAAACATTTACTGAGGGCTAACAGAGTGTCAGACACTGTGTTGGATGAGGGAAATGACAAATTTTTAGAGACTTAATCTCCGATTTCAAGTGGTTCCTGATCTTAAGGAGACAGAAACATTAACAAGTATGTAGAGAGTGTAATGTCTACTATTACAGGTAGTCGTGTGTTTAACACTTACATTTCTTTAAATTAATAGACCAATTGCAAGTGTCACTGCCATAGTGTCTCTAAACCCAATACATCTATAAAAAAAGTACTGTACATGTTTATTGTAAGTATGTTCTTTTAAAAAATATTTATTTATTTATTTGGCTGCGTCAGGTGTGTTGGGTCTTAGTTGCGGCACGCGAGATCTTCATTGTGGTGCGCAGGCTTCTCTCTAGTTGTGGCACGCAGGCTCTAGAGCCTGCGGGCTCAGTTGCCCACAAGACATATGGGATCTTAGTTGCCCCACCAGGGATCGAACCTGCATCCCCTGCATTGGAAAGCAGATTCTTAACCACTGGACCACCAGGGAAGTCCCTGTAAGTATGTTCTAGTAACTTACTGCTAGGTGTCTTAGTGAAATATCACTTCTTTCGGTATTTAGATGATGGTACTCCCTTCAATGAGTCATTTAGAATTCTCTAGGTGTGTGAACAATGAATGACAATGCAGAAATGGAAGAATCAGGTTGCTCAAGGGGATAACAGGTAGGATACCTCCTTGCAAATTATTTTTCTATGTACCAGACTAGACCTTCCACCGGGAAATAGGAACTGAGTGGGAAGGTGTCTGCAAGGTTCTAACTCCCATGTGTTGTCATTTAATGCATTGACATTTTTCCTTGGAAGGATATAATATATAAGTAGCTCTACACGTGGGTGCTGGAGAGGCAAGATGGTGTCCTCGGGCAACATGGGCAGCCAGGCTGGGAGGAAGAACCATAGTGACTGCTATGTCAAGCACTTTCAGGAGGGGATTATTTTAGGGTAGGGATTCGGGGTGTGAATGCTCTTCACTGCATTTCCTACATTGTATAGAATCCGAAAAATAGACATGATAACATGAACTGTATAATGAACTCTATACCTGTGTTGGATCAGGTTATTTTTCCATAAAGTATCTGTTCAAAATGTCAGCCTATTATTCTAGGGAGAAATAAGGAGAGGGATTTATAGCCAGGTTGAGACCAGAGAGAAAAAGAAGAACTTCCCTGCTGAGATGGAAATGGGTAAGAGGGAGGAAAAATTCAATGAGAGAAAATTCATGGTGTGAGCGGGAAGCAGGAGTACAGGGTGATTCACACATCAGTGATTCTAGAACATTCATCTACCCCCAAATCAAGGATTTCAGTTAAGGATATTAGGTCCCTAAAATTCTCTGGTAGACAAACAACAGGAAAATCAATGCTGTTTTGCCTGTACCACATCAGTCAATCTTACCCGTGAGTCTAGGATCCAAAGGTCCCTGGAAGAAGCAACACTTAGCACGGACAGCAGTTAAGGGTGATCATTCGCTATCTGCCTCATCAAGCAATGTCATACTGGCCTTTCAGAAATCTTAGAATCTTTTTCTCCCCACCCTCCACCCTGCCCACATTTAGATAGCTCATTACTGACAGCCTCAGAGAGTATGTGTAGCTTTCTAAATCCTAATATAGTAAGACTACTGGAACTTGGTGGGAGAATAATGCCAAGTTTTAGCCAGGAGATAAATTGGTAGATACACCTTGTTTATCAAGGATCTTTGCGTGATTCTTCCTGTTTGCTAGAAGAGAAAGGTAAATGTGTTAGAACTTTTACTCTCGCAAAGTTTGTATTGAAAACAAACTGTAGACCAGCAAGACGAGCATGACAATAATTTTAATACAGGGGTCCTATTTTTGATAAATTTAAGTCCAGGAAGCTCTAGAAGCACAGAGTAGAAACAACTTACTCAATACTGATGGTCAAGTGTGGCTTCTTAGAAAAAAATGACATTGACACGGAGGCCTAGAGGGTGACTCAACCCATGCATTAGGCACAGATCGTGCACTAGCACTGAACTAGCAAGATTTGGAGAGAACAAAGATGAGTTTCTGCTCTAAAGTGTCTTCTCTCTCTTTAAAGATACAAGCAACTCTAGAAATTAGCATAACCACAAGACAGTAAATGATTATTAGCTGCCATGTGTGATAGAGTTAAGTTTATAGGTGGTTAGAGGAGGGAAAAGATCTCCACAGTTATCGGTATGACCAATTTATAAATGACTTAATTTGGACATCCACTCTGATACCTTGCCATCTGCTTTAAAAGACTTTCCTTCCATTATGTAAAACACCTGATCATGGGGTGGTGCCTGTATTAATGGGTGCTTTTTTCTTTTAGGGAAGCCTCATGTGCTCCATCTCACGTTGAATTCCAAAGTCAGATTACCTTAGGTGTTCATGCTGTTTGCCACTTGGCAATTCTAATCTATCAACAGCTGTCTGAGTTCAGTACTTTTGTGCATAGAGCCTTTGGAAGAAGTCAGAGCTAAGGAAACTCACTAGCTCCTTTGGAGGCAAAAACTCACAAGGCGCATGCTTAACGATTCAATCTTTATGGCTAAGCAAGAGACCCACAGTATAATTTCAGACATTTTCCTTGGCATGTGGGATCTGTTACTCCTAAAACTTCAAAATGTACATATTTCCCCCAAATGAGATGTAATTCTGTTGAGTTAATTATCATACAATTATAGCAATGGAAAAGAAAACCCTAATCAAACGGGAACAGCTTGTCTAACTATTAACTAGGCCATGGTGAACCATTACTCAGCTCTGACTTGCATGATCCATTATAGACTTCTGCCCCTCTGTGAATAAAAGCTTAAATGAGTCCACAGTCATTTAAAACTGAGAGGCCTGGTCGCCTGGGACCCTGTGATTGTCTTTAAATTGTTTAGTCAGTATATTTTACTGGCATGAAGTTAGGGTGAACTTCCTCCTTGCTCCCATCTTCTCTGTGTCATGGAAAAGAGTAAGGAGGATGTGAGATGAAAAGCATAGCTTCCTAGGACTTTCACCTAAAAAGTGGTGACTTGCTTTAAAACTTCTCTACTTATGTTCTCTTAAGCTACTGAAAAATACTAGAAGTAAAGTGTGTTCTTGATAAGTTTCCTTTCAAGGAAGATCCAGAGCCCAAAGCATCACATTTAGAGTATCTTTTAGTATTAATCCAACCTGATCTTTCTTCAAGCCAATTCAACTATTTCCAATATTTCAGCAGTCAAATACAAAAAGACTCAGGTGTGGCATGATAAACTTTGGTGTCACAGTCTTAAATGGAAGAGATCAGTTTGTATTGATACACATGTCTGAAAGTAGAGTTTTCTCTGGTTGAAAAGGGCTAGGTTGTTAGGACTGAGAAGGAAAAAACAGAAAGGATAAAGCCAGTCAGATGATCTGATACTGCCTTTGGTGTTAGGTAGCGAGGCAGAGGTTTCAGGGATTCAGTGTATTCCCAGGCACACTAGAAACCAGGCGTAGTACCTAGTGACAGCCAGCTCTTTGATCATCCTAAGCCCTATCACACTGAGCTGCCTTGGTGTCAGCCACAGGTGGATCCAAGCCATAGCTGATCAGGAAATCTGGCTTTTCCTATGGGACTACCATGGTGTCAGGTACACAGCCAACATAAAGGATGATTGAAAGTGAAGCAGATTTCATCCGTCCTGGGCTTTGACAGTGTGAGGTGTTTAGAAATGCAGGCAAATAGGTGAGTTTAATTCTGCAACTATAGGCTTAACTATAGCAAATGAGCTCTTCTATCAATGAAGAGGTCTACATAACATTTTGGTTTTCTATTGTTTCCTGGTAACCAGGGACTGGGTAAAGAGGGGAGGGAGATGAGGGGAAAAGACAGGGTGGAGGTGACTCCTTGCCGATGGTGCTATTGAAGCTGCCACAGCAACCACCAATGGTAACTACCCCAAGGGCCCTGTCTGTAAACAAACAGGCTGTTCCCCTGAAAGTATCAGTCTCGTAAGACCAAGATCAGCAATCATACTGTCTTCCTTTTCCTCACTCCAGCCATATGCTAAGAAGAAAAAGAAAGGCAAACTTTTTGGGACTAAGAACCCAGTTGGGTAAATATTCCAGGATGCTTTGAATGTCAAGGCTTGCCCTCTAAGCTTACCTTGCTTCCTGTGAGCACTGAAAAACTGAAAATAAGTTTTGGAAGAGATGCCAAGTAGAGGTTTCCAAGGGAAGAAGATTCCAGTGAGAATGAAGCATATAAAACTGGGCAGAGGACTAAGGTAGGAAGAAGTCAAATTAAAAAGAAGGTACAGAATAGGAAACGTATTAATGATTTGTGGAAGCATTTGGAGCCTGCAGCAAAGGAAAAGGAGAGAGAAGGAAAGGAGGTAGAAAAGCAAAGAACCCAGAAGAGGATGAGAAAGTGCTGGCTAAGGGAGTAACCTTGGCCTGGGGAGAAGAAGTAAGAGTGCTCAGGGATTCCAGGGTTGTGTGTTGGGGACATTGTACAGAAGGTCTTTGGCATCCGAGCTCAGGCTGATGCCTCTCTCATCTTTATATGGAATCTATTGAAGGTGATGAATTCATTTCCTGCATGTACCTCATGGGAAATAGAAATTTCTCTGTAGAGAAATAGATTGGCTTAGTAGAGGTCCACATAGCTACCATCTGCTTAGGAAATGAAATGACGGGAATGTATGGGGAGTTGATGACAAAAGGGTGATGTGAATGTTTCATTTTAACATGAAATAGGACTGGGCTGGGGGCAGGATTGGTGGGGACTGCTTCTCAGTGTTCTGGAAGTTCTTTTCTGCCTCATTTCTACCACTGTGATCCCGTTTCTTGCCTCTGATCAAATATGGCCAAATTCAGGTGATCTGGATTATGTGCCCAGAAGACGTAGGACAGCATGGATTACAGGAGCTTGGGGGGAATTGTAAGCATTTTTGTGGCCATAAGTGGCAATTTTTTTCCCCAACAAAACGATTAATCTGAATTGGGGAAACTATCCTGGATGAACTGCTTCTTTAAAAAGGGTGTGAGGCCCCTAAACTACCAGCTAAGCAACAATTTTAAAGAATCGGAAGACCAGATTCTGAAAGAGAACAATACAATTCTTGGGATGGTCCACACCTTCTAAGTGGTTTTGGATGTTTACTGCCCATTAGATTTTCTCAGTCAGTGTTAATTGTCACAAGCTTTAGTAAAAGTTTTGCCTTCTGATATTTTGAATAAATAATAACATAAAATTTTAACACAGGCAGGTAAGAGCCTGTCCTCCCCCACCCCCCCATCTGTCTCATGTATGGCTCTCAGCAGTACCATGGGGGAATCCATCTCATATTCCTGTTTTCTCTATAACTCTGGTTAAGGTATGATGATTGGTTTCAACTTTTTCCTTGTCCTGAATAAGCGGTATTTGTCCACTCTTATTCTGTTCTCCTCTAACAAGAAATAATATTTCCACTGAAGGATTCGACTGCTTCACTAACATTGCGTTAATTTATAAGATAGCTTTGTATTAAAAGGGTAATAACAACCACCACCATGTGTTGAATGCACACTATGCCAGGCAAAGTACTTTGCTTTTATAAGCCATCTCGTTTAATCTCCATGGAAATTGTACAAGGTAATTTTTATATCCATTTTACAGATGAGGAAACCTGGGAATTGAGTTAATTTCTCTGAGTTTACACAGCTAGTAAGAGGCATATCAGAGATACAAATACAAAGGGAATCTGACTCTAGAACCCACAGATATAAACCTTAAGGTATATAGCTTCTCTAGGGCAGCTGATAAAAGTCTGTGATTACAATTACTAAAAGAATGCTTAAAGAATTTAATTGAACTCAACATTGAGTTGAAAATTATCCCTCTCTAGTCCTTGTCCTCAATGCAATATGCTTCTGATGCTTTATGCCTCACAGTCAGCCTGGGGCATGGATTCTAAAGCCAAACGGACCCATGTTCCCATCCTAATTCCTCCACCTCTACCTTTGTGCCCTTAGATGTGTTATTCAACTTTTCTGAACCTCAATTCACTCATCTTTAAAATGGAGATAATACTGTTTTATAGAGCTGTAGGAAGGATTGTGTGATATAAACAAGAAAGCTCTGCAGATTGGCATAGATTAGATGTATGAAATACCTCCCCCTCTGTAATACCATACGGCACTATCCACTTCTTTAACTAACCTGTCTGAAAACTTCTTTTCCTGGATAATGACATCAAATGCTTTACTTTCTGGTCCTCGAATACAGTTAATTCCATTTAAGAACACAGAATCACATCATATTTATGTAATATTTCTACCTTCTCTAGAGATATCTCATTAATGATGGTGGAGTCCCCTAATTTTCTGTTTTCTATACCTTGATTTGGGTTTAGAAACTGTCAGTATCTCAATAAATAACTGCTAACCATAGGCTTTTTTGGGAAGTTAACGCTCTATTGATTGCTGATGGCTCCTTTCCATCAATAGACTCTTGGTACTGATCAAGGACAATAGTGCCAATTGTAGGGCCATCACAGATGGGTTTGGATTTCATTGAAATCTGTAGAGCAGGGCTAATGGGATACATTGTCATCCTGTAGATAGCACAAGGACTGCTGTGGTTTACTTAATTTGAAGGGACATTTCATAATTCTGGCTAAATTGGAATCACAAGTCATGAAATTTAGGAGCAAATTATAGTGATCTTGCCCTCTAGAGGCTTTGAAAGAATAAGTCATTGCCGCAGTTGGTAATGGCTGTTGATGACGTTTCTTTAGCTCAAGAAGGAAAGTTACTATTTCAGGAGTTGAGAGTTTCTGGGGACCGGTGACAGAAATGATCAGTTCTTCACAAACTAAAAAGGCTTATGATTCAAAAGGACGAGAAATATTAAGTGCTCACTGAAGCAATGTGAAATTACAGTATTTTTAGAAATACATTAGGAAGACAGAATGGGTATGCAGGACAGTGGCTGCACCCACTGTTAGGGTTCTAATATCAAGTTTAGAGGAGAAACAATATTCAAATCAGGTATTGGTTGATTATTCTGTGCCAGTAACCATGTTAAACGCATTATACATTATGTCACATAATTCTTAAAATAAACTTTTAGGTAATATCTACATTTTAAATCTGTGGTTCAGAAAGATTAAACCATTTGCCTTAGTGCATATATCTAGTGCATGACTTGGACTTGAACTCAAGATTTGTCAGAAAAGTGTGTTCTCTTTCAACCATGTAAACTTTGGTGTCTGCCTCATGGCTTAGAGCTCTTCAGTATCACTCTACTACCTGTTAGCGTTGCTCTGATAAGACTGGGCCTTGTGTTCTTCATCTAGGTGCAAATTAGGCTACCTTTATTATTATGCCACGGATCAGTATTACCCAAGAGACAGCTAAGGATAGAATCTGAGATCAGTAGAACATGAGTGGGGGAGATATTTGATGAGCATAGTTAAATTGGGGACAGCCCACAGGCTTACTCCTGGATAAACATAGGAACTGTGCTCTGCATCCTGGTTTGTCCTGGCATCTTCATGTGTAGAAAAGGGAGCTCGCCCTGCTGAGTATGGGCTAAGGCATGATGTCACCACAACTATAAGGCAATAATTGAGCAGACATTCCTTGTCAGGCACTGTTCTAGATGTTTCATCTCTGATCCACTTAATCTTCATAATGTTTATGTTTAGGATAAGATGAGGAGAGTTTTGAAAGCCAGCACTTAGAGAAATCAAGTAAGTTGTGCAGAATCACATATCTAGAAAATGACAGATTTGAGATCTAGGTCTGTCCAATTCCAAGGGTTACATTTGTACTACTTTAACCTACTCATTGGTTAATTACCAGCATTTACCTACTGTGTGCTAGGTCTGGTGCTAGGTACAGGAAATTACAGATAAATAAGAAACAAGTCCTACCCTTAGGGTTTTTTGTCCTTCATGTTTCAGTCAATCTTGTCCTATTAGGAAGAAAATTTCATAGCTCTTGATTAAGACTGAGTCTTCTGTTTCTTCCTCCTCTGTTTTGCCCTGCATAACATTAGGCAAGCAGTAGGCATTCAACAATACTACATAATTGGCTTATTCATCTCAAGACCTTGTTCGTCCTGCCATCTCTCACTTGAGAGGTGAATCAGGGCCATTGTACCTTGAATCATGATCCCTCAATGTTTTGAAGAATTTCAACATTGTAATTCCCTTGCACTAGCACAATGAACAGAATTAACAGAATTTTCTGCTATTAACGGAAGTGGAAATGAGAGGGGTTAAGGATATAATGCCAACTGGGCATGAAAAGAAGCTGGAAGCATCAACAGGAAACAATGTGTCATAATCTCATAGGTCTTTTCCCTCTTGGGTTTCAGTGCTTTTCTTCTACTACCAGTTTCTTCTGTACTTTTGCCCAGATCAATAGAGGAAGTCAAAAGAAAAAACACACCAATGGAAGTTTTAAGTGATGTCATTTCATTCAACTTCGCTCCCTCCTCTGGGGTAGTGTAGGGAGTGGGAATTCATGCGTGACCAACTTCCTAGCCCGGGCAACTGGAGATCTCAACTTCATCTTTAAGCTTACCTCACAATAGCATGTAGAGTTCTCAAGAGCTGTCCCAAAGCTGGAATGATGTGCTTCACAGAAAAAGGTAAAATTTCTCCAAATCTAGTTTTTCTTTTAGGGTTTGAACAAACACATTGTATGTTCTCTCTCTCATAGTGCATGAATACCAACATGATGTTAAAAACTGGGTAGTGAGTAAAGTTTAGGGGAGGGCTCTGTTCAATACAACCACTAGCCACAAGACTATAGTTTTTAATCAATTGAACAATTACTTTGACATATGGATACAAATAAACTAATAATGTGTGTCCATTCATTTCTTTATCCATTCAACAATAGCAATTTATAGAGTGACTTCTATGTAAAGGGCATGGCTCTAGGTTAACAGTGGTGGATTAATAGACACAGCCTGGGCTTCCCAGGTGGCACAATGGTTAAGAATCTGCCTGCCAATTCAGGAGACATGGACTTGAGCCCTGGTCCGGGAAGATCCCACATGCTGCAGAGCAACTAGTCTGTGCACCACAACTACTGAACCCGTGCTCTAGAGCCCGCAAGCCACAACTACTGAGCCTGTGAGCCACAACTACTGAAGCCTGTGCGCCTAGGGCCCATGCTCCACAACAGGAGAAGCCACCGCAATGAGAAGCCTGCACACCACCACGAAGACTAGCCCCCTGCTCACCGCAACTAGAGAAAGCTCGCACGCAGCAACGAAGACCCAATGCAGCCAAAAATAAATAAATAAATTTATTAAAAAAAAAAAAAAACAAGACACAGCCTCAGTCCTGAAAGACTTGACAGTCTAGTGAGATAGTCTAAAATAAGAGAACAGACAAATACTTACACCATATTATTTTATATTGTTACAAAAGGAAATGGCTAGGGTTCTGATGCCAAAGTAGTAAAAAATGTTTCTGTCTCCACAAAAGTCTTTATGTCATTTGATCTCCTCTTTCTTCTCATTGATTTAAATAGTGTCCAGTTTCTTTTGTTTTTACTTGCAATACTCTTATCATACTGTCCTATACTTAGTAGCTATAATAAGAACACACTACCACGAATGGCTAATATTTGTTGAGCACTTTCTGTACGTCAGTCACTGTAAAGATGCTCCATCATTGTGTCACATTATGCTAAGGGATTCACAGAATAAGAGTTAACATTCATTGGGTACATTTAATGTGTCAGTGATTTTCATGTAATATTTATTTATTTAATCTTCACAACATCTTTAAGTTAGCATTCTCCAGAGAAATAGAACCAATGGGATATAGACATAGATACATAAAATAGATTTATTATAGAAATTGGTTCACATGATTATGAGGGATGAGAAGTCCCATGATCTGCTATCTGCAAGCTGGAGAGCCAGGAAGGCTAGTGGTATAATTCAGTCCAAGTTCAAAAGCCTGAGAATGGGGGTGCTGATGGCTGAAATCTTACTGTGAATCTAAAGACCTGAGAATCAGGAGTGCTGATGTCCAGGGCAGGAGAACAATGGATGTCTCAGCTTGAGCAGAGAGACCAAATGCCCACACTTTCCCCACCTTTCTGTTCTATTCAAGCCCTCAGTGGGTTGGATGGTTCCCACCCTCATCAATGGAAGTGATCTTCTTCACTCAGTCTACAGATTCAAACGCTAATCTCTTTTGGAGACATCTTCACAGGCACATCCAGAAATAACGTTTTCCCAGCTATCTGGACATCTTTACCCCAGTCAAATTGATACATTAACTTAACCATCATAATCCCTATGAATGTTACTATTATTATAGGTTCAGTAATGTTTTCAAGTTCATACAGCTAGCACATGTCTAGACTCAGATCTGATCTCAGCTGGTTTTACTCCAGAGTGCATTCACAACCACTGTGCTAGTGGGTTCATAGCAACATAGTCTAAAAATATATTAAACATCAGAATCCATTGCATATATAACAGAAAATATTGTTTGGGGACTTTTTTCAGTTATAAAACACATATGTAACAGGTATATATGTACAGAGTCACAATAGTATTCATTTCTTATGTGCATCATACTCAAAAGAGCTCCAAAAGCCCTGTTACTAAACCATAGGGACCCACAGCACGTTAGTGTACAGGAGCCCTCTCTTCATCCCAGAAGTGTCTGCTATTTAAAATAGGATTTCAGGAGAAGGTGACACAACTTTAAAAGTGGCTGCACTGGGGCTGGGAGGTGGGGGAAATCGGGAGAGGTGTGTAAAAGGGTATAAACTTTCAGTTATAAGATGAATAAGGTCTGAGGATCTAATGTATAACATGGTGACTATAATTGATAGCACTGTCTTGTATAATTGCAATTTGCTAAGAGAGTAGAACTTAATTTTTCTCACACACACACAAAAAGGTAAATATGTGAGGTGATGGATGTGTTAATTAACTCAATGGGAGGAATTCTTTCACAATGTATATGTATATCAAATCATCACATTGTACACTTTAAACATCTTACAATTTTATTTGTCAATTATACCTCAATAAAGCTGGGGGAGAGGTGGATGCATTTTCCATGGTTCATGAGCTTTTGGAGTCAAGGACAGCTGAGTTTACCTTGCAAGGCTGCAGTCAGGGATGTTGGAGATTCTTGATAAGTCTTATGTTTCTTCAATGAAAATATAAATAATCCAATTTTATTTGCAGGGTTATTGTGAAGGTTTCATGAGATAACAAATTTAAATTGCTTGACCTACCACCGCTGCTTAACAAATATCCTGAGTGTCTCTTCTTTCTCTGACACTCCCACCATTCATACTCTATACATCTTGATCCCTGCTCAAAGAAATCCTTAAAGATTCTGTGAGTTGGCTGTATGACCCCCAGATGTTTGGCAGACTTGTCATTTCCAATCATTTGTTTAGTTTACAATGACAGAGAAGAAGCAGGTCATCTATTCTTTTAGGGCATAAGTAACAGGGCAACCACTCAAGGTACCCAGGAGCCAGGATGCACAGATATACCCACGCAGGTCTCACTCAAAGAATAAGGCCATTGGGACTTCCCTGGTGGCACAGTGGTTAAGAATCCACCTGCCAATGCAGGGGACACGGGTTCAAGCCCTGGTCCAGGAAGATCCCACATGCCGCGGAGCAACTAAGCTCATACGCCACAACTACTGAGCCTGCGCTCTAGAGCCCGCGAGCTGGAACTACTGAGCCCCATGTGCCACAACTATTGAAGCCCGCGTGCCTAGAGCCTGTGCTCCGCAACAAAGACAAGCCACCGCTATGAGAAGCCCACACACCACAACAAAGAGTAGCCCCTCCTCGCTGCAACTAGAGAAAACCCGCGCAAAAACAAAGACCCAACACAGCCAAAAGTAAATAAATAAATGTATAAATAAATAATAATACTTAAAAAAAAAGAATAAGGCCATTGATAGGAGATGCCTTGGGTAAAGTGGCACTGGGCTTCTCCAGGTCTCTTCACACTGGTAACATTTTAGAAGGTGAAGTTGCTATGACAAGTCACATGTCGGAAGGAATCACGGAGATTCATTGAGCTTAAGGCTCTCTAAAAATTGGAAAATATAGAAACCGCCTCCTAGACTACAACCCCCCCAAAGAAATCTGGAGCATGTATTGTTCCAGTTTTGCTAGGACTCTTGCTCTGAAATGAAAAAAACAGATGCTCCCTGCAGTTGGTTTCACCTATTAGCTCTTGAATCTATCCTAGAAGGGAACTCTGCTTCCGTAATAGCAATGTGTTCAACGTGGGTAACTGTGCATGATGCTGGCCTGACAGCATTAGATTGCAGAGGAAATACCAGGTACCAAATTCTCTTTCTTTACTTCAATGAATTTTCTCCCCTCCTTGCCCCTGCTCCAAGCTCCTACCCCTCTTGTCCTCACCCCATTCCCTACCATCACCACCTTTGTAGTTGAAGCCATGGATGGAGATACGTTTCCAACTACTTAGTTTAAATCATTCCCCAGCTTTTTTAGATACTGAAAGGCTCTTTTCATGTTGTTTTCTTTAGTAATATTGCTTTTATTTGACTCGCTATTCCAATATTTGGGAAATGGAATCTTTGCTGAGAAGGTGTAAGTGAATAGGACCTAATAGTTGCAATTCAGCTAGAGCTATAGGAAATATATGAGGGTTACAACCCTTGTCAGAATGAGACAGTTGCTTTTATGAAGAGCATATATTTGAACAATTGCAACTAAATACAGTCGTCCTAACCCCTGCACCCATAAACAGTGATTGCAAATGGTAACCTTTAAAAGAAAAAAGAAAGAAAGATTCTTAGATGTGGGGTTGACTAGATTGAATTGCCTTTTTGTACCAGCCTTTCAGAGGTATGTGTGTGCACGTGTTGTGTAAAGTTTTATATAGATATAATTTTTATATATCTCATTCTTTTAACCTTTTCTTCTTAGTTTACTCCTAAAATTTAGCATTACTAACCTTCAATCTTAACTCATTTCTTCTACTTCACATCTGCTTCCTGATGCCCAGGTTAAGAAAACAAATATTCCCCTTCAGCCATTGGAATCTGCAGAAGCAAATACCAATGAAAACATGACCAAAAGTCAGTTGAAGGAGAAACAGAACAGATTGGAATTCCTTGTGGCCCCCCCTCCTGCTTTCTTTCAGGCCCCAGGCAAGTGAGCATGTGCCAATTTGCATGGTTGACTAAATGGCATGCTTAGACCCCAAATTTGCATCTCTGCTTGGGTTCAAAAGTGGGTCCCTGAGCCAGTTTCCCTTGGCTCCTGTGTTATTTCCCACTCATAAGTTAAACCCCTTTGAGAGTGCTACTCACCAGGGTACATCTTAGTGCAGAGAAGCAGTCATTGGCTGGGCCACATTCTTCCTCTGATATGAGGTACAGCCAGCTGGTACCAATGTGATGGAATAAGGTAAGGGAGAGAAAGGGGTGGGGAAGCGAAGGAGATAATTTCCAAGGCAACATACAAAAGGCCTGGAGTGACTTGCCTCACCGTGCTCCCTTTCGCAGGGAATAAACTCACTATACTTAAAGGCGCCACAGTTTTAATCCTCCTTCCCCCTCCCACTCCTGAATGGGAGGAGGGGTTAAAAGCAAGGTGAACAGCTTTACGTAAACCATATGTTCCTCTGTGCTTCAATCTCCTTACCTGTGAAGTGGGAATCAGATACTTGCCTGGTCTAATACACTGGACTAGCAGAAAGGTTATCATGCTATTTTGAGATTACTTAAGGTCCAATAAAGAAAAATAAATTTCTTCTTGTATACTGTGTTGAGAAAGCTTCTGAAACAGAAGCGAAGGTCCTTGGGAAGAATGCCAGGATTGGTACTTAATAACTGCCATGGGGTGTGGTGGTGTGTGTGCGTCCCTTATTTCCTCTGACCTCGTTCACCAGTGTCATTTCATGGATGAGGACATTAAGACACAGCGAGTTGAAGCAGCTTGTTAAATCAGACTGTCAGAGTGAAGGGTTCTGCAAAGACCTCTATACATGTGTGCAAGTAATAAGGATTTTATTAGGGTGATAGTTCTATTTCTGCTTAGGAGAAAATTGAGCTGAGTAAATAATACTTTGGTGAGTGTATTAGTTTGTTGCAAGTGTCAGAAGCTTAACCCTAGCAAGCTATTAGTAAGAGGGTCATTTATCAACACGTACGATCATGGCAGAGTTGACCAACCAAACAAGGCCAAGGAGAGGGGCGCAGCTGAGTCTCAGGAATAACCAGGTCCAGGGGTGTGAGTGCACTAGACCCTCCCTGCAAGTCTCACAGTGCTATCTGTCTGCATTTCAACTTTATTATTTTCATCGCATGTCATGTTTCTGAGGAGGCATATGGAAAAACCAACATTCACATTTTTTGCTTTGGCCACAAGAGGGAGACTGTATCACCCTCTGTGTGTTCTGAATCTATAAATATCTTAGGAAAGTGTAGGGATTGGTCCAGATTGGGGAAGAGGGTGATGTTAATAAAAACATGGCAACTCCAGTCAGGAGCACATAGATGGAGTAGGGAAGGATCTGTTCCCAGAAACTGAGTTTTCCTGGGTATAAAAGTAATGTGATGGAGTCACTTAAAATATGTATCTAATCACATAAATACAACCTCAGGTCCCCAGAGGACCTGCCACAGAGTTCTCTTATATCGTGAATTAAGAGAGATGAATCTGAAGTTGCCACTATCTGTCTCAGCTTCCACACTGTGCTGAGGTATGTATTTTTCATAGGCTAGATCTTCTCAGTCCAAGCAAGATACTTCCTCTGGTGCTCAGCTGAAGAACAGAGGGACGCTGGAGCAAGAGTGGCTTGCTTTTGGGACTTCCCTGGTGGTCCAGTGGTAAAGAATCCGCCTTCCAATGCAGGGGTCACAGGTTCGATCCCTGGTTGGGGAACTAAGATCCCTCATGCCGTGGAGCAAATAAGCCCGTGCACCAACTGAGCTCGTGGGCCTCACCTGAACGAGAGAGCGCATGTGCCGCAAGCCACAGAGACCACATGCCCTGGGGCCCTCGAGCCACAACTAAAGAGACAAAACCCGCATGCCACAACTAGAGAGAAGCCTGCGCACCACAACAAAGAGCCCACGCAGCAATGAAAGATCCCTCATGCCTCAAGGAAGACCCCACGTGCTGCAACTAAGACCCGAGGCAGCCAGAAAAATAAAATTAAATTTATAAAAAAGAAAAAAAAAAGAGTGGCTTGCTTTGGACCTATTATAATGAAAAGAGTGTGTGAGTGTCACCCATGCTGCTTTCTTTTTTTCCAAGAGTGCTTTGACTTGATATGATCACCATTTAGAGCTCCGACTCGAAACTCCAAGTAAAACGGAACTCTTCTGATTCTGCTCATCAAAGCAGACTTTACACAGCCAGGCTGCAAGTGTCAGGAAAGACATCTTCATCTTCTTTTTTATTCCTGGGGTGTCACATGCAGTGTTGTAGCTTCTCCTGGGCTTGACAAGCTAATAAGTCACTTGTATTCTTCAGTACGCCTAGTAATTAAATAAACCAACTAACCAAATGCTAAAAATGGAAATATTAAAACTTACCCACAGCTTCTGGGTGGCTCCAAGGGCAATTGAGGTGATCCAAACAAAAAAAGACCCAAAGCCTCTTTAAAGGCAGTTTTTGATGTTCTAGCTAGGTATTACGGAGATTAGAAATACAAGGTGTCATAATTACAGGAAAGCATTTTGACTGCCTCTAAAGTATAGCACTTTATAAATCAGTAAGTCATTGTTATGTTCCTGGAGAAAGGAGGCTTTCCAAATGAAATAAAACATCTCAGAATTTAATTGTATTTTTCTTCTAGCAAATGACCTTTTTTTTTTTTTTGACTATAGATATGGCTGGATGCAAATGAAAGCGATGTTTTCATATTCATAATAGATTTTAGGTTTAACTGTACCATTGATGTAACCAGGCCAAGGACTATAGAAGAGGATAATATGTGTTATAAATTTTTGCCAAAGATCTTGTTTCATTTTCTATCCAAAGTGTAGCAATGTACCCATAACATTGAAAGAAAACAAAATATTCCAATTGTATAAAACTAGAAACTCATTTCTAGAAGACGAAAAGAACCAATGTGTTGTACAAATACTGCTCATTGAGAAGTTAACATTTAGATGGCAACTTGCATGTACCATGCAGGAAATTTATAAGGTATTTAAAAAATTCTCAAGGCAATGCTAAAGTCCTAGATTTCATCTACATGTTAGAGATATGAAAACTGAGATTACTTAACATTATTTGACACTCTCAAGGTCACAAGGATAGTAATGGGAGCGGCCCAGGTCTGTCTGATTCTTTTAACTTACACATTCCCCTCTGCATCACTCTGCCTTGATTTTGTTTTGGTAATGCTGATTCAGGAATGAATGAAACATCTTCAGCCCTACTGGGTGCTATCTGGTCTTCAAGCTTCCAAGAGAGATTATTATAGTTGGATTTTTTTTAAAAATCCCCTTTCAACTTCTCATATTTATGAATGTGTCAATGAACAGTTTAAGAATGTATCTATCAATATCAAATGTGGGTTTTAACAGAAACCTTGAAAAAATTGCAGAATTATCCTCTGAAATATTGCTGCTATTATTTTTTAAAATTGCAAGAAAATGTTCTGCCATTTCAGACCATTTATCTCTGTTAACAAGACACTTTTTTAGTTGGATAGATAATATACACCCATCTGGTCGGCAGTTTCTTCATTTACTTTGGTAATAATAACTAAAGGCGTTTCTGCATTGCTTTAGCAATGTCCAGGGCAATCTTTTGCCTTTCTCGCTGCTAACGTGGAAGGCAAAAACAAGGAGAAATTGGGACCTGGTTATAATACACAGACATGCCATTTAGAATGTCATTTCAGTGTTGAGGAGGGAAAAGTGTCTACGTGATAATGAAAGCAGAACCTTGTTTAAAACATCCCTGGCCATTCAGGAAAGATATAGGAAAATGCTGCAAAACATTTTTGTGCTTTTGATAGACACCTCTCTTGCTATCTGTCTTCTATTTCACAAAGTTCTCCAGTGCCCGTCTACACATTTGCAAATATGTGTGTAATACAGATTTTTTTGCCTGAGTTATGCAAAGAACTGGACTAACTTTTCACTTGGCTTTAGCTCTGTTTACAACACAATGAGAAGTGAAACGTTAAGACAATTTTGTGAATAACGCAAGGTAAAGAAAAAGAATTGGCTTTAATCACCTCGATGTTCAGTAAAGACCATTCTACAGAATCTGTGTAGTTGCTTCACTTCTCCGTTTTCTCTTCTGTATTCACAGAGCTGGCATCTTGGCAGAGATTTTTGCCTGGGAATCCTAGAAGGGCTGTTTTTTAAATAAAGTATAAGAAAACATGAATGTTGATCCCAAAACTGCAAACTGCCATTTCCTGTCTCTCTTTTGTTTTCATCTCTTTTTCTCCTTGTGTTTTCTCTCCATCCCACAGTTTTCTTTTCCCCTTATTATTCCTAAAGCTTCCTGACTCTCCGTTAATCGGTTTCATTGAATGTAGTCTCTCAAAATACAGTTGAATTCAGAGAAATTTATGTTTTATTTCAGTTTGACTGAATTGTTTTCTCTTTAACGAGTTGTTTTTGCTTTGCGGTAATACAGCTGAGTCGTGAGCTCATCCCAGACCTTTCTTGGCACGTAAACAGGCCTGCCTTCTTCCACTCACAAGCTGGGAGCAGAGTCTCTGCCCCACAGTCCTACCCAGGCTGGGGGCAGCGGTGGGAGGTGGCGAACAAAGAACCGGTTATTTTGAAAATGATGCATACCTATTTACCTGCTGAATTCAAGAGGTTAAACAACTCAAACAGGTGGACAAAATTCAGCTTTTAGGGGCTTTGTCTCAAAGCAGTTTAGCTGTGTACAGAAGGCTACTTAAGGCTGTGCACAGCATTGTAAATCAACTACGCTCCAATATAGAATAAAAATTAAATTAAAAAAAGAGTGGCTCTTAAAGGGCACATTTATTTTTTTACTTACCTGAGCAGCAGTTTAAAACAATATCCATATAAAAATATGTCATTTTTAATTTTTTCCTCCAAAGTGCTGTTAATTTAAATTCTTTATAGATAATGAATGTCATTCTTTTATTTTTTAAAATTAGAGCTTTATGAACGTATAGTTCACATACATTAAGCTGCATACATTTAAAGTGTGCAGTTTTATATGTTTTGATATGTGTATCCAGTGTCAGTCCTGAAATTCCAAAAAATTCTGGTTTATTCTTGCTTAAAATTGGCTATGCTTACTATAATGAGACAAGGTGCTATTTATTTATATAAACTAAACTTTATGGTAGAACCTAGAATTGGAAGTGAACAGATTAGAGATGATATAATAAGATGTTTTCATTTTACA
This sequence comes from Stenella coeruleoalba, assembly GCF_951394435.1. Lineage (NCBI taxonomy): Eukaryota > Metazoa > Chordata > Mammalia > Artiodactyla > Delphinidae > Stenella > Stenella coeruleoalba. Next base: position 50,036,928 of record NC_137149.1, on the reverse strand, counting down.
GGTGAGGAAACTGACAAAGAAGTGAAGTTTGTTATTCAAGCTCAAAGATTATTTGTGCTACAACCCAGGCAGGGCTCCTGGTTTTCAGTTCTGTGGTAGTTATATACACCTATCTGTCGCTTTGACTCTTGAGGGTAGGGAAGGAATATATATTTATATATATATATATATATATATATATATATATATATATATATATGTATATATATATATAAATACATATATATGTATATATAAAAATTATTTATATATACACATTATATATAGAATACACACTATTCTATATAGAGAGAATATTTATATATATACACAAAATTCTCAATTTTATGTTAAAGGCTAATTGGAATGCAAATTTTCTTATTAAATTTACTAAGAAGTAAATAAGAGAGAAACCCTCAAATTCCCCTTCAGTTTGTATGTTTGTGTGCGCCTGTGTGTTTAGAAGGATACATTCTAAGAAACAAGGTCATGGGAACCCACACAGATATTGGCAGGTACATAAAGAAAGATTTATTGGGTAGGACTTGATTTTTTTTTTTTTTTTGCTACTTAATAAACTTGTGCTGGCTGTGTTAAAAATACAAAATTCTCCATGAAGCAAACCAACACATGAAACACAGTGTGTGAACTCAGTGTCTCTACTTCTCCTTTTCATTCTTGGTCTAAGATGCTACTGGATTCTTTGCCAGGTTTTACTGTTGACCTTTCCTCTTGGGATAGGGACCCTAGGCTTGGGAGGTCACCTGAAGTTTTAAAATTCAAAACTGGGCTTGACCATGTTTAAACTATAAAGTAAACTCTTATAAAAAATATTAAAAAGCATAAAAAGGAGGAAGTAAAGGTAGGCATGTTAAATATCTCCTTTCTGGCTAAAAATGAGCTGTTATATCTGAATGTCAGAAATCCATACAACAGAAAAATCATCATGTATATCTTTATACGGACATTTTCCATCTCTGCCATCAAAACAGTAGTCATAAAGTCAGAGCATCACTATTTTTGAATGTTGTAAATGAATTACTTTCTTTTTTTTTTTTAACATCTTTATTGGGGTATAATGGCTTTACAATGGTGTGTTAGTTTCTGCTTTATAACAAAGTGAATCAGTTATACATATACATATGTTCCCATATCTTTTCCCTCTTGCATCTCCCTCCCTCCCACCCTCCCTATCCCACCCCTCCAGGCGGTCACAAAGCACCGAGCCGATATCCCTGTGCCATGCGGCTGCTTCCCACTAGCTATCTACCTTACGTTTGTTAGTGTGTGCATGTCCATGACTCTCTCTCGCCCTGTCACAGCTCACCCTTCCCCCTCCCCATACCCTCAAGTCCGTTCTCCAGTAGGTCTGTGTCTTTATTCCTGTCTTACCCCTAGGTTCTTCATGACATTTTTTTTTCTTCTTAAATTCCATATATGTGTTAGCATACGGTATTTGTCTTTTTCTTTCTGACTTACTTCACTCTGTATGACAGACTCTAGGTCTATCCACCTCACTACAAATAGCTCAATTTCGTTTCTTTTTATGGCTGAGTAATATTCCATTGTATATATGTGCCACATCTTCTTTATTCATTCATCCGATGATGGGCACTTAGGTTGTTTCCATCTCCGGGCTATTGTAAATAGAGCTGCAATGAACATTTTGGTACATGACTCTTTTTGAATTTTGGTTTTCTCAGGGTATGTGCCCAGTAGTGGGATTGCTGGGTCATATGGTAGTTCTATTTGTAGTTTTTTAAGGAACCTCCATACTGTTCTCCATAGTGGCTGAACCAATTCACATTCCCACCAGCAGTGCAAGAGTGTTCCCTTTGCTCCACACCCTCTCCAGCATTTATTGTTTCTAGATTTTTTGATGATGGCCTTTCTGACTGGTGTGAGATGATATCTCATTGTAGTTTTGATTTGCATTTCTCTAATGATTAATGATGTTGAGCATTCTTTCATGTGTTTCTTGGCAGTCTGTATATCTTCTTTGGAGAAATGTCTATTTAGGTCTTCTGCCCATTTTTGGATTGGGTTGTTTGTTTTTTTGTTATTGAGCTGCATGAGCTGCTTGTAAATTCTGGAGATTAATCCTTTGTCAGTTGCTTCATTTGCAAATATTTTCTCTCATTCTGAGGGCTGTCTTTTGGTCTTGTTTATGGCTTCCTTTGCTGTGCAAAAGCTTTGCAGTTTCATTAGGTCCCATTTGTTTATTTTTGTTTTTATTTCCATTACTCTAGGAGGTGGGTCAGAAAGGATCTTGCTGTGATTTATGTCATAGAGTGTTCTGCCTATGTTTTCCTCTAAGAGTTTGATAGTTTCTGGTCTTACATTTAGTTCTTTAACCCATTTTGAGCTTATTTTTGTGTATGGTGTTAGGGAGTGATCTAATCTCATACTTTTCCATGTATCTGTCCATTTTTCCCAGCACCACTTATTGAAGAGGTTGTCCTTTCTCCAGTGTACATTCCTGCCTCCTTTATCAAAGATAAGGTGTCCATATGTGCGTGGGTTTATCTCTGGGCTTTCTATCCTGTTCTATTGATCTATCTTTCTGTTTTTGTGCCAGTACCATACCGTCTTGGTTACTGTAGCTTTGTAGTATAGTCTGAAGTCAGGGAGCCTGATTCCTCCAGCTCCGTTTTTCGTTCTCAAGATTGCTTTGGCTATTTGGGGTCTTTTGTGTTTCCATACAAATTGCGAAATTTTTTTTCTACTACTGTGAAAAATGCCAGTGGTAGTTTGATAGGGATTGCATTGAATCTATAGATTGCTTTGGGTAGTAGAGTCATTTTCACAATGTTGATTCTTCCAATCCAAGAACATGGTATATCTCTCCATCTATTTGTATCATCTTTAATTTCTTTCATCAGTGTCTTATAATTTTCTGCATACAGGTCTTTTGTCTCCTTAGGTAGGTTTATTCCTAGATATTTTATTCTTTTTGTTGCAATGGTAAATGGGAGTGTTTTCTTGATTTCAATTTCAGATTTTTCATTATTAGTATATAGGAATGCCAGAGATTTCTGTGCATTACTTTTGTATCCTGCTACTTTACCAAATTCATTGATTAGCTCTAGTAGTTTTCTGGCAGCATCTTTAGGATTCTCTATGTATAGTATCATGTCATCTGCAAACAGTGACAGCTTTACTTCTTCTTTTCCGATTTGGATTCCTTTTATTTACTTTTCTTCTCTGATTGCTGTGGCTAAAACTTCCAAAACTATGTTGAATAACAGTGGTGAGAATGGGCAACCTTGTCTTGTTCCTGATCTTAGTGGAAATGCTTTCAGTTTTTCACCATTGAGGATGATGTTGGCTGTGGGCTTGTCATATATGGTCTTTATTATGTTGAGGAAAGTTCCCTCTATGCCTACTTTCTGCAGGGTTTTTATCATAAATGGGTGTTGAATTTTGTCAAAAGCGTTCTCTGCATCTATTGAGATGATCATATGGTTTTTCTCCTTCAATTTGTTAATAAGGTTTATCACATTGATAGATTTGCGTATATTGAAGAATCCTTGCATTCCTGGAATAAACCCCACTTGATCATGGTGTATGATCCTTGTAATGTGCTGTTGGATTCTGTTTGCTAGTATTTTGTTGAGGATTTTTGCATCTATGTTCATCAGTGATATTGGCCTGTAGTTTTCTTTCTTTGTGACATCCTTGTCTGGTTTTGGTATCAAGGTGATGGTGGCCTCATAGAAGGAATTTGGGAGTGTTCCTTCCTCTGCTATATTTTGGAAGAGTTTGAGAAGGATAGGTGTTAGCTCTTCTCTAAATGTTTGATAGAATTCGCCTGTGAAGCCATCTGGTCCTGGGCTTTTGTTTGTTGGAAGATTTTTAATCACAGTTTCAATTTCAGTGCTTGTGATTGGTCTGTTCATATTTTCTATTTCTTCCTGATTCAGTCTTGGCAGGTTGTGCATTTCTAAGAATTTGTCCATTTCTTCCAGATTCTCCATTTTATTGGCATAAAGTTGATTGTAGTAATCTCTCATAATCTTTTTTATTTCTGCAGTGTCAGTTGTTACTTCTCCTTTTTCATTTCTAATTCTATTGATTTGAGTCCTCTCCCTTTTTTTCTTGATGAGTCTGGCTAGTGGTTTATCTATTTTGTTTATCTTCTCAAAGAACCAGATTTTAGTTTTATTGATCTTTGCTATTGTTTCCTTCATTTCTTTTTCATTTATTTCTGATCTGATTTTTATGATTTCTTTCCTTCTGGTAGCTTTGGTGTTTTTTTGTTCTTCTTTCTCTAATTGCTTGAGGTGCAAGGTTAGGTTGTTTATTCGAGACGTTTCCTGCTTCTTAAGGTGGGCTTGTATTGCTATAAACTTCCCCCTAGAACTGCTGTTGCTGCATCCCATAGGTTTTGGGTCGTTGTGTCTCCATTGTCATTTGTTTCTAGATATTTTGATTTCCTCTTTGATTTCTTCAGTGATCACTTCATTATTAAGTAGTGTATTGTTTAGCCTCCATGTGTTTGTATTTTTTACAGATTTTTTCCTGTAATTGATATCTAGTCTCATGGTGTTGTGGTTGGAAAAGATACTTGATACAATTTCAATTTTCTTAAATTTACCGAGGCTTGATTTGTGACCCAAGATATGATCTATCCTGGAGAATGTTCCATGAGCACTTGAGAAAAATGTGTATTCTGTTGTTCTTGGATGGAGTGTCCTATAAATATCAATTAAGTCCATCTTGTTTAATGTATCATTTAAAGCTTGTGTTTCCTTATTTATTTTCATTTTGGATGATCTGTCCATGGGTGAAAGTGGGGTGTTAACATCCCCTACTATGAATGTGTTACTGTCAATTTCCCCTTTTATGGCTGTTAGTATTTGCCTTATGTATTGAGGTGCTCCTATGTTGGGTGCATAAATATTTACAATTGTTATATCTTCTTCTTGGATCGATCCCTTGATCATTATGTAGTGTCCTTCTTTGTCTCTTCTAATAGTCCTTATTTTAAAGTCTATTTTGTCTGATATGAGAATTGCTACTCCAGCTTTCTTTTGGTTTCCATTTGCATGGAATATCTTTTTCCATCCCCTTACTTTCAGTCTGTATGTGTCTCTAGGACTGAAGTGGGTCTCTTGTAGACAGCATATATAAGGGTCTTGTTTTTGTATCCATTCAGCCAATCTGTGTCTTTTGGTGGGAGCATTTACTCCATTTACATTTAAGGTAATTATCGATATGTATGTTCCTATTCCCATTTTCTAAATTGTTTTGGGTTCGTTATTATAGGTCTTTTCCTTCTCTTGTGTTTCTTGTCTAGAGAAGTTCCTTTAGCATTTGTTGTAAAGCTGGTTTGGTGGTGCTGAAGTCTCTCAGCTTTTGCTTGTCTGTAAAGGTTTTAATTTCTCCATCAAATCTGAATGAGATCCTTGCTGGGTAGAGTAATCTTGGTTGCAGGTTTTTCTCCTTCATCACTTTCAGTATGTCCTGCCACTCCCTTGTAGGGTTTCTGCTGAGAGATCAGCTGTTAACCTTATGGGGATTCCCTTGTGTGTTATTTATTGTTTTTCCCTTGCTGCTTTTAATATGCTTTCTTTGTATTTAAGTTTTGACAGTTTGATTAATATGTGTCTTGGTGTATTTCTCCTTGCATTTATCCTGTATGGGACTCTCTGTGCTTCCTGGACTTGATTAACTATTTCCTTTCCCATATTAGGGAAGTTTTCAACTATAATCTCTTCAAATATTTTCTCAGTCCCTTTCTTTTTCTCTTCTTCTTCTGGAACCCCAATAATTCGAATGTTGGTGCGTTTAATGTTGTCCCAGAGGTCTCTGAGACTGTCCTCAGTTCTTTTCATTCTTTTTTCTTTATTCTGCTCAGCAGTAGTTATTTCCACTATTTTATCTTCCAGGTCACTTATCCGTTCTTCTGCCTCAGTTATTCTGCTATTGATCCCATCTAGAGTACTTTTAATTTCATTTATTGTGTTGTTCATCGTTGCTTGTTTCATCTTTATTTCTTCTAGGTCCTTGCTAACTGTTTCTTGCATTTTGTCTATTCTACTTCCAAGATTTCGGATCATCCTTACTATCATTATTCTGAATTCTTTTTCAGGTAGACTGCCTATTTCCTCTTCATTTGTTAGGTCTGGTGCATTTTTATCTTGCTCTTTTATCTGCTGTGTGTTTTTCTGTCTTCTCATTTTGCTTATCTTACTGTGTTTGGGGTCTCCTTTTTGCAGGCTGCAGGTTCGTAGTTCCCGCTCTTTTTGATGTCTGTCTCCAGTGGCTAAGGTTGGTTCAGTGGGTTGTGTAGGCTTCCTGGTGGAGGGGACTAGTGCCTGTGTTGTGGTGGATGAGGCTGGATCTTGTCTCTCTAGTGGGCAGGTTCACGTCTGGTGGTGTGTTTTGGGGTGTCTGTGGCCTTATTATGATTTTAGGCAGCCTCTCTGCTAATGGGTGGGGTTGTGTTCCTGTTTTGCTAGTTGTTTGGCATAGGGTGTCCCTCACTGTAGCTTGCTGGTCGTTGAGTGAAGCTGGGTGCTGGTGTTAAGATGGAGGTCTCTGGGAGATTTTCGCTGTTTGATATTATGTGTAGCTGGGAGGTCTCTTGTTGACCAGTGTCCTGAAGTTGGCTCTCCTATCTCAGAGGCAGAGCCCTGACTCCTGGCTGGAGCACGAAGAGCCTTTCATCCACACGGCTCAGAATAAAAGGGAGAAAAAGTAGAGAGAATTAGTAGAAGTATGAAGAAAGAAAGAAGGAAAGGAGGGAAGGAAGGAAGGAAGGAAGGAAGGAAGAAAGAAAGAAAGAAAGAAAGAAAGAAAGAAAGAAAGAAAGAAAGAAAGAAAGAAGGAAAGAAGGCAAGAAGGCAAGAAGGAAAGAAAGGAGGGAGGGAGGGAGGAAGGAAGGAAAGAGGGAAAGAAGGAAAAAAGACAGAAAGAAAGAAGATACAGTAAAATAAAATAAAGTATAATAAAGTTATTGAATTAAAAAATACTTATTTAGAAAAAAAAAAGGGACGGATGGAACCTTAGGACAAATGTTGGAAGCAAAGCTATACAGACAAAATCTTACACAGAAGCATACACATACACCCTCACAAAAAGAGGTAAAGGGGAAAAATCATAAATCTTGCTCTCAGAGACCACCTCCTCAATTTGGGATGATTCGTTGTCTAAAGGAGGGAAGGAAGGAAGGAAAGAAAGAAAGAAAGAAAGAAAGAAAGAAAGAAAGAAAGAAAGAAAGAAGGTAAAGTATAATAAAGTTATTAAAATTAATTATTAAGAAAAAATTTTTTTAAAAAAACCATGGACGGATAGAACCCTAGGACAAATGGTGGAAGCAAAACTATACAGACAAGATCTCACACAGAAGCATACACATACACATTCACAAAAAGAGGAAAAGGGGAAAAAATCATAGATCTTGTTCTCGAAGCCCACCTCCTCAATTTGGGATGACTCGTTGTCTATTCATGTATTCCACAGATGCAGGATACATCAAGTTGATTGTGGAGCTCTAATCCGCTGCTCCTGAGGCTGCTGGGAGAGATTTCCCTTTCTCATCTTTGTTCTCACAGCTCACAGGGGCTCAGCTTTGGATTTGGCCCTGCCTCTGCGTGTAGGTCGCTGGAGGGCGTCTGTTTTATGCTCAGACAGGACGGGGTTAAAGGGGCCGCTGATTCGGGGTCTCTGGCGCACTCAGGCCGGGCGGGGAGGGAGGGGCACTGCGTGCGGGGCGGGCCTGCGGCGGCAGAGGCCGGCGTGACGTTGCACCAGCCTGAGGCCTGCTGTGCGTTCTCCCGGGGAAGTTGTCCCTGTATCCCGGGAAACTGGCAGTGGCGGGCTGCACAGGCTCCGCGGTAGAGGGGTGTGGATAGTGACCTGTGCTTGCACACAGGCCCCTTGGTGGCGGCAGCAGCAGCCTTAGCGTCTCCCGCCCGTCTCTGGGGTTCGCGCTTTTAGCCGCGGCTCTCGCCCGTCTCTGGAGCTCCTTTAAGCAGCGCTCTTAATCCCCTCTCCTCACGCACCAGGAAACAAAGAGGGAAGAAAACGTCTCTTGCCTCTTCGGCAGGTGCAGACTTTTCCCCGGACTCCCTCCCGGCTAGCCGTGGTGCACTGACCCCTTCAGGCTATGTTCAAGCCGCCAACCCTAGTCCTCTCCCTGCGCTCCGGCCGAAACCGAAACACGAGCCTCAGCTCGCAGCCCCGCCCGCCCCGGCGGGTGAGCAGACAAGCCTCTCGCGCTGGTGAATGCTGGTCGGCACCGATCCTCTGTGCGGGAATCTCCCCGCTTTGCCCTCCGCACCCGTTGCTGTGCACTCCTCCTCGGCTCCGAAGCTTCCCCACTCCGCTTCCCACAGTCTCCGCCCGCGAAGGGGCTTCCTAGTGTGTGGAAACTTTTTCTCCTTCACAGCTCCTTCCCACTGGTGCAGGTACCGTCCCTATTCTTTTGTCTCTGTTTTTTCTTTTTTCTTTTTCCCTACCCAGGTACGTGGGGAGTTTCTTGCCTTTTGGGAGGTCTGAGGTCTTCTGCCAGCCTTCAGTAGGTATTCTGTAGGAGTTGTTCCACATGTAGATGTATTTCTGGTGTATCTGTGGGGAGGAAGGTGATCTCCGCGTCTTACTCTTCCGCCATCTTCAAGGTCCCACGAATTACTTTCTATATAGTGTTTTGTAGCACACAAAATATTTTTTTTCTGTCTTTAGTTTTTAGCTTAAATCTTTATAATCCTTTATAGCTAACACTGATATGGTGTCAAAACCCTACATATTCAAGAAACCACTGTGAATGTTATTAAAGCTAGAAAATGATTATTCAAAGTGGTTTGGAAATTATGTGAGGTAAGAAACATATTCAGTGACATATACAAAATGTTTTATAATAACAGTGGTGTATGGCATTATCTCAAACTTCTCTGTTCCTGATGTATCATTTTGTGACTTCTCTGAATGCAGGGACCTCGTCTGTCTTCCTCACTGTTGGATCCACAGTACCTAGTCCTTTCCCTGAGTTGGGTCCTCAGTGCCTTTAGTTAAATGAACTAATGGTCAGATTAAATACCACTCTTAACCCAATGGTGACTTAATTGGAAGACTAGTCACTAGGGAGGATGACATATTAACTCAGTCTGGCTAGTGTTCTGTTTTCCCACTTGCCTACTACATGAATATCAACTGAATGCCTTCTATGGCCATGGAATGTTCTAGATACTGAGGTACAGGCTTGAACAAGTTAGGGCTGGCGTTGTACTGATGAAAGATGAGTAACACATTTACAAATAATTCCAGATGGCATTATATAAAATTAAATCAGAATAGCAAGATGGAGAGATGGATGGGGGTGTGGGTCAGGAGGGTGGTCAGAGACAGCCTGCCTTAGTAGGTCACGGTTGAGCTGACATCTGCCTGATGAGAAGAGGGCAGCCATGTGAGGCCCTGGGGGGACTGTGCCCCAGGCAGAGGGAACAGCAAGTGCAAAAGCTTGAGGTGGGAACAAGATGGAAGTATTCAAAGAATAAAAAGAAGTCCATGGAGCTGGAGTGGAATGAGGGATGGGAGACCATAGGAGGTGAGGCTGGAGGGGAGGGCAGAGGACCAGATCATGGTGGACCTTGAGAGTCTGCAGCCTGATTGCTTTTATTAGCTTTGTTATTTTTCATTTTAATTTTATTGGTGTATAGTTGATTTGCAATGTTGTGTTAGTTTCAGGTGTACAGCAAATTGATTTAGTTATCCATATACATATATTCATTCTTTTTTAGATTCTCTTCTCTTATAGGTTATCACAGAATACTGAGTAGAGTTCCCTGTGCTATAGAGTAGGTCCTCGTTGGTTATCTATCTTATATATAGTAGTGTGAGTATGTTTATACCAAGCTCCTGATTTAAACGAAGGTTTCTTTCATTAAACACCAGAACTCCTGATATTTTTAAGTCTACTTCATAAAGATAGTAAACAAAATCTATTATTTTTAATGCTTCTTGAGGAATTATGATATTATGAGATGGATTAAAGGAACTTGTTACAATAATGCTGCATATCACTAGGTGGGATATTTAGGACTTCCCTCAGTAAGCAAGTATTTGGTTTATAACAAGAGCTGGCAAACTTTTTTAAAGGGTCAGATTGTACGTACATATTTTAGAGTTTGAAGGCCAAGAGGTTCTTACATAACGTGTGTGTGTATGTGTGTGTGTGTGTGTGTGTGTGTGTGTGTGTGTGTGTGTGTTGTAATTACAGTTAACATAAATTTTACCATTTTAACCATTTTTGAATTGCACTTCCTTACATAACTATTTATAATGTAACCATTTACATATAAAGCAATCTAAGCTCATTGGCCGTAGAAAAACAGGCAGTGGATGAGAGTTAGCTGTGGGTCATCATTTGCCAACACTGGGTTTACAAAAACACAAGAACTACCCTTTTCAGCAGAATAATTGACATCAGCACAAAAAAGCATTATGTATTCTGAATCTAAATAACCTGTCATTAAAGCTGTAATATGGGAAAAAGTTAGATGATCCTCTTCTATTGAATACAGATCTTACTGGTTTTGTATGTGCCGATTTAGGAAATATTGTTTGCTGAAGTTCACAGCATAGATATCAACAAATAGAGTTGATATGTGTGTTGGTTAAATTTTATGTGTCACCTTGGCTAGGTTATGGTGCCCAGCTGTTTGGTCAAACACTTATGCAGATGTTGCTGTGGGAGTATTTTGCAGGTGTAATTAACATCTACAATCAGAAGGAACAGCAATAATGTGGCTGGGCCTCATGCAATCGATTGAAGGCCATAAAACAAAAGCAAATCTCCTGGACAAGAAGTAATTCTACTTCAAGATGGTAACAATAAAAAATTCCTGCCTGAGTTTCCAGCCGGCCGGCCTGCCCTACAAATTCAGATTTCAGACTTGCCATCCCCATAGTCGTGTGAGCCAATTCCTTACAATAGGCCATATATACATGAATAAATCATATGTTTATCATATATAATATTTCATATATATTTTATAATGACATATGATGTATATGTTTGTTCTGTTTGCTTCTCTGGAGAACCCTGGCTGATACAATGCCCTTAGTGTGTTTTCAAGCCTGAAAGGATTAAAAGTTGCTGTGACTTTTTGGAAGATTCTACCATTGAGATTTTGAAGCTTTAAGCTTTATCATCAAAGACAACACAGACTTGGTCACTAGGTTATAAAAGTCTCTGGTACTGAATTTAGAAAGCAGCCAGGAATTTGGAAAGCGACAGCCCTAAGATTTTTTTTCAAATTTACATAGCACCAGTCTTCGAAAAAGCCCTCTAGTCTATAAATAGAATGTACAATTGTTCAGCAATTGGATTCACTCTAGATGCAAGTCTCTATTTGCCTGTTTCCTCCCTTGGCCTTGTAAATAATCCAAATAAATCCTCTAAGTATAGTTTATGGGAGTTCCTACTCTCAATTAGTAACAGGATGCCATGAAGTGGCTGTATCTGCTACAGAGAGAACTCTGCTCTCCTCATTAACTCATCACTTCAGAAAACTCAGTGCCTAGGGGAACCCTCATCTTGTATCAGGGTTTCAGACTGTGTGATTTTTTTTTTTCCCCAAGAATTGAATGATTGTGTTACTGGGGAAATAGCATCATCTGTGACAGATAACTTCTTTATTGGGGAAGATGAGTAACAGGGACTGCAGCACTGATACCATACTTAAAAACCTAAGGGGGAAGTAAGGTGATAGTGGGTATCACCCCACACCTGTCCCTAAAGCTGATGATTCATCACCCCTAGACAATTTTTTGGGACTAATAACATTCATTGTGTCATGGCTGCCGAATCTTCCCAAGTTTAATAGATGCTGCAGACCCATGGTGCCACAGAAGCCTCTGAATTAAGATGATTCAATAGGTTCCAATTCATCCTAAATAAGTGGCTGTCTAGATAAATGAAGTTCATCAAATTGCAATGAATACCATATAACAACCTTGCTGGGATTGCATGCCCCTGGGACACGGACCATGTCTAACTGTGTGCTCTGCAACATCTCCTGTGCCAGTGCTTTGCAGTCCATGTTCAATAATAACAGTATGACAGCATGTTTGCCCTGAGTCGTTTTATTTTTTATCAGCAAAGTGAATGCTTTAACTACATCAGTTAAGTCACTTAAATTCAACCGGTTAATGAAATGCCCTTATGGAATGCAGCGTTGGAATCATTTTTTAAAGCAGCAACAAAACAAGACGAAACAAAATCAGTATAAATTACACCTCGTTCAATCTGTTAAAAAAAAAAAAAGACAACTCAGAGTCAGGTTTTATTTTAATTAATGGTCTATATTGATGAGGTTGCCTCAGCCACGCAGGGTTCGGTTCTCTTTACTTAGTAAGTTTTTTCTTAAACACACTGGGGGACACCAGCCCAGTGACATGGTGTGGCCAGAGAAGCTGAACTGTTTAATGTGACCCTGGGTGCTCACTCTGGGATGCTTGGACACTGAGCTGGTGAGGCCAGCTCCACCTCCCCCAAGATTTTCTGCAGGGGGAGAGGCTGTGTCCAAGTTCACCTTTCATGGGCTAAGGCCTTCCTCCTTCCTGTAGGGGAACCGCAAATTCTCATGGTGCCAGAGACTCCAAGCATACCCACATCCAGACCTCCCAGTGCTGAGAAACCTGTGCATTCTCCATAGATAGGTCTGTTTTCTCACTCTTATCTATAAAAATGGGAGCGGAGGAATGGACCATGATCCCCTCCCTGGAGCACAGATCCACACTGTATGCACAGCCATGTCCTCGTTCTGGCTTGACCTAGAATGTTCACCTTGTTTCAATTACTTTCTCAGTATACTTCCTTTCATTTTGCTCAATAAGCCTGAGAATATGTTATGACTCATGATTAGAAGAAAAAACAAAACCCGGAACTACGGCGATCCTTAAGTTCTGAGAATTACTCATCAACTGATCACGTCTCCCATTGCAGGTAGCAACCAGACAAGTGCAGTGGTCTTCATTGAATCATTTGATTTTGCCACTATATGAAGTTAATAGAATCTTATATCTGATGTCCCTAGGGATTTGTGGGTAGCACGAAGAAGGGATTCTTTAGATCCATTTTTCTGCATGGGGAATTGGATATTGTTTATAAACTTTTTATATATCTCTGAGCCTCAGTTTTTTTTTTATATTAGCACCTTTTTCCTTCTTATGTTTCTAGAGACCCTGCCTAGTCTTAAAATAGTTGCAGTAGTGAAAGAAACTTGGAATCTTATGTGTGCTCTACAAAGGGCATTTTCTTATACAAAAAACCATCTGAAAGAGGTTGTTCCCATAGCAAGAGGTGGAGGTCCTGCAACTGAGTGGTTTTTATCTTCCGTTCATGGTCCCAAGACATCCATCCTGTGTACTTTGTAAACAGTTAAATCAGGATTTTGTTGATTAATTTTCTCTTCTGCCTCGGACCAGCCTGGGCCTGACATTGCCGATCCAGGTGGGTGTTTCTACGCGTGTGTGTGATTTTCCTAGCTCTTACAACCCTTGGCATCTACAGGGTAAGGCACAGGGCAGGAAGCAGTCTGGGCAAGGACTTCCTGTGAGTGGCAAGTGCAGGAAAGACTCAGTTGTGGCTTGTTTCTCTCTAGCTAAAAGGACCAAAATCAGCTTGTATCTCCTCTGGGTTAGTGCACCGTATTCATGTGGGCAATAAACAATGGGCATTACCTGAAAGGTAGGAACAGGAAGGGTCCAGTTCATACCACATTCAAGTGAAAATGAAAACACCTTCTCTTCTTTATGGGTAGCTGATATCGTGCTTTTAAGCTGTTTCTTATATCAGACAAATCAGTTACGGATCTCTTTCCCTTTCAAAGAGTGTACACAGACAAGATATTAAGTGGATGGTGGTTATCAGCACTGATGCTCAAACACTGACTCTGTCTTGCTTCTCCCACTCCAGGTGGCAATCAGGCAAGGTCAGTTGCCTTCAGCTAATCATCTGACCCTTGGTTACACAAAGTCAATAGAATGTAAGGAGACACGAGGCAAATGTGCTAATATAAATCTTTAGACAGTGGTTGAGTGGCATGAAAGAGTTATACCCAAGACCAGTAGGAAAAGGCAACATTTTGACCATGCAATAATCTCTAAGGAGTGGGCAGGAAACAGTTATGATGGAAAGTGTGCATGAGTAGGGGGAAAACCTTTTTAGGAATTATTTGGCACAAATGTGCTTCTTGAACCAAAGAGGACAAAACTATCAATCACTAGAAGAGCAAGATACTTAGGAACTCCCACCAGTTAGTTACAAGCTACTCTTACCTCATGTATTTCTTGTTTTACCTAGATTTGTGAACTAAGAAATCAGGGCAGAAATAGAAGCAGAATCAGAGAAAGAAATACAGATTTTGTTGCTGAGCTTCATGAGTTAAGAGCAGAACTTCAATATACTGCACTCTGAGAAGTTAGAATCTTTGTACTAGGTCCATTAGCATTGAAACCAGGAAATAATTTGCCTGTGGAGACCAGCATGGAACAAAGAAACACAGAAGCAAGACATACTGACCAAGACAAATTAACTAAAATGAGGCTATGGTCCAAAAAAGGCAGATACACTATCATAGACATTTCTAGTTAAGGGACTCTCTTATGCCTATGGAAATGTCAGAGTCCGAGGTGTGCTAATACTTTGTCCTGCTTTTGTATTCTTTCAGTGCAAATATCCAGACCTAGCAGGGAAGGTGATACAGCAAAGTAATTAAGAAACAGGTTTATGAGTCAAACCAGGTCCAGGTTTGAATCCTGGTTGCATGGCTTACTACATTTATCAGTCAGCTATTGCCACAATAATGCTGAGTAACAAATCACTCCCAAACTCAGAAGGATGCAAAAACTAGAATCTTTTACTGACTGAGATGTCTGTGGAACAGCTAGAGCTTAGCTGATCTAGCCTGGGCTCATCTGGTCTTGGTATTGGAACATTGGTTTAGTTCAGGCATACTCAATTTATCTTCAATTCTTCTGAGACTCACAGGCTACTTGGGCCATGTTCCTGTAACAATGAAGACAGAAGTGTGAGTTGAGAGTCCAATCACATGCAGTCATATTTTGCACTTTGCTTATGTTATAGCCAGTTACTCTCCATTGACTGAAACAAATCACAAGACCAGCTCCTAAGTCAATGGGAAAAATACTCAACCCTTTATGAGACCAAATCAAGTATCATGGCCGCATTCAGTATCAGTGGGGTAGGGATATACAATCATCCAATGGGTAGGTGGGTTGGGGAGAAGAAGTGAATTTTTGAGAAGCAGTCATCTAATCTACCATACTGGCTCTGTGACCTTGAACATTTTGCTTAGCCTCTCTTATTTTACTCATCTAAGGTAGAAATAAAAGTGCTCAGCACAAATGAATGTGGGAATAATATATTTCAAGTGTTTAGGGAAGTTTCTGGCCCTAAACACTTGAAGAGACAGTCATATCATCTGTCTCTCATCATTATCCTTCATAGATTCTACTGTGTCACCTCCTGGCTAGACCCACTGAAATTAATATGTGAGTATCATAATATTCAGTTTTCTTAATTGTAAGCAATAGAAATGACTCTGTTAGATTAAACTAGAAAAGGCATTTAATAAAAGAAACATTGCAGAATCAAACTCAGGAAACGGTCAGGAAAGCAGCAGGAAATTTCACTTTGAGACCATCCATTACTCACCAGGCTAGAGCTGTCACTGCCATTGAACCCTGGATGCCCCTCTGACCCTGAACACATGGAAGCTGAATGTTCCTGCCCACATACAATCTCCACTTGAATAGACTCCCCTATGCTGCAGGTTTTAGTTTTACTGTTTCCTGGTAAAAGTCCTTAGCAGATACATCCTATTGGCTGAGAGTAGGTCACATGCCCATGAAAACACTTTGGGCAAGTGAGTCTTGACTTTTGCATTTTAACGTTTCTAGAAGAATTAAGTTATCTCCCTTCAAGACTTGTTTCTTAGGGAATTTCTCAAACATTGAAAAGAGTTTCAGATATGAGACAGACCAAAATTACACAGGCCATTCCAACTATGGCCTCCAGTTCCCAATTTCGGGTTTTGCCTCTGAATTATGACTTCCGGAAATTTTACAAGAGGATGTCAATGTTTCTTTGTGAGTAATGGGTGGTCCCAATGTAAAATTTCCTCCCATTTGTTTTGAGGCTTTGTGCTTCTCCTCTTAGTACTCATGCTAATTGTGGGTGATTTTTAGGTTTTCCCATTTTTTAAAGGTAGTTTATCTTACTGGGTTCAAACAACTAATTTGGTGTCAGGCCTCTGGTTTCAATTCTAACCTTTTTGCTCTGGTTAGGATGTATTAAGGTATACATGTACAAGTTCGTAGGACTTAGAACATATTTTCATCATGTCAAACATATCAGGTATTACTATAGGGAGGTGACTAAATTGACAGATATCTAACTAACATTGTCCATATTATTCTTAGTTCGTCACATAACAGTGATTTTATGGATCTAGTTCCCTGCAGCTCTAGGTTGGTTTGAATCAGCCAGACCCTTTCGCTGGTAGAGCAGAAAATGTGTAAACTCAGATTGAATCTACTTCTTCAATTCAGCAGCTGTGTGACCTTAGGAAAGTTAGCTTACTCTCCTGGGCTTCAGTTTTTGTTTCCTAGGAATATAATAATTCTTACCTTGGAAGGATCTTTCAAGCATTAACAAAATGCATATAAACATTGGGCCAATTTTCTTATCCATTCTTCTGTAACCAGGTTGGTTTTTAACTCTTGCTTGAACAAGTTCCTTCCGGTCTTGGGATCTTTTTTTTTTTGTGTGGTACGCGGGCTTCTCACTGCTGAGGCCTCTCCCATTGTGGAGCACGGGCTCTGGCCGTGCGGGACCAGCGGCCATGGCCCACGAGCCCAGCCGCTTCGCGGCATGTGGGATCCTCCTGGACCGGGGCACGAACCCGTGTCCCCTGCATCGGCAGGCGGACTCTCAACCACTGTGCCACCAGGGAAGCCCCTCTTGGGGTCTTTTTAATGCTTTTTGCCCCTTTTAATTGCCATCTCTTCTCACTAATAACATTCATTTATTCATTTATTTAACAAATATGTATCAAGTGCCTTCTCTGTGCCAAAGATTGTTCTAGGTGCTAGGGAGGTATCAGCATACAAGACAGACAAGAATGCTTTCCTTCTTAAAGCTTACATTCTAGTTAGAAGAGACAGTCTTAAATTAGAATGTTAGATGGTAGAAAAGACTAAAGAGAAAAATAAACCAGAGAAAGAGATAGGGAGGGTTAAGGCTGGAGCTACAGTCGAAATGAGATGGTCTCTGGTACAGATGGCTAGTTCTCTGTGCTCCCTGGTAGTTGGAAAGGCTTTCCAGTCCCTCACAGTTAGATGGGATCATATCACTAGTTTGGGCCAAGGGCTTAGTGGTAAAAGTGATATGGTCACTTCATTTAGGAATTAAAGAGAAACTGTACATTCTTTTTTTTAAAATAAATTTATTTTTATTTATTTATTTTTGGCTGTGTTGGGTCTTCGTTTCTGTGCGAGGGCTTTCTCTAGGTACTGCAAGCAGGGGCCACTCTTCATCGCGGTGTGTGGGCCTCTCACTATTGTGGCCTCTCTTGTTGTGGAGCACAGGCTCCAGACGCGCAGGCTCAGTAGTTGTGGCTCGTGGACCCAATTGCCCTGTGGCATGTGGGATCTTGCCAGACCAGGTCTTGAACCCGTGTCCCCTTCATTGGCAGGCAGATTCTCAACCACTGCACCACCAGGGAAGCCCGAGAAGCTGTACATTCCTCATGGCCATTCTTCCTCTGCCACTGAGGCCATGAGCCTGCATGCTCCAGATGGTGCCAATAAAATATGGTAGAGTCTTCATCAACCTCAGTAATTGTGTGAGACACAGATTGCCTGACCAACCCACTTTGGACACATAATATGAACAAGAAATATATATTTGATGTGTTAAGCCATTTAAATTTAAATTTGTTATTTTACCACCACATTACGTATCTTATTCTGACTAATAACATTGGTTAGACAAGAACTCACCAAAAAGATGACTTTGAGTCACTATCTAAATGAAGTGAGGGAATAAACAGATTTTTCATCTTCAGATGTCAGCTTAAAACTGATCCTTCTTCAATATTTGCTTAATGCCAAGAAATTTTAAAGCTCCACAAATACAGGGGCTGAATTTGTTTTGTTTTGCTTTGTTTTATTGAATTTCCAGCATAGTAGGAATTTAATACATCTTTGAAAATGAATAAACAAATATATAAATGAATGAATGAATGACACAAAAAATTGCTAGGACACAAACATGGTAACCATTACTGTTGTATTTAACATTTTATCTCCTTTTGCCCCTCTTATTTTTTTACCTTGTTCAAATAAAAATGATAATAGATGTTTAGGTAGCCTCTTTTGATTGACAGTGATATTAATTATAAGGTACATTTAGATATAAGGGAAGTAGGAGTTATATTGGAACTGAGGGGCTGCTAAATATGCCAGCTTTATGTCAGTTGAGGCATAGTTGATAATAGCTAATAATGGCTAATATTTACTTATTGAAAAATAACTATGTGTCAGTGGTGTACTATGCCTTCACATGTATTAACTTATTTGTTCCACAGAATGGTTCTATCGGTGGGTCCCGTTGGTTCCCCATTTTACAGATAAACTTGCTTAAATCCCCACAGCTGGTAAGTGACAGAGACAGGGCTTGAGCCCAGCTATTCTGACTCCAGAGCTGTGTGATTAACAATTCCACCGTACTGTTTCCTCCAGGACCTCTATATGATCTACAGGAAGTTGCCAGGTCCTCAACAGACAGGTTCATTGGTCTCAAACTTATGATTTTCCATTCATGCAACTCAGCTCCTCTTAATATGTCTGCTTCTCTGTAGATCTATCTGCTGCCCTCACCATAAACTCATGGATTCTTCCCGTCTGTGAATCATTCCAAACTTTGCCAGTTTGCTTACACTCTCCTTTCTCATAACCTCAGTGATTCTTCATGCTGTTGCCCTAACATCATGGCTTCTCTCTGTAAATCCTTTCAGTTTCAACCCTGGCTACTAACTCGCTGATTTTTTCAGGACTCAAGCAAGAGTCTGTCAAAATCTTAGAAGTAGTTCAAATTTAGGTACCTGCCAGGTCATAACTTCTTGGCTACCTTATACGTCACCTGTGTTGAGCCTGGTTACCAATGGTATAATCGTCTGTGGCCAAGGTAGCTAAGCCTTATGGCAGAACCAATGTTGCCTGAGGATTCTCAGATTTAAGTGCTTGATTATAGCTGTTTACTTAGAAAAGGTCATGACATGACATGACAATTGGGCAGGAATCCCAATTAATAGATGTACCATTATCGTCTACAGTGAGCCAGGCATCACACAAGACACTTAGACACATTGGATAATGTGATTTTGATGCTTGAAGGTGGACATTATCACCATTTCCATTCTACAGACAGATACTGAGTCTCTAGACTTGCCCAATGGTCCATGGCTAAAAAATAGCAGAGCAGGTATTCAAGCTCCCTTGACATTTTTACTCCATAAGCCACATTTCCTTTGCACATGTTTATTTTATTTAAAACTCTCTGCTCCCTTTCTACCTGAAATAAATAGCACACTTGAAAGTCACCACTACTGTCAATATTAGAGACATGTCAAAAGCTGTCACTTAGCCAGAAAGCTGCTTTGGAGTAACTGTGTAATATTATCCAACATGACAAGTTTTCATCCACAGTGGCAACATTAAAGCCAGGAGCATGTGGCTTGTGCAAAACCCCAAAGCCATTAGCTGAAATCCCAGGACCAGAAGGCTGAAGAATTCCCCACCCAACCCAACCCGGTCTCAACCCTGGAGAGCAGAGGGCACTCTGCACCGGTAGGTTATTTTCATTCACTGGGAAATGTGTGCTGACGTTTGCTTTCTGTGCTGGTGCTCTCTGAGCACATTATCTTCTCAGTGTGGACTGGATGAGGGAAGTGAGAAGCAAACAGCAAATTCTTGGCAGCCAGAGACAGGAAGGCAACAGAGAGAAAAGGAGAAAAGCTGTCAGGGGACCGTGGAGGAGTCATTTGACTCTTGTGATGTTTATGTCATTTTTCTTCAGTCATCAGCCTGCTGTTTGCAGCCTTGATATTTTCTTAATAAACTAAAGATGAGAGGGAATCGTAAAAATGAAGAGACTGGAAGAGGTCATCTAAATCTCTACCTTTATCCAGATTGTCGCTGCCACAGACAGGTTTTTAGCAGTTAAGATACTTTCAGGAAAAAGAATGTCCAAGTTCCAGAAAAACCCATTTAAATGGCATAAATGATTTTCAAAAATTCATAATTCTGTTTATCTCTGACCCCAAGTTAGAGTAGACTTAAAGTGGGGTTTGGTACAGTTGGTTCTCCACGTTTGCTTTCTGAAGTGTTGGCTTAATCTGAAGGTTGACTGTCTTTCTGTTCACAATTTGGCAGCCAAGAGCGTCCAGGCTGCTTTGCTTGGTCACGGAAGAGAGAATACCACGGATCTTCCTTGACTTACCATGGAGGTTATGTCGAGATACACTCAACATAAGTTGAAAATATCCCAAGGTGAAAATGTATTCAACACACCTAACTTAGCAAACATGTTAGCTTAGCCTTGCCTGCCTTAAATGTGCTCAGAACACGCGCATTAACCTCTGGCTGGGCAAAATCCTCTAGGACAAAGCCTATTTTATAATAAAGTGTGGAATAGCTCATGTAATTTGTTGACTACTCCGCTGAACGTGGAAAACAGAATGGTTGCCACATATTCCTAAGTGGGGAAAAGATCAAAATTCAAGGTTTTCTAGGTTTCTGCTGAATGTGTATCACTTCCGCACCATCGTAAAGTCAAAAAATAAGTCAAACCATCATAAGTCAGAACAATCTGTATTCCTAGTAGTTTTCCCAAAAGAGCAAAGGAGATTCTCTTCCAAAAGCCCAGCCCACACTACTATATATAAGATAGATAACCAACAAGGACCTTACTGTACAGCACAGGGAACTTTACTCAATATTTTGTGATGATCTATATGAGAAAAGCATCTAAAAAAGAATGAATGTATATGTATGTATAGCAAACACTTTCCTGTACCCCTGAAACTAACACAGCATTGTAAATCAACTATACTCCAACAAAATTAAAAAAAAATAGCATGTCACTCTTAATAAACTACTCTTAAAGCAGAAAAACAAACAAAAGCAAACAAACAAACAAATGAATGAAAGCCCAGCCCAGATATTCTCTGGCCACATTTGTTCCACTTGAGTCAGGTGTCTAGTTCCAATCCAATGACTATGGCCAAGTGAGTGGGCTTTGCTGATTAGCTTGTGTTTATTAAGAATCACCCTTGGAGCTGAGGATGAAGTCATCTCACTCACTGCAGGCTAAGAGTAGGGGGAAGGGTAGTTTTCTAGAAATCCTGTGTACCACGAGGAAATATGTTCAGGGTAGCAACAACTGATCCCATGAGGTCCTTGCCAAATCTCAGCTGGGCAATTGCCAGTCTGCTCATTGGGTGTCCTGCCTCTAGCATTGTCCCCTTTGGTCCATCTTTGATTCTGCTCCTGATGACAAACAAATGAAACTGAAGTAGCTCACATGGCATCCCAACTTCTTTATGAACTCTCCTGTCTAGCTCCTAGTTACTTTTCTACCCCCCTCTCCAGAATGAACTAGGTGAAGCTCCCTAAACATTTTTCCAGCCTTCTGCGTCTAACTCACTCTTCCTCATTCTTTAATCCCATTTCCCTCTGGAGGCCTTGCATAACCTTACTATCTTGGGCCAACTTTGCTTCACTTACTCTGTGCTTTCATGGCAATCTGAGCTTACCCTCTATCATAGAAACATTCTACTGTATAGAAATGTATAGAAACATCCTACCTATTTGCTTACTTTATTTTTCCTTCTCAGGAATGTGAGCTTTCTAAAGGAAAGGTCCACAGCTCTGTTCTTAGATCCTGGGATTCCTCATGCTATCATATAAACATTCAGTCCCTAATGCATGTGTACTGAGTGATTATGATTTGCTAGTGAACTTTGCTAGGAAGTGTGGGCATAGCGTGAGCAGAAAACAAATTCACACCCCGGTCTTATAGCCGATTCATTAAAAGAATAAATAAATTGTAAATAAATAACAAAATGTGAGAAGGAGTGTGGGGTGCCTTCCAGCATCCAAGGAGGTAGATTGAAAAGAGCATGAAACTGGGTCTTCTCTGTGGAACCTCATTCTCTTTCTCTGATCTGCATTTTCATCACCTCTACATAAGGAGCTCTCCAATGCTTAACATTCAAAAGAAGTTAATTATATTTTTATGAAATTCTACCTAAACTTTCTCCTTTTGTTTTCTTGAAAAATGGGGTGGGGAGTGGTTTTCACCCTGAGATGTTTGTGGGAATACTTGGAGGAGCAGCAACCATGCCAACTCCTGTGAACACCCAGCTGCCATTTCTTTAAGCAGGTAAGTGTTCAACAGCGGGTAGCCCTTCCCTAGAGTACTGGTCTAATCAAAAAGCATATTTAATACCAATGACTGATGCCAAGGCTGGAAAAAGAAAAGAATATTACAGTAAGTGGAAATTTTGTGAATTTAATACCAATTTAAATCTAGCCTTGCCCTTCTGCCAATGCTTTATTTCAACTCACTGCCAAATAAACTTACACCTAATTTTTAACTAATATTTAAAGTTGGAAAACTCTAGGGACATAATTTGTGCTAGTATCAATGATACATTAACCTAATTAATTAAAAGCTGGCTTATAATTAAGAAAACAAAGGAACAAAGGACCCTTTTGTGATGCAGTGGCCTCCATTTATTGTCATTTTTTTCACCTTCTTTGCTCACTTGCTAATTCTCAGAATTCAAGAATCTGCACTGGCTATCCCAGTCATTAGTATGAATTAGCAACACTCCACTGTAATTCACCAGAGACAGAGTTTTGATAAATGGAGAAGGGGTTTTAAAGTAGATCAGTGTGGTGAAGCCGAATTACAGGAAAGACTAGGTCCCTTTGGTAACTAGGCTTTCCTTTGGTTTCCCTATCCTGCCTTCCCTGCCATCTTATAAAATAAAAAGATAAAATAAATGAAATCTTTAAAGAAAAAACTACATCTGAACCTAGGTTTTAATAAACTTAACATTATAAAGAGTTTGCATGATTAGAGTAAGGACTTCTAATCAATCCAGACAGATAAGATCACAGTCATAATTGCATTGGCTGTTATTATTTCCTTTTCATTTACTTGTACCGAATAGAAAATAAAGTCTTGAGATGTCTACAAATGGAAATGAAAATAATGGTTTTCAGTGATAATTTGATAGGAAGTAATTGGCCACCTGAAGAGAAAAACCCTCATCGTGGAAATAATTACATATAATTGGTTACTACAAGATTGGACTGCATTTGATACACTCAGTACAATAAATACTCTGAAACTAAAGATGCTAACATGGAGGTTTGAGGGGCTTTAGCAGCAGTGTAAATTGGAGACAATAAAACAGTTTGCAAAATGAGTAGCCAGTATGATTTGATTGGTCAACAAAATCATTTTGAAATATATTTTAATCAGCTGTCAATACTTAAAGATGGAGATTTTACACACTCGTCAGGATTTATAAGGTTTTTTTTGGAAAAAAAGGAAATATCAGATAACACCTGGCTTTTATTGCCACGACAGCAGCAATCCTATGGAACTAGAAGATACCAGAGCCCAATGGATCCACCGCGTGCAGTTAGAAGACCACCTACCCCTTGAAGATGTTTGGGTTTGTCACTCCAGGGCCAAAAACATCCTGTGTTTGTAGAAATCTTCTGCAGTTGATAGTAAGTTTACATATCTTCATTTATTTTACAGAATAAATACAGCTTATAGAAAAATAAACTGAGGCTTTGTTAAAGTGCCTCCCACAAGGAGACAAGTTAGAAGCTGAAGAAGCCAGGACATGAATCCGAGTCTTTAGTCTCTTAATCTCCTAAACTTTCAACTGAGCTCTGCTATGTCTTGTCTGAGATCAATTATGAACCTGTTCACTGGAGTAATATGTGCACTCAGGTGAAGTAAACATCCTTTATTTGGAGCTTAAAGTACTAGCATTGGCCTCTTAGATGAAACAATTTGTTTTATGTGAAAAATACTAAATGGCCAAGAAACTAGGTATGGTTCTAAGCTCTGACCCATATGGATATTTCTAGAAAGTTTCTTGGAGTCATTTGTTTAGTTAGAAAAATAACCAGTTTTAAGTTATCACCCCTCAAACAGAGCCTATTAGGTTTTTCACCTGGTAGGATATACATCTTTTTCTCACTACCTACTTGACTTTCTCTAACTTATGACATTTCACTTTGAGCTGTTTTTCAGGGAAATCAGAACCCTGAACAAACTGAGTAGATAGTAAGTGAAGCTTCCTATAAATAAGAGACATAAAATATGACATAAATAATATTTTGGAATCCTCAAAAACTTCTGAGAATATTCTCAGCAAACATTATTGAATAGAAGGAAACTTTGTGTTGAACCATTTCCTTGTAGGTGGGATCTTTTCAGTGTCTGTCACTATCACTTTGGCAGGGATTACTTGGCATTATGTGTGCTGTTACTTAATAGAATTTTTTCCTGATTAACTTCATGATTCAGAAATAACATCTCAACAACAATTTCTCTATCCTTTTATTTATTTTAAGGCCAAGCTAAATGAGGACCCCATAGCAAAATGGATATGAATAAGCAATTTTGAGAGACTATAGGTAAATTGGCCAATAAGCAAAAGAAAAACATATTTGACCTTACTAGACAGAAATACAAATTTAAAATATGTACTTTAAACAAAGTAATAATGATGTATTATTAATTGCCTATTAAATAGGCAAAAAAAATTAAAATGATTGTATCCATTGTGTCCAAAACTCCTGGGAAGCTGAAATAAGGATACATTACCATATACATTATGCATTGAAAATGTGGAAATAGTTTAAATTAGGATATAATTATATGTTTGGAATTTATCATTTGGAAATAATTAAGGGTAAACACAAATATTTATTTATAAAGATGGCAATAATCACATTTTGTTATACTATTAAAACATTAAAATAATACTAGTAATAACTTGGAAGCAAATTAAATCCCTAAGTATAGTGTATCAGATCAATTCTCTAACATCCATATACTTGAATTGCCATGCAGTCTATGATTTTGTAGAATATTTAATGATATAAAGTACATCCTCAGTATAAGTTTTATAAAACTTCTGAAAAATATATAAATATGATCCTATTTCTGTGTATACACAAACACCTAGATGTTAGAAATGTATTGAACCATACACTCTTAAGATGTCAACCATGCTTACAGGGTGGCAGAAATATGGGTGATTTTTTTGTGCTTATTTATATTTTCAAAGTTTGTTTCAAAGAATATATATAAATTTTGTTATTGATAAAAATAGAATGGAGCATATTAAAAAGCCAGCTGAATATTATTATTTTTTGACAAATAAATCCCATACAGATGACTTAATCCTACATTCTGTTGATTCAAAAGTACCAAGCTTCTATCACATCTTGCTTGGACCACTGCAATGGATGCCTAATTGGTCATGTCATTCCACAACTTAAAACCCTTCAGTGGCTTTCCAGTGCAAATAAAACCCAAATTGTGTACATGACTTGGTCCCCTGTCTGACTCTTTCATCTTATCTCACACCACTCTCTTTCCCTCTAATCACAATCACATTGTTTCTCCAATAAACTAAAAATCTTTCTGCCTTCGGGACATTGCACCTGCTGTTCCTCCCTCCTGGAATGTTCTCCCCTTTCTCTCCCTATTCCAGACTTTTTGCATGACTGGCTCTTTCTCACATTCTGCATCTGAGCTCACCTGTCACTTTCTGAATAAGGAGTAGCCATCTCCTGGCAAAAACCCTCTGTGGCATCCACCTGTTTTCTAGTCTTCAGAGATCTCACTGCATCCATTTTTCTTGCTTAGATATTGTTTCACAGTTCTTAAATATTGATTATTTCTATAATATTAGTTTCTTGCTCTCGAAGTGTAAACAAAGACCTGTTTTTACTATTACGTAAAATAATACTACATAATAGACCTGCTCACTATTACTTCCCCAAGCAAAAGAAAGATGCTTTGTATGTTGAAGGTGCTTCATAAAGACAAGGAAAGTTTGCCTCCCAGAATACACGGCTTCCTGTGAAGCTACCCAGCCTCAGAAAGAAAGAAAAGGATGGCTCCAGATGCCAGTAAGGACCTAAGAGCTGGAGTTGGGGATGTCTGCCCTTTGCTTGGGAGGCAGTATTATCAGTCATTCTCCCTCTCCTCAGCTCGTTTCTATTCTGTTATCTATTCTTTTTGCAATTCAGGCTCCTGATCCTCTACTTGTTCTCTATATTTTCCCTTCTTCAGAGCTTCTACTGACTCGTTTCTCGTAATTTTGATTTGCCTATAATACCTCACAGAGATTGTTATAAAGCAAAATCACCATCACAGCATTTTAATCCTTATTTCATGTAATTTCCAAATAGCTGTATTAACACCAATATTTTTAATAAAAAGTGAAATATGATTACTGTCAACTTCTACACCAACATAAATATAATAAAAGGCATATATATGATTATAGTTTTTTTAGGAGTCACATTAAAAAAGTATAAAGAAGCACATTAACATATGAAATTAATACCAATACTGTACTTTTAATACTGTGTTTTATTTTTAAAAATACTCCAAATTATTTTCTTCAACAGATAGTCAATATAAAGATAGTGAGGTATATTTTTATTCTTTTTTTTCTATGAAGTTTTTGAAATCCAGCATGTACTTTACACTTGTGGCAGACCTCAATTCGGACTAGCCACGTTTCAAATGTTCAACAGCCACTTACGGTTGGAGGCTACTGCATTGAGCAATATGGTTCTACATTGTATATCACACTCTGTTCTACTTGAGAGAAAATTAAGGTTATTCGGGCCTTTTGGCTAGAGTATCCCCGAGGCAGATGGTTGGGAAATATAGCCTTTGTTAAGATAAATAATAGTGTCCATGGTGCTGGAGGGATGGCAGTGATGAGATCCTAAGGAATGAACTTGGTCTTATGAGGAGGATAAAGGAGCAGGGGGAAAAGAGGGACCCACACACGTGAAGAAGGGAGATGGTTAGGCTCTAGGGAAGTAGCTAGAGATTGGGCCTCGGGGACTTCCCCACATTTTCCCTGTCCTCTTCTCTCCCAATCCCCTTACCTCACCCTCCTACTATTTTCCTTAAGGTAACAGCTGCCACTCTAAGCCAACCCTATCAGGACCTCCAGAAGTAACAACGAACCCAAATTGGTCCTTCGGTATGAAAATGATTACTAAACATATGAGAAGATGATCACCTTAGAAAGAAGAATTGGAAACATCAATAAAATACTTGGGAAAGATTTTAAACAAGGGAGAAATACAGTTAGAACACTTTCAGAGTACTGCTTGGTTCCATCAGTCTCTTTGTGTAACTTCTAAAGTTTTAAATTATTCAGGTTTCAGATTTTTTAAAAATGGTAAAATAATGACATCATGGAAGAAAAAGACCAGTGTTTTGGTATTTAAAAGTATCATAGTGCAGTCAATGTGGGCTCATAAAACTGATATTACCATGACAAATTTCATCCACCCTGGTCTCTTTCTTTTCTCAACTCTTATTCTTATTGCTTAAGGACAAATTCTCTCCATGCTTTTTTCATTCAAGTTCCTTAGTGAGAAAATCTTATTTGCACCACTTTTTGCATTTGGCCAAATCATCACTTGCTGGCTTGTTTCTGGATGGACAGTTCTTGAGCCAGGTCATCTAGTGGTTTAACCAGCTGAGGCCAGGAGAGGCAATGTGAATCTCTGGGAACTGTGGACAGGTCAGGTAATAATATTTTTTATCATACTTGGGCATTGGGCAATCTGGATGGCCAGCTGGCTAGCTGCTTGGTTTTATTCAAGGAAGTACGGAGTAGTAGATGAGAGTGTGGACTAGGAAATCAGACTTCTGGGTTCAGTAATTGATTCCATCAAGAACAAGCTGAATGTACTCAGGTGCTTACTTAACCTCTCTGCAAATTTCTCATCTATCATGGAGATACTAATAGCATTGACCTCTTAGTTATTGTGAGGGTTAACAGAGACAACCTATGAAAGCTCTTTGAATAGAGCCTGGAATATAGTAAGTGCCTTATAGTATTATTTTTTCTTGTCTCATTTATGCAGTGCTAAGCATACCTTTGGCACACTGTGCTTTGTCTTGCTGATCTTCGCAAAAGCTATAAACAATGGGTATTATAATCCCCATCCCACCTATGAGGCTACCAGCGCTAATGAAGGTTAAGCAACCAGCTTAAAACCACACAATTCATAAATGGCAGGGATGGGAACTACAACGAAGGCGGAATGATTTCAAAGGTCCCAAGAGACCATAAAATATATAATACAAGAACTGAGCGACAAGAGTCAGCATTACTTAGGGGCATTTCATTTCAATGTGTAGTTGATTATTCCAGAATGCAACCTCAGGATATTATTGGTTTCCAAAAGGCCTCAATCCTCACCCTGTGTCCTATTCATTTACATGCTTATGTTGCCAAAATGCAAGACCTACCGCTGAGAGTCCCTACTCTGTACCTTTGGGTCCCACTGCCGTCAAGTCATCACTGATATGTTGAAAAGGTGTGTTCCAGTTTGCTTTTCAGAGGATGAACTGAGTCTCTTTGGGTCAAGATCAGGCACACTATTCGAATAATGTGACTGTAGAATCCAATTTAAAGGACCAGGCTCTGGCCTCAGGGATTAGAGTGATGGAACAGCCAACAGCCTCCGAACCACCCTCTGTCTGCATTGTAGTCTTGAAATGGTTTGCATGACGGTACAGACTGACCAGAAACCTCTTGGATTTGCAGAACATTTTCTGTCATGCTTTGCCTTTTTAAAAAGAGGTCCAAGCTTTGAACAGTTCCTCCAAAGATAGACTTTGCCTTTGGAGCTTTGGGGAAAAAGGCACACACACACACACACACACACACACACACACACACACACACACACACACACACACACACACACACACACACACCTGTGTAGAAAATCGTGAATGTATCAGAGCCATTATAAATGTTGGTGCAGTTAAATTCTGAAAATCAGGACTTGGAAAGGGAATGCCTCCTTTGCTGATTGCACTGTAACTGGTGCAGCTATAATAGGCTCTAGACACTACTAGAATAGCAGATATCTGTGTGTGACTACAGAGGAATATATAAGAAAGAAAAAGACAGATGGTGTACTTAGGTGCACTTAAGTCTGATTGCATGAGTTGATAATGAATGTTTAAATATGGCACTCCAGTAAAATCAGATACCTGTAGACAATACTGGAATAACTACAGACTTGCTAGAGGGAAAAAATGAAGTTGTGGATTCTAATTTTTGTTTTTGTCATTATTATGATTGTCTATTTACTTGTATGGGGATTTTCATAATTTTCTCAGAGCCTAATCATAAAACAAAAAACAATCAGTAGCATAGAAAATAGATTCTTAGAAATGAGAGGAAACTTAAAGATTGCTTCAGAGCTGTGGAAGCTAATGTCCAGATCGGTGAGATAACAAAGGTCAGACAATTCTTAGTGACAGATTGAGGATTAAAAGTCATGTCACATATCTCCTTGCCTAGTCATCACACCACTACAAAGGACCATGCTTTCTCTCCAAGGAGATTATATTAAAACATTATAAATCAAGCAAGAATCATAAATAAAATACAAGCAACATTATTCAATTAGAGACAGTCTTCCACCCCAATGAACACCTTTGGTTTACATATTTCGTTGGCCCCAAACCAGATTAAGTAAAATTGTTTTAAAAACTTAATACAGGTTTGGCTTTTATACTGGCAAGTGCGCACTCAATGTTCTAAAGGGGCCCCATTTTTAAAACTGTTCTTGTATATGCTGTCCAAACAGCTCTCCAGTTAGACCATTAAAAGTCCAAAGAGTAAAAACTGAAAAATCTTGCTTAGATCTGATGTCAAAAGATGACTGTGGCAGCAGGCGACTCTGGAGAAGGGTCCTGGCTTTGCATGTACATAGGGATGGCGAGTGAACTGATGGAAGTAATCCTGATCTTCAGTTCATGCTCCACACAGAAAGTAGACATCGATCAGAAGCTGTAAATAAACTGGACCTGGCATCTTAAGTGCCTTAAATGTTTGAAGTTAAACCTTAAATCTCATCCTTATTCTTAAAGGAAGTGGGTGAGCCTCCCATCAAAGAGACCGGTGGCATAATCAAGATGAATAATGCTGCTGAATTCTGAAAGGACTTCACAATCCGAGTTGTAAAGACAGTCCCTGGTGCAGGAAGCACTAAAAATCTACATGTCACTTATCGTGAGCAGGAATCTAGGTGGTGAAAGATGCATATATTTGAAAATCAGACAGTGCTGACAGACACTGGAAACTCTTTGCATGTTGGTGGAAATGCTTTCCAGTCACCATCTCAGAAACAGGTCCACATCAAGCTGTTACAGATTTTGCTAGAACACAGATGATTTTGAAAATAACTCTTCAAAAGGAAAGACCACTTCATATACAACTTTAAATTACTTCGTAACTCTTAATTTATACATTCTATAGTTGTATAAGTACAACTATAAAATTCCTTATAATTCTCACATGAATAGATACATTTAGTAAGCAAATATGATACAAATGTCACCTGTCTAGATTCCAAAGAATTTGCTTTTTGCAACCCATCAAAATGGCAAAAGGACCATTCATTACAATTTGCAAGGGTGAGGTA
Organism: Stenella coeruleoalba; assembly: GCF_951394435.1. Lineage (NCBI taxonomy): Eukaryota > Metazoa > Chordata > Mammalia > Artiodactyla > Delphinidae > Stenella > Stenella coeruleoalba. The sequence goes on along the minus strand of NC_137149.1, from coordinate 50,006,112 downwards.
AACACTGTAAAACTTGTACACATTCCTAACAGAGGAAGTGATGCTATCAGTGAAATAGAAATTTTGAAAAATTCTGGAAGCTAGAAAGCATGTGGAATCAAATTGTCATAGAAATTAGAACAGAGAAAATCATAACTATGGAGGTAAGAGCAGATCTTGCCCATTTGGATCAGGAGAAAACTTAGCTCAGAAAGTGCAGAAAGAGCATGAGCAGTCAGTAAGTTGATGATATGGGGAGGAATTAAGGCTTAACTATGGAAGAGTTGGTCCAGTTATGCTTCCTCTAGAGTATAACATTGGCTCTTTTAGCACATGACTCTTAGCTGAAAGTAAGAGGTATCCCTGATGAGGGCTTCCCTGATGAGGGCTACCCTGATGAGGGTAAGCCAATCAGAGGATGCTATGATTTCAGACCTTGATAGTAGATCTGAAAGAATAAAAGTAATAATAATAATAATTGAAAAAGGAAAGACAGCTCCCCCCACTATTCAAAGTGTGAAAGTCATTGACAAGTTTCTCGTCCAGAGTAAAGGCATCTTTTCTCTGGTAATTAAGGAGGAGGGGGCAAACTTCATACCTGTTTTGATCGATTCACTAGCTGTAAGGGAAGTCAGCTTGTCCATAAGCCCACTCCAATCAGTCCAGCAGTTAACCAGTCCTGTCACTGTGGGGAGAGAATAAAAGAAGGAAATCACAAACAAATTCACTTTAAATAAGAAAGTTGACATAAGCTACAGAGAAAAATTTTAACAAATAGAATTTTAAAATTGAGATGAAATGGCGATTTTCCTGGAAAAAATAAATGACCAAATTGATTCAAATGGAGGGAAATAATCTTAACAGACTGAAAATCATAGAAAAAACTTGAAAAATAGTCAAGATCTCATGGTAACCCTCTACCCACACCAAGGGCAATAAACCAAGACAGTCTTACATAAGAGAGTCATCAATGTGTTATGAGCAAATAAATCCTTTATTTATGTAAAAAATGATCCCAGATATTAGGATAAAATGCAGAGCTTCTCAACTCATTCTATAAAGCTACCATAATCCTTACAGCAATTCTGGAAAAATATAGATTTTAAAAGAGGTGAAAGAAAACTACTGTGCAATCACAGTTACATATAAATATAAACATACAGAAAATATATAAATATATAAAAATTCTAGATTGAAATTTAGCAAACTAGATCCAGTAACTTATTAAAAGAATATTTCATGATTTAGTATTAGGTAAGCAAAGGGTTACTTTAACAAAAGAAATGTCCATTATATGTTAAGTTATAAACAGTTTATCCTAGTACAGTGTATAAATATTATCATTTTGTATGTTTGCCATGAAGTAAAGAAGTTTAAAACACCTTATGTTAACCTGAAATTACATAATCATATATACAGGGTAATTTCATTTATGTTAAAAAAATGTTTGTTTGACATGTGAATGTGTGTGTATATGTGGGTGTTTTTGTATTTAAAAATAGACAAGAAAATATCTGGAAGGATAAACACCAGCATGGTAACAGTGGTTACTCTGAGGAGGATCATTCTATTCTTGCTAAATGTTATATCTCTTGCACATAGCATAGTCATTGTCACATAGAAGATTCTCTATTTGCTAAATGAATGAATTAAATACATTAAGTTGAGAGTGAAATACAATTTTCATGTTTTACTAGAGATATCTACATTGCTTAAATATTTTAAAATAAACATCTATTTAATTGTATTAAAATGATATCTTAAAACTATATATGTTCACACACACACACACACACACACACACACACAAAATCGTATAAGTGTATATTATTTCCTAATGGTCATTCATTACCAAATATTTGTTGGGAAAGTAGTATGTGCCAGGCACTGCCTTAGATGCTTGATACCAGTGAACAAAACCAGAAAAATAGATTTCAGACACAATCATTTATTGATGGATTTATTATTTATAATTATGATTACTTAATCATTTATTAATCCATTAAACTGATTGGTCACTTTACTTCAAATATTCTGTTAGGAGGAATCTTTTGAATCTTACAAAAATAAAAGTTCTTTTAATTATATTAAGTATATTTTCCTGTATGTATATGAGGGAAATTCACAGAAATTAGCTAGGAAATTGAGTTTTCACACTCATTGTTCCTTCTTCATTATTGGTCAGGATTCACCAGCATGTATTTTAGGACCTTCTGTTAAAAAACAACATGAATCCATTCTGAGACAAAGATGGTAAACTGCTTATTACCTATTTAAATTAGAAAAAATGCAAACCTTTTTAACAAAGGGGAAATGAATGAAAGAATACTGAGTCTGAAATCAGATTGACCTGATTGTAAATGCTGTATTGTATGTGAGCATACTTCTGCGGGGGGGTGGAATTTAACACTCTGATAAGAGTACAGGGGGCTGTGCTAACATCTGCTAGGAGGGCCCTTAGGAGCTTGGAGACAGTTATGATGCACATTAAATGAAGTAGAAATACTGTAACTCATGCCACACCACGGAAGAGGAGCTCAGAAAGCTCCAAGAAGTAGGCATGTGAAAGTGGGTGTAAACCTGAAAACCCCACTGGGCAGTTATGTTCCATGGGGGAGCCCAGAGAACATTTTGTTTGCCAAATTAATAAAGAGTTCACTGGTTAAAAGGGTGTCAGCATCACTGAGAAACTCAGTGATGGTTTTCCTCTGAGATGATATCATCCCTTGACATTGGGAGATGTTACACAGTTGGCTCCTTATAGCATTGGAAATGATAGGGTTTCAAATAAAAGAGGCTAGGCAGCAGTGCTTAATTCTCAGAAGGCAAGGGGGTGTAACTATCATAATGAACAGCAGGGCTGGAGTGGCATCCAGGAAGTCCTGACCTGTAGGGATCTATGAAGGTTGTGTCCAGAACAATAGCTAAAAGCGTACTGCACAGTCTTTACTAACAAAAAAATACCAAGTCTGAACGATCAGGAGACTGAGAATAGCTACCCAATGAAAGTCGTGATCTCATGTTCAGCTTCTAAATAGAAGCCAATTTTCACATCTGGAATCTATTGACTGAAAGAGAGGCCAGATCTTCAGAAGAAAAGATCCTAGAAAACCAGGTCAAATATAGAGTAATATTTCCACAATACTTCTCAAAAGGGCCTTCAGACATTTACAACAGGGAAAGAAGACTATCCAAACATTTCAAGAAGGGAGGATTCGAGTTAATATCCAGGTTTCATGACTCCTCTGGTAAAGTGGAAGTATATGGCAAAGTAATAAATGATGTTCTGGCCCAGGTCTGGCTCACCAGTGTGTCCAGTGGGTCCAAGGACGCACCCAGTGGTTGTTTCCCAGTCTCTGAATAAATAATTGACATAGATATGCTCATTTTGATTCCTTTATTGTGGAATAAGAGCCACAGTAGTTAGGAAGGCCAAGTGAAACCTCTGAAACTGAAACTCTCTCTCTTGCTAAGACAGCTAGAAAAAAAAAAAAATCAGGAAAATGACAGAAATTAATGCTACCTAAAAACCTAAAGAATATAGGGTAGTGCATCCTATCATATCCCCATTTGATTCACCAGTCTCTACCTTATAAAAGTCAGATGAATTCTGAAAGATAATAGTAGGTTACTGCCAACTCAATTGAGTAGTATCTCAATTGCAGATATAGTGCCAGATGTGGTATATTTGCTAGAACAGATAAAAATAGCCTCAAGTACATGGTATTCAGCTATTGATCTGGTGAATAATTTTTTCCCATCCCTATCAAAAGGGTGGATCAAAAGAAGTTTACCTTCAAATAAAAAAAATCAAAACAGTATGCATTTATAGTCGTGCCCCAGAGCTATGTGAAAATTCTCCCATGTTCTGTCAAAATATAGACTGAGGAAAGCTGGACTCTCTTGACATACCTCAGAGCATCCCACTGGTCCAATCTATAATGACATCATGCTAACTGGCATGAATGAGCAAGATGTGGCAAGTAGATGAGAGGCCTCAGTAAGACACATGGCCTCGAGAAAATAGGAGATAACATGATGAAGATACATCAGTGAAAATTTTAGGATTCCAGTGATTTGGGACATGCTGTGACATACCTTCCAAATGAAAGGACAGATGATTGTATTTTCTATCTCACTTGGTGATGAAGGAAGCACAATATCTCATAGAAGTTTTCAGGTTCTGGAGAAAGCCAATACCACACTTGGAAATATTGCTCTAATCCATACCCTGAATGACCCAAAAGTCAGACATGTTTGATGGGGCCCAGAGGAGAAAATGGCTCTGTGGAAGTTTATGGCTCCATGCAAGTGGCCCTGCTGCTTGGATTGCACGATCTGGATGACTTTATGGAGTGAAGCGTATTAATGTTTGTGAAAGACACTCTGTGGAGTTTATGGCAAAATTCGGGGATAAAGATTTGGCTCATTCCACCCAATAAAATACACAGACCAGCTGAAGTTGCTAGCCAAAACAGAAAAATTTAGAACAGGTGGTAGAGGAAAGAAATGATGATGTACTTTAGAGTCACTTAATAGCTTTTTAAAAAATATTTTAAATAAGTTAGAATCTTTCTGAATTTTAGTTTACTGACCTGGAGACTGTATTTGCATTAATTTTGAAACACAGTGCTAGTGGAAAGAATATAATTTAGGGTAATTAAAGTCAGACAGAATCCTGCATCCATGAGTATCCAAGTTAATCTCCACACTGTGCAGTGTACCCACTATATAGCACAAACTATCACAGTATTTTATTGAAGCCTCCATAAGTGACTGGGCATAGATATGATGATCTCAAAGGAGCAAATGTGGCGTCCAAAGTTTCAGGAAGTAACTAGACAAATTCACAGAGCTGATACCATTTGAATGGTTGATTCTTTTGTTCATTTAGTTGTTCATCTTCCTTTCCTGCCGAGAATCCATTCTTGATGACTGGAGAATAAATTGTAGTCATCAATTCCCCATGTGTATATTTGGATTTGTATATTTCAAGCTCCACTAGTGCTTTCAAAATCACAGAAAAATAATTGCTTTATATTTATCTTTTTATTAACCACATAGGCTTTTTATTAGGCATAGGCTCTGCTTCCTGATTTGTTTAGATCTTGGTAATTATGTTATGGCGGTTACTTTCAACAACAATAACAGGAGCAATAACAATAACAATAAAACTAAATATGTTGAGTGCATCTTGTGTACAAGGGACTGTTCTAAGCCATTTTCATGTATAATTCATTTAATCCTCAAAATAGCTATCAGAAGGAGGGACAAATATCATGAAGGAGGGACAAATATCATGAAGGAGGGACAAATATCATACCTATTCAATATTTGGGAAAATAATTGAAAACAGAGCTTAAAAAACCCTATTTAAATTCACACATCTAGAAAGTGGTAGAAATGAGTTTTGAACTCATAAAGCTCCAGCTGCTTTGGACATACAGTCACCTTCCATACTGCAGAAATGGCTGCCAAACTGTATAAAACCTAAATCTGTGGAGCTCTGAATGACTCTCAGTTCTCCTCAAGTGGCTGTACAAGGGTTACAAACTAAGGAAAGACAAGGATTTGAAGTGTTGTATACGATGATTGCAAAACAGCTTTCTACTTCACAATAAAATTAGAATTCACTTTTCCTGCTTTTCAAATGGTATTGCTAACTTAGAGTGGGAATGAGCATTATGCAGAAAAAAGGTCTAAGAAATTTGTGTCTTAATCCCAGTCTTGCCATCAATGGCTGTGGAACCACAAGTCATTAAACCTTCTGTGACCACGTTTTCTCATGTGTAAATAACTGTCAATAATACTACTTCTCAGAACTGTTTTAATAACAGGGAAAGAAGAATAATTAAATTATAATTAAACGGGACTGTTTTAACAATTAAATGGGTTAATGTTTGTAAAGCACTTAGCAGAGTGTTCTCATACCTTATAACAAGCAAGCAAACAAACAAACAGCAAAAACAATTAAAAAGTGATAATTTCTAGGGTTGGAATAATTGATCTCATGTCTTTTGAGAGATATAAAGCCAACTTCACATGACTAAGGGGATTTCTGTTCCCAGTAGTGTTTTAAACATCTCTGGGGCAGTTGTAGTAGTCAGAAATATACATAAGTACATATTTAGATGTGAGAGGAATGCCACTGTCTACTTTTTATAGTCCTATGGGGTTTTCCAGAATAGCTCTTTTGCTTTTAATTCTATGGAGAATTAAACACCTGACTTTTTCAAAAGAATTATTTCTTCTTCTGATACCAACACTATGGTTTTCCTTTGGAGAAACACCAGTTAGCCCATGCAATTGTTGGGAGAGAGGGCTAATCTTTCTCTTAACTCCAAGGGAGGCACTGTGGGTGAGGCAGTAGAAGTGACCCATGTCTGACCAATCAGAGAATCATATTCCTCTGGCCAGGGTGATTGGTCTGGAGTCAGACTTATGAAACAAGCCAGATCAATCAGAGTCAATAAGACTCATTCTGGATTTCTTTTAAAACTATTGGGAAAGAAACACATTTTTTCTACTGACATGGCTGAGAAGATAGGATAGAAATATAAACTTGGAGGTGCTGGCAGCTATCTTGCCATCATGAATGAAGACTCTGCCTGACAGTGGAACAAATACAGAAGAAAGCATAGTTCAGAGATGGATAAAGATTGAATCCTGAGGATACCACTGATCTCCTGTGGATCCATCTGTATCTGAAGCCAGAATATGATCAAAATTTTCAGTTGCCAGGGCCAACAAATTATCATTTTCCCCTAAACTAGGAAAATTGGTGCTATATCATTTACCACTAAACAACACAAAGGTAGTTACTCTTTTGACTTCCAAGTGTTGAAACTGCCAAATGCATTTGAAATGCTCAGCACTATTGGCAAAAAATATTCCAAGCCTTTTAGATATGCTCTCCATGCCTGTTTTAGTTGAGTGCTTGCTCTCAAAATCTAACCAGTGAACTGTTTTGCCCAACTTCTGGTCTTGCCACTCTGCCTTTCCCTTAAGAATCTGAATATAACATTTGAGCTCTTTATAACAAAATGGCAAGATTGTTTTGCATAAACACACATGACTTCTTCCAACTCATTCCCAAATGAGTCCTCTCCATCAGAGCATAGAGATGCCCATGGCATATGGCTCCAACTACACTATTACATTTGCTCCCTACAGAGATTCTCTGGGTCAGCTCCAGCAGACAGTAATTACTACTTGCATGGAAGTAGCTGTTTATCACTCAGGGGCTTTTGTAATTGATGTTTCTTACACCAGTGTTTCTTTCTTTTTCGAGGTGCCTCAGAGAACTGCAGACTAACTTTTTTAGGTAACATTTGCTTTTTCTTGCTTACTTAATTTTTTTAAGCAAATACTATCTTATGATGAATTTGGTCCATTATTGCAAAGACCCTGAATTCACGTCAGACTCATTGCCTTGATAATGATAGATAAACTCTTGTCAAGAGTCACTGGGTATTTGGGGAAAGGAAACCATATTTATTTATTTACAATTATGACATTATCTCCTGAAATTGCAAAGTAGCTCTTTAATACAGACATCAAAAAATCCATATTACAGGCAAAGCACTTACTTTGTTGGGATTTGAAGACTCATCTTTTTATTTTTCAGGCAAAGTACCATGTTGCCTCAAAATATTGACACAAGGAAATGTCAACTGTTCCCACCTCTTTAGAATACTGTATCTAACATTCCACAGACTTGAGGCTCATAATAACTGTGCAAGCTGAAATTACCAGGGCAGCTTCTTAGTTGGCCTAGTGTGAGTATAGAAGAGGAGATTTTAAGCATGTGCCCATCTGATAGAAGATCTTATTTGAGGAACATTATAGCTAAGTTGGAGAGAGAACAGGGCAACAAAAATGATAAATGGAATGGAAAGAATTATGGAACATGAGAAGAGATTAAGAAAAATGGGGTCGCTTAGTCTTGAAAGAAGATGAGTCTGAGGTGAATTGATTGAGGAATTTGAACTAGCTAAGGGCCACACTGCAATTAAATTTGATCCATTTGAAGGTGTATCTTCAAGCAGGAATGTATGAAAGGTGAATTAAAGAGCTCTTATTTTACAGAAAGTGTAGTGATAAGCAAAGAAAGGATTTGTAAGTACTAAGCTAAAATAAAATTGTGTTATCATACTTAAGAAAATATTTGTACTGATTAATTGAAGACACACAAAAGCAAAGTAGAAAGACAATGGGAATAAGCATCTAAGTTCTTGGCATGGTTTTTAAAGGAAGCACTTATGTTTATTATTTTCTATTTGTATTTTATTGAAATCAAGATATTTGGGTTAAATTCTAACTTGTTCACATGCTATCTAATTGATTCTGCACTTTAGTTTCTTTATTTGTTAAAGAGGTGGCAGAGGTAATATTTATACTATTTTATTGGATATTAAACAACTAAATAAAATTTGCAAATCTATTTAGACTATAAAATATGTATTATATATGTCTATGTTATACTTATCAAAGCCTTCCTACCAATGTAAACGTAGCTAAGTACTGTTTTGAGAAGGAATATATGTTGCAGAAAATCCTTTGTAAAGAATTCAAGTAATTTACTTGTCCTCTCTGTTTAGTTTCAAGGCAACCTGAGGCTGCAATCAAAAATACATAAAATAAACAAAAATATTTAAATTAGGTGTAGTAGGATAAAAGTCAGGAAAATAAAATGTAGTGAAGGATAAAGCTAAATCATATATTTCTTATGGATAGACTACAAACTTTCCTCTATGTCCTCTATGTTTCCTCTTAACCAAATGGAAAAAAACCAAACCAAACCCTGAGAGTTACACAACATAGAAAATTCAGAATAAAGACCAATCAATATGGCAAAAATAACCTATTCTTGGCACTATGGCCAAAAGAGTATGTTTTCTGAGTGCTCTCCTAGAGAGAACACTACTGTCATAATAAACAAGTTCCTCAATAATATGTCAAATAGTACACACCATAATGCTTTTATAGGACTATTTATTTTAAGGTTTAACAGGGTAAACAGTTGGCATAAAATCAAAGCATAATTCATTAAATGCAGTTCCAATGAGTACTGTGTAAATTATTCAGAGTATCCAGTGTTTTGGAACTCACATATAATAAATGCTGTTAACCTGTTAATTCTGTTTCTATCAATTTACATCAAATACCTAACATTTGCCAACATTAAGTTAAGTCTTTGCTATATACAGAAATAAAGCATGGTCCCTTAGTCAATTCTGCTTCTGAATTTAATGGAATAGCTGATATTAGGCTGAACCTCTCACCAGAACCAACTAAAAAATCTGGATAAAGTACAAAGGAAAAAACAGTTATTTGAAGATATAGAGAACAACCAAGGCAATCAGGATTTGAGAGACATTTCAAGAAGATATTTTTAAGAGGCTGAAAAACTAAATAAAACATTAAGCAGTTTGTAATGACTGGGAGATAAAATTGAAATTCAGGGTAAAGAAGGAAAGCCTAGGTAAACAGTCCAAATTTTCTTGAGAGCCTGGAAGGGCCACTGATCTTGACTGATTAAGGTGATATGATCATATTCTAGCTACTGGCCAGACGAAAAATAAATCCTCTGAAAGATAACATCATCAGACCCTTTAAAATTGTTTCATGACATTTATTTAATTGAATGCTATATATTGTACAATATTGGCCAAAAACAGGAGAAGGAGAAGAAACACAGAAAATTAAAAATTAAAAAATAAAAACCTTGAGTGAAACATTTATTAGAGTCATCCAACAGACACTTTAAGATAACTAAGATTAATGTGTTAAAAATGTAAAGAAGGATAACATTGAAATTGAACTTAAATATATGAGAAAAATCAAATGGAAATTCTAGTTATAAAAAAGAAAATAGCAGCTATTAAGAGATCAATGGCTGCTTTTAATAGAAGATTAAATACAATAGAAGATAGGAGTAGAGAATTTGAAGATAAAACAGTAGGAAATATCCATTTTGAGACATAGAGAAAAAATGTAAAATATAAAAAGGAGAATACCAGACACCTAGAATACAGCAAAGATGTATAACATACTTGTAAATTGAGTCTCAGAGTAGGGGAAAAAAGAGAGAATGGGACAAAAACATTTTTAACAGATACAAGAAAAGAAGAAAGACATTTTTCAAAACCAACACGAGACATTAAGCCACAGGTTTGAAGAGCTCCGAGAAACCAAAGCAGGATAAATAAATATAAAATAAAGCTATGTCTAAGCACATCATAGTAAAATTGTCAAAAAACAAAGACAAACAGAAAACCTAAAAGCCAGAGACCAAAAGACATATTGATTTCAAAAGAGGAGCTATAGAGAAAAGATGAAACCAGAAGATAATGAAATGACTTTTAAACTGCTGAAATAAAATAATTTTAAACCTAGAATCCAATTGCCACCAAAAACATGCCTCTAAGGCCCTGCTCCACTCAATGAACAGCAAGCTCCAGTGACAGACACCCCATGCCAAACAACTAGCAAGACAGGAACACAGCCTTACCCATTAGCAGAGAGGCTGCCTAAAAATCATACTAAGTTCACAGACACCCCAGAACACACCACCAGATGCAGTCCTGCCCACCAGAAAGACAAGGTCCAGCCTCATCCACCAAAACACAGGAACCAGTCCCCTCCACCGGGAAGCCTACACAACCCACTGCACTAAACTTACCCACTGGGGACAGACACCAAAAACAACAGGAACTATGAACAAGCACCCTGAGAAAAGAATACCCCAAACACAATAAGTTAAGCAAAATGAAAAGACAGAGAAATACGCAGCAGATGAAGGAGCAAGATAAAAACTCACCAGACAAACAAATGAAGAGGAAACAGGTGGTCTATTTGAAAAAAGAATTCAGAGTAATGATAGTAAAGATGATCCAAACTCTTGGAAATAGAATGGAGAAAATACAAGAAACATTTAACAAGGACCTAGAAGAACTAAAAAGCAAACAAACAATGATGAACAACACAATAAATGAAATTAAAAATTCTCTAGAAGGAATCAATAGAAGAATAACTGAAGCAGAAGAATGGATAAGTGACCTGGAATATAAAATAATGGAAATAACTGCCACAGAGCAGAGTAAAGAAAAAAGAATGAAAAGAGTAGAGGACAGTATCAGAGACTTCTGGGACAACATTAAATGCACCACCATTTGAGCTATTAGGGTCCGAGAAGAAGAAGAAACAAAGAAAGGGATTGAGAAAATATTTGAAGAGATTTTAGTTGAAAACTTCCTTATATGGGAAAGGAAATAATCAATTCCAGGAAGCACAGAGAGTCCCATACAAGATAAATCCAAGGAGAAACACACCAAGACACATATTAATCAAACTATCAAAAATTAAATACAGGGCTTCCCTGGTGGCGCAGTGGTTGAGAATCTGCCTGCCGATGCAGAGGACACAGGTTCATGCCCTGGTCTGGGAAGATCCCACATGCCGCGGAGCAGCTGGGCCTGTGAGCCATGGCCACTGAGCCTGCAGGTCCAGAGCCTGTGCTCCACAACAGGAGAGGCCACAACAGTGAGAGGCCCGCGTACTGCAAAAAAAAAAAAAAAAAAATTAAATACAAAGAAAAATTATTAAATACAGCAAGGGAAAGGAAACAATAACATACAGGAGAATCCCCATAAAGTTAACAGCTGATCTTTCAGCAGAAACTCTGCAAGCCAGAAGAGAGTGGCAGGACATATTTAAAGTGATGAAAGGGAAAAACCTACAACTAAGATTACTCTAGCCAGCAAGGATCTCATTCAGATTTGACGGAGAAATTAAAAACTTCACAGACAAGCAAAAGCTAAGAGAATTCAGCACCACAAAACCAGCTTTACAACAAGTGCTAAAGGAACTTCTCTAGGCAGGATACACAAGAGAAGGAAAAGACCTACAATAACAAACCCAAGACAATTAAGAAAATGGTAGTAAGAACATACATATCAATAATTACCTTAAATGTAAATGGATTAAATGGTCCAACCAAAACACATAGACTGGCTGAATAGATGCAAAAACAAGACCGATATATATGCTATCTACAAGAGACCCACTTCAGACCTAGGGACACATACAGAATGAAAGTGAGGGAATGGAAAAAGATATTTCATGCAAATGGAAATCAAAAGAAAGCTGGAGTTGCAATTCTTGTACCAGACAAAGTAGACTTTAAAATAAAGACTATTACAAGAGACAAAGAAGGACACTACATAATGATTAAGGGATCAGTCCAAGAAGAAAATATAACAATTGTAAACACTTATGCACCCAACATAGGAGCACCACAATACATAAGGTAAATGCTAACAGCCATAAAAGGGGAAATTGACAGTAACACAATCATAGTAGGGGACTTTAACACCCCACGTTCACCAATGGACAAATCAACCAAAATGAAAATAAATAAGCAAACACAAGCTTTAAATGATACATTAAACAAGATGGACTTAATTGATATTTACAGGACATTCCATCCAGAACAAAGGTGTACACTATATTCTCAAGAGCTCATTGAACATTCTCCAGGATAGATCACATCTTAGCTACAAATCAAGCCTTGGTAAATTTAAGAAAATTGAAATCATATCAAGGATCTTTTCTGACCACAACTCTATGAGACTAGACATCAATTACAGGAAAAATATCTGTAAAAAATATGAACACATGGAGGCTAAACAATACACTACCAAATAACCAAGATATCACTGAAGAAATCAAAAAATAACTAAAAACAAATGACAATGAAAACACGACGACCCAAAACCTATGGGATGCAGCATAAGCAGTTCTAAGAGGGAAGTTTATAGCAATACAATCCTATCTCAAGAAACAAGAAACATCTCAAATCAACCTAACCTTATACCTAAAGCAATTACGGAAAGAAGAACAAAAGAACCCCAAAGTTAGCAGAAGGAAAGAAATCATAAAGATCAGATCAGAAATAAATGAAAAAGAAATGAAGGAAACAATAACAAAGATCAAGAAAACTAAAAGCTGGTCCTTTGAAAAGATAAACAAAATTGCCATTAGCCACACTCATCAAGAAAAAAAGGGAGAAGGCTCAAACCAACAGAATTAGAAATGAAAAAGAAGTAACAACTGACACTGCAGAAATACAAAGGATCATGAGAGATTACTACAAGAAACTATATGCCAATAAAATGGACAACCTGGAAGAAATGGACAAATTTTTAGAAAAGTCTCTTCTGAGACTGAACCAGGAAGATATAGAAAATATAAACAGACTAATCACAAGCACTGAAATTGAAACTGTGATCAAAAATCTTCCAACAAACAAAAGCCCAGGACCAGATAACTTCACAGGTGAACTCTGTCAAACATTTAGAGAAGAGCTAACACCTATCCTTCTCAAAATCTTCCAGAATATAGCAGAGGGAGGACACTCCCAAACTCATGCTATGTGGCCACCATAACCCTGATACCAAAACCAGACAAAGATATCACAAAAAAAGCAAACTACAGGCCTATATCACTGATGAGCATAGATGCAAAAATCCTCAATAAAATACTAGCAAACAGAATCCAGCAGCACATTAAAAGGTTCATACACCAGGATCAAGCAGGATTTATCCAAGGAATCAAGGATTCTTCAATATACACAAATCAATCAATGTGATACACCATATTAACAAATTGAAGGAGAAAAAACATATGGTCATCTCAATAGATGCAGAAAAAGCTTTGAACAAGATTCAACACCCATTTATGATAGAAACCCTCCAGAAAGTAGGCATAGAGGGAAATTACCTCAACATAATAAAGGCCGCATATGACAAACCCACAGCCAACATCGTTCTCAGTGGTCAAAAACTGAAACCATTTCCACTAAGATCAGGAACAAGACAAGGTTGTCCACTCTCACCATTGATATTCAACATAGTTTTGGAAGTTTTAACCACAGCAATCATAGAAGAAAAAGAAAGAAAAGGAATCCAAAGCAGAAAAGAAGTAAAGCTACCACTGTTTGCACATGACATGATACTGTACATAGAGAATCCTTAAGATGCTACCAGAAAAGTACTAGAACTAATCAATGAATTTGTTAAAGTTTCAGGATACAAAATTAATGCACAGAAATCTCTTGCATTTCCATACACTAATGATGAAAAACGTGAAAGAGAAATTAAGGAAACACTCCAATTTACCACTGTAACAAAAAGAATAAAATACCTAGGAATAAACTTACCTAAGGAGACAAAAGACCTGTATGCAGAAAACTATAAGACACTGATGAAGGAAATTAAAGGTGATACAATCAGATGGAGAGATATACCATGTTCTTGGATTGGAAATCAACATTGTGAAAATGACTATACTACTGAAAGCAATCTACAGATTCAGTGCAATCCCTATCAGACTACCGATGGCATTTTTCACAGAACTAGAACAAAAAAATTCACAATTTGTATGGAAAGACAAAAGACCTCGAATAGCCAAACAATCCTGAGGACGAAAAATGGAGATGGAGGAATCAGGCTCCCAGTCTTCAGACTATACTACAAAGCTACAGTAATCAAGGCAGTATGATACTGGCACAAAAACAGAAATATAGATCAATGGAACAGGATAGAAAGGCCAGAGATAAACCCATGCACATACGGTCAACTTATCTTTGATAAAGGAGGCAAGAATATACAATGGAGAAAAGACAGCCTCTTCAATAAGTGGTGCTGGGAAAACTGGACAGCTACGTGTAAAAGAATGAAATTAGAACACTTCTTAACACCATACACAAAAATAAACTCCAAATGGATTAAAGACCTAAATGTAAAGCCAGACACTATAAAACTCTTAGAGGAAAACATAGGCAGAACACTCTATGACATAAATCACAGCAAGATCCTTTTTGACCCACCTCCTAGAGAAATGGAAATAAAAACAAAAATAAACAAATGGGACCTAATGACACTTAAAAGCATTTGCACAGCAAAGGAAACCATAAACAAGATGAAAAGACAACCCTCAGAAAGGGAGACAATATTTTCAAATGAAGTAACTGACAAAGGATTAATCTCCAAAATATTCAAGCAGCTCATGCAGCTCAATATCAAAAAGAATAAACAACCCAATCCAAAAATGGGTAGAAGACCTAAATAGACATTTCTCCAAAGAAGATATACAGATTGCTAAAAAACACATGAAAGCATGCTCAACATCACTAATCATTAGAGAAATGCAAATCAAAACTACAATGATGTATCATGTCACACAGGCCAGAATGGCCATTATCAAAAAATCTACAAACAATAAATGCTGGAGAGGCTGTGGAGACAAAGGAACCCTCTTGCACTGTTGGCGGGAATGTAAATTGATACAACCACTATGGAGAAAAGTATAGAGTTTCCTTAAAAAACTAAAAAGAGAACTACCATATGAACCAGCAATCCCACTACTGGGCCTATACCCTGAGAAAACCATAATTCAAAAAGAGTCTTGCACCACAGTGTTCACTGCAGCACTGTTTACAATATCCAGGTCATGGAAATGCCCATCAACAGATGAATGGATAAAGAAGATGTGGCATATATATATACAATGGAATATTACTCAGCCATAAAAAGGAATGAAACTGGGTTATTTGTAGTGAGGTGGATGGACCTAGAGTCTGTCATACAGAGTGAAGTAAGTCAGAAAGAGAAAAACAAACAGCGTATGCTAACACATATATGTGCAATCTAGAAAAAAAATGGTCATGAGGATCCTAGGGGCAGGACAGGAATAAAGATGCAGACCTACTAGAAAATGGACTTGAGGACACGGGGAGAGGGAAATGTAGGCTGGAACAAAGTGAGAGAGTGGCATTAACATATATATACTATCAAATGTAAAATAGGTAGCTAGTTAGAAGCAGTCGCATAGCACAGGGAGATCAGCTCAGTGCTGTGAACACCTAGAGGGGTGGGATAGGGAAGATGGCAGGGAGACACAAGAGGGAGGGAATATGGGGATATATGTATATGTATACCTGATTCACTTTGTTATACAGCAGCAATTAACACAACAATGTAAAGCAATTATACTCCAATAAAGATGTTAAAAAAATGCCTCAAAAATGAAGGTAAATTAAAGGCATTTCAAACTGTATTAGTATTCTATTGCTGTCAATACAAAGCACCACAAATTTTGTCCCATAAACAATAGAAACTTATAATCATCTTGTAGTTCTATAGATTGGAAGTCCAACACCAGTCTCACTGAATACAATCAAAGTGTGGCAGGGTTGGATTTTCTTCTGGAGACTCTAGAGGAGAATTCATTTTCTTGCCTTTTCAAGTTTCTAGAGGTCACCTCCATTTCTTGGTCTGGGACTCTTACTCCATCTTTAAAATCAGCAACAGTGGACCTAGGCTTTCTCACACTGCCATCTTTTTCATTCCCTGAAATTAGGAATGGCTCTCTATTTCTAAAGATACATGTGATTAGACTGGACCTCTGGATAATATTCTTATCTCAAGGTACATAACTTTAGTCACATTTGCAAAGTCCCTTTTGTCATGAAAGGTAACATACTGTAATGTATTCACAGGTCTGAGCATTAGAGTGTGAACATATTTGGTGGCCATTATTCTGCCTACCACACAGAAAAATAGAAACTTCAAAAATTTGCTGCCAGTTGGCCTTCACTGATATAAATACTAAAGGGAGTTCTTCAGGAAGAGGGAAAATAATTCTAATAATAACCATGATAATTCAGGAAGAAATAAAAACTACCAAAAAGATAAATATGTGGATAAGCATAACTGTTTAAAATGATAACGTTTTGAGGAATTGAGATATATATATAGAGTCCAGTGCTGTGCTGGAGTCAGCTAGTACTGGCTTGTAAGAACTTACTGTTAAGTTTTCAGGAATCCTGAAATTTGGTTGTTGAACACAGTATTTTAACTATTATTAAAAATTAAGGGCTTCCCTGGTGGCGCAGTGGTTGAGAGTCCGCCTGCCGATGCAGGGGACACGGGTTCGTGACCCAGTCTGGGAAGATCCCACATGCCGCGGAGCGGCTGGGCCCGTGAGCCATGGCCGCTGAGTCTGCGGGTCCGCGAGCCTGTGCTCCGCAACGGGAGAGGCCACAACAGTGAGAGGCCCGCGTACCGCAAAGAAAAAAAAAATTGCATAATATTCCAGTAAAATAATTTTTAGTAACAACAAATGTAATAAATAACCAGAACTCCATAACTTCCTATTCCTTATCTTACTACATTTTATCTATGCTCTGGAGATTATTTATATCTATTATATGTGTTATGATGGAAATACCACATAATGGTGTATTAATGCACAACTGTTTTCAACATGCATTCAGTGATGTCACACTATAACTTGGAGCTGGCTCTCATGGGAGTATTTATATCATGAAAATTGGCATATACTACAAATCAGGGCTTGATTTATTGTTTTTGTTAATTGTGTAGAAAGTGATAAAAATGTTGATAAAGCAGATTAACTATCAACCATTTTAGCAAAGAAATAGCTCATGTCAGTTTGTCAAGCTCTGACATTTATCCTTGTTTCATTTTCATCATTCATGTTAATGTAACCTAGATATGAGCCCACTGGTGTTATAACTATATGTATTTATCAAATTCAGCCATAGTTTGACTAAGGATACAGGAGTTTGAAAAAATGCAGCGTAAGCATTCTGTGAGAATCAATTGACTATATGGAATTTATAACAGATAGTATTGTACATTTTTATTTGAAAATTTAGTGCTACACATGCTTTTTATCAAGAAAAACAATAATAAACTCATTTATGTATCTCTGCATACATTTTTTCCCAGATAACCGGTTGCTAAACATCTCCTGGTATATCCTAAAGCGGGCCCAAAATATAGTAGTAGCACAAAAGATGGAGTTAAAGTGTTATTACTTGCATTTTCTGAGAGACAGGAAGGTTATTAATTTAAGATCAAGAATGCAAGTTGTAACTTCTAAGGTGGCCATTTAAAGAATTAGTAAATAACAACTTAATGGAATGACAGACGATAACACAATAGAAACTCCTATCCAGAAAGAGTAAAGCATTTTATCCATTTCCATTTAATATAAATACTGACATATTTGGATTTAAAAGAATCATTTCATTAATTTTTTTATTTAGTCCATTTAATTTTATTTCTTTTTTTATTTTTATTTTCTTGAGTGTATGAGTAGACTCTTAACAAAATTGTTAACATTTCTATATATTGATTTTGGTCTGACTTTTCACTACATGTTATATTGCATGTCATTAAATATTCTTTGAAACATCATTTTTAATGGCAATGTAAAAAGCTCATTATATGTACTATTATTTATCCTCTCCCTTATTGGTGTGTATTTGCTTTTAATGAGCTGTTATGAGTAATGTTATGAATAGTATCCTTTACCACACCTTTCTTTGGTAAATCTATGATTATTCCCATAGGGTAGATTCCTGAGAAAAGAATAAAAAGGTATGGATTGTTTTAAGCAATTTATATATATCGCTAAGTGACTTTCAGAAAAGTTGTGCTAGTTTACATCCCCTCTAGTAGTTGAAAAATGATCCTTCTTCACTAGTTTTGTCAGCATTGAACATTATTACTTAAAAATATCTTTTCCAATTTTTAAAATTGAAAATACATATTCATTGCCATTTTGATTTGCATTTCTTTGCTTACTATTAAAGCTAAATAGTTTTGCAAGTTTATAGGCCATTTGTATATCTTCTGTGAATTGTTGGTTCATACTTTTTGCCTTAATTTTTTTCCTTTTTTTTTTTTTTGGCCATGCTGCGCAGCTTGTGGGATCTTAGTTTTACAACCAGGGATTGAACCCAGACCCTCAGCCGTGAGAGCACAGAGTCCTAACCCTTGGACTACCAGGGAATTCCCTTTTGCCTTAATTTTCCAAATGATCTTCCTTTTTAAAAAATGTTCCTGTATTTTCATGATGAGCAACTGATTGGTGGAATTACATATAACAAGATTGATGAACTTTTGTTAAGTATTTACTGAGATCCTAACTTTAAGACTTGTGATAGATACAAAACATATAACATCCCAAGGAGCCCATAAGGTTAGTGAACATCTGTTGATTCATCATATAACCTAGGCTAATTCATAGTAGAGTATATAACTAAGGGCCAGGTGTGTTTAATAGACAGACAGTAAGTGTATATGCTAGGAAATACTAGTAATTGGCAAATATTTTTGATGGACTTGGGGCATGCACTGAGCCTTGAAGGAAGAACAGTGTGTAGACTGAAGGAAGCCATCTAAACACAAATGGCTTGAAGACAGAATATATGTGTGCAGGTGAGTAGAAGAAGTAGGATTTGTGAGAGAGTACTTTTAGCAGATGAGTCGATGCTGACATTAATTGAGATAATTGGTGGCATTGGACACATGATTTGATTTAGCATCTAGTAGATTGTGATCCCTTTCCATTCAAAATTTATTTCAAGATCCACTATTGAGGCAAAAAACAACAATAACAACAAGGAAGACAGTGATGACCACGTCAACAAGAAAAGAAGGCAATGTGCCTCCCAGAAGGGGTGTTATCTGAAAGTCACTTTAGTGTCAGCGCTAAACAAGGAAAGCTGAGGGAGACCCTTCCTGGAATAGCTGTCACACACAGTAAAATCAAATATAGATGTGTAAGTGATCTGCTGTACCTCTCCCCACGACAGAGAGAAAGGAGAAATGAATCCTTAATGTATGATTTTTACAGGCTTCTCTTGGGATCATAGTATTTTTAGATTATTTGAGCAATTTAAACATTTTCCTTCCAATACTTCCAGTTCCTTTAAAGCAGACAACAAAATAATTATAAGCATTCAAATCATAATGCAAATAATTTTGGAGTTTCCTCTTAATTGGTACTGGACCTGCCTTCCTACTTTAAATAACAAGAAAACCGGTCAAAATGTATGAAGCATTGGAAATAGGCAGTGTAGGACAGAGAGGGGAAACAAATGATGTGAGCTCTACAGGGCTTTCTGTGTGCAAGGGCTTTCTGGACTGTAGTGCAGGGAGCAGGCACCTAGCACCAGCTAGCAGAGCACTGTAGTCTCATCGAGCAGAGAAGAAAAAAATCAGAGGGTCTATAAAATACATCTATTTGATGTGACATCAAAAGATGTCACACCTCTTCTCCAAACACCCACTAATGGTTTCCCACCTCAGGAAAAAAAAAATCTATTAGGCAGTAAAAGTCTCACTCCCTGCCATTACCTCTGTCCCTAGTCCCTTCTTCCTAGTTCATGCATCTTGAAGTACCTACAGGAATCCCATCTTGAAGTACTTCAGAAGCTTGAAGAGCTTCTGAAACTCCAGGCTTTTCCTCAAACAAGGCAGATTCTTTGCCTTCCCTTTTCCTTTTCTTGGAACCCTTTTCCCAAAATGCCCCTACGTCCTTGCCATGATATATACATAGATACATGGATTTTTTCCCCCCTTACTTTATTCAGGTCTCCACTTAGTTCTCACCTCTTACAGACAGGCCCTCCATGGCCACCATACACAACATACTTCTCCCAAATCATCTCTCTCTGCCACACCCCTTACCTCATATCATTTATCTTCATAGTATTTATTACCTCAGGAGGTACTCTTCTTTTATTTGTTCATTGAATATCTCTCTTTAGCATTATTTAAGCTCCATGAGTTCAGAAATGTGCCTATTTTCTCTACGGCTCTGTGCCCAAGATACATGATAGGTGCTCAATAAACATGAATTGAATGAATGAATGGCTGAAGAGTATTCCAGGCAAGAGGGGCAGCAAGCGTAGACTTTGTAGAGGGCTTGAGAGCAAGGGTTTTATTTAGCTGAAAATGGAATGGCCAGAAGTGTCAGCATGAGGAGGAAGGCATGAGGAAACAATTCCAGATCAGTCTGGCTGCAGCGTGGGGCATCTGAAGGAGAGCATCAGAAGATAAGCCAAATCAAGTCAGGGAGAGCCTTGAATGCTAACCAAGGTTTGCTTGATTTCTTCACATCCTTGGAAATCCACAAGAGCAACTGGCACTGAGGACCTTTAAGTGGTGGAGTGATTTGTTTAATGTAGTATTTCCAGAAGATGAAATTGGCATCAGAGAGAGAGAAGCTACCTGAAAGCAAGTAGCTCCTGAGGGTTGCCTAGGTCCGGCTGATTAACAGGATATCATGAGCATTAGCTCACTGTCACAATAATGTGGAGTTTTGGTGATCAAAAGGAAAATCACTAAAATAGGACACTTTTTATCTTGACTGTTGGTTGCCAAGCATCCTCTGTGGATTATCAAAGGGCTATGTATAAAGAACGTTGAAATACATTATTATCCTTGCAGGACTCCTATTATAGTGAACCATTGATTTCTCCTCCCCAAACCCCAGGGACATTGTGAGTTCAATGCAAGGACCTAATAGGAATTTCTGCAAAAGTGCTCCAAATCCATTTGGCTGAGTCCCTCAAAGGAGAAAGATGTAAGTTAGTGACCTTTGTGCTTTATTACAATTAATAGCCCTTAACATTCAGATTGCCCCTCATTCCCAATTTCATTCTCAGCAATTAGTGACTGCCCTCATAATTAGTTATTTCACTGAGCACTTTCTAAGAGGCAGGCTCCACTTTATAGATAAGGAAACTGAGGCCCCCAGAGACTAAGCAAATTCCCTGAAGTTCCACATTAAGGCTGGGGTGAGCAAAAAGTGGGGTGTGGCAGTGTTTTAGTCCCTAAGTCATGCTGGGTCAGTTTTATGATTAACATGGAAACTCCTATGTATGCACTGGTACTAGAATATTATCACATGATTTTCAAAAGGGACACCAACATCTGGTGATATCTAGTTATTAATAATCAGAATTTATATCATCTAGGACAATGACAGTGATACAAATTATAACCATTAAGTAATAATAAAAGTCAATGATTTAATGTTTTTAACTTTTCAGACTTTCACATCAATTTCTTTCTCATGATACTTACTATATCCTTATGAGTTTAGGAATGATAGTCATTCTTATCCCTATTTTATAAGTGAGCTAAAAAGACACAGTTTTGTTTGACTGCTTCTCAAATGTTTAGAAGCCATGCCTCCTTCATGTATTCAATAAGATTCTCATTTTTTAATTTATTCATACTTAGAAAATACTTGTATCAACTATGTGGCAGATATTATTACAGGCTCTAGATCTACTTTGATGAATGAAATAGACAGTCTTAGGTCTTATGGATCTCACATTTCAGTAGGGAAGACAGGAAATAAACAAGTAAAGAAATGTATATTTGCAAATTGATTGAAGAGATAGGAAGGGTTTAGATGTAATATTAAAAAAATGTCAGCAAGAATTCTTAGATAAGATAATCAGGGAAAACCTCTCTGAGAAGATTATGTTGAGAGCTTAGACCAACATTGAAAAGAGAATAGCCATACAAAGCACAGGAGAAGGTATTTACACGCACAGGTAATAACGTGTATGAATATCTTGAAAAAGGAAACATTTAACATGGAGGAGAAACTGAAAGAAGGCCAGTGTCTCTGGAGCATAAGAATGATGGCGTAAGAGGTGGCTGAAGGATTAGGCAGGGGCCATATCGTTCATATTTGGATTACAGAAAAGAGTTTGGCTTCATTCCAAGTAGCAAAGGATGACAATGGAGGTTTTAAGCAAAAGAGTGATATGATCAAAATTATGGGTTAGGAAAGAGCATCGTGGCTATAGTGTGGGGAATAGATTGAAAGTTAGGTGGGCTGGAGAGGGCAGAAGAGTGAAAGCAGGGAAACACTGAGAGGAAAGCTTTTACTCTGGTCTAGGACAAGGGTGATGTTTGTGCTGATAGTAGAGATGGGACAGATTCAAAATATATTTTTAGAAGTAGAACCAATGAGACTTTAAATGGATTCAATGTTGGGTAGGGAAAAAGAAGCAATCTTAGATGACTTCCAGTCTCTGGCATTAGCAACTGATAGATGTCAGAGCCCCTTACTGGCAACAAAAGGGAAAAATATCCAGTTTCCAGATTTCAGGAGAGAACAAGGGTTCAACTTTGAACCGACAAGTCTGGGAGTGAAAATATGTAATTGCATATGGATCTGGGGTGTAGAGGGATGGTACTCTTGAAATTATGAATTTGAGAGCCATCTACATAAAGATAGCATTCTAAGTCATGGGAATGGAGGAGATCATTTACTGAGAGACTATAAGAATGAAAAAAGAGGGTTGAGGACAAAATCCTGCATTTTTACAGGCATTTATTATCTCATATGTCATAATCACGCACTTAACAAGTCAAATGGACTACTTATTTCTTTATTTTTTTCTCAATTTAGTTGTAGTGGATAACAAGATCTACCTTGGGGCACGGCTGGGAGAAGAGAAGTAGGAAGTCATGTGATGGGCGCAATAACTACTATGTAGAAGGAACAGAATTAATAATGGGAAATTAGTATTTATTTCACTAAAATATTTAATATACTACAATTTCTAACTTACTTTTTGCATTTTACAGTTATAAATTCACAATTTACAATTTTAAATTCATTGTCTGTAAATTTACCTCCCCTACACACAGTGAACTCTTTAAGGCAGGGATTATTTTTTATTTATTTTTAATCCCCAATACCTTGAAGACTGCTGGGTACATTTTATATGTACAAAGAGCTTTATGAAAATATTAGAGTCTACTTTATAGTGCCAAGTAGAGAGTTCAAGTTCTAGATGTGTGTGTTAGGTGGAAATGTGTAACAACATGTTTTTAAGCGTCTTTTAGATTTAACATTAAAAAATCACTGTAATTTTAAACTGGATTACCTGGCTTTAATAACTTTTTTTTTTTTTTTTTTTTTTTTTTGTGGTACGCGGGCCTCTCACTGCTGTGGCCTCTCCTGTTGCGGAGCACAGGCTCCGCACGTGCAGGCTCAGCGGCCATGGCTCACCGGCCCAGCCGCCCCGCGGCATGTGGGATCTTCCTGGACCGGGGCACGAACCCATGTCCCCTGCATTGGCAGGTGTGCTCTCAACCACTGCACCATCAGGGAAGCCCTAATTACATTTTAATGGTTACATTTTGAAGAGGTGGAAAGGAGGTAGAACAATCAAGATCTGGTGTGTTGTGCTACAGATAACTGTCTTGCAACCTGACGAGTTTATAAGGCACCCTTGGATCCAGAGAGTTATATGCTGGTTGAACTTTCTATTCAGTTTGAGACTTGTGATGCATTTTCATTTACGTGAAGATAACATAATGCTTCCTCCTTTTTATAAAAAGAGGGAAAACTTTGTTTTCAATTATATGTGGAATCTAAAAAATAAAACAAACAAATATAACAAAATGAAACAAACTCACAGATACAGAGAAGAGACTGGTGGTTGCCAGAGTGGAGGGAAGGGGAAAATGGGTGAGAGGGATTAAGAGGTACAAACTACTAGGTATAAAATAGATAAGTTACAAGGATATAATGTACAACACAGGATATATAGCTAATATATTATAATAAACTTGCAAAGAGTATAGCCTATAAAATATTGAATTACTATGTTGGACACCTGAAATTAATATAATATTGTAAGTCAGTTATACTTTAATTAAAAAATACTTCAAATTTTTAGATCAATTTATAAAGGAGCATTTTAATAGAGCTTTATCTTGAGTAACAAACCTATGGCATAGCCTGCCTTGCTTAGGCTTGTATCAATCTTCCATACTATATTTTAAATGCAAAATTTCAAATCAGCATGAGTTCAATCTTATCCGTTCTTTGATTCCAGATAAAAATGTCCTAGAATAAAAGTCTAAATAACCCACACATGGAAAATCATAAGTCCTCAGGAAAATTTTAAAGTGAAAGACTTTTAAAAATCACATCTGAAATATCTTATGTAGCAAACATGCTTGATTTGTGAAATACTAAACTAACAAGAGCATAATTTTTCCCGCCTGAACGTAAAATTTCTGGGAAACTGAGAGGCCATAGTGTCTGGCACAGCCATGGCTGTGAGCAGTAGGAGTAACAGGGGAATTCAGTGGTTGGACCATCAGAGGAGTCAGTTTTTTTGGCAGAAGAGATGCTTGGCCTGGCACCTGCAGGGAGCTCACTGGAACTCACCTGGATATCCTTTGTACTAAAGGAGCAAACTTGCAGTATTTACTGAAAATTTTAGCAGTTTATTTGTCCTTTTTGTTCAATATGTGTCATTTAACTGAGCCATTTTGGTGGAGGTCAAGGATGGCTCAAGAACCTGGAATGGAGTAAGGTTTGTGGTGAGACTCAGTCATAGGTAGTATTATAGGTATGGAGTGAAGCACAAGGGTGAGGTGAGGTTGACTTCTGTGCATACCACTTGATAATAATTATAATGAAACATAAAGTATAATAATTGTAGCTTACAGAGTATCCCTAAAATAATTTAGTAAAACTATACACTTGTTCAGTTTTCACTTGGCAACTGATATTTGTCATCATTTATTTATTTATTTATTTATTTTTAAAATATTTATCTTATTTTTTAAAATTTATTTTATTTTTGGCTGCACTGGGTCTTTGTTGCTGCACGCAGGCTTTCTCTAGTTGCGGCAAGCAGGGGCTACTCTTCATTGCAGTGTGCGGGCTTCTCATTGCAGCGCTTCTCTTGCCAAAACTGACACATGAGCTCAGTAGTTGTGGCACGTGGGCTTCAATAACTGTGGCATGTGCAGAGTGCAGGCTCAGTAGTTGTGGCTCATGGGCTTAGTTACTCTGCGGCATGTGGCATCTTCCTGGACCAGGGATTGAACCCATGTCCCCTGCATTGGCAGGTGGATTCTTAACCACTGCATCGTCAGGGAAGCCCATGTCATCATATATTTAAATACTTTCAAAAATGTCATTTTCCACGTGGTAGAAATATTAAAAATTTAAAATAAAACTGTTAGACCATGCTTTAAATTTTTCCAATAAAATTTAAGTACAATAATAATAATAAATACTTATCACCATTCATTTAAAGCACATGAACAACTTTACTTTTTTAAATAAAGTGGTAAATTTTATTTTATTTTTTTATTATTTTTTATTTTCTGGCTGTGCCACGTGGCATGCAGGATCTTGGTTCCCAGACCAGGGATCGAACCCCCTGCAGTGGTAGCACAAAGTCTTAACCATTGGACCATCAGGGAAGTCCCATTAAAACACATGAACAGGGCTTCCCTGGTGGCGCAGTGGTTGAGAGTCCGCCTGCCGATGCAGGGGACACGGGTTCGTGCCCCGGTCCGGAAAGATCCCACATGCCGCAGAGCAGCTGGGCCCGTGAGCCATGGCCGCTGAGCCTGCACGTCCGGAGCCTGTGCTCCGCAACGGGGGGAGGCCACAACAGTGAGAAGCCCGCGTACTGCAAAAAAAACCACATGAACAACTTTAAATAAAATAAAATTCTTTTTACTCTTCGAACTAGTATATTTTAGTCTACTTTCTCTGAATAATTTTATCCCAATGTCATGTGTTTTGTGCTTGAAAGTCTTTATAGATCACCTGAACATACTTCTCTACAATAAACCATGTATATAAGTTGAGATTTAATTTTTTAAATGTTTCCTGTAACCATAAGACTGTTAAGTGTTAAAATTATCTTCCACATTAAGTTACAGTAATTGTCTTAAGTACACCATTGATCAAAACAATATGTTATATTTCAAAAATGATCAATAATCATTAAGTATAAAAGTAATATTTTATTGGAAATTCATCTCTTAATGAGATAGATGTCTTTTTATTCTTTCATTGGCTCATATCTATGAATGAATATTACTTATTGCTAGAATCATATAGTTACTGCATAAATTCTGCTCCTTTTTTTTTATAGTTGTAAGCACTAAGAAATCATATTCACATAAATAAGGGGATGGGAATGGAAGGAGCAACGTTACTCAATTCTTTGATCTTCTTCAGAGATATATGCCAGAATTCACATAGTCATCTAGCATCATAAATTATTTTTAATCTATTAGCTGACAACTTAAATCCTCCTTAGTTTTGCTGAAAGTAAAGAATTAGAAACCACCTAGCTTTCAGAAAAAAATTTGTCACCTACTTATTAGATTCATACAGTTTTTCAGCATCTCCCCCAGTATGTGTCCCTTTGTTTTGGTGTCATAGATTTTCATATGGGGTATTTTACCAGAGATAGACTCCAGGATTGGTGGGAGCTATGCCTTTCTATCTTAACAAGAAGAAAAGAGGTTTTGTTTAAAGCAGGTGGAAAGTTTAAAAAATTGCATGATGTCTTTAACGTTCTCAAGGGGACCAATTTTATATAAGAGTACCTAAGGAAGTTGGGCACTCAGAACTCTTGGAAAGACTTCATACAACAGCAGGGGTACATGAAGCAGAAGTACCACAGACTGAAGCCCCTAGTGTAGCCCCTTACCATTAGCCTCATATCATAACAGCCTGGCAAGAACATCTTCCACTTATTACTACCCGATTTATATATTCGTGTGTTATATGGAAATTAGTTACCTATGGGATATAGATATATGCATTATAAAGGATAGATAGTAGTTAAGTATGTAAAAATAGACCAACATACTAAAATGTGTTATCAGGGAGAGATTATATTAGGGGGGAATAGGGTAAAGAAAGTCTATAAGGATGGTAACTGGTACATTTGATACAGTTCCACATCTGGGTATCTATCATTTTTATTTTTTTCTTTTTTGGCCACGCCGTGCAGCATGCAGGATTTTATTTCCCTGGCCAGGGATCAAACATGTGCCCCTTGCAGTGGAAGTGTGGATTCTCCACCACTGGACTGCCAGGGAAGACCCTGGGTATCTATCTTAATAAAAGTATGCTAAATAAGGATAATATTTTTGCAAAACAAATATTTATTGCAATATTGTTTACAATGGTGAATAAATGAAATCAACTTAAATGCTAGCTCATGATATACTAATTTAATAAATATGGCACAATACTTCAAGATATATTTTCCAGGTATTAAAATTATGCTTTATGAAGATTATGGAATAATCTCAACAAATATTTGCTATGTTAGTTAATTTATACAAATTAATTTGTTTATGCAAAATTCAATGTCAAATACAATAAAAACTAGGAGAAAAGCATGCATATGAGGAAAGACAAGGAAAATACATGAAGGTAATAATTATCTTGGATTTGTATGTTTGTGTGTTTTTTTCCCCTTTTCCTCAAATAGAGGAAATGTGGTTATATTGAATTTTTGATTATATTTCTTCTTTGAAGTTGTGTATATATTAGATACAGACAAGTATTATAAGTAACTATATATAAATATATAGTTATATAATTTATTATATTTATTTTATAATAAATGTACATATTTTATTAATTTTTAAAAGTAATACATGAACGTAATAAAATGGCCAAGCAGATCAAAAAATTTTTAAACTTACAAAGTTAAAATATTTTTTAAAATTTTTGTCCAGTTTTATTGAGATATAATTGATACACAGCACTGTATAAATTTAAGATGTACAACATAATGATTTGACTTACATATATTGTGAAATAATTACTACAATTAGTTAACATCCATTATCTCCTATAGATACAAAAAAAAAAAGAAGATAAAAATTTAAAAAATGTTTTTCCTGTGATGAGAATTCTTAGGAGTTACTTTGTTCAACATTTTTTTTTAACTTATTTTATTTATTTATTTTTGGCTGAGTTGGGTCTTTGTTGCTGCATGCGGGCTTTCTCTAGTTGCAGCGAGTGGGGGCTACCCTTCGTTGCAGTGTGCGGGCTTCTCGTTGCGGTGGCTTCTCTTGTTGCAGAGCAGTGGGTCTAGGCACGTGGGCTTTTCAGTAGTTGTGGTATGCGGTCTTCAGTAGTTCTGGCTCTCAGGCTCTAGAGCAAAGGCTTAGCAGTTGTGGTGCACAAGCTTAGTTGCTCTGCGGCATGTGGCATCTTCCCAGACCAGGGATTGAACCCATGTCCCCTGAATTGGCAGGTGGTGGATTCTTAACCACTGTGCCACCAGGGAAGTCCCTCAACTTTCATATGTATGTGTATGCATATCTATATCTATATATCATACTACAGTGTTAAATACAGTTACCATGTTGTCCATTACACCCCGAGTGCTTATTTATCTTATAAGTGGAAGTTAGTAACTTTTGACCATCTTCATCCAATTCCCCCTACTCTTTGCTTCTGGTAACCACAAATCTGATCTCTTTCTCTATGTCTGAGTTTGTTCATTTGCTTGGTTTTTTTATTTGTTTAGATGCCACATATAAGTGAAATCATATTATATTTATTTTTCTCTGACTTATTTCACTTAGTATAATGCTCTCAAGTTCCATCCACTTTGTTGCAAATAGGAGGATTTACTTCTTTTTCATGGTTGAATAATATTCCAGAAATACTTCATCCATTCATCCATTGATGGACACTTAGCTTGATTCCATGTCCTGGCTATTGTAAATAGTGCTGCTATGAACATGGGGATGCAAATATCTCTCTCTTCAACATAGTGTTTTAGTTTCCTCTGGATATATTCCCAGAGGTGGAATTCCTGGATATTATGACAGTTCTATTTTTAATTTTTTGAGGAATCTCCATACTGTTTTTCATACTGATTGTACCAGTTTACAATCCCACTAACAGTAAACAAAGGTTTTCTTTTCTCCACATCCTCACCAGCATTTATCTCTTTTCTTTTTGATGCTAGTCATTATAACAGGCACAAGGTGATATCTCATTGTGGTTTTGATTTGCATTTCTCTAATGATTAGTAAAAACTTACAAAAAAATTATTTTTATTTCAATTCAGCTTTCCAGGGCTTAACAACCATTGACTACTATTTGTATATACTTCTAGAAACTTTCTATGAAGATACACGAATGTCAGTGCATATATACATAAATGAGAAGATGGTGATCACATGCTTTTACATAAATAAATTCAGTTTTGGGGCAAAATTCATTTTCTTACAACTGTAGAACTTACAGTAATTTGTTTCTGAAAGCCAACAAGACCATCTCTGATTTCAGGGAAAGCCTAAGCCCTTTTTTAAAGGCTTTCTACTTGTTAAGTCAGGACTGTCCAGGATAATTTCCCTTTTGATTAAATTCAACTTATTTAGGGTTTTAATTACATCTACAAAATTCCTCTATAATTGTATTATAATGTAACCTACTCAAGGGAGTGGGATCCATTACCTTTGCCATATAATGTAACTTAATCATGAACATAACACCAGGGGGCAGAGATTATGGGGCCATTTTGGAACTCTGCTTACCATAGTATCTATAAGAGATGTTGGGGACAATAAACATAATGACTTGAAAGAAACATGTGACAGGAATCCACAGTGTTCTAACCTCAGGTTGATACAGAGATAAATAAGCAAACAAACACACACACACACACACACACACACTTACAATTAAACATGGGGTGATAAGTGCAAAACTAGAAGCATGTATAAGGCACCATGGTAGTTCAGAATAAGGAGCCCCCAGTTCTTTCTGGAAAGGGAAAAATCAGAGAAAGCTTCCTAGGAGAGGTATTTCTTGAAGGATGAATAAGAATAATAAGATAAACAAATACAGAACAGATACACAAAGTGAGGAATGATGATCCACAGATAACTATCTTTGACATTTACATAATAGTATATATATTTAAAATAGTTTGATATTTTATTCATTTTGAACTTTTGTATTTATTTTTTAAAATATTGCATTATAACATTACTTACCTTGATTACTGATTTTTTTTTTTGGCGTCTTCTTAAATTTCACATCTGAGGCAAAAGCTTCACCCTCCTCAAACTAGTCCTATCCCTGAGCATCAAATAATAGAAATATGCAGGGAACTGCAGTTATTAAGGTATTGCTGAAGTACACGGAAAGAGTAGGAGAATTGAAGGGAGGGAAGCTAGAAAAACTGGCTGGGGTAAGATGATGAAAGGTCTTGTTTGTTCTCTGAAGATAATCTCCAAAGACTTTACCCTGTGGATCAAGGGATGAGTCATGTTTTGAAACTGGAGAGTGACCAGATGAGACTGTCGTTTAGAAAAGATGACACTGACAAAACCATGGAGGCTAGTTTGGAGACATTTGTTATTTTCTGTTAAAAGAGAACAATTAGGAGGCTACAGTAGTGGTCATCCGAGGTAAGTAATTATACTTACGTTATCCATAGTATTTGGCTCACTGAAAAGTATTTTAATTTGGGGATTCACTGGCAGAAACTGAGAATTTCTTTTTGCAGAGCATGTTAGATGGCTCTTTTGACTCTCTAAGTGGTAGACCTTTCGCTAACGTGGTTTTTTTTAATGGTAATCACATTTATGGCTGAAGCATTTCTGTAACTATATGCAGCTTATTTCACCTGAGAAATTTTTAAAAAAACATCCTTGTTGGAGTATAATTACTTTACAATGTTGTGTTAGTTGCTGCTGTATAACAAAGTGAATCAGCTATACGTATACATATATCCCCACATCCCCTCCCTCTTGCGTCTCCCTCCCATCTTCCCTATCCCATGCCTCTAGGTGGTCACAAAGCACCGAACTGATCTCCCTGTGCTATGCGGCTGCTTCCCACTAGCCATCTATTTTACATTTTGTAGTGTCTATATGTCCATGCCACTCTCGTCACCTGAGAAATGTTTTTGCTAAGATACAATGTTCTTATATGTGATGCCAGAATTGAGTCTGAGCCTATAGTTTTTATTGCATTTATATGAAGCGATGTTATGTTGGGAGTTAGGCACATGAATTCTTACCATAAAGAATTGAACAATCCAGTTTTATAATTGCTTCAGGATCATCGATTGCCTATTTTGTCTCTGTTCAAAGTACCCAAAGGAAATCTTCCTACGGCCATTGAAGATATAGGAGTCTGCAGATGGAGACCATAACTATATAGTGTTGGCTGTGTATTGAATATACAACTAGTGAAAACTGATTCAAGGAAGGGAGCCAGGATTACAGTTGGATGCTTGATTGGAAGGGCTGATATAACAAAGAGGCCAATCTATAAAAGACTATTTTACATAGTAAAGAGGTGGCATTTTTTAAAAAAGTATTTACTGCCTTGAAATATTCTAAATATACACAACACAAATGCCAATAGGATCATATAGCCCTTTATATGTCAACTTTATTTAATATCTCTAATACCAGCCCCCATCCCACATCGTCATATTTTCAGAATTTTTTTCTTACAAACTACGTCATGACACCAGTCCCAGATTGTTTTCTTGTTTGTTGATAAAAATTGAAGACACCAGGAAGCTTTACTTAAATATTGGGGGTTTTCTTTTTCTTTTTCTTTATTTATTTGGCTGCACTGGGTTAGTTGCCACATGCGGGATCTTTAGTTGCAGCATGTGGGATCTAGTTCCCTGACCAGGGGTCAAACCTGGGCCCGCTGCATTGGGAGCATGGAGTCTTAGCCACTGGACCATCAGGGAAGTCCCAGGATTTTCCTTTTTCAATTATAACAGGATTTAACTTTTTTAGTGTTTCTTGTCGCATAAAATAGCCATCAGTTAACTAGAAAATGCCATGATTGATTCTTGAAATTAGGGACAGAGGTTTTAATTTTAGGGTTAATTGGAAACTTTTGGAAACAAAAGTAAACTCCCAAAATCAAACCAAAAATTTTAACTTCCTTGGAGCTTGTAGTATATATCACTGAACTGACGTGTTATAAAGTTTTGTGAATGCTCTGAGCATGCGAATAAAGAGATACAGTCCCAAAAGAAAATTGGCCAAATTAAGCAGGATGCTTCCATAGTTGGCACAATTTCAGCAGCTCCAAAAATATCTTCCCGTCTCTAGAATGTACTCCATACTTAAAATCCCACTACACATGACACGATTTTTTATTTCATAGTAGAATTTGAAAAAACAAGGTTGAAAACATAAATCTTCCTAATAGAGTTTACATTTTAATTAAATTTTTATTAAAGTAAAAATTACTGATAGCTGAGCTTTTCCTGGAAGACCACTGTGATAAGAGAAGAGTCCTGATATCCTGAATGGGAGGATACCTTTTTGGAGAGAAAGGAAGGGAATAGAAAAGGAGACATATTGGTCACAGTTACATTTTACCTTTACCCATTGTACTTAACAACAAGCATAAAATCTAAATTTCAACTGAAAATGAACTAAGATGATTTGCTGAAAACTTCAAACAATACAAAAGTGTATAAAGTGCAATGCTTACCCTCTATTGAGGATCGCCAGTTTCTTAGACCTCTCTCCAGAAGCAACTTGTTAGGAAATGTTGAAGTTTATTTCCCCAGAAATACTCGAATATACAAACATATATGCATATATGATATACTAGTATACATAGAGTGTATACATATGTGTGCATTGTGTGTATGTGTCTTTATTCTCTTTAGTTACCTAAATGAAAATAGAAAATGCCTTACTTCTCCTAACAATGTGTCTTCAAGATTACTCCTTATCAGCCTACACAGACAAGCTCATTCTCTTTAGTATCTGCAAAGCTAGGGTTTCTCAATCTTGGCACTATGGATATTTGGGGCCAGATAGTTCTTTGATGTGGAGGCCGGTCATGTGAATTGTAGGATGTTAGCAGCATCTCTGGCCTAAACACACTAGTGACAGTAGCACCTTCCCAGTCATAAAACCCAAAACTATCTCCAGAAATTGCCAAATGTTCCTTGATGTGCAAAATTGCCCTTGGTTGAGAAATGTGGCTTTAGGGGCCCCTATTCTATAAATATGTACTCCCTTTTGATAAATATTTAGGTTGTTCTCAAGTTTTGAAATCACACAAAAAATGCTGCACTGAGCATTCCAAATTCACCGTCTCTGAGTACATGTATAAACCTATCTGTAGCATAAATTCCTAGATGAATTCATGTGTCAAAGAGGATGGGTAATTTACATTTTTATGGATATTGCCAAATTGCCCTTCTTTTATACCTATTTTGCCTTAGAACTACTCTGTCAGAATTACTTGCTGATCTCTGGGTAGGGAAGAGGATGCTCAATAAATGTTTATATCAGATATTCAAAAGCTCTAAAGCAATGATAGCAGCAGTCAATTGCATTGACCAAGGCTATGCTGGAGAAGAAGATGACATGTCAAATGTTTACAGGAGCCTGGGAGAGGAGGAAAGGCAGCCAATTAAGAGAGGATGAGAAAGCAAACATTTATCGCATGTCTTCTATGTGCAGGTGCTGTAATACGCACTTTACGTATGTTACCTCTAGGGTGTTAGGAATTATCATTATGGCCCCTGCAGGGATTGACTTGGGTCTCTGGGAGTGAACCTAAACCAGGTGAGCAGGCTTAAGTACTAAACACTGCCAACATCAGTGCAAGTGCTGTGTCCCTTGTGCAGAGATAAGAACCAACTTCTCAACAGCCTGATGATAGACTGTTTCATAGCAGGTATATTTCATTGAAATAGTCCATTCCTCCAGCCCTTCCAAGAGTCCTATGATAGATGCTTATGTCATATTTTAATCCCCAAATCACAAACTAGTGGCTAAAATGTTGGATTGGCCCACAGACATGGTTTGGTTGTCTCCTACGTTGTTATGCAAAAATTGAGCCAACATTTAAAAATCAAGAGATGTTACAGAAAATCTTGAATTCTGGTTTTTCTTTTTAAAGGGTAGAAACCTCCAACAGTGGGTAGGCATTCCCCCTGGCAACAACAGGCATTAGATGAATGAGTAGCAGATGCCTCTTAAGACAGGACATTTGCTCTCCAGTTTATCCTAGTCTCCACCACTCCCTAATGCCTCCTTGACATAAAGGTATAGGCTCAACTGTTATTGAAACAATAACCCTGATATATATCTTCCAGTTGAGAAGCTCCTTGTTGTAAACATTCTTTAAATCACAGTGAAAGGAAAGTTAGAAGGGAGACACAAGCAACGAGAAAAATAGTAAAGAAGATAAGCCCAGATCAATGGTTCTCAAATCTGTCCGCACATTAGAATCATATTAAAAGGCTGTTAAAAATTATGCATGCCTGAATCTCACCTCCTCACCTTCATTGATTTGAGAAGAATCCCAAGCATCAGTAGCTTTAAAAGGTATTCAAGTGATACTAATGTAGAGAAAATAGATACATATCTTAGTCCTAAATTAGGTCACTGGGTAACCTGGCACCTATAAGTACTTCAGTTTTGGATTACCTATCCCAAGCCAATCACTTTAACCACATTGCTTATACAGTTGTCACTTCGTAAACTAGTAAAGTTATATTCAAAGCAAAGCACACTTCAGGACATAATAGACACTAAGTAAACTTAAGTAATTTTTTACTCACCTTGAGCCTGTGTGGGTCACTGCTCCTATTTTCTCCCATTTTAACTGACTAACCCAGTCCATCTCATCTTCAGTGTACCATATTAATTCCTCTTTACTGTGCCCTTTCTTCCTCTCATCAACAATTCTGGTTTTCAAATGAAAAAACTGGATCTTAGAGAGCTCAGTCAACTTAGTGAAGATTATTCTCCTGGTAAAGGGCAGACTTAAGACTCAACTCGCCTTTTTCTGATTCCAAAAATCCATGCTCTTT
Source organism: Stenella coeruleoalba (assembly GCF_951394435.1). NCBI lineage: Eukaryota > Metazoa > Chordata > Mammalia > Artiodactyla > Delphinidae > Stenella > Stenella coeruleoalba. Next base: position 49,970,603 of record NC_137149.1, on the reverse strand, counting down.
CCAACCATACAAATTTGTTCCCCAGTACTGTTACTGTTCCTCTTATTTTTGAAAGCCCTCTGAATGGAAATAAAGCCTTTTATTTCACAATGAGAAAAGAAGTTTGAAAGAAAATGCCTCTGGAGGGGATAAAGTAATAAAATAAAACCGCACTGATGTAGAAATGACTAATTGTAGATCCTTTCATGAGAATTATTACAACATTATTTTTCACTGGTTCAAGAGTTTTTACATGCTCATTGGAAAAATATTTGGAAAATAGATAAAAAATAGAGGGAAGACATTTACTAGAGAATTACCCCTCTTGAAAACCACTCTTAATATTTCAATGTGGTTTTTTTCTCATCCATTTATCTCAAAATTGAGATCAAATGATAGATATAATTTTCTCTCCCAATTCATCACCTGGTGTTGTGTACTGACTATTTCACCAGTTCACTGAAAAGTCTTTGAGTCTTTGAAAGATTTCTAATGGTTGCAAAATATCTTGTGGTGAGGAGCCACTATAATTTATTTAACCAGTTTTAAGCAGAGAATGCTAGAGATGGATTTTGAAAGATGTGAGGGTATTTTATAAATGGACAGGGGAACACAGGGGCTTGTATGCTAGCTTTATGTCAATATGCATTGACCTGGTTTGCTTCCCAAGAACCACAGCCGTGACTGCCCTGTGCTCAGGGTTGATTATTTGACTTGGATTTGAACTGAATCCAAACTGGAGAGTTTAGATTATGATGGTCTTTCAAGGGAGAAAGGTCAACCTTAAAATAGAGAAAAAGGGAGGAAACAGAGTAAAGGGGGATTATTTTATTAAGTTGGAAATGCGTAGGTGTTTTCCTTTACTTTGAAAACAACTCTAAGAAGACAGCACTTTTTAACGAGGCACACATTGAGAAACAGAAAATGAATCTGGCATTTGAATATCTTACTTTTTTTAAAAGAATTTCTTTCTCTTTTTTAAATTAATTAAATTTATTGGCTACATTGGTTCTTCGTTGCTGTGTGTGGGCTTTCTCTAGTTGTGGCAAGCGGGGGCTACTCCACCTTGCGGTGCGTGGGCTTCTCACTGCAGTGGCTTCTCTTGTTGCGGAGCATGGGCTCTAGGCGCGTGGGCTTCAGTAGCTGTGGCACACGGGCTCAGTAGTTGTGGCTTGCAGGCTCTAGAGTGCAGGCTCAGTAGTTGTGGCGCACGGGCTTAGCTGCTCCTTGACATGTGGGATCTTCCCAGGCCAGGGCTTGAACCCGTGTCTCCTGTGTTGGCAGGCAGATTCTTAGCAACTGCGCCAACAGGGAAGCCTCTGAAAATCTTACTTGTTTGAATATCTTACTTGTTAAACTAGCACTGTCACTAATTGATTATGAGATTTTAAACTTTAACATTTAAGCATTATTCATTGGATATATATACTGTGCATAACATTAGACATTTAGGATATAATGATGGCCAAGAGAGACACATAATTCATCTTCTGGTTGACTTGGAAGATAAAATAACATTATTATGTAACGTGACTTTCTCATTTATAAAATAAAGGGATTTCTGTAGCCTCTTTCAGTAATAAACTATTATTTTCTCACCTCATTCATTAATTTAAGAAACATTTATGAAATGACAGCTGTGTTGCATGCATTTTGCTAGTTGTTGCTGATGCAAATTTACTTGCTCTTAAGGAACACACTATGCAGTGAAAGTAGGTAATAGCAGCATAATTTACAATAAAGTGCAATGGCTTGCCATTATGGAAGTATGCACTGGGTGATTAGGGTCACACACCGGAAGTATCTGTTTTTCTGAGAGAGAATGGAAAGCCTGGGACAATGTAGAAAAGGGGAAGAAAATGAGTTTTTATAACACAGGAGAGAAAGCATTCGTGCAGAGAATCTGGGAAGGGAAGTGTAGCATATACAGCACCACAAGAGTATGAGAGGACAGTCTACACTCAGAAAATGATTGAAATATAAGGTGTGTTTATTAATCTATCCATTCTACAAACATTTATCGCACATATAGAGTGCTGGGGTACTGTGCTGAGCCAGGGGAATAAAATGACGCTCAACAGCAATGTGGGTCCTGACTTCAGAGGGCTTCAAGCTGATTGGTGGAGACACAATACACACATAATCACACAGGTAAATATATAATTACAAGTAGTTACAAGGGCTATGAGGGAAAATCCTCAGAGCCACCCCAGTAGGCTTAAGAAGTTTAAGAATCATCTTATGAGGGGGGTGCAAAACATTCAAATAGAAATAATATGTTTTCTATTTGAAAACATTCAAATAGAAATAATATGTCCAAAATATCTCTTAAAGAAGGTTGGACGTGGTGATTTGGTGGGATGTATAGTGTCATGTGGCTGAAGTATGCAGGACAAGGGGATTTGTTCATGGTGAATTTGAAGCAGAGACTTAGGCCAAGTCCCAAGGGTCATCTTGGGCCACGATGATAGGTACTTACTGAAGTCTTTGATAATGATTTACCTTTAATAATGTGGTCTTCAAGTCCTATATTATCTGGTCTCTACCTAGTCCCCACGTTTCTTCTTTGACTGTGTTTCTCCTCCTAAGTGAACCTCTGGAAATTTCTACCAGTTATTTCCTTTGTAGGAACTGCTTTCCCCCAATTCCCATGGTTATCATGATACTCCCAGCCTCAGCTCACACTCCCAGCCTCATCACATATGCTGACTTCTGGTGACTGGTTTTAGGAAACCACACAATCCAGGACAGACCAATCTAAGTACCCCTCTCTTCAAACCAAAGTATATGGGTCAAGGGTGTTTTCAATAAGTTTGTTCCTGAATCACTATTCTTTATTTAAAATTTCAAAGGATATGTGATAACTCACATATCCTTTGATATGTAACTCACCATGAGTTACACAAAGTGCTAGTTATACCATTAAAAAAATTTTTTTTTACTAATAGCTTGAGCAGAGAAATAGTACAGGATCTTCTGAGCCTTCATAATTGTGTCTGGAGTGTACCTGGAACAAACGGTATTTGCTGTAGACAAAAATGTCCAAGAGAAAAATATCACCCACATCCACACCACACTGCATATTTATGGATTAGCCTAAAGGAGGGTGGAAAAGATCTGACATCTGTAAGTAAAAAATAATTTATCAGGGAATCTCTGGACCCAGGAGCAGGCAAAGGAAGTATGAATTCCATGGGTCAGGTTTGCACTCTGACATCTCTGGGAATAGCCTTGAGGAGTCTCTACATACTGGGGTCACCAATACCGATGACCTTGGCATTTTTCAGTAAACTGTCTCAGTCAAGTTCACTGTTAAACCTCAAGAAAAGAAGAGAGAGAAAATTTTTTTCCTCTTCACTTAATGAAAAGAGGCACAGGCCCATACCAGCACTTTACAGCAAAAGAGAGCATAGAAGACTCAGGAATTTTAGTAATTCAAGCACCAGTAACTTGCAAAACACATACATCATCCCATTAATGGAGATTATATTTCCTGGGGTGTTTGGGGTTCTCTGATGGAGCGGTCATTCTAGAAGGAAACAAAGCTTCTTATAAAGCATGTCTAGAGAAAATTTCTCCTCTAAGAAGGCTATTTTCTCAAACCAAGTGTGAAGAGGACGTATACTTGGCTATCCCAAATACAGAGTAGAAAGGGGACAGATGTTATAGTCAGACCACTTTCACACTTCCTAAGAAGTGGGATTTGCCATCTGTAATGCTGTCTTAAGGTGTATGCTTCTAAAGGGAGATTTTGAATTATTACTCCATGAATGAATGAAATGCTAACTTGGAGGGGATGATGAGGAGAGATGTTAAACAGGTATAGCACATAAAAAGCTCCAAATGAGTGTGTGGTTAATTAAGTTTAGTAAAATTGTGTTAAACATGTGCAGGACTTTTCAGAGCCTTTAATAAATAAATTTATGTTGTGAATCTCAAAAAAAGTATAACCATAACATGATTTCCAAAGTTTACTTACCTAAGGAAAGCTTTTATTTTTCTACTCAGTTTCTTGAAGTTCTAATTCTGAAAATAATACCACTAAATACTAATTGGGCATTAATATGTTCTAGGAACTGCTGTAATTGGTTTACGCAAATTATTTAATACTCATGACAAGTCTAAGATGTAGAATCTATTACTCCTCTCATTTTGCAGAGAGGAAAACTATGATTCTGCGTATTTAGCATCTTCCCCAAAGCACATTGCTTTTGTATGGAGATGCTTTGCTTTGAACCAAGGCAGTCTGACTCCAGAACTTTTGTTGTTAATCATCTGATCTTGCCACCCGTAGTTCCTTAGAATAGCATGAAGATAAGCTGGCAAAGAATATAGAACTCCCTAACAGTGCTTGCCTTCTATATGAATTGGTCTTTTATTACCTGGAGCTATGCTGTTTTAGAACATGTGATTTCCCTAAGAAATAGGGAAATAGGATTCATGACAATGAGTCATGTTTTAGAGGGATCCACCATTATTTCTACAAGGGAACTTACCAAACAATTTATTTTTAAAAGGCACCATCATAGAAAACCTTAGCCATACTTTCCTGTTGTCCCTTACCTGGGGAGGTGGGTGGGTGGGTTTGTAATTAATTCCTTTTGAAAATGAATCTTTGGGGACTATACACACTTTTACAACAACACAAAATCAAGAATACACCTGGATTCTTCCTAGGCTTTCCATCAATTTTAGATCACACTCTAGACAGGACAAGATTTGTCCTGAGATTCAGGAACTCTAGGAATTATTAAGTGGAATAAAAAGCATACTAGAATCTCCCCCAAAGCCTATCATTGACCTTTCCCTGATTCTATATTAAAGTCCCTGGCTTATAGATAGTTACAAACTTCCTGACTCAATTGGCACTTAGTCCTGGGAGACTAAGGTGTTCTTTGTGCTACCTGGTGGGGTTACTTGGTTTGTATATCTGTCCCTTGTGATGTTTTTAATTGTATGGCACTGTAACCATTGATATAACTCATCCTGAACTTGGAAGAAGGTGGTGGGAGAAATCTGGGGGGAGAAGATCTTCTTGAGAATATTATTGTTGAGGGAGATATAATGGGTTCAAGTTAAGATTTCTCTTCATTCTTTCACTATACCACACTCTAGTTTTAATATTGGTAAAATCCTGAGAAGCAGATGCAATTCTGTTACGATAAGAAAAAGTTAATTTGCTACTACATTGCCAGGTGAGGAAAGCGGGCCTAATTTTAATCAGACACCCCCTGATGATCTAATATTAGATTTGGCATGCATAAACACAGCAGGGATTTCTGTACTTTATGATGCTGGACTCGTGTGAAAGGAGGCATGAACTTAGATGAGCTTTTTCTGGACACCCCTCACCCAAACCTCCAAGATATATTGACATCTAAGAAAACACTTTGATTTAAAGATAGTTTTATATTTTACAAAGCAATTTTATGCATGATGACTTCATTGAATCTTCACAACACTCTATGATGGTTATTATTATTTCCCTATTTTGTGAATGAGGAAAGAGTATGAGAGAAGTTAAATAACTTGCCCAAGTCACAAGTTAATAAACAAACGAACTTCAGACTTCAGAATTAGGTCCCTGTCTGGCACTCCTTTTCCTATACCTTCCATTAACTGTCCCAAGTTCACCAACATTCAGAGAAGTACAAACAAGAAAGCATCGTTTAAACCAGTAGAGATTCCACACTGACTATTGAATGACCACATGTATTTTTTATTATATATTCAAATATGAAAGGAGATACGTGATTTGCTCTTCTCAAATTTGCCTGGTGGATTGAAAATCCAATATGGTTTGCTTGTAGCAGAGTTTGAAAAGTTTCAGACCTTTCTATCTAACATTTCTACTACAAGTAAGCCATATTTTGTTCAAATGGAAAAAAGAAAATTTACGTACCAAGTTGTTTATTGATATTTATTTTTAATGATGACACAAAGTAAATATTTCCCAAAGACTATAGTGACTTAATGATAGACAAAGCAATGGAATATTATACAACCATTAAAATAACACTTACGAGATGCTTTTAATAATATGGAAAATTCTTTTTATGAAGATAAGAAGAAAAGTAGAATATACAAGTGTATATATTTGGGAAATAAACATACAAAGGAAACAGAAGGAAATAACTGGAATCTCATCAGTATTGGGAATGAAGGAACTGTGAGTAATAACATATGTATTCTTTTTTCTGCTTCTATGCATTTTGAAGGTTTTCCAAAATGACCATTTTTTCTTTATAATTTAAAACCAAATTTTTAAAAGGTAAAAATGCATTTTAAAAAAATCAGGTGAAAGCATTTGGTGCACTAGTATGATATTTTGGCTAGCATTTTGTCCTGAAATCAGGGAACCTGACTGTGTTCAATTTGTAGGTTATGCTAAACTGATCTCTAAAGGACCTTTCTGCATCTCTTTCCTATGATTATCAGACCAGAATGACTATTTACCATCTTTTGGCTAACCACATTCAAGTCTTCCTTCCTAAGAGCACCTTGATGTCCTTTCGGGGCAACTCTTCATTGTGTATAGTCAGGGTGTGAGGTAGGGCTGCTTTCCCATTCTTTCTCCTCCTCTAGGATACCCATATGCTGAGGCCTTGCATTTTGACCTAGTAGCTCTAGAAGGCAGTGTTAGGTAAAGATCATTTGATTTCCAGCTACTCAGACATTTCCTGCTATGGAACTACTGCTGTGTTTCCTCCTAATACTTTGGAGCTCTTCTGATGCCTGTTCACTTGTAAGCCTAGTTCTCCAGCCTTCTATCAGTTCTGTGACTTCCTTCTTATCATTCACTTCCATTGAATTGATCTAGAATCGGATTCCATTGCTTTGAATCCAGAATGCTGACTAATACCCACACTGACAACCATTCTACAGGGTGAGTATCAGCAAATACTTTCCTTCAGGTCCATAAAAGTTAGCAAGAAAACATTTCAGCAACCAAATAAAATTAAAATAAAGACTAACTGCCGTAACATAACACCTCACCCAGAAGGACCTAGTGAAAACACCACAGGCCACAATATATCAATTCAAAACTTTAAAATGTTCTAATGTCGTAAACACATTTTAGGCTTCCATATGATCTGAGAACTTATTCTCAGAGTAGCCATGAGTGGGTGGGCTCAGAGAGATCAAAATGTCATTTTCCAATTTGGAGCAGAAGGCTGCAGTACATTGCAGGGTTCTTGATTATCTTATGCTCCTAGATATGTTTTTTTTTTTTTTTGTCTGGTTGTTAACGCTGGCTGTTCTTCAAGAATTTTGTTGAGAAGGACATAGACTTTGGCCAGTTTAAGCTCAATGTTCTGAAGATAACCTGCTAATGCTCCAATTCCTATGTAATTAAAATATTACTGGAGTGGTGCATTGGATTTGTCATAACTCTCTCGTGACAGCAGAGCCAAGCAGAAGACCCGAGACTGTTTCCTACAGTCTTTTACATAATAACATTCCCCAGGATAGACACTCAGCTCCTTCAAGCAGCTTTAACTCGATGAGGCAAGCGTTCTCTTAGAGGGTCCAGAAACCAAAGCAGCTTTTAAAACAGGAAGCTGACACAATTGGCTTTGAGTTCTGTTCTAAAGAGACATTTTGTCAGCTTTGGTTCTATTTGCTTAGCTAGTGGGTTAACCAGGTTAAAAAGTTTGACTTGCAAATAGATTTCCTCAAAAGAATACAAACAAAGCCACCATCCCTTCAAAAATAGCAGAGAGGCAGGAGGCTCCTGGTTGTGATGGGGCCTGGAGAGCTTGCGTTTGTTTCCCCCTGTATAGATTATTAGTCTCGCTCCCTCCCTCCATCCCTCCTCCTCTCCCAGCTTACCTGGGGTGAGGAGGGCAGGAGGTGCTGCCAGGTCTCCTGAAGAGGTGAGAGCAGGAGGATGACACAGCATTTTTAGGACTCTGGAAAATCAAGAGCTTCTGCTTCCGTTTTAGATCTGAAGTAATGCCTTCTGTGTTTCCACTTATAATGCTGTCTAGTCCCAGACATAAAACCTTTCCTCCTAATTTCTTCCCAGCCATGCCAATTCTCTCCTCCAAAGCCTGAGTGGTGTTTCCTCATCCCTTTTGTCAGCTGAAGACTTTATTACTGAACTTCAGCGGTCTTAAGGTGAGCTCAACCTGCCTTTCTGCACCTTCCTTTGCCCTCAGCTGGCTAGTACTGCTTCAGGCACTAATTCTCTTCCCTGCCCTCATTCTCTTGCCTTCAGACACCCTTTTGCTTAGGTGCCCTTTCTGGTTCTACTCACTAAAGTTAAACCTTCCTCATGTCCTCTTTTTTTTTGGATCAATTCTTTGTTTTTACTCTCCTTCCTAGGGACCAGGTATTATAAGCACTGAAATACAACAGTGATGTAGAAACACATGGTCCCTGTTCTCAGAGCTTACCATTTAGTAGAGAAACAGAAAATGAATTACAGTGCATAGAGTAAGTGGTGGGTGAAGACGAGCGCTATGGGGATAATGTCATGGCTCCTCCCATTACACTGTTGGGATGGGTGGATGTCTTCCTTGATAAAGTAAGAGCTAAATGTGCAGGGAGATTAAGTAGGAGTCAGCTAGGTGAAGTAGGTAAGTCTAACAAACCAAGGAAACAGGTTTTTTTGTTCTTATTTTTGTCAATTTTGTAGTTAATGCATACATACCGTGAACTTTTTGGAAAACAGAAAATGATAAAGAAGGAAGGAAAACAATTATCTTAAGTCCTTATCCATCAGATATGAACCCTGAACATTATGGCACCTTTTCTTCTTATCTTGGGTGTGGGTGTGGTGAGGAATGAGGAAGTAATGAAGAAATGAGCTAGATTTTGTATTTTTCAAATTATTTACTGAATATACAATTATGAATACTGCTTTTTTTTTTTTCACTTAAACTTGTACTGTAAACTTTGTTTCGCTCCATTAAAGCTTTCAAAAACATCATTTAAATGGCTCATTTACTCTTTCTACATGAGTCCCTCCCGGTTCCTCTCCCTCCTGTGGTCACACCAGTAATCTCTCTTGTTCATGCCTCCAAACCGGACTTGCCTTCTTAGCACTCCCTGGGAATTGATAATATTGGTCACACTTGTAATCCCCATTGTTCGTGTGAATTTAGAATGGCACAGTGCCCCCAAAATGGTTAGATCAAAGGTGCCTAAACCTAGAGCATTCCAGGCATCAATTCACTGCCTTTGGGACACTCTCTTCTGTGTGTGGTCACTAAGTGTTTCTGACTAATCTATCAGTTGATGTTCCTTTAAAACATAAACAAGAATCCAAAGCCAACACACCTTGGCTAAATCTACTCCGAACCTTATTTTACTCCTTTCATTGGGCAACATCTCAGTCTGTCACACTGTGAATTATTGATTTTGTCAGTCATCATTTATCCTGGAACTTTCCCTTTAATTGGGGTTAGGGAAGGGGTTAGGACATCATGTGCCAGATATTGATAGCTTCCCTTGCTGAGATAGTTAATTCATAGGCAATTGCTCTGCAAATCCCTGCAAGGAAGTCACCATTATCACATCTGTATTTCCCCCTGTCATTATTATTATCACCATTGTCAATGTTATCATTATTATTGATACCGTTCACAGTATGCTCCCTATATGCCAGTCATTGTGCTTAGTGAGTTACTCATGTTATTGAAATTTCAAAATAACCACCTGAGATAAGTGGTATTTTCATACCTATTTCCAAGAATTAAGGAAAAAAATAGCTAGTAAATGTCTGGGCTAATGATTGAACCAGATTTATCTGATTCTGGAGTGTGGTGTGTGACCTTAGGAGAGAAGGAACATGAGAAGGGGTGTGTGTGTGTGTGAGGCAAGTGTGTGTGTGTTTGACAGAGAGAAAAGGCAGAGAGAAGGAAACTGGGAGAAGCATAGTTAGAAAAGAGAAACACTGGAGAATATCGTCACATTCGGTGTATTTAAGAGAGCTCATTAGCCTTTATGTTTCTTACTTCACAAAGGCCATTAGGCAAAAGCCCAATGTCTGTGTTGGCACTGAGAACCCAAAGAATTCTATGGAAAAGGAAGATGTTATTCATTTGCACTCATGGATTCTATTTCTCCACACATATTACTATTATACTGGTTGCTCTCTTTTCTCTACTAAATACAAGTCTTTCTGATAGTTTTCCTTCCAGCCTCATTTAGTCCTGGAATCAAAGGGAAGTCCAAGTGCTGTATTTTAGGCTTAGATGGGTGATGATACAGCCAGTTGGCCAATGGATTTCTTGAGTTATAGTCACATACTTTTATTCCTATTCACTTTTCTGTTATCTTTTACTTTTCCTCCACCTCCATCCTGGTACCAAATATAGAAAGGAAAACATACAGATATCTAATTTTAATCATACTTAAAATTTTCTATATGTTATGATGTGTTGATGTCTTAAAATACTTTTCTGGCTGGGAAGAGACTCCCCTTCAAGGGCTAGCCAATGCTTAGAGACAGCAAAAGGCCCAGCCTGGAGCTAACTTTGATATGCAAACTCACCAATCCAGAGCCAGACCTCCTCTATCTGATTCCTACAGCCCAGGAGGCAATATTCCTCTGCCTTAATCATCCCAAGGCCAAGTGCCAGGCAACTAGAGATCACCCCTCTAGCCCAAAGGCAGTCAAAACTATTCAATCTATCCAATCCTATTTACCCCTCCCTAACATGTCTTTCCTATGGAAATCCCAATAATAGCCCTCTAACTATCCCCTGGTCCTGCTTCTGCTTCCTGAAACCTGATGTTCCTCCTGTAGCTCTTCAGTAAGTCATGCCTCACTAGAGGAACTTTGAGTAACATTAAATCTTTCTTTCAATGAACTGACCTCTCCAGGTCATCACTCAGTCACCTTAAAAATTAAAACCTGGGCACAGAAAATGTTTAAGGTATGATATTTGTGGCAGATGTATTCTAAGGTGCCCCCATGGTCTCCATCTCCTGGTGTGCATGTCCTTGTGGAATTGCATACCCTTGAGCATGAGCGGGACCTGTGACTTTCCTCTACCCAGTGGAATATGGCAAAGGTGATGGAATACCACTTTTATGATTATATTACATTATAAAAGTTTCCATCCTGCTGGGATGCTCATTCTTGAGACTCTTTTTGCTGGCTTGGTGAAGTAAGTGGCCATGGTGGAGAAGCCCTCATGGCAAAGAACTCTGGACAACCCCTAGTTGTTGAGGGCAGCCTCCAGCCCACAGCCAGCAAGAAGCTAGGGCCCTAAGTCCACCTCAAAGAAACAGATTCTGAGAACAACCTGAGTGAGTTTGGAAATGGAATCTTTTCATTTGAGTCTCCAGGTAAGAATGCAGCCCACTTGACATACCTTGAATGTAGTCTTGTGAGACTGTCAAGCAGAGGACTCTGCTAAGCCATTCTCAAGCTCTCACAGAAGCTATCAGATAATGCAAGTGTGTTCTTTTAAGCTGCTAAATTTGTGGTAATTTTTATGTAGCAATAGATAACTAAAAAAGCATTTGAGGGCAATCTCATTTGTCTTCCTTCCCTTCCTGATTCCTTCTAACAGAAGTCACCAGTAACCTCCATATCACAAGTATAGTGGATCCTATTAGTCTTTATATTACAGGTCCTGTCAATGACATTCCCACCTACATCTTTTGAAACTCTGAGATCATTTGAAGCTTTAAACCCTTTCAATGACTCCTTGTCATCTACAGAATGATTCTAAATTCCTTAGTCTCCCCGTGGCTTCCCTGAAACATCTCCAACCTATTGCTATAGCTTTAATTCCTGCCTTCTTTGTCTTACACTTGACAGGCATATACTGCTTAACTTCTTGAAGTTAACCACATTTACTATTCCATTTCTTACTTTATTCATTTCACCCCTCTGTAAAAGCCTTCCCATATTTATTCTCTGAACTCTTATCTTATTTGTGTGTCATCTCTTCTCCTTTTCTGAATTTTAAGTATATTTAAGAGCTCTTCTTGTGTTGCTACAATGTGTTATGAATTCATCTTCCATTAGTTCTTATCATATTAATCACCTATTTATATATAACTGCTTTTCACTATTGGACTAGAAGTACTTCTAGGGCAGAGCCTGTGTCTAATTTCCAGTGTCATGAGGAGCGCTTGGGGAATAGAAGTTGTTCACCTGGACTGAACTTTGGTTGACCAGATTGATAGCAGGTATAAGTACAGTAGTATTTGAGGTATGCTTAGCTCCTATAAAACGTTGAAACTTAGGATATTGCATAGAGAATTGGGAGAGATGGAAGTGAGGAGGAAGGGTACTATGGGAATCCATTGCTCCTAGCTGCCCCATTGGATTACTTTGCTGGAACCACTGTGGGTTTACACTTCTAGAGACTGCCTCTGAGGGTTTGGTCAAAGCAGCTAATTACTGGTTTTTAAATTCTTTCATATTCAAGCCCCAACGTTGTTCAAGTTTCTCCAGTTATTTTAGCCACGTTTTCAGAAAGTCTTGCTACTTCTTCTTTTTTTTTTTTTTTTTTTTTTTGTTGCGGTACGTGGGCCTCTCACTGTTGTGGCCTCTCCTGTTGCGGAGCACAGGCTCCGGACGCTCAGGCTCAGCGGCCATGGCTCACAGGCCCAGCCCCTCCGCGGAATGTGGGATCTCCCTGGACCGAGACACGAACCTGTGTCCCCTGCATCGGCAGGTGGACTCTCAACCACTGCGCCACCAGGGAAGCTCTTGCTACTTCTTTTAAATATATCAACCTAATGTGTATGGAGCAGTGGTGGAGGCAGTGGGTGGAGAGGTATGTGTGAGGGAGACTGACAGGGAGAAGAATCAGATAAAGTCAAATGCATGCAGTCACACATGAATCCATCGTAACGTTCCTGTCTAGTCACAGCTTGCTTGCTCTGAGTTCACTTCTCTGAAATGTATGCTGGAATGAAATTTATAAGAAAAGTGAGGGGTACCAGGTGTGATTGGAGTTAGGCTAGGCATTGCAAAAGGTCCCTTACTGGTTGTCGACTGGAACAAGTCAAGGCCTAAATCTTCCCTTTCATTTATCTTTAACGCACGTTGAGTTTACAGATAATTAGAGGGTATCTTGGTTGTTTTCCTTTGATGTTTTCCTAGCTCGTAGAAGACTGTGGTACACAAATAAAGAAAGCCAGGAACAAGAATTCTGCAGGTTCGCTTTCTTTGCTTTTGACCCAGCCCTGAAATACAGCTAAGGCTCAGTCTCTTAGAACTTCAGAGCTAAATCCTAGTGTCAGCTCTGGGATGAAAGTTACTCCCAATGAACTTTAGAAAAGGGAGAACCACAGCTGCCAGGCCACTATTCAAGTTAACCCATGGGATGACAATGAAAGAAATACAAGTTAATAAGGTAGAGCAAAACCAGATTCTACCATCTATTCTAAAACACTGTAACATTGGGGCTACATGGAAATCTGTATTGGGGGAAAAATGCTACATGCATTTGATTCAGGCAGATACATTTAGTATAGACAGATGTATTGAAGGATGTCAGATATGTTTGATGAAGCCAGATATATAAGAGCAGTCAGATGCATATGTATCTTCCTTTCACTTGAAAGGAAGTAGCAAAAGGTGAAAGTAAATATACATATAAATGTGCGTGGTGACCAAGGAGACACCAACATTTAGACATTTACAGATGGGGAAAACTCAGCTTTTCAGTACTAAACCTTACAATCTACAAATAGTGGATCAAAGAGAAATGTACAAAACCACTTACAGAGATTAGTAAACATTAGCCAGATTGGGAGTTCTCACCCCTGCCTTTTTATGTTTTCATTGTAATGTCTTAGATTCCTCTTCTATGCTTCTCTACTGATATTAGTTGTAAATGTTTAATCCCTTAGTTTAGCTTAACTTATTGTTTTATTTTAAGAAATAACATTTTATAACTATTTACAAAATTAAAAGTTTAATTTTTAAACACAACACCTATCTATTCTCATATTGAATCAGAAAACATTAAGAACAAGAGAAACAAGGAAAAAAACCTGTTGGGACCATGTTTTCATTCTAGTCTGTGTCCTTGTTCTTTCTTTGCTGAAGTGAAGATCTGATCAATTTTTCACACACCGTAAGTAATGCAGGGAGAATAAGGAGAAGTTAATTTATATGAACAAGCCCATGAATGAGTCATAGCCAATGTCTCCTGCTACCTCCACACCCCACTTTTAGTGCTGGGAATTGGAGGGAAGGAACAGCATAGAAAATTGACCCTTTAGAACCATACCAAACCAGGAATAACACTCTACAAAATAGTAATGTGACACTTTACAAACTAATAAATACTAAATCCATTTCTTACCCCCTTCTCTCTCATATTTCCCTGATGATGAGGACCATGACGTAGGCTGCCCTTACAGCAGAGCCAGGAGAGGCTGGCAGGAGTTTCTCTAAGTTAAGGAAATGTCTAGCAGAAATATAATTCCTTTTCTTATACAGCATGATATAAAAGTGTATATGAATAAAGATATATTTTATTGGAATTGAACATTGTAATTCTTCAGCATACGGCATGTGTGTTGTTATACTGGTAGCACTTGTCTATTAAACTATGAAGTTCCCATTATCATTCTAGCTTTTATAGTTCTTTGAAATAAAAGTTCCAAAATAATTTGGCTTTCAGAAGTAGCATGAGGGGGTTCGTAGGGGGAATAGAAGGTATTGATCTGTGATTTTCAGCTGTGGCTTTTTAGATGAATCTGTGGAGCTACTTACTAGTGCCAAGGTGGCAAGGTTGGAATCCCACCACCAGAGACACACCGGGACGGGGATCCAGCATCAGCGTTTTTCAAAGTTCCCCAGGTGATTCTCATGTGAGCCAGGTTGACAAACCCTGGAACAGGAGAACCAAGGAGGCAGAGTGTGATGGACTGCTAGCATTGCCAAAGAAAGTCCTTTCCTGTGGCAAAATGGACTGAGGGCGTGTGAGTTTAATTCCATTAACGGTTCAACTTATGCATCATTGCTGTGATTCTGTGCCGAGCACAATTTTCCATATAGCGTGGCTCCTTGTGTTGGTCAAACTACTGAGCAACTTTGGGCTGATCGTGTTAACACCAGAGATTTGGTTTCTGAGACACTTAGGTATTTCATTATATCTGAATCAATGAAATGGCTTCCTAAATTAGCTCCTAGTCTCCTCTACGATTGATCTGCACAATTAGTTTCCCAAAACCTGCTTAGTTCAGAGACCCTGAAACTTTGGGTTTAAAGATTGTAGGACAGATAAAACCACAAAAATCCAGCTGAAGCATTGCACCATGTGACAAAGACCTTCTGGCTTTCTTTTGGAGCTATCCATTGGAAAAATTGTTATTAATTCTGTGAGCTAAATATTGTCTCAGTAGACATAATTTTGGACAACTCTTTTTACAATTTGACTAATTTTGGTCAACGTTTTTGAAGGGATTGCTGGACGAGAAATTATTTCACACATTTTCAAAAGAAACTTTTGGGCTTCAAGTCATTTTGAGCTTGTATCACCATTCAGAATAAAGTGAAATAATCACGACTCTGAGCAAGTTTTGATGCTACGTTATCTATACATGTCACTTAGTCTCTTTGGGTATCCTCAGTGCAAAATAAGAGGGTAGGGTTATATTGAGATAGCTCTAGATTTATTTTAGTTCTAAAATAATGTACACCTATGCTACTATGGTCTTTTTAAAAAATAAAATTTATTTTATAACTGTTTTAGGTTTACAGAAAACTTGGGATGATAGTACAAAGAGCTCACGTGTTATTAACATCTTACAGACTATGGGAGGTGCTATAATTAATGAACAAATATCAATACATTGGTATTAACTAAAGCCAATAATTTATTCAGATTTCCTTAATTTTGACCTAATGCTCTTTTTCTGTTCCAGGAGTCCATCCAAGATAACACATTACATTTAGGAGTCACATCTCCTTCAGCTCCTCTTGGCTGTGACTTTTCTTAAACGTTCCTTGTTTTTTAATGATCTTGATAATTTAGAAGAGAGCTAGTCAAGTATTTTGTAAAATGTTCCTCAGTTTTGTGTATTTTTCTTAGGATTAGATTGGGCTAATGAGTTTTGAGTGAAGAGCATAGGATCAAATAGACATTTCCAATCCATCCTATCAAGGGTACATGCTATCAACATGACTTATCACTGTAGCTCTAGACCTTGATCACCTGCCTTAAGTAATATTTGTCAGGTTTGTCCACTGTAAAGTTACTCTTCCCTGCCCCTTCTCATACTGTCTCTCCTCTTTAAAAGGAAGTCACTGTGGGCAGCCCACACTGAAGGAGTGGGAAGTTATAATCCACCTTCTGGAGGGTGGACTAACTACATAAATTGTTTCAAATTTTGTGAAGGAGATTTGTCTCTTCTCCCCATTTATTTATCATTTATTTATATCAGTTTAGACCCATGGTATTTATTTTATACTTTAAGTTATAATCCACTATTACTTTATTTATTTTGTTGTTCAAATTGTTCCATCTTAGTCCAATAGGGGTTCTTTCACTGGGCTCTTGGATCCCTTTCACATGTCCCCATCGTTGATCACTGTGTGTGTGTTTAATTTCTGTCACTACCATATGTCCGTCTTATATACTTCCTGCCCTTGGAGGAGCAAACATTTCTCCAAGGAATTCTGGCTCCAATTATTGGAGAATAGTAGTAGAAACCAAGATCTGGGTTCTAGATGTACTTCTTGCTACTGGAATGCAGTTGTTTCTAGGCAAGCTCAGCTGCCAGAATGAGGAAATGTATGTTTGTGTATATTAACTTGTGTATACACAAATAGCTATAAATATTTCTATGTCTAACCATCTGTATCTATATTAAGCTAAACACAAATTCATACTGATGTCTCTGACTGTAATCCTTTACAACATAGATCATTCTCGTCTTTTCTTCTTGCCCACCTATAACCTCCCAGTCCAACAGTGAGAAACCTGGCTCCCACAATCTGCCATCCATTTATTTAATTGTTCAACTATATATGTATTGAGGTATCAGAGCTGTTAACCCATACCCCCATGGGAAATAATGTTAACTAGAGTACAGAGCTTATGTATAATTTCTTTTGCCTTTAAACTTGGAGACTCCATGCACTTCCAAAGTTACTTAGATTAGATTAGCATCTTTTCCCCTCATCCCTTCAGTGAGGTTGTTTTATACATTTGTAATTAGATTGTTTTGTCACATTCTTCATGCCATTCTAGGATACTTCAGAATCCTAGAGTTTTTTAAAAATTGTATGTATTAAGGTTTATTCTTTGTGATATGAAGACCATGATGTATTTTGATTCCTGTGTTTATGGGTTATTACTTGCACTTCAATGATTCATCAATAAATAAAATCATGTACATAAACACCCTTAATATATCTTCTAGTGATTTTCCAGAGAGTAAGACTTTCTAGAAATGCAGATCTCATGCATTGATGCTACCTGATCTACACATATCATTTAGTCTCTTTGGGTATCAGTATTCCTTAATGCAAAATTATATATATTATATACTACAATTAAAATATATTGTATATAATTATATAATATATATACTATAATAGCATACTATATACTATAATATACTAATATTTTATATTATAATATTAATAAAATTTTATTATAATATAATAATTATATAATACTATTATTATATTAGTATAATATTATATAATACTATTATATTAGTATAATAATTATATAATACTATTATTATATTAGTATAATAGCAGTATTAATATAATTATAATAATATAATAATTATAATAATAGTATTATATTATTACATAATTATTATACTATGCTATAATATTAATGATATATATAATATAGTATATTAATAACTTTGAGACCTTCTTCCCAGCTTCCTGCATCTTAGAATCTAGGGTCAGAAAGCCTCCCTTGTCAGAGTACTGCAAGGGTGAGATGATCATTGTTCCTGCTGGGATCTTTGGCTTTCTCCGTGGTTGCTTCTTTCTAACCTTTCCTTCCTCACTCACTCAGCTCCAACCACATTGGCCTCTTTGCTCTTGCTTGGATGGGTCAAACCCACTCCTGCCTGAAGTCCTGAGCATGTGCTCCTCCCATTGCTGGAACTGTCCTTGCGTTTTTATTTAACTTGTGATTCCCTTCAGTTGTAAGCTCCAGTGCACTTGGTCACAAGGTCTTCCTGGTCACTTTTTGTCCAATAGCCTGTCTTCTCAGTCACTCTTTAATCCTTACCTGCTTTATTTTTCTTCATAGTACTTATTTATATCTTAAATTACATCGCATATTTATTACTTTACTTGTTATCTATTTCACTGAGATCTGAGTTCCCTGAGAAGAAAGATGTTGTCTTCCTCACTTTAATATTCCCTGGCTTGTAACAACAATATATTAGATGCTCAATAAATATTTATTAAATGAATAAGTAAATAAAATAATATAATGTGAGTAAAACACTTAGCCCATAATAGTTATTTAATTGACAGTATCTTCCTTTGTCATTTATTCTAGAAAAGCGCTTTTTAATTGTAGTAACACTGAAAACATAACTTATTCCTTCCCACGGTTTATATCCCTGAAGTCTGGTTAATAAAGACCTAAATAATCTGATTTCATCTGTTGAACTGCATGCTCTGGGTGTTGTTTTTCCCTAGCCCAGGCCCTCATGCACTTGATAAGAGGCCATAGCATTTTTAAATGCCCCCTCTCTGTCATTAGTCATGTTGATTTCTTGGGTTCTAGATATGCTCATGTGTCCAATTGTATCTGGAGTGTTTGACTTCCAAACACCAGCAGAAGCTACATCCCTGCATTTGCTTTTCACTCTCGGATCTCCAGCCTGTAACAGTGTCTCTCTCAGTGGTTATCATTTGCCAGGCAGTACTTAATGTTGCTCTCAACTAGAATGGAAGATATTCAGGCTGGTTTGACTTCCCCATTCTTCAAATGGAAAGGTCCTGCTATCATGGATTTTCTTTAAGATTTTGCTGACTAATAGTCTAAGATTGAGGTAGAGAATTGCCTGTCCTACTTTAAAGTTTAGTAAAGTGTACAATTGGGAAAAGTCTCTGACCAAGCTTGACCTTTCTCTGAATTGTCGAGGCCCAGGCACTCAGGACCAGGGAGAGACATGGAATTCAACCTCTCATCACAGCCCTTTTGACAGACAGGATGAGAGGGTCTAATCACAATGGGAAGAGTTTCCAAATGACGAGGAGTGGGCAACAGTCAAAAGACTGAGAAGGGAAGTAACAATCACTAGATATATATTGTGTACATGACACTACGCTGGGGTCTAAATCAGGAGCAGTTAAGTAACTTTCAGAGCAATAAATGCCTAGCAGCTCACACACAATGCTGGCTTAGGGGTATCTTACTGCTTTACCTCTTAAACCCTCCTACGGTCTGAATGTTTATGCCCCCCTGCCAAAATTCATATGCTGAAACTTAACTCCGGTGGTGATGGTATTTAGGATGTACAGTCTTTGGAACGTGATTAGGTCCCCCTCACAAATGGAATCTCTGGTCACTTTACAGAAGTGACCAGAGAAAGCTCCCTTACCCCTTCCACCATGTGGGGTTACAGTGGGAAGGAAAAGAGCTGTCAGTGAAGCAGGCCATCACCAGGCACTGAATCTGATGGCACCTTGATCTTGGATTTCCCAGCCTCCAATACTCTGAGAATTAAATGTTTGTTACTTAGAAGAAACTCAATTATGTTATTTTGTCATAGCAACCCAAGTGGACTAAGACAAGCCCTCTTTCTTGACTTTGTCTGGAATCGTGGCTCCCAAACTTTAGACATTTGGATATACTACCTGTACTACTTTAGTCATATCTGAGTACCATCTGTACTATTATTTATTTTAAATTTTTTTCTAAAGTCAATTTACTTTTAAAAAATTATATCAATTTATTATAAAAGAAAATTTACATTGTTTATAAAACCATTTTCTTTGACCTATAGAAAGTAACTATTAATTTAAAATTATTGCTGTATCACCAAAAATAATATCACATGTCACCAGTGGCCTGAGTCCCTACCATACTTGGAGAAAGGCTAGAATCCTTTCTTCAACTTCAGACTATGTGAATGAAAAGTTTGGAGTCTCAGTTTCTGTCTGACTTTGTTATGACACTCGATCACCCAGTTGGTCTGAACCACAACTTGTCTCTGCCCAATTCTATTTGCCTCTGACTCTGATTAATTACTAGGAATTTCCTCATCTCCAGCCAGTTCTGTGGACTAGTTTGAGTTCTATTTTCAATAAGACTTGGTTCTAAAGTTAACGCAGGTCCAATATTCTCTGCTACTGTAAAATGCAACCCTCCCACTCAGGGTTCCTTTTCTTCTTCCTTAAAGACTTAATTTCCCCACCAGAGCTAAGCATCTTTAGGTTTTCCCAACTGGCATATGGAAGCTACAAAGGAAGAAGAAAAGCAGAAATGAAATCATTCTTAAAATGTTAACTATGAGCCAAATTACAGTTCTAGATGCTCTATAAACCTGAACCCATTCAATACTTTCAAACCATTCACTGTAATCCCCATTTTACAGGTAAGTAAGATGCACTAAAGAGAATGTAGGAAACTTGCAAAGGTAATGCTGCATTGGTAAAGCTGAGATGCAAACCAAGTTGCATCTGACAATAAAGCGTATGCTTCTTCCAGTAAAAATCCTGTAGGAGTCCACTGACATTTCAAAGATATGATATGCAGAGTTGATAATCCCTCTTAAACTGACAAAAACTCATTCATTTTTGTGATTCAAATACCTACAAAATATATGTGTTTCTGATTCAAGCTGCACTTAAGGTATGAGAAGACTGTTTTCAAAGAGCCATTTAATATTCAAGAGCCTTATAAATAGGATCAGGCGACTCAAGGCGGCTAACTGTGGAGATCTATTTCTTGTTTCAGTCTTAAATGTGCCGAAATGATATCCAATTCATAATGCTACTATTGATATGCCCAGAGGGTAGAATCCTGTGACTACTTAATCTCATGTTCCCTCAGAGCAGAGGACTGAATAATCTTTCATTGTGTGAGGGCACCATAATTCATTGGAACAGTTCTCCCTTTTTGGATATTTAGGTTGATTTCCTTTCTTTGAGTATATGAATAATCATATTATTATTAGTTTTAAAGTGCAATTTGATAGGTAATGATATTTCATTTTTAAATTGATTTATTTTATAGTTTATGAGTTTAAAAGTGAGTGTGTGTGTATATGAGACATTAATTTATTTTTTTTACATTTTCAGTACATATAATTCTGCATTGCTCTATTTGTTTGGCTGCCTTTTTCTCAGTGACTTGCTGGCTTCATGAAGA
Source organism: Stenella coeruleoalba (assembly GCF_951394435.1). Taxonomy (NCBI): domain Eukaryota; kingdom Metazoa; phylum Chordata; class Mammalia; order Artiodactyla; family Delphinidae; genus Stenella; species Stenella coeruleoalba. The sequence continues at coordinate 49,949,337 of NC_137149.1, read as the reverse complement.
CATAGACCTTGTTATTGCTGTCCAACGTTATATTCCCAGATTCCAGAATAGTACCAGACACACAAATAGGCAAAATTAAATAACAGAGGTCTGCGGTGGTTTACTAAAGAATTATGTCAATGATTTAATAGAACTTTCCTTGGAATGAAGAAGTTACAGGAACCAGCACAAAATTTGAATGTAAAGTGCATTTTTCCTGGTCAGAAAAGTCATCCTGAGTTCAGGCTACATGATTTCTAAGTGTTATTTGGATCTTACATAACAGATGTGGGTCTGAATGTCTCCTTTCTCACTGTAAACTTTTAACTGAACTATAGAGAAACATAGGAGTTTGACACTCCCCCTTTAGGCCTTTAAGTTTTGAATGACAAAATTCTCTAGAGAAGTAAGAAAGAAGCAAGTGAATAAATATTTGCTTAAAAATAAGGAAGTCCAAATTGCAAAAAGAATTTATGAGTTATGAAGAAGAAACCACTTAATAATGAGAAGCTGTTATATAGATCAACCTTTTACCTTTTACCAAAAAAAAAAAAAAAAAGAACACAAATGTTTACATTGTGATGCAGTTTTGCTAAAGTTTGAAAGGGTCACTACATAACTCAATTAAAATTCTCAAAACATGTGCAGACACTCCCCACCACATACAAAATAGAGTTAATAAACTTTGCTCTATCCTCAGAAAAAAACTGCTTAGGTGTGAGGGGGTCCTTTTGTAGCTCCTACTATGAGCCCAGCACTGTGTTCAAAACTAAATATTTATTAACTCAGTTAATTCTCTGAGGCAGTGATTGTTGTTATTCCAATTGAAAGATGTGAAACCGAGACACAGAAAAGTTAGTAATCTATTCCATGACAGAAAGCCCCTAAAAGGCAAAAGTAGGATTTCAACCCAGGCAGTCTGGCTCAGAGTCTGAATTCCTAACCAGTAAACATAATTCCACAGCCAAACATTCTACTTCTTATACATGTTTATGTCTAGTTTCTTCCTCTTTGAAATAAAAGTTCATAATTTTTAGTGTTCATTATGTCCTGGGCATCAATCTAAGTGATGTGTTACACATACTAACTCATTTAGACTTTAAAACAACCTTGGTAGAGATGCACTATTATTATTTTCATTTTGCAAATTAAGAAACTAAGACAAACTGAGGTCAGGTAACTTGATCTAGGTTATATGTTTATCAGAGGTAAATCCAGACATTGACCAAGGCACCAAGGGACTGAAACTTGCTCCTAACCCTTCTGGACGCTCTATTTTTCTCTCCCCTTCCCTTTCCTTCTCACTTAGGCAATTACTCCTCCTACTTCTTTTTTTTTTAACCTCCTCTCCTCTCCAAATCCCACTATCTCTTCCTATTCAGTTGAAAGATTATAGCCACATATTGTCTTCCAACCTTTTGTTTTTTAGTTTATAATATACTTTCAATTGAAATAGTTACCAGGCACCCACCATCTCCCACTTATTTTAAATTTATTTTTAAGGAGAAATATATAAGTCTTATATAAAACAAAATGAAATGGTTCTCATTAACATTTAGCTCTCCTCTCTTTTGTAGGCACAGAATTCTCTACTTTCTAGTCCTCATTATAATTAGATGGGATCATGTGACCAGTTCGCCAATAGACTGTGAGCAGAAGTGACACCTGTCACTTTCAGGCTTGGCAGTGAAGAAGTCTCACATGTGGATGGCAGAGCAGCAAAATCAAAGAGCACTACATGGAGCACAATTCCAATAGAGAAATGTTGGGAGCTGTAACATTTCTCATTAATTTGCATAAGAAAGAAATAAAATGCTACATTTAAGACACTGATAATTTTTTTACAGTTTAGTCTCACCTATTCTGATTAATATTATAGCCCAAACTTACAGCTAATTTAATGTCTTGTATAGTTTTATTACAAATTTAATTAAGGACAGTACAAGAAAAGGAATTGATAGGCTCACTTTACTTGTGAATATAGATTTTTAAAATCTACATATATATGATTATATATTATGTTACATATAAACGAATCCAATGAGTTTTATAAAATATATTATGATCCCTAAGTTAGGTTTATCCCTGGAATGCAAGGTTGGCTTAACATCAGAAAGTCTACCAATATGGTAACATATTACATTTATATAGGAGAAAAATCAAATGATTATATGAATAGATGAAGAAAGATATTTAACAGATTTTAACATGTATTCATGATTAAAAAATCCTTACTAAACTGAAAACTTAAGGTCACTTGCTATCTTAGTGTGACTGATGATAAACAGACCCTGAGACAGACATTTCCTTTTAGAAAGTTTATTGAGGAGTGCTCTGATGAACAATACTGGGGTTTGAGGAGAGTGAAGAAAGCAGCATTGGGCAAGAGGAGATCAACTGCTATGAAACTGTAACAAAGGCCTCACCTAATCCTGTAAGCAGCCTGGGTACAGCCATTCAGAGTTAAGCTCATTTGAAACAAGATGGCGATAATTCTATATAACCAAATCTACCCATCGTTAGCTGTAGTGGGTCCCTGGGAAAGGACTGTGATCTTGTGCAAGGAGGGTCTCTTCAGCCAAGATCAAGTTTTGGAGGGACTTGGATGAGAGCTGTTGATATGCCAGCAGCTGGAGAATGAGAGTTTCAGTATTGAAGGAGAGGTTCTGACCAGTACACAATAGCATTCACTACAAATGGTAAAAATATGACAGAGAAATTTAAATATAGTTTCTATAAGGCAACAAAACTCACTATTACATTTTTTAAAAAATGTAGTACAGAACGGGACTTCGCTGGTGGCACAGTGGTTAAGAATCTGCCTGCCAATGCAGGAGACATGGGTTCAACCCCTGGTCTAGGAAGATCCCACATGCTGCAGAGCAACTTAGCCCATACGCCACAACTACTGAGCCTGCGCTCTAGGGCCTGTGAGCCACAAATACTGAGCCCACGTGCCACAACTACTAAAGCCCGCACATCTAGAGCCCATGCTCCGCAACAAGAGAAGCCACCGCAATGAGAAGCCTGTGCACCGCAGTGAAGAGTAGCCCCTGCTCCCTGCAACTAGAGAAAGCCTGGGCGCAGCAATGAAGACCCAAGGCAGGCAAAAAAAAAAAAAAAAAAAAGAAAGAGATAAAAATGTACTTCAATATAGTCAATCAATTAAAACAAACAAACAAACATAGTACAGGATGTCCTGGGGAATTTCTTAGAAAATTAAAAGAAATAACGTGTAGGGAGTGAAAGGGAAAATCTCAAACTACCATTATTTGTGGAAGATCTGATCATCTACATAGAAGAAAGAAGTAGCAAATAACTCTATCAAATGAGAAAGTTTAATAAGTTTATCGTATATATGATCAATTTAAAGTAATCTAAAAATCAGCTTACAGTACACTAAAAAAATAAATGCAATTCATGTGTTGATTAAAAACTATTCTGAATCTAAGAAATAACAAAAAATTCACAAAACTACTATGGTGATCAACAGTATTCCATGGATGGGATGACTAATGCTATAAATTTTTCTGTAATCTCACATTTTAGCTACTTTGTAAGCATATTCTCCAATTTATATGGAAAAATAAAAATGCACACCATGTATTAGGAGAATTGAAAAAGACGAATATGCATCTAACTATATCTTGATTTAGTGCTAAATTTTAATCATAAGGAAAGATTTCCTCAAGCATTCATATAGAAAAATCAAGTCTACTTTCTAGGATAAAAACTTTAAATGAGCCTCAGGCTTCTTAGAAAACTATAGTAAAATATACAGAATTCTAAGGAAAAGAAAGTATTACCTAAAATTGTCATACCGAACCAAGATATACTGAAGCAGACAGGACAATAGACATACAGGACAAAAGAACATATAAACTTGAAAAAACTCAGAGAAAATGGAATCCATAATTTCTCCTTTGAAAAAATCTACTGAATGCTAACCAAGAGGTGGATTAAAATAAGAGCCCAAAAGTGGGACAAATACCCATAAATCATTAAATCTATTTCAATGTAGAAATAAGACTGACTGGGATGACTATGGTTACAGAGCATAATATAAATTGTAGAAAATTTGAAATAAAATATGTGCATCAAAAAGAATAATTAAGGGAGGGTAAAATATGAGGAAATGTATGAGTCTATTTCATATTTGACAACAAGGAATAATTCAAGGTTGTCTATGTTGAACATGAGCTTAAATTCTTCATGACTTAGCTTCTTAATGTTTTCAATATTTCTTGCCTTAAACCCAGACAAATTTAAAGGATTCAATATCTCATAATTTAAAAATCAAGTAAAAAACTTTTTAAGTAAAATATATTAATTCCTTTAGCTTGACTACATTTTCTTTAATACTCTTTAAATTCAGGTAAAATTAAAGTCCTTATAAATTTAATACTAGAATATTAGCATGTCTTGTTGTATATGTATCTGTCTACCTCTACCATGTCTATTTAAATAGATTAAAAAACATGAGTCTTATATGCATGGAGGCCTCACCAAATATTATTTCTGGCAAGTAAGATTATTTGGAGGGAATTTGGTGTTATATTCCTTATGCTTTTTATAATATAATATAATAATGTGCAGATATATTACTAAAACAATAAAAAGATTATACTTAATGAGATAAGTAAATATGATTAAATGAAGACCCATAAATAAAATATTAGGAAATTCTATTAAGAAAATTAAGTAAGGAGAAAAGGAGACTGATTACAAAGTTAAATATAAATGCAACAGATTTTTACATATCTAATAGTAGCCAACTAGAAAACAAAATGAAGAAAAATTTCATTTCCAAGAATAACAAAAATAATAAAGACCCTGGGAAAAACTTAACATTTAAATCTGATTCTGGCACTACCTAGAATAAAGATGAACTAATTTATAAAAATGTACACATAAAGATTTTTCTTCCTCATAGTTATATTTATGATTGAAAAAAGAATGTACAATCTAAATACAATATTAATTAAAATAATATCACATACTTATATAATTCTTACTGTGTACTAAGCATTTTTCTAAGTTCCGTACACTTATTAACTCGCATTATCCTAATGTAATCTGAGAGTAGTATTAACTACCCCCATTATACAGATGAGAAAACTAAGCCACAGAGAGGTTTAAAAGTAATCCAAGTGCTCATCAGTAGTCAATGTATTAAATAAATTATGGCATAGTCATACAAGATAATCTGATGGAATCAACATGATAAAATAAATCTCTATTAATTGACATAAAAATGTGTCCAATACATTGCTAAGTGAAAAAGTAGATATCAATATAGCACTGGCTATGTGATTAATTTATGTAACAATTTATCTATATTTATCTATATTTCTATGTTTACTTTTGGCCAGATTCATAGTTCATCTATATTAACTGGTTTCCATTTGTATAAAGAGATACCTGGAAAAACATTTTCAAAGTGATGACCGTTTATTTCTCAAAGAAATTTGGGGTGATTAAATTTTTATTCATAATTTTATGGATTGCATGAATTTTTAACTGTTTTCTCATTGACAAAAAATATCACTACTTATATAATTCTTATTGTGTACTAAGCATTTTTCTAAGTTCTGTGTACTTTAACTCACCTTATCCTAATGTAATCTGAGAGTAGTATTAACTATGATTAAATGATTATGAAATATATAGCACAGATATGGATACAGATATGTTATAAAATATTATGTATGTTTTATATGTTTGTATGATATAATTAATTTTCATGTATAGTCTGAAATAATACACAGAATAGAGCTAGTAATATTTATGTAAAAGGGTTGTAGGCAACTTTAAAAATATTTTATTTATCTGCATTTTTTAGTTTTTTCCTCAATGTGCATATTATACTCATGTAATAAGCAGTAACACTGATCTATAAATACATTCAAAACAAAAATGACAGCCATGTATAACTCATGTTGTAAGTAATCCTTTTTGATCTGTAAACTCATTGAATATAGATGTTATATACGTTTCTTCAAAAGTAGCTTTACTAATTGCTTCTGTTGTCATGTGTGCTTCTAAAAAATCCCCACATTGGACGCTTCTCTCTTTGTTCTTTGTCCTTACCAGCAATGTCTGCATCTTTAGTTTTTCCTCATTCTGCATTTTTTCTGCAGATTCTAGGTTTTAAACTTATCACTAATTCTATAGTGTTAATTCTGCTCTTTATTGCTTTTAATGCAGATTTCTATTCTATTATTGCATTTTTAATCTCCTTAAAATCTTTCTTTATCATGTCAAACTCCTGTTTTTATTTCTACCTGCCTCTCAGCCAACTCCCTTCTTATCTCAACTTATTTTCATATAATCTCATCTTTCATCTCTTTATTCAGAGGCTGTAGTTTTCATTTCTATTAAGATTACAAAGCAGACAATTTCAGCAATTTCTGTTTCCTTTAGTGAGTTTTTAAACTGTTCTTTTGCTGCATCTTGATCACTCTTTCTTCCTTTTAATGTGCACAATATTTTCATTGGAACCATTTATTTTTCTGTTTTCAGTGTTGTTATCTTTAAACAAAGGGGTAACTATCAATGGTTGACTGAGGACTATCATTTCCTTCCACTCAGCCCTAGATTACTGTTAAAGTCTTCTTCCCAGATCTGGAGCAAAAAGCTGGTTGATATTTATGCCTCAATGTCAAATTTATGGTGTCTAGTGGTCAATGATGGGGTTGAGGTATTTAACATCTATTCTTGAGGTATACTTGACTTGCTGTGAGGAGGCAACATACTGTAGTAATTAGGATATTAAATGTACTGTGTACATGAAAACGGTGCATTCAAATTCTGGGTCTACCAATTTTTAGAAGAGTCATTTAACCTCTACAAGACCTACTTTACTCTACCTGTGTAATGGACACTATAATAGCACATGCCTTATTGCATCATATGAGAATTGATACTGATATCAAAGCTATATTGTTCTGAAGTACTTCAAACATTAACTCACAGAATTGTCCCAACTATTTTATACTCATTTTATAGGTGAAGAAATTGAGGTAGAAACAAATTAAGCAATTTGCCCAAGGTTACATAGCTTGTAAGGTGTAAAAATGGCATTAGAATCCAGGCCACCTGGCTTGCAGTGAGTGCTCTGTATTTAGCATCTGATAAATGTTTGCTATTATTATTACTGGGAGGAACATGTATTTATAGATGATTGAAAGTAGCGAGAGGTCCTTCCATTTCCTGAAACAATAAAAGCAAAACTTGGAGTTCCACTAACATGCATTTTTTTTCTTTTCATGTTCTATTCTAAGATGAAAATATGCTATAGCTTAACTTCTCTGCCAATGGGTGTGTAGGATTCCTGAAAATTGTAATCCCTGAAATTATTTAGAAGATGTCAAAACTGGGGAATCTGAAATCTGAAGTGGAATATATGTATGTGTGCATGTGTGTCTGTGTCTGTGTAATCCTTCTCATATGATACACACATCACTCACAAACACACATACACAGGTACTTTAGAATCCATGTTCCATGTTCTATTTGATAGGGCTGTAGCTATACAATATATCTGGTGGTTGGTGGTTGTCACAGATTCTGCTTTTCTGAGCCAAGGCATAGGCAAGTGTGTTGATGAGCCTCTGCATTGTCCTTCACGTTGGCAGTTTTGATCTGCAAGTGACAAGGTATATGTTAATGTCATCTGACAATTGTTTTTCTCTTTTCCACTCCATAAATATTATAATTAGAGGAAATTCCTCTAAGATTTTGGCAGTAGATTAGTTGTCAATCTTAGTTTCTTAGTTTATTATGCACTCTCATGTCTTTCTGTGTTTTCCTAGATATTTATGATGAAAATCACGAAGTCTAAGATACGGAATGCACTTCAGTCGCTCTCTCCTCACTTCCATCTCTGTTTTCCAACTGCACACACACACACACACACACACACACACACACACACACAGTTGGAGGACTTGAATATATATTAATGTCAATGCAATATAACAACAATGAGAATAATGTTAACATTATATGAAAAAAAAAAGAATAGAATAATGTCCTTGAGAAATCTTGCTCTGTGCCCCTAGGTCTGTGATGGCAGGAGGGTCTAGATCAAAATAGATATTGATGCAGATAGATTTGTGGATTGGAGGGTTAAAAATTTTCAGAAAATTTCTCTTAATTGCCAGAATTGTCAGCAAAAAGTAAGATATGAGGCCATTTACAGAGAGTGAAAGAGGTTAAGATTGGGCTTGTGCTATTAGATACCTGGCAAAAGTTTGCAAAAGCTACTGCTTGAAATGGAGAAGAGCCATAGTTTTATTAGGCTAAACATCTGCCCAGTGTAACAGACAAAAATAATGGTGGCTTAAACAAGGAAGAAGTGTATATCACTTTCATGCAACAATCTCTGCATAAGCAACACAGACTTATTTAGTGACCCCAGTCTTGGGGAACAAAACTTTCTGTTTGCTTGCTCTGTGTTTTTTTGCCTTTTCTGAAATCATCCAAGATCATTTTCCATCCATGTCTACATTTCAGGCAAGAAGAGGGAGGATGAAGGGCATAAGGACAGCAAATCTGCTGCCTTTAAGGCCACTCACAGGAAGTTTACAACATTCCTTTATAGAAAACTCAGCATGGTCATACCAGCTGCAAGGGAAGCTGGGAACTGTAGTCATCAGCTGGGCAGCCATATGTACAATTAAAACTTAGCAGTTTCCTTACTAAAGTAGGAATGTGAGAATGGAAATTGGAGGAAGCAACAGTCTATGACATAATCAATAGGGGCCATCTGTTTACAGGTCCCAGAAAGTTGTGGAGGGAGCCAAGTGTGCTTTTGAAAGTTTTCCTTTTTTTCAGTTACCTTCACTTCCAATGTTTTCATGATTTTCCCCAGATGCTTAGGGACTTTATCTGCTATGTGGGGCAGGAATATTAAGGTCTATCTCAGCTTCCCATTTACATTATACTTTCAGGTGGTCAACTGACTTCTGCTGGGACATTTCCAGAGCAAGAACTCAGGACTCCATTGGATCGTTGGACAATTCTAATTTTCAGAGTTTTCTTTTTTCAATTAATTTGATGATGTTGTCATAAATAAAAATATGCAGACAAAGTCCATTGCATATACATCAGTCATTCCCCCTTTCTTTCCTGCTAACAAACTCCAATTTGTTCAGATAGTACATGGAGATCCTTTGATTACACGGCATTTAGACTCTTATCACAGAATGCATTATGATTGATGCAGTCATCACTGTATCATTTCCCTTGGTCAAACATGTTCCCCAGTTAAGAGACAATAAGAGAAATCAGGGAACTGGTGAACTGGAGATTTTTCTTCCTTAATTAAAAAAAAAAAAAAGTAATTATGCTAGTAATACTGGTTAAAGAAATGCAAATTTTTTTTTTTAATTATGGAGAAAGCAGGCAAAATCAACTAATAACTTAGTTAGACTGGTTGGATACCACATACATTGATGTTATACAATTAGCAATCTTAATTGACTGCAGCAATCAGATTTGGAACTTGGAACTCAGCTAGAAACCAAGAAATTAGAGTCAGTGCCTGGGGACAGGATGCACACTGACTTAGCTGCATTCAAGAGAGAATTTCTGGACCTAGAAACACAGTGGTCCCGGAGAAAGTAGAAAAAGGTTAAGAGATCCAGGAAATTAATGCAAAGACAACATGAAAGAGACAGGTAGGGAAATAAGAGCATCTAGTAGAGAGACCATCAGGTAGACAATCCCTGTTGGATGACTCACAAGGAGGATGAAAAACCTGGGTTTGTGAAATCCAAAATGGGGGATTCCATTCTTTAAGAGGCCTCCTTAGGCCTATAAATAAATAAATATAGCAAGAACCTAAGGAAGGAATTTAGATACAGAACTTTTCAGGGACGTGGTTTTTGGAGCTCTAGTCCTAAGAAAGGACAGCATGTATACGAACTAGGGTATAGAACCGTTTGAAGTTTACTTCCCAACTTTGGAAGACACTGGCATAGAAACATCAACCCCTCACTCTTCCTTACTCTTCATCTCCTCTCATTTATTCCAGGGCCACCTGTGCCTTGATCTTTGACTTCATTCTTTATTTTGCCTATGATGCTGCCTTTTAGATTCAGGGCTTACACTTGACTCTCAACACTCCCTAAAAACTTTGCCTCTAATATTCTTTAGCTCTTTGCTTATTTATTAGTTTTCTGGCAGCTTGCAATTTAATCCCCAGCCTGAATGTAGCTCTTTGTAGCTGGCACCTTGGTCAAGCTTGCCCACACCCCAATCTGGGTGGGATTTGATAAAGGGTCAGGCAGATTGCAGTCATCATGTGTTGTTGTCCTAGCTTTGTCACTTTCCCCAAATTGGGGATATCTGAACCCCAAGATACTTTGGTGTATCAAGAACAAGTTTCAGAGATAGGGAAGATTCTTTCATGGTGAAAAACTGAGGCTCCCTGCTTTGCTGGTAGAGAACAATCAGGCAAAGACCAATTGCTAACCGGTGTTACAATAAACAGCCTTCTGAGAATCCTGGTGACATGCTGAGGAGTAGTGGTTGCTTTGTTGAGATTCCCACTTTGGGTTGGACATTTCTATCAATAGAGAGAGTGGAATGTTTTCTTTCCCTCATTATATTAGTTGAGACAATACCAGAGTCTTGATACTCCACTTGGCATCTAGTCATATCATCCTGTCTTGTTCTACTTGTCAAACAAGTTTGAAACTGTCACCAGCATCCTGACCAATTCACCCTGCCTTGTATTTCTTGGCCCCAGACATCTGGAGAGTTGAGGCCCTGCCATCAGATCTCAAAGTTTCATTCCCTCTAAGTCCCAGCAATGGCATGTCCCTGCTTAAAAGGAAAAGATATTGTATGTATGACCATTCTGTCTCTGAACTCCCAATTCTCAGTCACATTTCATTTTCTCCTTCAAAAATGATTAGGTGCTCTGCTAGAGACAGTCTTTGTGCTCTGACCTGGACTTTTCACTATGTTCTCTGGCTTAACTCACTCATACCTTCTCTGTGTCCCCTTTGACATCAATAAGTTATTCCTGTTCTCTTCCCTAGTATTCTCAATTCCTTTTTCATTCTATCTCTCATCCTCTGTCCCTCCTTTGCATGCACTTCCGTTTTCTAAAACTCCTTATATATCCTATATGGTAATTTTCCCCTAGTGGTGTCAGGAAAGAGACAACAAGCTATTGCAAGCTTTCTTTCCAAGATTCATAATTACATTCCAACAACAACAAAAAATATTGATTGCTAAGCATTCTCTCACTGGTGATAAAGTGATCAAAAAAACAATTCCCGTCCCAGAAGAGCTCACCGTTCTATGTAAGACAAAAACAAAAACAAAACACAGAGAGATGTATGAACAAATACAATACAGTGGGGTAAATATTATAGGAGAGTTATGCATAGAAACTGTAAGAATGTTAATGGTGGGGCAATATATTCTGGCTGTAGAGTAAGAGAAAGTTATAGATGAAATCCAATAATTAAATGCCTTTCCCCCCAATAAGCTCAAGAAACATATTGCAAACTATAGAATGCTAGAAATAAGGGTATTCCTTGTTTTATCTGTGAAAAAAATAGACCTCAAGACTCTGAGTGACTTGCCCAGAGTCATTGAACATGTTATGATAATGCTTGGATCTTATGTTTCAGGAAGATTAACACTAGTTGCTCCAATAGACAAAGCCTCACAATCCAGCAGCTTAATACAACGAAAGGGTCTCCTTCTTCCTTACTTGAAGCTGATATGGGCTAGGTGGTCTTCAGCCACTGTGTGGATATGCTATTTGCAACACATGGCCTCCAAAATTGTTCTAACAGGAGAAGAGAGAGGTAAAGGAGACATACGGATACTTACTTTTTGCCTTGCCCTTGAAGTGACAGATGTCACTTTCTCTCACAGTTCATTGGTATACACAAGCCTTAATGCCCTGATATGAGAAATGTATTAGAATGCCTGAGATTTATTGGGTGCAAACTATCTTTGCCACACCTGACCTCCCTTGGGAATCCTGCTTCTACTATCAATGGGTATTCTTCAATGCATGTTGCTGGTGATGGTAGGGGAGCAGGATGATTGGGATGGATGGATGGACAGATGGATGGACAAATGTGAGATATCTTTTACCTCATTGATCATCATTATTTCAGCTGATCGTCTTAGCTAGGCTGGTGTTTATTTTCTTCCTTACATTTTTAATGCATTGACACTGATGCTTTGCAGCTGAAGGGCATGACCATCGTTGTGCCCAATGGAATTCAAAAGAATTTTGAAAGTGCAGCATGGGACATCGTTGTGCTAATCATTTTGTGACTAGTACTGCAGAATAAAATGGCTGGTATAGTAAATAATAGCATTAGAGCTATCTTTGAAAGGAAAGGCCAATATTATACCTGCTTGCTGATAGGAGAGATTAATATACTCTTGCTACAATTACTACTAGTAATTAGACTCTATTGCTTTAGCTGATCCATAGGTCCCATTTACAGCAACAACCTAACGTTCTTCCTGAACATGACTTGGCATATTTCAGCACATCATTGCAAGTCAGTGCCAGGATCTTCTAATCATTTTATTTGCTTTTTGGCACTTGGATTTTGTATTTGTATTGAGCTTACTTTTTCACCACTAAAACAGTTAGCAGGGAATTTTATATGAAAAGCAGAAGACCTTTTCATAATAACATTTCCTATTGGGGGGGTATAACTGTAGATCTTCGGATATTTTGCATCATTTAGCACAGCCACTGTTCAAATTAAGAGGACAGGCATCCTTATCAGGACAACTAACACTTGCAGCAGAAAATTCTTCTTAGCCATGAGGGAAAAAAAGTTTAAATTGAGGTTGTCAAACAAGGAAACCTCAGTATTAGAAGCAGAGACAGAAGAGAGGAAAATGAAATACTGACTGTTTGATGACCCGATAATCAACCCCCTTTTTGTTACAATTTCTCTCTCAAGATCACATTTGAATACTGTGCAAAGGGTTTGCAGGCATAAAATGTGCCAGAATGGACGATCCTTTTTTAAAGGCAAAACACATGCAAGGTAATTTTAGCCGTTCCCTCATGCCAGTAAATCCCCTCCATGTTCTTTCCTCTGCTTTGGATTCTCACTAATATTTCCAATTTTGGATTAAGGCACTAAAGGCCTCTATTAAATAAATCAGTGTTACCTAGCGGGGGTAAACCATTTCCTCTTTATCACTAATGTCTTACTGTGAATAATTAAATTGAGATTTCTTCCCTTAGTGAAGCCTTAAGAAATAATAGTGGTGGTGTTTGAAAACTGAAAATTGATGGATGGCATGCCAGAGTATACAATGCCAACTGAGTTGTTTATCCATCTGTTTCTTAGATTAATCATGTGAGATAAGGTAGGCAGAAGGGAAGGTCCTTCTCATCAAACAGAGGAAGAAACTGAGGCTCTGATTGGTGAATGAATTCAAGGAATGGATTAAAGAGTAAGTAAGCAGCGGGGAGGGGGAAGGAGAAGTGAGACAGCATATGAGAGAGTCAGTTCTTACTGAACTGGTAGCGAGCATATTGAATAGCTAAGGTGACTTTGAGGGTTTGAAGGGTCTTGAGGATGTTTACATTAGAGAAAGAGGCTGCTAACAGTAATTGCATTATCTACCTTTTCTTAAGTGTCTATTACCTGCCAAGCACAAGACTAGAATCTTCCACACGCTATTCCGTTTCATCTTCTCTATAATCCTGCGAGGTGGATTATATTCCAAATTTACCGATGAGGAAACAAGGATTTAGAAAATTAAAAAATCTTTCTCAAGGTGACTCAAATAAAAGTGGCAAAATATTTTCCTATTCCTAAGCACCACATTCTCACAGCCACATGGTACCGTGCAAGAAAACAAGCAAAGAAAAGGTCATGGCTGGGCCTTGAAAACAAATTTCCCTTTCTTCACATCTGTCTCAGGCTTGGCTTCTCTGCCCTTCATCTTTCCATTAACTCTGTAATCCTGCAAAGAACAAAAATTGGATCGCACCCTGACCAAAGGGAGGGTTTAAAATTTTCTACCTGGATACACTTTTTCAGCTTTCAAAGTTTCTCATCTCCTTTCAGGTTCATTATGTGGAATATTTCCCATGTTTATTTCAGTCAATTTTCTATTGGTGCTGAAGTAAAATAATGAGTTTGGTTATTTTTTTAATAACAAGGCAGTTTTTCCTCCCTTATTGAGAAGTATGGTTGTCTAATAGTTCCCTCCTATGTCAAAAATTACCCCCAATTACCTTTAGATACAAAGCAACCAGTCAAAAGTTTCTGACCAGATTTTCCTCCCAAGCAAGAAGTCATTAAGGGCAAAGAGTGAGTGATATAATAGAAGACAGGCAGCTTAATTTTCCCTTAGCATTTACTACCACAGTTACGGTAAACCCAAATTACTCTCTCCTTGATTGAAAGGTGACCACCTCTTGGGTGAAATATGGCAGCTACCTAACAGTGTACATTAGTAAAACATGATCGTTTAAGAAGCAGCGTGTAATGATGAGCTGACGTATTTAATTGACAAGGCAACAGGGGCTCAGCAGGCTTAGGGGCATTTTTTGAATTTTCATCTTTCTGTTGAGTGGTCTTGAGCAGGCTGCTTAATTTCTCCATTAATCAGTCTCCTCATCTGTAAAATGGGGATGATAACACTTACCTAGCTCACAGAGGCATGGTCGAAATTAATTAACTCCAGCAAAGTCCTCAGAGATCCCTGGATGAACGGTGCCATGTGATTACAAATGATTAGTATCCTTATTATTCTGACAGTCGACCATAAGGCCCACCAATCAAATACAGTTCTAGCTGAACTAAACAGAGAGATGGATTCTGCAACTGCGTTCGGTGGCAGTTTGCCCTGAAGATAAAGTCTGTCACATACAATGTCTCCCCAGAGCAAGCTTAAGCCGGTAGCTGTATTGATGTAGGTGATCTGCCTGCCAGGCTGCACAGGGGCGGCTTAACTAGAGCTAATTATGGCCAGCAATAATGCAAGAGCCAGAATTCACCTCTGATTATGATGAGATGTTCAAAGAAACTATTTCTAAACCAGATAATCAGGCAGACTTTTCTGCACCGTTGGTATGGGTAGCATTTTGAAAGATGTCAGGGCACCTCAAATTTCAGAGGAAGGAGACTGGCAATACATTTCTAGAGGGGAAGAGAACCAGAGAGAACTGTTAAGCTTCCAAACTGCCCATTGTGACATTCATCACTTATTTATCTTGGCTATGTTCTTGCCTGTTATCCAAATGTTATATGCTTGTACTTAGGATAGGAATGAAGGGATGGGTTTAAGATGGAGCTCCCAACTTCACAGGAGCTTTTGATCTAAGAGAGAGCAAGAGAGACATGTGCAAATAAAATATAGAGAGTAGAGGAAGTGGAACTTTGAGGATGCTGTGAGCCAATGCTGAGTGTAGGTGCTTTGATGGGGTGTCTTGGTGTTCTTAATCATAACACCATAAGGGAGAAAACTGTGTGATGTGACAGTGCAAATGTCCTCATTTCCATGACTCCCACTTTAGTAAATGTTACTATCATTTCTCCACTGGACTACTCTAATAAAGTTTTGGCTGGTGTCCCTGTCTCAACACTTGCCCTCATGTAGTCTTTTCAAAACACACCAGATTACTCAGAGCAAGTAACTCTTCTGCTTGAGTCTTTTAAGACTTCCTTCCCCATTGCTCTTCGGATCCAATTTAAACTCTTGCCATTGCTTCCTGTTTTTTTATTGTTCACCTCTAAACTAATCTTATTCCAAAATCCAGTTGTTCTCTAATCTCCATCCATGCTAGTTTCCTTTCAGTTCCCTCCATTCCAGCCCCAGGGCCTTTGCATGTGTCTTTCTTGCCTGGAAGTTGTTTCCCTTGGTGACTTCCACTGGCTAGACAGCAATCCTTAGAACCTTTCAATGTAAATATCACATATTCAGAAAGCCTTATCGAAATCATATTTTCCCCCTACATTACCAACATTCTCTTCATTGTTGTTCCCCTTCATTGTTGTTCCCCTTCATTTTTAAAAATCTGTAGGTATTCATTCATTTATTCCCTCATTCATTCATTTACTTGTTGATGGATCTGTCCCTTAGAGAAGCTACCTCTCAGAGGGAAATAACTTGCCCTCACCCCTTATTTACTGGTGCCCATCACAAAACCTGGCACAAACAAATATAAGATTTCATAATGTTGTTGAATAACCACTACCTTTTTAAAGCACCTTCTGCATGTCCTGCACTGTACCATGTACTTATACACAAATCTCATTTTTCCATGCAGCAAACTTGAGAGGTTTGTATCACTTAGCCATAGTTTTCATACAGTTAAATTAAGGTTTAGGAACACTGAGACGTGCCAAAGATCACAGCTTGGATTTAGTGAGAACTGGATTTGAACACAAGCCTCCCTGGTTCTGAAATCAGGGCAGGTCCCATTGTTCCCTGATTTGGGGGGTTGGATGAGCAACCCAAATGAAGAGGTCGATCATAAATCCTCTCTCAGTGGCACTGAACATGGATTGGCTTAAAAGGCAGTTTTGGGAAATTGAATCTAAGAGAAAGTCCCAAATTTTGAAGGACATTTGTTAAGTATTGAGAATTCAGCGATGACTTTCTAAAGGAGAGTTAGTAAAAACCTTGAAAGGGATAAGCCAAAACAATCTATTTCTGCCCTTCTTAGAAAAATTTCCCATTTATTTTCCAACTGCTTCTTGCCTGTGGGCACCTCAGTCTTTGGCTTCTGATTATTGTTTCCTGGAGGAAAGTTTAGGGAGTGTGAAAATCATTTCACTTTAGGTTCATTTCAATTCATTTAAGAACCTTGTATATTCTTCAAGAGTCTAAATAAATAAATAAATAGCAAAACCTTTTGAACTAAAACATGTAAAAGATTGTGTCTTTTCTTTTCTCAAACTTTGACATTTAACATGTGATATTTTGTTTGTGGGTTGAAACACTTTCATAATTAATACAATCAAACAGGGTAACTTTTAAAAATGAGATAAACGTTCAAATAGAAGTGTGGTTTTCCTTGCCAAAATTAAACACAAAGCATTTGTGTATAGATGGGCAGAAAGACAGTTTTGTTGTTTTTGGTTTGTTTGCCTTTTTTCCAACCCCTTAGGATTGTTTTGCTGAAAGGTTTCTAGTCGCCTATGATGATAGTAAAAAGATGTTAAAATAAAGGCATATATGTATTTAAGTCATCAAATATCAACCAGAGCAATCGAAACAACCACAAAGACACAGGAAGATGAAATTTCAAATATTGTGGCACAGCTGTGGACTGCTGGGCAACAAAGAACTCAACTAAAATCAGAAGTGTTAGTTAAAATAGAATTACATGTCTGTGTCCCAGCGACTAGGCTGCCTTCAGTACCAAGAGAAGTACTGAGTATTAAAACAAGTCTTTCTTGACTCCTAGGGACTAGTGGTGATGACAGGGAGAGCAATTATAAAGCGGTCAGACGTAGGATGGAAGTAGTCACAGGATTCTATGTGAAGACAGAAGATAGAGCCCTACATCCAGCATGGCAGAATCATAACAGACTTCCTAGAGGAGGCAGTATCTGCACTGAATCTTAAAGGAATTTTTTTAATTTTCAAAAATGTCACTGCAGAATAAGAGTAGCTGAAGCTTCCTTTTGCTTGTCAGCACACTCTTTTCTATTGCAACTGGATTTCTCCTCTGGTGGAGGACATTACTTTCCCACTCAAGTTCCACACTCGTATTCTTTAGACAGGAAATTATTTCTCTATTTCCAGCAACCATTTGAAAAATTCTAGTGAAAGATCCTGATTTTCCTTGGTTAATCCCAAGCCAATCAGTTTAGCCAAGGAAGTGGTGTTCTCTAGCTTTGGCCCATTCAATGTACCTAGAATACTAGATAGATGGCAGCTTTTATTTAAAACCTGTGATGTAATATGCTGATGAGAAAGGCCTTAAAAGAGAACGAGAAAGAAGCTTTTACCAGATGAAGCATAAAGGATTGTTAACTGAATGAAATAGTTTATACTTCTAGGGACTATCTCCCAACTTACTAGTGGTTAAAGTAATTAAGCCATTCTGGCTATATTTTAGGTTTCATTTACCTACTGAGAGACTGTCAAGCAAGAAGAAACGAATATCTGCTAAGTTATTTTCTGTGCTAAAACTTTTCCTAGGTGTTTTACTTCTGTCATCTCATAAAAATTCTTACTACAACCTTCGAAGATAGGTATTAATTTGAGGAACAGAGAGGTTAAATAACTCTTAGACGGTCACATGGATTAGGAAGTCACAGAGATTTAATTTGTTTTTAATTAACCGTTCTATGTTCCCTGCTCTACACCATGTGGGGTCTTCAGAAAACAATGTTTGTAGCATAATGCATACTCTTCCAAATGATCAGAGGTGTGCAAATAGGAGCATTGTTTTGTTTTCTTTTTTGCTGACTTTATGATAAGATGGCCTTCTTTTTTCAGATTTTAATGTGCTGTGTCAGGAGAAAATATATAATGAGTGCTCTGGATTTTCTGTCTTTTGAGCTGATTCTGTAAGACGTGTCACATGTCTCTTCCTTAGAGAGAGTAATTAATGGAGTGTATTGTTAGTTCCATATGATACCATCTCTGGCAAAATTTCTCTTTAGGTATACAGTGCAGGAGTGTGGGGGGAAGGGAGGAGGGACACTTGTAAATTTCTGCATTCATATTGAACATTTTGTCAATAGGATGGCACAAGAAAACATAAATAATGAAATGGGAAATATCCCTTCATCTTTACAAATACAAATATCCCCTACATCTTTCTATGACAATTCTTTTGGTAGGGTCACTATTACTGGGTCTCCAGTTGTGGACTGGCAGAATATGGGGGGGGGGGGTGGTGGGATATTCCTGGGTTATTCAGTAAGTCAATAAACTGCTTCATAGGTTAGCTCATTGATTATTTTATCAACCCCACATAGGGTTCCCTAGAATTTTTTTTCTCCCTCAGGTAAATATTAGGCTTAGTTACAGAGGCAAAAGAGATCTATAAATAGAGAAGGAAAAAAAAAGGTATATCTCGTTTTACTACTCTTTTGTGTAACAGTAGTAAAAGTTTTGTAGGGAGTATTGTATACAGTAAAACAGTCATTTGTCAAAGGGTAAACTTACTGAACACCAAAGCTCTGTTTTTAAAAGATCCCTTGCGTGCCATGAACTACACAGTGTTCATAAAAAGTTGTACTCCAGGGTTAGATATTCTTGCTTCCTCAATTACTAGAGTTTTCTGAAGTCTCTCAAGGAAGGAGGATTAAACATTTATTGTCAGGAAGCACCAGGTTGCACTTTGTCCCATGCTTTGACACATTCATTAGCCCAGACTCTAAATTTTCAATTACTGAATCCATAAAGTACTACCAATGGAAAAAAAGTTAGAAGTAGAGAAAAAAAGAAAAAACAGCAACAGCCACAATTTATGTACTACTATTTTAAAGACTCTATTCTTGTCCTGTCATTTTAGTGTGGCCATTATAGGCTGTGTGTTCCCTTAATAAATAATGCCTGGAGTTATATTTGAGTCATAAACTGTCCTGAATGATTATTTACTATTTGATATCATAAGAGAATATGAAATTTGCTATATTTTAGTCTTTAGCCTTTAATGGAGAGTTGATATGACTTGTAGTAGATGAGGAAAATGAAATAAATTAACAAAAATTCCTCATGGTGAATTGGTAGGGATAGAACATTTTTAGATAATGTTGCACACATAAGAAGAAGGTAAAAGACAATTTCTATGACATGGCCATTTAGAAATTCTAATTTAAAAGACTAGCATCAACTACATGTGCAAAATTTAATAGAGTTAAAAAATATAGACTGCTGGCTTCAGTTCTAACATATAAAGTGATTGAAAGCTGTCACCACCAAGCTGACAACAAGAAAAGCTGGGTAACCTGAAAAATCACTGACTTTTTCTTGCACCAATCAGGGAATTGAAGTCTCAGGACAAATCAGCTTCCTGAAATCTCTAGAGGTAGGCACATCTAAAAAGATACAGCCTGAATCTGCTTATCAGGGACAGAAATCCTGGGGCCATAATCTGGCAATAACACTTAAGTGGTAATCTTGATGATTTGCTTGGGCTGAGTATGGGCTAGCAGGATATTGAGAAATACCTGGTGACCAAAGTCTTGGGGGAGGAGGGGCACAGTTCTCTGGGTTTAACCTCCAGGAACTCCACCAGGTTCGTATAAAGATACAGGAAAAATACCCTTCATGGCTCTGGCAAAGGGAAGGGAAGAGTAATCATTATGAAATATACCCAGAGCCTTCTCCATAACAAAGGCCCACTCTTTGAGCGGAATAAAGCTTTGTCAGAGCCTAATCCCAGCTGAGGGAGTGGAATTCCTCCCACTCCAGCCTCTTGTCTCACCTAAGGAGGAAAATACAGTCTTCAGGGGTCAGTATACAAAGGAATAGTTTGGGAACACTGTGGCTATGGAAGGGAATAAAGGGCTTGTGGTAGAAAAACTAACATGGGAGGAAATGGTTATGAAGGTCTGAAAAAAAGCCCTGAAACAAAAAGGCCCATTAAAGGGCTAAAAATTAGTCAGAAGATTATACAACACTCTGCCTCCCCTTCACTTTACCATTATACAAACAGGGATCTGGTACGATAACCATGGGTTTTACCTAGAAAAGCTGTATGTACAAACTCCTCTGAGGAATAGCGCATAGAAAAGACCTAAACAAGGACATTAGAGGAATTTAAAGCCTCTAGCATTGACAGATACAAGCAACCATTAAACACAGTCTAAATCCTAGCCAAATTAATTTAAATCTACATATTAAAGAGCAATTCCACAATTCCTATTAGTAAATACAGCATGTCTGGCTTTCAAGAAAAAAAGTACAAGGCATGTCAAAAGGCAAAAGCAAACAGTCAAACAACAACAACAAAAGTCTGAAGAGACAAATAAATCATGAGAATTAGATTCATATATAACACAGATTTGGGAATTATCAGACAAATTATCTAAAATGACTACAATTAACATGTTAAGGGCTCTAATGAAAAAAAGGAGTAAATATGAAAGAATAGATGGGTGATGTGAGTAGAAAGATACAAACCCTAAGAAAGAATCAAAAACAGTATAACATAAATGAAGAATGCTTTCTGATAAATTTATCAGTAGACTTGACATGGCCAAGAAAGAATCTGTGAACTGAAGATAGGTCAATACCAAATTCCCAGACTGAAATGTAGTTCTTTTTTCTCAAAGAATTTTAGAAAGAGAACAGACATTCAAGGACAGTGGGACAATTCCAAAGGGTATAACATATACGTCACTGAAATAGAAGAAGAAGAAAATAAAATTGAGCAGAATAAATACTTGAAGTAATAAAAGCCTAGAACTTTCCAAAATTAATGAAAGACAGAAAACCACAAATCCAGGAAGATAAAAGAAAACAAAACAAGATAAATAGGGAAAAACCCCACTATATTTAAGAATATTATATTAAAACTGAAGAAAAAAATTAAAATGAGAAATCTTGAGCCAGAGGGAGGGAAAAATAGAGGGACAGGAATAATAATTACTGCAGACCCTTCATCAAAAAAAATTCAAGCAAGAAGACTGTGGAGAGACTTTCAAGACAGCAGAAGAGTAAGACATGGAAATCACCTTCTGCCCCCCACAAATACATCAGAAGTATTTGCGGAACATCTACATGTGGAACAACTCCTACGGAACACCTACTGGACGCTGGTAGAAGACCTCAGACTTCCCAAAAGGCAAGAAACTCCCCACGTACCTGGGTAGGGCAAAAGAAAAAAGAAAGACAAAAGAATAGGGACGGGACCTGCACCAGTGGGAGGGAGCGGTGAAGGAGGAAAGGTTCCCACACACTAGGAAGCCCCTTCACTGGGTGAGACAGTGGGTGGCGGGGGGGAAACTTCGGAGCCACGGGGGAGAGCACAGAAACAGGGGTGCAGAGGACAAAGCAGAGAGATTCCTGCACAGAGGAGCAGTGCCCCAAAACACTCACCAGCCTGAGATGCTTCTCTGCTCACCCAAAGGGATGGGTGGGGGCTGGGAGCTGAGGCTCTTGCTTCAGAGTTCAGATCCCAGGGAGAGGACTTGGGTTGGCTGTGTGAACACAGCCTGAAGGGGGCTAGTGCACCACAGGTAGCCGGGAGGAAGTCTGAAAAAAAGTCTGGAACTGCCTAAGAGGCAAGAGACCATTGTTTTGGGGTGTGCGAGGAAAGAGGATTCAGAGTACCAGCTAAATGAGCTCCAGAGACAGGTACAAGCTGCGGCTATCAGTGTGGACAACAGAGAAGGACATGAAACGTTAAGGCTGCTGCTGCCGCCACCAAGAACTCTGTGTGCAAACACAGGTCATTATCCACAGCTCCCCTCCCGAGACCCTGTGCAGCCCGCTGCTGCCAGTGTCCTGTGATCCAGGGACAATTTCCTCAGGAACACACAGTGTGCCTCAGGCTGTTGCAATGTCGCTCCGGCCTCTGCCGCTGCAGGCTCGCCCTGCATTCAGTACCCCTCCCTCCCCCCGGCCTGAGTGAGCCAGAGCCCCCTAATCAGCTGCTACTTTAACCCTGTCCTCTCTGAGTGAAGAACAGATGCCCTCAGGTGACCTACATGCAGAGGCGGGGACAAATCCAAAGCTGAACCCCAGGAGCTGTGAGAACAAAGAAGAGAAAAGGAAATCTCTCCCAGCAGCCTCAGAAGCAGTGGATTAAATCTCCACAATCAACTTGATGTACCCTGCATCTCTGGAATACCTGAATAGACAAAATAAGTCATCAAAAAATTGAGGCAGTGGACTTTGGGAGCAACTGTAGACTTGGGGTTTGCCTTCTGCATTTCATTTGTTTCTGGTTTTATGTTTATCTTAGTTTAGTATTTAGTTTATTATGATTGGTAGATTTGTTTATTGATTTGGTTTCTCTCTTCCATTTTTTAAAATTATATAGACATATGTATATATTTTTTTTCCTTTTTCTCTTTTTCTGAGTGTGTATGTGTATGTTTCTTTGTGTGACTTTGTCTGTATAGCTTTGCTATTACCATTTGTCCTAGGGTTCTGTGTGTCCTTTTTTTTCTTTTATATAGTTTTTAGCTCTGGTTATCATTGGAGGATTTGATTTCTGGTTTGGTTGCTCTCTTCTTTCTTTATTATTTTTTCTTTTTATTACTTATTAATTTTTTAATATTTTAAATATTTTTAACTTTAATAACTTTCTTTCTTTCTTTCTTTCTTTCTTTTTCTTTCTCCTTTTTCTTCTGAGCCATGTGGCTGACAGGGACTATGTGCTCTGGCCGGGTGTCAAGCCTGTGTCTCTGAGGTGGAAGAGCCAAATTCAGGACATTGGTCCACCAGAGAACTCCCAGCTCCACATAATATCAAATGGTGAAAAACTCTCAGAGATCTCCATCTCAACAACAAGACCCAATTCCACTCAACGACCAGCAAGCTACACTGCTGGACAACCTATGCCAAACAACTAGCAAGACAAGAAGACAACCCCATCCATTAGAAGAGAGGCTGTCTAAAATCATAATAAGGTCACAGAAACCCCAAAACACAACACCAGACATGGACCTGCTCACCAGAAAGACAATATCCAGCCTCATCTATCAGAACACAGGCACTAGTTCCCTCCACCAGGAAACCTACACAACCCACTGATCCAACCTTAGCCACTGGGGGCAGACACCAAAAACAACAGGAACTACTAACCTGCAGCCTGCAAAAAGGAGACCCCAAACACAGTAAGTTAAGCAAAATGAGAAGACAGAGAAACACACAGCAGATGAAGGAGCAAGGTAAAAACCCACCAGACCTAACAAATGAAGATGAAATAGACAGTCTACCTGAAAAAGATTTCAGAAAAATGATAGTAAACATGATCCAAAATCTTGGAAATAGAATGGAGAAAATACAAGAAACATTTAACAAGGACCTAAAAAACTAAAAAGCAAACAAAAAATGATGAACAACACAGTAAATGAAATTAAAAATTATCTAGAAGGAATCAATAGCAGAATAACTGAGGCAGAAGAAGGGATAAGTGACCTGGAAGATAAAATAGTGGAAATAACTACTGCAGAGCAGAATAAAGAGAAAAGAATGAAAAGAATTGAGGACAGTCTCAGAGACCTCTGAGACAACATTAAATGCAACAACATTCGAATTATAGGGGTCGCAGAAGAAGAAGAGAAAAAGAAATGGAGAGAGAAAATATTTGAAGAGATTATAGTTGAAAACTTCCCTAATATGGGAAAGGAAATAATTAATCAAGTCCAGGAAGCACAGAGAGTCCCATACAGGATATATCAAAGGAGAAACATGCCAAGACACATATTAATCAAACTATCAAAAATTAAATATAAGAAAAAATACTAAAAGCAGCAAGGGAAAAACAACAAGGGAATCCCCATAAGGTTAATAGCTGATCTTTCAGCAGAAACTCTGCAAGCCAGAAAGGAGTGGTAGGACATACTTAAAGTGATGAAAGGGAAAAACCTACAGCCATGATTACTCTACCCAGCAAGGATCTCATTCAGATTTGAGGGAGAAATTAAAACTTTTACAGAAAAGCAAACGCTAAGAGAATTCAGCACCACCAAACTAGCTTTACAACAAATGCTAAAGGAACTTCTCTAGGCAGGAAACACAAGAGAAGGAAAAGACCTACAATAACAAACCCAAAACAATTAAGAAAATGGTAATAGGGACATACATATAGATAATTACCTTAAATGTAAATAGATTAAATGCTCCAACCAAAAGACATAGACTGGCTGAATGGATACAGAAACGGGACCCATATATATGCTGTCTACAAGAGACCCACTTCAGACCTAGGGACAAATACAGACTGCAAGTGAGGGGATGGAAAAAGATATTCCATGCAAATGGAAATCAAAAGAAAACTGGAGAAGCAATTCTCATATCAGATAAAATACACTTTAAGACAAAGACTATTACAAGAGATAAAGAGGGACACTACATAATGATCAAGGGATCAATTCACGAAGAAGATATAACAATTGTAAATATTTATGCACCCAACATAGGAACACCTCAATATATAAGGCAAATACTGACAGCCATAAAAGGGGAAATTGAGAGTAACACAATCATAGTAGGGGACTTTAACAGCCCACTTTCACTAATGGAAAGATCATCCAAAATAAAATAAATAAGGAAACACCAGCTTTAAATGATACATTAAACAAGATGGACTTAATTGATATTTATAGGACATTCCATCCAAAAACAACAGAATACACTTTTGTCTCAAGTACTCATGGAACATTCTCCAGGATAGATCATACCTTGGGTCACAAATCAAGCCTTGGTAAATTTGAGAAAATTGAAATCGTATCAAGTATCTTTTCCCACTACAACACTATGAGACTAGATATCAATTACAGGAAAAAATCTGTAAAAAATACAAACACATGAAGCCTAAACAATACACTACTTAATAACCAGGAGATCATTGAGGAAATCAAAAAATACCTACAAACAAATGACAATGAAAATACAATGACCCAAAACCTATGGGATGCAGCATAAGCAGTTCTAAGAGGGAAGTTTATAGCAATACAATCCTATCTCAAGAAACAAGAAACATCTCAAATCAACCTAACCTTAAACCTAAAGCAATTAGAAAAATGAGAACAAAAAAACCCCCTAAGTTAGCAGAAGGAAAGAAATCATAAAGGTCGGATCAGAAATAAATGAAAAAGAAATGAAGGAAACAATAGCAAAGATCAAGAAAACTAAAAGCTGGTTCTTTGAGAAGATAAACAAAACAGATAAAGCATTAGCCAGACTCATCGAGCAAAAAAGGGAGAAGACACAAATCAATAGAATTAGAAATGAAAAAAGAGAAGTAACAACGGACACTGCAGAAATACAAAGGATCATGAGAGATTACTACAAGCAACTCTAGGCCAATAAAATGGACAACCTGGAAGAAATGGACAAATTCTTAGAAAAGCACAACCTTCCTAGGCTGAACCAGGAAGAAATAGAAAATATAAACAGACCAGTCACAAGCACTGAAATTGAGACTGTGATTTAAAATGTTCCAACAAACAAAAACCCAGGACCAGACGCTTCACAGGCGAATTCTATCAAACATTTAGAGAGGAGCTAACACCTATCCTTCTCATACTCTTCTGAAATATAGCAGAGGGGGAACACTCCCAAACTCATTCTATGAGGCCACCAACACCCTGATACCAAAACCAAATAAAGATGTCACAAAAAAAGAAAACTACAGGCCAATATCAAGGGTGAACATAGATGCAAAAATCCTCAACAAAATACTAGCCAACAGAATGCAACAGCACATTAAAAGGATCATACACCATGATCAAGTAGGGTTTATTCCAGGAATGCAAGGATTCTTCAATATATGCAAATCAATCAATGTGATAAACCATTTTAACAAATTGAAGGAGAAAAACCATATGATCATCTCAAGAGACACAGAAAAAACCTTTGAAAAAATTCAACCCCCATTTATGATAAAAACCTTCCAGAAAGTAGGCATAGAGGGAACTGACCTCAACATAATAAAGGCCATATATGACAAACCCACTGCCAACATCATTCTCAATGGTAAAACACTGAAGCCATTTCCTCCAAGATAAGGAACAAGACAAGGTTGTCCACTCTTACCACTATAATTCAACATAGTTTTGGAAGTTTTAGTCATAGCATCTGAGATGTAAAAGAAATAAAAGGAATCCAAACTGGAAAGGAAGAATTAAAGCTGTCACTATTTGCAGATGACATGATACTACACATAGAGAATCCTTAAATGCTACCAGCAAACTCCCAGAGCTAATCAATGAATTTGGTAATGTGGCAGGATACAAATTAATGCACAGAAATCTCTTGCATTCCTATACACTAATGATGAAAAATGTGTAAGAGAAATTAAGGAAACATTCCCATTTACCATTGCAACAAAAAGAATAAAATAACTAGGAATAAACCTACCTAAGGAGACAAAAGACCTGTATGCAGAAAACTATAAGACACTGCTGAAGGAAATTAAAGATGATACAAATAGGGCTTCCCTGGTGGCGCAGTGGTTGAGAGTCCGCCTGCCGATGCAGGGGACATGGGTTCGTGCCCCGGTCCGGGAAGATCCCACATGCCGCGGAGTGGCTGGGCCCGTGAGCCATGGCCGCTGAGCCTGCGCGTCCGGAGCCTGTGCTCCACAACGGGAGAGGCCACAACAGTGAGAGAGGCCTGCTTACAGCAAAAAAAAAAAAAAAAAAAAAAAAACATGATACAAATAGATGGAGAGATTTACCATATTCTTTGATTGGAAGAATCAACATTGTGAAAATGACTCTACTACCCAAAGCAATCTACAGATTCAATACAATCCCTACCAAACTACCACTGGCATTTTTCACAGAACTAGAAGAAAAAATTTCACAATTTGTATGGAAACACAAAAGACTCTGAATAGCCAAAGCAATCCTGAGAGAGAATAATGGAGTTGGAGGAATCAGGCTCCCTGACTTCAGACTATACTACAAAGCTACAGTCATCAAGACAATATGGTACTGGCACAAAAACAGAAATATAGATCAATGGAACAGGATATAAAGCTCAGAGATAAACCCACGCACCTATGGTCAACTAATCTATGACAAAGGAGGCAAGGATATACAATGGAGAAAAGACAGTTTCTTCAATAAGTGGTGCTGGGAAAACTGGACAGCTACATGTAAAAGAATGAATTTAGAACACTCCCTAACACCATACACAAAAATAAACTCAAAATGGATTAAAGATCTAAATGTAAGTCCAGATACTATAAAACTCTTAGAGGAAAACATAGGCAGAACACTCTTGACATAAATCACAGCAAGATCGTTTTTGACCCACCTCCTAGAGAAATGGAAATAAAAACAAAAATAAACAAATGGGACCTAATGAAACTTAAAGCTTTTTCACAGCAAAGGAAACCATAAACAAGATGAAAAGATCACCCTCAGTATGGGAGAAAATATTTTCAAATGAAGTAACTGACAAAGGATTAATCTCCAAAATTTATAAGCAGCCCATGCAGCTCAATATCAAAAAAACAAACAACCCAATCCAAAAATGGGCAGAAGATGTAAATAAACATTTCTCCAAAGAAGATATACTGATTGCCACCAAACACATGGCTGTTCAACATCACTAATCATTAGAGAAATGCAAATCAAAGCTACAATGAGGTATCACCTCACACCAGTAAGAATGGCCATCATCAAAATATCTACAAACAATAAATGCTGGAGAGGGTGTGGAGAAAGGGGAACCCTCTTTCACTGTTGGTGGGAACGTAAATTCATACAACCACTATGGAGAACAGTATGGAGGTTCCTTACAAAACTAAAAATAGAACTACCATACGACCCAGCAATCCTGCTAATGGGCATATACCCTTAGAAAAGCATAATTTAAAAAGAGTTATGTACCACAATGTTCATTTCAGCTCTATTTACAATAATCGGGACATGGAAGCCACCTAAGTGTCCATCGACAGATGAATGGATAAAGAAGATGTGGCACATATATACAATGGAATATCACTCAACCATAAAAAGAAACAAAATTGAGTTATTGGTAGTGAGGTGGATGGACCTAGAGTCTGTCATACAGAGTGAAGTAAGTCAGAAAGAGAAAAACAAATACCGTACGCTAACACATATATATGGAATCTAAAAAAAAATTAAAAGGTTCTGAAGAACCTAGGGGCAGGACAGGTATAAAGACACAGACTCAGAGAATGGACTTGAGGATATGGGGAGGGGGAAGTGTAAGCTGGGACAAAGTGAGAGCATGGCATGGACATATATACACTACCAAATGTAAAATAGATAGCTACTGGGAAGCAGCCACAAAGCACAGGGAGGTCAGCTTTGTGCTTTTTGTACACTTAGAGGGGTGGGATAAGGAGTGTGGGAGGGAGATGCAAGAGGGAGGAGTTATGGGGATATATGTATATGTATAGCTGATGCACTTTGTTCTAAAGCAGAAAGTAACACACCATCGTAAAGCAATTATACTCCAATAAACATGTTAAAAAATAAATAAATAAATAAATAAATTTTTTAAAAAAGAAAGGAAGACTGTGGAGCGAAATATTTAAAATATTGATAGAACCATCCATCCCCACACCACAAATATAGTATTCTATATTCAGAAAAATTATCCTTTAAAAGTAAAGGAGAAATACTTTCTCGGTCTAATAGAAACTGAGATTTATCTCCAGCAGCCCTACCTTGCAAAAAACCTTAAAATTCTTCAGGCAGAAAGAAAATGATATGTTATGAAGTGAATGTTTTTTGCCCCCCCACAAAAAAAAATATTTTTGAAGCCATAATGCCACAGTGTGGCTGTAATAGGAGATGGGGTCTTTAAGGAAGTAAGTAAGGTTAAATGAGGTCATAAAGGAGGGACCCTGATCTGATAATATTAGTGTTCATAAAAGAAGAGACACCAAAGTGCGTTTTTTTTCTCTCTCTCTCTCTCCTCTCTCTCCCTCTCCTCTCTCTCTCTCTTCTCTCTCCCTCGCTCAGAATGCTTGGAGAAATGGCCGAATAGGGATGTGGGAGGAAAATACAGCACAGTAGCCTGTCCCTTAACTGCAGTTTCACTTTCTGAGGCTTCGGTTACCTATCATCAGCAGATGTCCAAAAATATTAAATGGGAAGTTCCAGAAATAAACAATTCATAAGTTTTAAATTGCTTGCTATTTTGAGTAGCATGATGAAATCTTGCACCATCCTGCTTCATCCCACCCAGGATTCCCAACCATCAATGTCATCTACTCCTCACTTCCAACTATCAATGTTGTCATGTTTTGATGACCCAGGATCACCTGAAGCAGATGATCCTCCTGGCATGTCATCAGAAGGTCAGCAGCAGCCTAACTCTATGTCACAATGCACTTCATCTCATCACATAGACATTTTACCATCTCCCATCATCATCATAAGAAGGGTGAGTACAGTACAATAAGATCTTTTAAGACAGTGAGAGAGAGAGAGAGACAACATTCACATAACTTTTAGTACAGTATACTGTTATAGTTGTTCCATTTTGGGTTTTTTTTTAGGTATTTAACAGATATTTTATTTTTAAATATTTATATTTTATTATTAATTATTATTGTTAATCTCTTACTGTACCTAATTTATAAATTAAACTTTATCCTAGGCATGCATGTATAGGAAAAAACAGTATATATAGGGTTTAGTACTATCCACAGTTTCAGGCATCAACTGGGTGTCTTAGAACATATCCACGTGGATAAGAGGGGACTACTGTACGAGTCTGAGCTTCTTATAGTGCCGGAAAGTAAGGAAGTTCCCCCCGCAAAAGAAAAAACAATCCACAATAATAGGTGTATAGCAGAGGGTCATGGGAGACCACTGAAAGTGCTCCCAATGGCCAAGTCTGAAACCCTTTGAGCAACAAAATAAGATGATGTGATGGCTACTTTTATGAGTCAACTTGGCTAGGTCACGGTAACCAGGTATTTGGTCAAACATTATTTTAAATTTTCCTATAAATATAGTTTTAGATGAGATTAACACTTAAATCATTAGACTTGATTAAAACAGATCACTCTCCATAACGCAGGTGACCTAGCCTGCCAGCCTACGCTGCAAATTTTGGTCTTGCCAGACTCCACAATTGCATGAGCCAATTCCTTAATATCTCTCTCTCTCTTTCCACACACACACACACACACACACACACAATCTATTCATTCATTCTGCTTCTCTGGAAAACCCTGACTATAATAAAGGTACAGAGTATTGGATTATGATCCTACATATAAAAATCTCATGTGCAGAAGAATTCCAAATAAGTGATGTAGACAATACGCTCTCAAATAAATGGAGTTTAACCACTCCATTACTTTAGGATGAGCTGTTCTTAGTGACTTGCTTCTAAAGTGCACAGAAAGAGAGAACATATAATTTTACAGTGGAGAAAGCTGAAAAACTTTACTTTGACCAAGTGACCAAAATTAACCTCAACACAAGTCACATTGAGAGCATGCACTGTTAATATGATTGCATGAGATGACACTTTACTTCTGTGGTCTCCATAACCCCAGTCTAACCATGTGAAAAAACATAAGATAAACCCAAACTGAAGAACCTTCTACAGAACACTGGACCTATATTCCTCAAAACTGTCAAGGCTACTAAAAACAAGGAAAGCCTGAGGAACGGTTATAGCCAAGAGGAGCCTAAGGAAACATGATTATTAAATGTAATGCAGGGTCCTGGATGAGATCCTGGAACAAAAATAGTTCATTTAGGTAAAAACTAAGAAAATCTGTATGGGTTGAATAAAAATGTATCAATATTGATTCATCAATTCTGACAAATATATTATTGTAAAATGTCAATGACAGGAGAAACTGGTTGTGGGCTAAATGGAACACTCTGTACTATCTTCACAACTTTTCTCTAAATCTAAATTTATTCTAGAATAAAAAATTTATTAGAAATACATATACACTAAAGGAGAATAATATTTTGAGTAAATGATGTAACTCTTATGGCAAAACATCAATTGCTTTCTTCTTTTGAGGGAAGAAGTGAACTTAACAGGAATTTCAGTGGAGGCAGGTTCTCCCAGGTAAAGGATTCAAATCTTCAGGGTATAGGAGCTATGATTGTCTATCTTGGCAACTAGTATTGGCTTGTGAAATTCAAACTTAAAATAATTACATGACTTCTGCTGTAGTTTTCAGATATAAAGACTAATAAAAGCATTTGATTGCCATTTCTTAAAAAGCATACTGAATATACCCATTAGCACACTTTCCATGTTTAGTGTTGATGGAAAATCCATCTTTAACCATAAAGCAACTGATTTTCATAAACGTCTTTTTCATATGTTACTGATTTGTATTCTGTAAAGCCCACTATTACAGTTTGTTTGAGTATAACTTGCCCTCTCCTTTGCTTGGGCTCTCCGATTTATTCAAGTTACCAAAGGACAGAAATAGATGCAAGTTTTGGCCATATCCATTCTCTTCTCCTACAGGGAATACTCATTATTGAGCAATGAGCATTTTCAAATGCAAATGACCCTCCAAATTAGGGCAGTCCTCCTTCTTAGAGCCACTACTAGACCACCACCTGTGTGTGTTCCTATTCAAAGCTGGTCTACTCAGCCCATATGCATCTCCTCCAGTGTTTTATTTGACAATCTTTTTCAGCTTTGCGAGGGAGATAGGAAATTATGTATTGCTCATTTTGTCAAAGTCATCATTGATGACAATTCTGGCATCAAGAGGCTCAGTTTATTCTGCAGATGTTTTTATCAAACAGAAGATAAATCATGGTTCCCCATCTTGTTTTGTGTTGTACTTCTGGGAATAATGGAGGGCACAAATAAAAACACTTTCATTAATAAAGAAAGAAAGGAGTAGACTCCAGAGGCTCACCATGCTTGATTTTCAGATATGCAGTACACACCCTGGTAAGAGATCATATTTAGCACCAATGTAACAGGCTTGGGGTGGGGCGTAGGGGGTGGAGTTAGGGGAGGTAATCTTAATTTTTTAAGAGATGCATTTCCTCTCATTCCTTTGAGAAGAGTGGGCCCGATTCATTTAGAATTCCAATACAGATTAATGTTCAGCACAGCATCTTCTAGAAAGAGGCACTGTAAAATATTCCTGAAGAAAAAAAATGATTAATCTCATAGGTAAATCATTGGGAGAGATTGTCTTGAAGTTCTCATGAGATATAGCTAGACTTTCTGCGATTTTTGATGTAAGTACCAGGTCCCTGGATTTGGCCTGTTGAAGTCCAGACTCAAACTTAAAATTGGGGGGAGGTGGAAAACATGTCTGTGAATTTGTCTTCACCTTCTGCTGTAAGGTATAGTTAGCTGATGAAAGTAAACAAGACTCTTAAATAAAAAGAAATATTTAATGTAGCCCTCTATGTGCAAGGCACTAGTATTCTATTAGGATTTCTTATGTGCAATTAAAATGGCCAGACAGGATTCACCAGATTCTGCATAGTCTCTAGAGCAATGTGGAGTGTGGACTTGAAATCAGGGACTGGTGTGATAGTTATCAGTGGAGAATGAGCAAATGTTAAGGTGCTCATGGCCCTCCGTGATGCAGATGACAGCATTGTGAGAGGCAGCCAAGGATGAATATAATTTTTAAAATTCTCTAGTGAATGTTGGGAACAAGAAAGAGAAAATGTTACAGAAGTAGCTGACAAAGGAAAACACTTAATACTCCTTTACTTCTACCATCATCATCCCCAGTGATGTTAACTATGCACCAGACACAGTGATAAGTACTTCAGTTATTACTTATTATCATCACAACTATGTTTTGAGACATTATCGCATTCTATTCCAATTTTAGAAAAAGAAGCTCACAAAAGTTATTTGCCCAAAACTACACAGTTAGTACTTTCTAAATCATGTTGGGCAGTGGCTAAGGCCATAGGATTTGTATTCAAGTGATCTTTGGTTTGAATGTGGACAATCCAGCATTTCTGACCATTAGAACCTCCATGCACTAGATTACTTTTAATTGGGTGAATGTGTACTTAATTGGTATCATCAAGTTTTTCATATATTCCTTCACCATCTATTTATGGCAGATCTACTATCTGTCAAACTCTGTGCTTAGTTCTGGACAGCAAGGATAAAATATATTATCATCTTCTCCAAAACAAGGAGATAAGAATTAGTGTAGCAACGTTTTGTTCTCCTTGGAATATCCATGGACAAATTATTTCCTTTCTATATCAGTGCCCTTTCAGACTCTAACCAGTCTCTCCAGGAAACCCTTAGACATTTTGCATCAGCATTGCAATTTATTATTTAAGAGAAATAATAAATTTCAATGCAAATAAATATTATTTATTTCCCAATTTTTCTCCCATTTGTCTGAATAAAACATAAACTGATCAATATATAAAGTATCCATAAAACTAGACCACTGCAGTGATGATTCATGCTGATTTTTTTTCTACCTCTTACCTTAATTCCACATGATTTAACATTAAAGTTAAGGCAAGAGCAGCTACCACAAAAGAACAGGAAAAGCAAATAAGATTTTAACAAGCTTTCAATAGACTGACAAAAGGAGATGGGAAACTAGAAGCATGACAATAATAAGCAGTAACTCTGCAAGAAATACAGTGTCTAAATAGATTCTGAATGAGAAATTTACTTATTTATTTGCATATTTCAGTTCAGTTTTGTGTTAGCTAGTTTTTTTCCCTTCTTGTTTGGAAAATCATTTGGATTTATTGCATCTCCTGGTGTTCTTCTGTATTTTTTGTTTTTCAACATTCAATCTCCTTATTTTAACATGTCTTTATGTTCAGATTTTTCAGACACTGTTTACTCTGTTTTTTCCCTACAAATACTAGAAATCATGAAATGAACAGTTAAAGTTACTGTTAATGCACAAATAACTTCAGACAGCTCGTAAAGTCCCTAGTGATCAAGGAACTATATAATGCTGACTAGCTCCAGCAGTGACAGCAAAAATTTTCATAAGCCAGATGCTTAGCTTTTAGCTCAATCCCAACAACTTATCCTCACCATGTGAGAATTCCTCCTTACTTTTCCAAAAAGCCTATTGTCTTTCTGACCCTCAGAGAAATTCTGCAGTTTCTGAGGTCTTTCCCCAGTTTTCCTTCTTTCTACAACTGCAAATAACTCAAAATGATGAGGGCACATGGCAAAGGACGAACATGCATAACATTTTTTTTACCAGCCATAAGCAAATTCAGATGGAAAATTTTAAAACAGGAGCTACTAAAGTCTTTTTGGATAAGGCATTGCCACTTGTAGTATGAGTGCTTAGACTTTTCTTGTAAGCCTAGGAGGTGGATAAGGCAGTCTTCATTTCCTAAAGAGCAAGAATGGATTGCTTAATGAACTAACATTTTGGATATATCATGATTTAAATCACCATGACTTACAATATCTGAACTAGACAAAATGTGAACTATTTTTTTTAAGATACTGATCTTCTTAACCCACAAAACTGTCTTTAGCTTTAGTGTTTACAACATGAGACAAGCTGTTGAATTTTGCTTCAAGTTTTTGTATTTAATCTTTCCTGTATAACTCCAAAATCCATTGTATGGATACACTGCATTTCTTAGAACCTCTCTCTCATATACATGAAGAAATTAAATCTCAGAAAGATTTTGTGTTGAGAATATCATATGCAAAAATACAAGATGAAGAATAAACTAACCAGCAGGATGGTAACAAAAAAAATCAGCATCCCCTGAATCTAGTGGTTGTAGATATTTAACTCAATGTGAGTCACATGTATGAGGGAGATTCCTGCCCCTGGAGTGAATATGATCTGTGACTGGGACAAGAGACAGAGAATCCAGAATACAGGAGCTAATGGTTCTGAACTGCTAAGAGCCAGTCAGGCCATACTAACATACACAGGTGTATTAGTTTCCTAGGCTGTCATAACAAACTACTATAAGCTGGGTGCCTTATAATAATATAAATTTATTACCTAACAGGTGTAGAGCCTAGAAGTCTGAAATCAAGGTGTGTGCAGGGCCATGTTCTCTCTGAAGACTCTAAGGGAAGATCCTTACTTGCCCTTCTAGCTTCTGTTGACTATTGGCAGTCAGTGGCATCCTTGGTTTGTAGTTGCATTATTTTGGTCTCTGCCTCTGTCATCACATGATTTCTCCCCCATGTGTTTTTGTCTCTGTCTGTCCAAATTTCCCTCTTCTTATAAGGTTGCTAGTCACAGTGCATTTAGGGCTCACCTCATACAGTATGACCTTATCTTAACTTCATTACATCCGCAAAGACCCTGTTTCTAAATAAGGCCACTTTCAAAGGTTCCACATAGACATGAATTTTGAGGAGACACTATCCAACTCAGTATACTAAGATTCCAAGTTCCATTTCAGGTGACGTATCTCTGGGAGTCATCTCAGACTTAACATGTCCAACCTGAACTCCTGATCTCCTGTCCCAAAATACATGTTCCACCCAGTGTCTCTTCCATCTTTGTTCAACAACAACTGAATCCATCCAAGTTGCTAAGGACTAGAAACAAAGAATTATCCTTCTGTAGGGTTCTTCTTTCATAGCCCATATCCAAAACATCAGAAATTCTTTTGATGATTGCTGGAAATTACATGTAGAATCTGGCCACTGCTCACTCCCTCTACTGCCAATGCTCCTTATGAGCTGCCACCACCTCTCACCCGTATCATTTCAATAGACTTCCAACTGGTCTCTCTAATTCCACTTGTCTTCCCTTACAATGTAATTTTAAGACACCAGTTGGACTAATCCTTTTGAAACAGGCCAGATTATCTCATTCCTCTGCTACAATCCCTCCAGTGGCTCCCCATCTCATTCAGAGTAAAAGTCAAAAACCCAAAAAAGGCCCAGTGTAACTCTGCTCCCCAACCTATCGGCCCTCATCTTCCCACCTCCCTTTTTCTGTTCCGTTCACACTGCCCCCTTGCAGTTTGTCAAACATGCTAGTTAACTCCCACCTTAGGGTCTTTACATTCCCTCAATCCAAAGACGTGTTTGAAGCAACTCATGTCTCTACATTGCTGGAGGAGTCAAGGTAAGTTGGACGTAATCTTGTTCAAAATTCTGTAAAATGAATGCTTGTGTCATTCCTAGTTCTCTGAACTAGAGCAAAGAAAACTACTATAGGCTATGATAAAAAAAAAATACCTCCTTTCAATCATTTGAATGCTTATAATCATAAAAATATAACAATATGGTATTTTCAAAATACTTTTATGCATCTACTGGAAACTTTGTTAAAGTGACTTTTTAGACTGTAATGTGGTTTTATAAATGGTTAGTGAGTCTTAGATCCGTTAGAATATTGAAAAGAAAAACTCTGAGCTATGGCAAGGAAGAAAACAGTGTGTAATTATGTAATGGATAGAAAAAATTTCTTCCTTGTCCTTCTCCAATTTAAGCATATCAACTCAGAGTGCCTAATCCTGGTCCTATAGTCCCATCAATAGTTTATAGAGAAAGAGTGGATTTATAGGAAGTCCCAAGGCTCCTTCCAACTTTTTCCAACCAACACCCCTGGATCTGTCATCTGGATTTATTTCCTTACAAAACATAATTTAATAAGAAAAGATTTTTCATAAACTAACAGAATTACCCAAGGAAACACAAGATGGATTCAGACAACTAGTTAGACTTAGACTCAAAAGAATAGCAGACATTGTTTATCTATTAATACAAAGAAATAAACAAGGTGTCAACCAAAAGACACAAGGATTTAAAGAAGAAATTATAAAACAAAAGTCAGAGATGAAAGCCAAGCAGGAAGAGCTCAGAAAGGATATGGGAGAGAACAATGAAAACAGAATAGAGAGAAAAGGCACATAAAAAAAAAACAGTAAGACATAAATTCAACAGAAAATGCTGTCAAAAATATTGCAAATGGGTTTGGGAAAATTGGAAGAGAATAAAATAACATTTAAAATTGATTATAAAAAAATATACTCAGTTTGGAAGACAGAAAAAGGAAATTGAATATTTGTAAAAAAATGGTGTTTCTGAAGATGTGAATAGAACATGTGGAACATAAAATATTAAAATATAAAATGAAAATAAAACTATTGTGAAATTTAAGAAAGAGCTTGTATTTGTAGATGAAAAAAGTACACCTGTCCCTAACACATCAACATCAAAATATACTAGTGAAGTAATTGAACTGCAAGAATAAAGAGAAGAGTTCCTGTTTCCTGTCATAGGGATCCAGGTTATTTGGATAATTTTGCTAAAAATGACAAAAATTGCTAGATAAAATATTTAAAATTCTTCAAAGTATTGGATAGCTGAAAAGATGATGAGGCTTTACTAAGTCAAAAATTTGTGGGAATATAGAACCCAGAGATACAAGCAGTGTCCTATACTGGAATAAAGGAGTGTTTGCTCTGAGGGCATTTGTTACTGCTGGCAAACTTGGACCTTTTGTTAGGCAAGAATATCCCATCCAATACTGAACAGGAGACACCTCCACATTAACTTGGGAAGATAAAGGTGAACAGGAAGGAGTTCTCTCCTCAGAGAACACAGAAAAAGTTGCCTTGATGCTGAACAGATAAAGGAAGGAAAAGAAAAGAATATTAACAACAGCAACAACTCTGAAAAGCTGTGGTTATTTCATTGCTGTCTCTCAGATTTGTGGTTCAGATTCATGCTGCCTGGGACTCCAAGTAAACCACAGCTTTGATTTAGGGTCGTCATGGATTTATAGAACCTGGTACAAAGTAACTTCATCCTAGGTCATAGAGAATCCATGACCCAAAATAATATTTCAAAGACAATGTGTAATGCACAATCAAAAACGTTCAAACACAAAGGAAACCACAAAAGAATCGATAAAACTAATAATTAAAATGGACACATAAAGATTTTAAGCATGGAAGCTATTTGACATGGTTTATAGTTATACTGTGCTTACCATATGGTTTCCAAGAAGCAGTGGCTCCAACTAAGGGAAACAATGAAGGGAATTACCAGGATAATTGTTGTGCAAGAGGTCTAGTGGACTTTAAATTTAGGGTAGAAGAGAAGGGCAAACTGTTCTTAGAAGAAATTATTATGAGATGAAAAAATGATTCCATGAGCTGGTTTGGAGTTTACTTGGACCCTAAGTACTTAACAGCAAGTAATGTACTATTATGAAATAAAAGGCATTTGAGCTTCCAAAAAGACCAAGTCTTATATAAGGAGGAAATGTTACTTTGGGTCAGTGAACAATACATATATGGTCACAATGATTTCATTTTCAACTTTCAGATCAAACCTTGTTCAAAACTAAATCAAGATTCAAAAGTGAAGAAAATAAATGGCATAAACATGAGCAATTGAGAAAAGATAATTTGATCTAGACTTACAAAATATTATCTTTTAAATGGTGTAGTTCAGTGTTTCTTACAGAGCCATTTAGACCATCTAGGTAGAAGCTAGACACTTTAATAATTTTCAGCATTTAGAATCAAACTGTAAGCAAAACTAGACAGTATAATTATGACTGCTAAGTTCAGTGAAAGTGGTGTAAATCTTAACAATGTAAAAGTAATAGTATTGCTGAGAGAACTTGGTTGAATAGAGAAGAAGAAATAAGTGTGGTATAAACTGAAAGTTACCTCATCATTTAAATTGGATGCTAAAAATAGTTATTTAAAGTTGATAAATACATGTTTTGTACATAAAGTTGATAAATACATAGTTGTCCCCATTTGAGCTGAAGTGAATTACTCACGGCAATTATCTGATCAGAGGGTATGTGGATAAGTCAGTGGAGTGGGAGAAGTTTCTATTTTATATCTTCTGTATTTTAAGTGATTTTTATATCATTTGCAGTTATTATTTATATAACAATCAACTGTAAATATAATTTAGCTTGTGGGACAGTCAACTCATTAGTTTTCCCACACACGCTGTCTGAGTGTGTGGTCAGGAAGAAACTTAAACCTCAAAGCATCCTTCCCCCATTTCAATATTGGTGATATCAAGATTAAATGTGTAGATTCTGGAATCAGACAGACATTGCTTCAAATTCAACACCTATTACTTACATTTCCTAGTTTGTAAACTTCAACTCAGTGTTATTGTGGAAATTACATGAGAATATATTTATATATGGCACTTAGCACAATGACTGGCACTGAGTGTGGGTTCAAATGTGAGAAATAACAGCAAGGTATTGGGGCACCACTACTTTGGGGACTCACTCTTGGTCAAGCACACACTCCCCCTGAGAGACAACATGTGTGTGGACATGCACATGTGCGTGTAGTTGTTTTTTAGGTTCTTTATTTGGTTACTTATGAAGACTATCAAAGTTAAGTATCCTCTCCCCAACTTTCATCCTATAAAATGCCAACATAATAAAAACAATTTGGAGGTTTTTGAATTTTATTGTTAGGAACTATGACTTGTAAAATAATCTTTTACAATTAAGTT
This sequence comes from Stenella coeruleoalba, assembly GCF_951394435.1. NCBI lineage: Eukaryota > Metazoa > Chordata > Mammalia > Artiodactyla > Delphinidae > Stenella > Stenella coeruleoalba. The sequence continues at coordinate 49,909,317 of NC_137149.1, read as the reverse complement.
AATTTCCTAAAACTCACTCATACTTACCAAACTTTAGGTTTTCCTTTAATTCCTACAATACTAACCCCCTACTTTTTCTTCATTTCAGCTTCTTGCCAGTGAGGTTTCTGAGACCCAAAGGATGGAATGTGAACATGATTAGTTTGTTGGAAAAACTTTGAGTTAGAATTAGGGAACTATAATTTGAGATCCAGCTGTGCTCATAGAGAGCTGTGGGGATTGTAATAAGTATCCTACTCTCTCTGGGTCTTGGTATCTTGATGTAGCAAGTGGAGTTAATGAATCCTGGTTTACATAGTGCTCTCATATGAGTGCATTGAAGCTTTACAGTACAGGGAAAGAAACATCAAAAGTATCATGTATCATTTCCATTACTCCTGGTTTAAAACATCTAGACCTTTTTTGTGAGTGACATTTTGTGCTGACAAAATTTAGTGTATTCTGAACCATCTTTTCTTTGAGCATAAATGCTTTCTGTTAATATTAATAAAGACTATAAAATCACATTTCCCCCCATTCTTATTAAGCATATAGTAGATATTTAATAAAAATAATGTTGATTAATTAATTAAAGGCAGAATTCTGGGGCTGGCAAGGGGAAGAGAAACTATAATATAAGCTAATTTTTTTTTCTTTTTCAGGATAGCAAAGGGACAACAAACCTTATACTATGGAAAGATTTGGTTGAAAAATGATCTTCTATTGACTAGCAAGTTCTGACAAGGCCCACTGTGTGGATGTATGGAAAATTGAAAAGAAAATCTAAAGGAGTCTTTTGGGAGAAACTGCTAACAGGTTAAAAAGTTCAAACTCTCTGCTCTGGCATACAAAACCATTTATGACTTGACCACTGTCTCTAGCAGGTCATATCCTGGAACTTTACACATAAGAAATATTTAACATCTTTGAGTTCTTCCACTATAGTTAATGCCTAAATAATTTAATATAATCTTTCTATTATTTACACTCATTGTTATCTTTGTGTATGATGTAGAATTTTCCAATTCACAAATGCACATACTTTTTATCCAAAAATGTCTATTTATCGTTCAAAACCCAGCTCAGCACTCACCTTACCCAAGAATCTTCCCTTCACACTGCTGACCATCCTCATACTCTCACCCCTTCTCCTGAAACCCTCCAATCTGAGATCTTGAAACCTGTTCTTTTCATTTCACTTAGCCCCTTTCACTGTAGAGTCAATGGTGTTTTTGCACTTTTATTTTTTTGCACATCTGTTTTTCTTCCTATACTGAAGCAGGGGCTAGGCACTGATTTGTATTCGTGGGTATACTTCCAACATTGAGCCAAATGTTTGATGAACAATACCCAATGAATTTGTGAATGAGTAAGTGGACTCCAACATTAATCATTCTTATAGCTTTATTAGTATGAATTTGAAACCAAGCAGGACACTATGGGGCTCTCCTGGGTACCAAAGCCTTTCCATGTCCCCCATGTCTTGTTTGTAGGAAAAAGACTTCAGCCTCCTAGACCTTCCCTGAGTCACAAAGGGTAGATTCAAACAGGCACTAATCAGGGAAGTGAAGGAATGCAGAAACAAAGGAAAAACAGTCAAGACACAATAGTACAGCTATGAACCAGAGTCCTTGGTCCTCCTCAAGGAATATACATAACAATATATCTTTGAGTTATTCTACAGGAACCAAAGCTCCCACCCAGATGGAGGATTGTAACTATACGCTGAGAGAGCAGACTGGTTGGACCCAGAAGGCTGATGATCGAGATTCCTAGAACACTACCCTGTTACCTCACTGCCAACTAATCAGAAGAAAGTCACACACTCTGCAGCCCTCCCCGCAAATTTTCCCTTTAAAAACCATCCGGGAATTTGGGGTTTTTGAGCATGAACTGCCCGTTCTCCTTGCTTTGCCCTTGCAAGAAATGTTCCTCTGCTCCAAACTCTGACATTATGGTTTATTTGGCCTCACTGTGCATTGGGCACATGAACTTACATTCAACAACAGATTTACTAGTTAACCCAGTATTTTTGCTGGTTTACTAGCAGCTCTACTGAGATCTAACCTATATACCATATCATTCACCCATTTGAACTGAATAATTCACTGATTTTTATTATATCTTTCTAGTTTGAACTCCCCACAATTTTGGCAGAAGACAATTCTCCTGGAAATCTTGCATGGTCCCACCAAATAGTTTTAATTTAAGGATAAATAAAGAATGAAAAGAGACAAGAAAGAGGGAGGAAGAGAATGTGTATAATTATTTCAATGCTTTCTACACTAATATTGAAATGAAACATATGATGTCAATGATGAGTAAAGGAGACATGCACTTCAAATCCAATTTGTTATGTATCTCATCTAGGAACAATTAAGTTAGTTCTCTTTAAACCTCATTCTTGACTACTTTCATTATAACCCTTTCACACACTGCTTGATAATTTGTATTTTGTAAGGGTCTGTGGAAGAGCAAGAACTGTGAATTATATTTTTGTATTTCTCTTCAGGACTTGTACTATTTTGCACATAGTAGGGGCAAAATACACATGCAGTGCAGCACATTGTAAAACAAAAGAGGAAAATGGAAGAAATGATGTATCATCACACAGAAAATATATGATGAGAATATTAATATCACAGCCCCATATTGGCTTTAAAAATCTGAATATTTCAGGTAACAGTTTTTAAGACTTACTAATTTCATTTCTTCAGATTACTACAGATTTGTCCTTTAGCTACTTATCACTCTAGAGGAACAAGGTGTGAGAGTGTAGCCCTCTATTTATAAAGATCAATTTACCTACCATTTCTTGATGAGAGGTTGACAAGATTTAAATAGTCTCAGGCAACCTCCCATTACATTTTATGGTAGGAACCTAAAGAGAATAAAGTATTCAATTGAATCCCAAGGATGTTTTCAGAAATAATTATCCAAGTGGAGGTACTGAAATAGCACCAGAAAAGTAAGCTCACCCTCAATCTGTTCCAAACCATCTCCCTACCCCTCCAAAGGAAAAAATACGGAATAAGAAAGTTAATGCATTAGCATAATTATTTGAATCTTGTGAAACTACTTCCATACCCTTGGAGTTTGGAGGTCAGTCTAATTTCTTGATTAGCTGAATGTATATTAAATTGGATCTCTTTGAATTTTGGGAGTTGTCCATCAATAATTAACAACCTATTAATTGAATGTAAATGTCTCTGTCCCCTCACCTGGGAATGTTTTATTTCTCACTCCTTTCATTTAGTGCTTACCCATCCATATTTCACAATTCTTGACACATTTTTTTATTAAGTGTTCATTTATCAGTATTCAGGTATTCACTCCTATGTCACAAGCATCATAGTACTCTTTATTACACCCCTAACTGCATATACCTCCATATTACACCTTCCTTGCCACCGTAGCCAGATATATTCTATTGATTGCAAGGCCATTTACCTTACAATTGCTTTGGAGTGATCTTTTGTGGAAAGTTTTGTTCTACAGCAAAGTCATCCCCCTGCAAAACAACAAATAAACAGGGTGCTGCATTATGTCCCCTTTAAGCAATAATTGGTTGCTTTGCAACTCTTTGGCCTGATGCTTCCTAATTTGTAATGCACAAGGCTCTGTTCAAAAGAATAACATATTCCATTTCTGTTTACAGAACTAACACTTGATGCAAAAAGAGATAGAAAAGAAGACTGGTCCTTTATTGGTGAAAATTATACCAACAATACTGAGCAAGATATGGAAGGGTTAGATAGAAGCAAATGAACTTACTTTTTAAATTGAGTTTACTAGATATAATCATATAGTAACGTACAAATCTTTTAGCTGTTCAATTAAAACTACCTTATTTTTTCCAATAATTTAGAGGTTCATTTTTATATAATTTTGCATAAGTATTTCAACCAATTTCCATAAATTTGCATTTTGTTCGGAAAGCCCTAATGCCAATTATGTAAAATAAATGTAATTAATTAATGTATTCCACAGCAACGGCATTCAAGCCTAGTTTGCAGTCGGAGACCCCAGAATGTCTGACTAAAGGGAACGATAAACCAGAAAATGTTCATCCCACAGCCCTCACCACAAACTGAAAAGTGAGGTCGAGGAATGCTTCCCAGAGAGATTAAAATACATCAGATATGAGATGCCTATGAAGCTTTGTTTCAGTCAATCTAATTCAATGCCTAAAAATAAATAAAGAGAGAGAGTCCTCCTTGTGCCAACAACATCATCTGCATGTAACCATCACTTTTGTAGCTAATCCTCAGGCTGATTTGGCCAAGTCAACCTGTAAGTATAATTCTGCTCTTGCCAACACATCCTTCTGCCAGAAGAGGCATGGGAAGAAGACACTGCATGCGTTACTCATGCTGTAATCTGAAACTTTGTTTTCCAATTCAGAGTTAATTCAGGAAGCAACAGAAAAACATACTGTTGTCTTTTTAAGCACGTTTAAGTGTATGTGCTCATAGTTCCTCATTCTGTGTATATATGCTTTCCCAGAAAGTTCATGCCCACCAGGTATGTGTTGCATGTTTGCTAATAAATAAAGCCTATTGGGAACGCATTAGCTCTAGTTTAAAAGCCATTTGCTTGTAAGTTTGAGAGTGATCCGCTCCCTATTTTAATCATCAGAATCTCTCATGAGTTAGAAAACTATAACTGGCCAAACTGTATTGCCTATGGGGTTGCTTCAAGTTCAAGTCTGTGTATTTAGAAGTCTTACTACAGTGGGGATGAGGAAAGAATTGAATGGCTGGCCTCCTAACTCTGAGTTGCATGTGAGGCATATCTTAGTTATTTCTTAAATTGATTCTTGCCTGAATGCTCCCTTAGGGCTTAAAAATAGATTTTCATATATCATAATTTAATAAATAGTCAGGAGGGCAGGCTTGGGAAGTCCTCAGTTGTTTGAATTTCAAGTCGCACTGTGGGAGGCACTGGTTTGTCATAGGCTTTCATTCATTTAGCATTGACAGCTTCCTGGGGGTGCTGGTGGCTCTGGGGTGGTAGGTCACACAGCTGGGAGGAAGCAGTCTTGTCCTTATATGACTCCCTGGGAGCCTGAACTGATAGTCTTGTTTGCACAGTTGATAGATGTCTGTGTGGCCACCAGATTTCTATATACAAAAGGCAGAGTTGTATGCATTGCACAGACCTGCTATGTGGGACCTGCTCAGTGGGGCAACGTAGAGCCTGTTAGGCTGGGGCAGAATAATTGAAAAATGTACCCTGGCCTACCTAGGTCATGTGTCTTCTGGTGAGCTCTATGTAGTATTAAGCTTAACCAAAGGCTTCTTGTTTTATTTCCCATATTGGGGCCAGGTTACCATAATCATTATTTCTTATAAAGCAACTGGTCACAGAATTTTTATCTTAGATGTTTATAAATGCCTTACTTTTCACTGTCTTATGTCAGTGCAGACACAAGGGGCATTGCGTATATTTTCAATACAGCAATATATATTAGCACTCCATTACATCCACTCTGGATGAAATTGATTGCTTGGAGGTGATCACTAATACACACGCCCCGTGAGAAGGCAATGTAATGAGCTGTGACCGAAACCCACGTGTCCATTAGCTGCGGAATCTCTCCTTGCCTGCCACCAAATCCAGTAGCAGAGAAACCACAGGGCTTTTGTCTTATACTTAATTTTTAATAGGATCTGATGTCCCAGAAATTTAGAAACTTCTGAGAGTGAAAGAAAGACCTGTTGCCCCAGACATAGCCCAATACTGTAAACGTAGTGAATCTCAAACTGGATTTTAAGTATTTCTTGTGCTGAGGTTTGATTGGTTCTTGAGAAAATCAACACTTTTGGGAGGAGAGTGGGTCTTCAGAAAGAGGAGAAACAACCCCTTTCGTGACAATTGACTCCTGGAAAAAGACCCCCAGGAGAGCAGGTATTCTGACACTAAAGGGGCTTGTGTTTGTGTGGTATTTGTGCCTGTGTTGGTCTGTGTGTGTTTGTGTGGGTATTGTTTGGCAGAGTGTTTGTTGTAATGGAGTATTTTCAGTATTCAGTGTGTTTGCCTCTGTCCCTGATCTCATCCTCCTAGACCCAGTTCCACTGAACAGATAAGAAAATGTGACCATGGGTAGGAGTATTTGATTATAGTCTAGTGTGATCCAAGTGAACACTTTTGTTTGTTTGTTTTTTTGCGGTATACGCGGGCCTCTCACTGTTGAGGCCTCTCCCGTTGCGGAGCACAGGCTCTGGACGCGCAGGCTCAGTGGCCATGGCTCACGCGCCCAGCCGCTCCGTGGCATGTGGGATCTTCGCGGAACGGGGCACGAACCCATGTCCCCTGCATCAGCAGGCGGACTCTCAACCTGCGACACCAGGGAAACCCAAGTGAACACTTTTGAATGGGAATATCAGGTTACTCTGCAGTGCTATAAAAGTACCGAACTTTGCAAGGCAAAGATTATTGCTTTGGAACTTTTGGTGATGACAACTTAGATGCCCTCCTTGTCATTTATGTACCTTCGATTGGGTTTCTTCTATGTAATGATTCATGTAACAGATGACATCTTGGGATAAGACAACATAAAGGTGGGCTTCCCTGGTGGCGCAGTGGTTGAGAGTCCCCTGCTGATGCAGGGGACACGGGTTCGTGCTCCGGTTCTAGGAAAATCCCATATGCCGCGGAGCGGCTGGGCCCGTGAGCCATGGCCGCTGAGCCTGCGCGTCCGGAGCCTGTACTCCGCAACAGGAGAGGCCACAACAGTGAGAGGCCCGCGTATAGGAAAAAAAAAAAAAAGATAACATAAAGATGATCTTGTCAAACTACCACCTGGATAGAATTTTATTTTCTTACACATCTATAATATGGAACATTTTACGAAGAACATAGTTTATCTTCACAACAGACACTTAAAGGAAATAGGTCTGGGTTAAGTTGGAAAAAATAAAACTTAGAGACGATAGGAGACTTGCACAGACCCATGCTAATTGGCAGATTTTAGGTACAGACTGAAACCCAGATCATATACCATCATCTTTACCAAAACACCTTCATTTGTATCCTACCGTTGTCTGTTAAGGATGATGAATCCTGTTACCAGAAGATCCCTGGTTAGTTGAGAAGGGTTATGGGGGGGGGGTTAAAGTAAATTTGGAGGAGTAATCATTTTGTAGGTAAAAAAGAAAAGTGTGAGTGAGAGGAAGGGAAGTGTCAAGGAAGACATTTGTTGGTAACAGAGAGAAAAGGACAAAAATTGCCTGGAGAAAGGACAAAAAAAAAAGAAGCCTAAGAAAGGAGACATGCAGAAAATGTATAAGTGAGGCAGAAGTTTTGAGTGTGCAATATAAAATCCTCCATATCCATATTCCTCCCTAACACAGTTTTGAGAAAATTCTATATTGCTGATGAACATATTGATGTGAGTAAGTTCTATCTAGGTGATGAGATACACTAGGTCAAAGTTGACATAGAGCAGAAATAGGGCTTCATATGGGCTTACAGCTGTTACACAATTATTTTGAAATCATCTGTTTATATGTGTTTCTTAGGCTGGATTATAAACTGCTTGAGAGTGACTTCTTCATTGTTTTATCTCTCATATCTATTCTCATATGAAATGTGACATATAGTAGGTGCTTACTACATTTGGTTTGAAATTTTCTTGCTGTCTGAAGCTACATACTGTTTGAAACCTTTTTCATAACATCCCTACAAGATGTCTAGAATTAATAACAGTCCCAGCACCTGAAGAAATGTATTATGCCCAGAGCTTGTTTTTATACTTAATTATTACATTTATTTCTATCCTACTTTATTCTAGAAAGGGTTTGTGATGGATACATCCTTTAGGGGTATTTGTCTTGTTTGTTTGCTTGTTTTTTTGTTGCAAATAATAAAAATCTGTTATTATTTCTGAGCAAAAATAAATTTACTGGAAAGATATTAGTAGCTTACAAAATTAGTATATAGACCATAAAACTAGAACACACACACACACACACACACACACACACACACACACACACACATATCCACACATACTTTCAAACAGAATAAGAACAATCAGGGCAGGAAAAACCATTCAGCCAGTATATCAGGGTGCCAGAGTTAGAATAAATCAATACCAACCATGTTTCATTCAGATCTTAAAACTCTTTTGCTGAGATTCAAAATTCCAGGAAGAAGAATCTGACTGGTTGAACTTAAGTATTATGCTAACCTACTTGTTGGCTATACTGAGTTGGAGAGAAAAGACCTCTTGGGAGAAGCCTATCATGTCTCCAGGGACTCCATTGGCTTCTAAAGGGGAGGGAATGAATGATTTACAGTCCCATCAAGACTGATGTCAATGGAGGAGAGTTAACCCCATACAGGAAATACAAGAGTTTTTGGAAAGCACCTATGCATGCTAGGCAGACAGAAGAGTAAATATACACAGCACGTGAGCACCTTCTCCAGTGGTTCTTTCCATCCTCAGAGATCAAAAACTATGAAAGCAGCCCAAAGCGAGACCATGAGTAAGAGACAAAATTAGGAGTCAAATACCTTCCCACCACCAAACACCCACACACACCACAAACCCACTAGGATTCATAGAGAAAGTTCTCCAAAGCGGTGGATAATACCACTTCAGCAAAAGAGTAGATTTCAGAAATGAAACAAAGAAGACTCTTCTGGATTGGTTCTTGATTTCTTTTGTGTTTGAATTGTTTTCCCCAGATACCTTGAAGCCAAGCTTTCTTTCAGTTATTAAAGAAATTGTAGTTTCTACCACATGTTAATATCCTTTGCCAATTTCCAACAGCCCTCTATCTTAAAGAGGTTATCTAGAGATTTAAGAGTATCTAAATAGGATGTTAAATGTTGATTATGAATGGCTAAGGAGAAACCAATACTGAGGAGTTGTGAAAACTGGGATAGTTCAAAAGTCATTCATTTCTGTCACTGACAAGCCACCAGGCCACTGTAATTCAAAATCATTAGTCTTGAAGCACAAAGGCAAAGCAATAGAAAAGCAGCAGGCACTGGAGTGTTTCAGGAGGATAGATTCTTTCTTTCTATGCACTGGTCATATTCTGACGACCTTACAGATTTTTTTTAAACGTAACACATGCCAGCAATACCATACTAGATTCATGCCAACCTATTTTAAGTATGCAGCAAAGCTGCAAATCTTGCTGATTCAGGATTCTATAGCAGGAAAAGAAATTCCGAAAATCCTGTTTTGAGAATACCATTCAAAAGATTACCAGGCAAGACAGCATTTGTTACTCTTTTGTAGGAAAGATTGGAAGCCTCCTAAAGAAAGTTTTCTAAATCTTGAAGAGATAAAAATATAATATGCCAAAGTATCAAACTGAAGTAAATCTGAATTTGTTAAATAAACATGTTTTGCAAATCCAAACCATGACCTGTTATGTCATCTTACATGAATTGCCTGAAAACAGCTTTTCAAATGTGCAGAACATTTAACAGATCACTGAAAACCTAAATACCAAAGAGTCCACTGAGGTCAGATATATTTAGCTGTCCCCAGTGCCCATGCCTGCATTCACCATTTTTGCCTGCTGCTAGGCCAAGGACTTTTAATGGAGCATTTTAAGAAGTACTCCTTTTGTAAGTCAAAACAAAAACAAAACAAACCCCCCCCCTCAAATCTTGATGCAAGTCTGCATTGGAGGATGCAAACCTTTTTCCTAAAAATGTGCATTTACGCCTGGGGGTTAACCTTAGGCTCTGTCAAGAATACATCCAAAATGAGGAAGATGTGATGTGTAGGACTAGAGGAATTTGGAATAGTGCCTTGTGAAAAATTATCACTCCTCCCTCATCCCATTAAAATATATTGTTTAGATTTAAAATGCACAACTCCTATTAAAAAAACTTATTCCATAGATGAACCTCATTTAAAAATGAGAATAAACATGTATCTAAGGAAGATAGCAGAAACAACTCCTAGAGGGTGACCTTGGAACATTTCAGAAACATGTTAGCTCTTACTCTGGTTCTGGTCCAAATGTCACTGAGAAAGAGAAGGTGGGGGGAGTTCTTTGTCAAGATCCCACCTATTTTGCTATCAAATGTCTCTGTTTCCTCCAACTAGATGTATTTTCACAACATCAGTCATATTTCAATATTGGGTAGACAGATGAACTTGTCCCATTCAATCACTAATATTGATTCCCTCTAGCCAAAATGAAATTTTGGTAAGTGTCCATCAACAGATGAATGGATAAAGAAGATGTGGTACATATATACAATGGAATATTACTCAGCCATAAAAGGGAATGAAACTGGGTTATTTGTAGTGAGGTGGATGGACCTAGAGACTGTCATACAGAGTGAAGTAAGTTAGAAAGAGAAAAACAAATACCATATGCTAACATATATATATATGGAATCTAAAAAAAAAAAAAAAGAAAAAAGGTCGTGAAGAACCTAGGGGCAAGACAGGAATAAAGATGCAGACCTACTAAAGAATGGACTTGAGGATATAGGGAGGGGGAAGGGTAAGCTGTGACAAAGTGGCATGGACATATATACACTACCAAACGTAAAATAGATAGTGGGAAGCAGCTGCATAGCACAGGGAGATCAGCTCGGTGCTTTGTGACCACCTAGAGGGGTGGGATAGGGAGGGTGGGAGGGAGGGAGATGCAAGAGGGAAGAGGTATGGGGACATATGTCCATGTATAACTGATTCAATTTGTTATAAAGCAGAAACTAACACACCATGGTAAAAGAATTATATTCCAATAAAGATGTTAAAAAAATAAATAAATAAAATAAAATGAAACTTTGAGTTCCTTGGCACCCAATGTACTATCCACATGCAAAATTAAGGACAGAGAGAATTAACAGGTGCTCTAATCAAACGTTTTTAGAATGGATTCAGTAATCGACCACGTTCCATTATGTTTCTCCTCTAAATGCTATGTATGGAATAGCCTCTGTTTGACTACAAGCATTCTTCCAAGTTAACGACTGGTAATCCCAATAGAAGGAATGGCGATATCATCTAAACATTGTATAACTATATTTCTATTATGTGAAGCCAAAACTTTGTGCTGATCCAAAGGGTGTAATTGTTTTTTTGAGAATTCTATCAGTTTTCCAAACTGGACTGTGAATGTAATATTAAATAGATATGAGACACCATGACATATGTGGACATATTTCTTGTTAACATCCATTAATAACTATATCTAACACAGAATAAGTCACTTTAAATTTTCATATTAATTTGGAAAATTATCCTCAAAATATTTAGAGATAATATTTTTAACATGCACACATTAGAATGCAAGATACTTTTGAAAAACTGGAAAAACAGGTGTTTTTATATGGAGCTATTTTAATAAGGGCTTTTATATCAGAAAAGTATACCAATGGTTGGTAATGTTCTATGATTACCCTGGACTGTATAGGAAAGATACTTGTCTTAGTGAAAGTGGTAAAGTTATCCTTGATGAAACAGAAAGGAGAATAAGAGTACGGTCATGGGAGACAGACTTATTGACCTCTTTGAGATTTTTACACTCTTGTATGATGATATTTATTATAGAAAGCCATGACTATTTCTTAATAATCAAAAATACCTCTCCCCACTATGTTTCAGTCCATGTACTCTGGTATTATGCCCACTACCTCAAATCAATATAGGCATATATAACTTGTAGATTCTTACTGTTAGAAAACAGGTCAACCAAGAATTTTGAAGAGAGTCAGGGCTGACTAATCCTCTACAAGCATGCTACCTGGTTATCATAACAGTAAGTTTCAGATCAATATCTTTCACACAAACTATTGGGTTTGTTTGTTTTCTAAACATTTATTTGGAAGCAGTCTTTGAAAGTGCACATATTTGGTTCTGTAAACCTGATAAGTTCCAGCCCTCCATCCTGCTAGGTAGTCTCACCATCACCTTGCAGGAAACATTCTCTCAAGGTAAATGTGACAACAGGCCAGAGGTAGAGATTGGTGGCCGTTATGGTCTAGAGCTGGCAACCAGAAATCTTCCTAACTGGTGGGCTGCCACAGGAACTTAAGGAACTGTTTCTTAAAGTGCAGCCTGGATTTGTAAATGCTGTTAATGCAAGGATTAGAATTTCTCTAATATATTTTTTGCCAATCTAAACTATTTTGAATATTTTACCAATGAGAACTCATGTCTAATATTAACCATGATATTTAATAGCATATTGATTTTGACAACTTTTTTTCCTGACAATTACCAAGCTACTTAGTAAAACATTGTTATTAATTGAGATCAGGGTAAGAGAAGCACAGGTAGAAGCCAATTCTAGAATAAGAGTTTTTAAATTAAAAATGCTAGATACCCTTGAAGTGTGAATTCCTGATTAGAGCAGCCATTTGCATGTGATTATAGCTTAACCAATTAACAAACCTGTAACAGTATAATATAGAGGGCTATGCTGAAATATTTTAAAGTATATTTTATTCAGCTCACCAACAGCACAAGTTCTGGCCACTTTGGCTCCATGCCTAACTTAATACCAATTATTTTTTGTACTCTTGACTCCATACATTACCTCGTGTCTAGGTATCAGCAGTTCATCACCTTTACAAATTTCTTAATTCCTGTAAACAATATCCAGTGCTATAAGGCAATGTACAGGAGTAAAGCTGGACTCAAATATAGATAAAATCTCCAACCTTCAAATATTAAGTTAATCATAGATACAACTTTCATTCTTCAGTATGTATGCACTAATACTAATAAGTTCTAACTAATAATAATAAGTCTTTTGTGGGCATTTCTCATTATTTCATTTGTCTCTGATAAAGCAGTGGACGATGTCTTATACTCATCAACACACACAGATTTTACAGAGAGCTCTGCCCATATTGCATAAACACATGATGATATATGGAGGTTGAACAATGATGGTAACTCAATGCCTTGCTTCTTAGAGTGGAGATGTTGAGAACAAGTGAAATAGACATGGTAGTTTGCTTAAGAGTTAAACTGTCACAGTCCAAGTACTAGTACTAATTAGCTGTGTGTCCTGGGCAATACTCTTACTCTCTATGAATCTCCATTTTGTCATCTGTGAAAGAGGAATGAGTAATAAGGTTATTGTAAAGTTTAAGTAAGTGATATGATATGTTTCACTCATAAAATTCGCTAAAAATGTGAATTAAAAACTGAATTAACTGCCTAATAAATGGTAACTTGTCTTACAGTTTTTTCTCCCTGCCAATACAGTATAATAAACATCTTTTTAATGCTGGATTGCAGTACAGAAATGACTCATGAATATAAAGTGATTATATTATATCAGACTTGCATATATACAATTTTGTTTTAAGGGCATTATTTTGCCCCAAAGAATATCAAAGTAACTGAAATTATTATTAATTTTTGATAGGATTTTAGCATATATTACTTAGATTAATTTTATAAGTTCTATGCGCTCAGAAACATTATCCTGTGTCCTCATCATTGATAAACAATTATGAAAATGAGTCACTATCTTCATTATATTAATTAATGGACTCTATGCTTTTAACCCATATAAATTGAACTAAATTTTACTGAATTAATATGGAATCCCTCATTTTGTATTGATAATATTGAACAAAAATATTTCTTCAAGATATTTTTTTGGATAGTTGTTATGTTCTAAATGGTTAAATGGTGTGTTAGAAGCCTGTGATCTCATTTAATCTTCACATCAGCCCTTCAAGGAAGGTATTACTGTATCCATTTCATAGATGAGAACCTGAATGTCATAGACATTTGTACTCTTATTTTATACATATTGCAACTATGATAATCAAACTTCTACTGTTATCTATCAAAAGTTCATAAGTAAATGTCATTAGTGATCTTATTAATAAATGCAGTGAGCATTTTGACTTCTAGTATTACTTAACTTTGGCCAAAAATTAAGACTGTGATCACTTTTCTTTAGAAAATCCTTTCTGATTTTTTTCCCTCACATCATTTATCCGATTCCTCCTATATCATTGGTCATTACCTCAGCTTCCTTTATGGATCCTTCTCCCTCTGCTTCTCCTTTAAATATTAGAATTTCATGAAGGTATATCCTCATCCCTCTTCTCTCTCTCTCTAAACACTCTCCCTCCCCCATCTCATTTACTCTGCTGACTTCAACAGTTGTCTCTATACTGACCACTCTCCATTAACATCTCCAACCCAGATCACGCCCCAGAACCCTGAAACATATTCCCAGCTGCTCACTGGAACTGACTGCTCCACAGGTGCTTCGAATCTCATGTCTCCCAAGCTAAACTCTTCAACCTCCCACCACCAAGCACCATCAATCACAGACACAGACACACACACACACACACACACACACACACACACACACACACATACCACTCTACTCTGAAGTTGATCTTCTGAAAGTTCAGTGTCAGTGAAAGGCACCATTATCCACCTGATTTTTCCCCTCAAAAGTTTCAACCCATAAATCTAAGCATTGGCCAAAGTTCACCTCCATGTTCTCACCTAATATCATAGAAATCACGCCTCTTCTGCATTCTGACTACTACATTCAGCTACCAAGAAGTCCTTCCTAAAGATTACTTCCTGCTTAAACTCCTGAACTGTTTTCCCCACATCTTCAGGAAAAAAATTTCTAGTATGAAGTCTACTCATGTTCCCTAAACTTGCTTAATCATAAGTAAGTTCTTGTTAAATGTCCAGGTTCCTAAGTGTCACACATGGAGAGTCAATCTACCAGTCAGTCTGGGAGAGGAGTGGGTTGTTGTGTATCTCTACTTTTTAACAAGCTCCTTGGATTCTATTAAACAGACAAATTTGAGAAATAATAACATATAAGTTCCTTTCTATTCTGGTAGCTGCCCAATATTTTCTTTACATGCAGTCAATATTTAGCTCACCAATACTTAATATCATATTATTTTGCTGGATGAGTTAATGAATAAACTTGTCAGTTTGGGTTCTGACTCCAAAGAGTATAATTTTCTCACACATTAGAGAGAATAACAAAAGGCTAAAAGTAGACTACATTGGAGAAGGAGGATTTAGTGTTGTGTCCTTGGAAATGATGGTGGGTGGGGTCATATAGACCTACCACTCAGTTTATTTCCATGGTGTAAGTGTATGATTCATTCATACATGCAGAAAATATGTTGACCATCTGCCATGTGCCAGTCAGCTCATAAGCACCAGAAAGAGAGTGATGATCAATAACAGATGCATTTCCTGTCCTTATGGAAGTCTTATTCTAATGAGGAAGACTGAAAATAAACCACTGAACAATGTATGATTACAATTACACATTGGGATGAGTACTCTGAAAGAAAGAAGATGCTCTATCAATACAGGGAGTTGTACTTCAAATAGCTGAAGAAAGTCTTACTGTGAAGGTGATATTTAAACCAAAGGATGAAAAGATAGCACTATGTGAAGAGGCATTTGGAAAATGTTGGAGGGAGAGGAAATGTCAGGGTCAAAATCTCTGTGCTAAGAGAGCTATGTGTGTTCAAGGAATCAGAGAGAATCAGTGTGTCTGGAGTTTACTGAGCAAGGCAAGGAGTAACCTGACATGAGGACAGAAAGGAAAGAAGGGTCCAGACATCCACATCACACCAGGGACAGATGAAAAATGGTCAAAGGATTTGGGGCATTTTTGACTATTCCTTTTACTTACTGGATCATCCATTTGGAACATAGATTTTTATGCCAATGTTTCAACAGTGGGATAGCCCACATTCCAGAATCTATTAAAAATTATACATAAGGGAATCTTTTTATATTTGTACCAGGGAAAGGAAACTTTTGCTTAATATTTCTTATTTCATAATTTTCTTCTTATTATTATGATTATATATAGCCTTTGTTATAGAATACTCAGTTTGCAACTCTGATGAAAAGGATATACCAACAATGGTATCTGCATAGTACAGAAAAGTGTATTTGTATATATGTTATTTTAAATATCTTATATATATGAGATTATTCTTAAAATAGGAACTATTATTTCATAAAAACATCCAATGTGGGAAATCAATGGATACCAAGACCAATAAGCAATAATAATGTAAAATGAGAGATATTTCTTGAAAATAAAATTTCTCAAATAATAAAGAGATAATTTTACAAACACATGATGAAGAACCTACCAAAAGATAAATTCTCTTCACATTAAGAAAGTTTGACAAAGATATCAATTCTTATATTTGATTAGAATTGGAGAAGAAGCTTCATTCTCAGTGGCCACAGTTTTTGCAGTGATAGGAAGAGTCCAGCATTGGTGAGTATGACTTTATAGTCTGTGTAAGCAAGAGAATAGTTTCATGGTCACAAGCAGAGACAGAAAGAAGAGTAAGATATTATTTTAATGTGAAACCTTATCCAGAAGTCACATTTTGAATTAAAAAAATACTATTTGTAACATATATACTTTAAAATATAATACACAATGTCTGTCTCAGGAAGTTAAATTTTCAGACATAAATTTTACATCAAGAGCACTGAGAATTAGTATTCACAAACATTCTAATATAATTCATTTAAGACTATGACACATCAATGTAATTTGTAGATGTTGTCTAACTTTCAGAGACCTTGATAGAAAAAAATCATCCATTACAGAGACCTTGTGTTTTTATATCTATTACATTCTATTAAATATGAGAAACACTTGAAAAGAATAAGAAAAACAAACAAATCTCTCCAAAGTCTTTTTCTTATTTAATTAGGAAAATCTATGAAACTCTGTATATTAAATCATTTTAGAGGCAACTTTTCATCGAAACTTCATTACTGAAGAAGAATTATTTAATTCACCAAAAGAAAAAAAAATCAACCAACAGGGTTTACTTATATAGTACTTGTGGAGTGTTCAGCATTGAGCTGGATGTTGTGGAAAAAAGAGGATGTGTTAATAGTGAATCCCTGCCTTTAAGGAAATTACAGTTTAGTTGAGGAATTGCATTAGCTCAGTGGTAATAATCATGGAATAATGCATTGAGGAGCGGAGATGATTTAAAAAGTTTCAAAAAGAAGCTAAGAAAGGTTGGGTCTTAGTAAACAAGTAGGATTTTAAAAGGCTTGAGGATATAAGGAAAAGAAGATTAACATTTCTTGAGCCCTACTAGGTTCTGGACACAGCGCTAAATGCGTCTTACACATTTTTACATTTTAATTCTCATAGCAGCCCTGTGAGATGGGTAAATTTATTTCCAGTTTGAAGTGGAAGATGCTAAAGCTTAAAGTGAGCTCATTTGCCCGTACAAATGCTACAGCTTGTAAATGGCAGCAACTGGGTTTAAATACAGACCAATCTTGCTCCAAAGTCTGTGATGCTCTCCCACTCCCAGTATTCCAGATGTGAGAAATGCTGGTATGAAAGATAGAGGCAAGAAAGAGCATTCATGTAAGAGGGAAGAGGAGATAGCTCAGTGGGTGCATACCTAGGTGTGACATTACTTCCTCAAGTACTTCTGATTTCAGAGGTTTTCTTGGGTCTCATTTACCTCTTTAGTGGAATAATTTCCATAAACCAGTCTCCTCCAGCTCAGTCAGCGACATTACTCTGCGTCTAAGTTCTCAAGTCATCCTTGAATTCTTTTGTATCTTTACTCTCTTACCTAATTCACTAGGAAATTCTATTGTATCCGCCTCAAATGTGTATCTACATCTACATTGGTGTCTCTATCTCTGTCTAAACTCATCTGCTTCTGCACTGATCTCTATCTCTATTTATATCTAAATATATTTCTATATCTTCATCTCTCTATATCTTTAAATCTATTACCTATTTCTATATCAGTTTCTCTATATATTTCTATCTCTATCTCAATCTATATAACTATTTCCATATTGATTTCTATGTGCATACATATATCTAAATCTCTATCTATATTTAAATCTATACCTATATAGGTCTCCCTCTAAATCTATCTCTACTTCTCTATCTGTATCTCTACTTACAGCTATTCCTAAACCTATACCTATATCTATATCTGCATTCATCTTAAATCTGTCTCCACTGGATTCAAGTGAGTCTAAGTCATCATCATCTCATACTTGAATTACTGTGATAGTCTCCTAACTGTTCTTCCAACTGCTATTCTTAAACTTCTATAATCCTTTAAATATGTAAATTGCTTCATGCTAATGTCAAGAGCTTCCAATGCCTTCCCTTACACTAAGAATAGTATCCAAATTCCTGCCCATGGCCAAATGACTCTACTTTTACTATCTCATCTCCTTAAAGTCTCTCCCTCAGTCTTCAAGATCCAGCCACACTAGCCTTCACTCTTTTTTCAAATACATCATTTATGCGTCAGGGGTTTGTACTTGCTACTCCTTCTGCCTATTATGGTCTGCTTTTAGAAGTTAGCACTTTAGTTTCTTCTTTTCATTCAGGACTCAGTTAAAACGTAACTTCCTGAGGAAAGCTATCCTAATCATTCAACGTTATATCAGAGACCCTGTGGTAGATTAAAGATGGCCATGTACGCTTTGGCACTTCTCCACTGAGAGCAGGAGGCCCATGTAGCATCTCCTTGAGACTGGGTGGACCACATGACTGCTCATATAAAGAGAAGTTGCCAGTCTCTTTTGGGTTCTGGTGATAAGAGACTGGCAACTTTCACTCACACTTAGAAGCAAGTCACCATGTAATTAGTGTGACTCCTCTCTGACCACCTTACTGTAAGGAGCCCAAGCCACAAAGAGAGATTCAGGATGAAACGCTGTGTAGAAAGAGAAAGGGAGAGAAAGACAAAAGAGGGAGAGTGAGAGAGAGGCCCTGAGTACTAGACATGTGAATGAAAAAGCTGTTTTTGGAAGTGGTTCTTCCCGTCCCAGCTGTCACTATATGGATCACAGACAAATCCCCCAGCTGAATCCTTCCAGAATTCTCAACTCAAAAAAATTGAAAGCAAAACACAATGTTGGGGCTTTCCTGGTGGCGCAGTGGTTGAGAGTCTGCCTGCCAATGCAGGGGACGCGGGTTCGTGCCCCGGTCCAGGAAGATCCCACATGCCGCGGAGCTGCTGGGCCCGTGAGCCATGGTCGCTGGTCCTGCGCGTCTGGAGCCTGTGCTCCGCAACGGGAGAGGCCGCAACAGTGAGAGGCCCGCGTACCGCAAAAAACAAACAAACAAACAAAAAAACCCCACAATGTTGTTTTAAGTCACTAAGTATTTGAGTAGTGTGTTGCAGAGCACTGGTTAACCAGACACATGCCAAGTATGGTTTGGTTTATCACATTACACTTCCCTACTAGCTAACACTACTGGAAATGTCCTTTTTTCTTCCTTTACTCCCACTTTCCCTCCTTCCCTTCCTTCCTTTTACTTTTCTCCCTCCCTCCCTCTCTTTCTTTCTTTTTTTTCCTTTGTTACCTGGCTATTTTCTCAACTCTTTAGATTACAAACCCCACATGAACAAGAACTTTGTGTATCTCTTTCCCCATTGACCTCTGGTACATAGGTGTGTGCCTCACAGGTAGTTGGAATCAGTAAATAGTTATTGAATAAATAAAATAAGCTTATGCATTTAATTATTCTACCTTCACAGGGTTGGTAGTTACTCTATCAAAATTATGACAACCATCCTTTACATAAATAAAGAAACAAACACACAAAATCGAGCCAAAATAATTCCAAATATAAATGGGGAAGAAATACGTGATATACACTATTCTGTAGTTTTACAATGAGATGGGTTTTAGCAGAACAGGATGCTTGAATTGGCTGGAAAATTATACCTCTCAACTGCCCTTTGGTATTAGATGTCAGTGGGATTACTAATGGTAATGATCTTCAGAGGAGGAGAAAACATCCACTGATTTTGAAGCAGATTAAAACACATGATTTGGCTTCTCAGTACTAGATCTTATAGCTGGCAGAGTCCCTACCCTATCTTCCTCAGCTACATGGCAACCTGGATCAGGCCGTGTGGATCCTGGCTGCCTGGCTGCCTCTGATCTGAGGAGCTGATGCAGAAGTAACTTCCATTGCTCATAGATGACTCTTCACAAGGGCAGACTTAATACTGCTCTCCAAATACCAACTTGGGGCCATTTGAGAACTCCTGCTGCGGAGAAGATGAGGTTTTAAGCCATAAGAAGATGTCCTCTCACATCTTCACCCTTTGTGCTTAGTACAAAGACAGCAAGGCGGGCAGAGCCTTAGAGAGAGGTTCCTGCCACCCATAAGGTAACCAAAGTGAGCCAGCCACTTCAGAGACAATTCCTAGGCTGCCCATCCAGCCAGTACTCTGTTCCATCTCTAAGAAATTCTCTCCTGCCTCTAAGGTCACAGAGGTGAACTGTGCCCTAACCAGATTCTAGCCCCTCTGGCCTTTTTTTGGCTTCTTCAGCATGAGGTGTAACTTCCAGGCTCAGGGCTTTTGCACAGACTCTTCACTCTGACTAGAACTTTCTTAACACTCACCTTCCTTACTTCACTAAAAATCAAGCTGAGGCTTGAATGTCACTTCCGCTGGGAAGGCTTTTCTATTCCCTGAGCAAGGTTATGTATCTCTGCTATACACTTTTATTACATCCTTCATAGAAGGGAAACCTCTGCATTTAAACAGCTAGTCTACTGTTTCATGTGTTCTCTGATTAATCAATCAATTCATTGTTTTGTGTTCTCTGGTGTTAGGCAGTGAGCCCAACAAAGGCAGAAATCAGACATCTTTTGTTCTTTTCTGTATCCAGAGGACTTAGCATGATTCCAAGCATAGAATAGGTATTTAGTAACTAGTCGTTGAATGAGTGAATGAATGAATGAATGTTTGATAGGTGAATGGATTGAAGGGATGCTATCTTTTATTGATTTTTCCCCTTTGGATTTGGAACAATATATGTGTCCCTAGTAAAGGTGAGAGACTTTATGCCTAATATATATATATTTTTTAATTTCTAACCTCACAGATCATTGATTTGTTCAACTGCAGACTTTGTTGCATCCTGTGTTCTAGAAATGATCATGATTTGAGGCAGGAAGTACATAACGATTTCCATTTTCTTATTCAGAAATTTCTTACAAAGTTGTCTTTTCTTATAAGGATTTTAAACCCTCAGTGCTGAATGGTGAGATTCCAAGTACATCCTTTTAAGGGGCTTCATTGTGATAAAGGGAACTCAGAAAACTTAACTCAAATCTGAATCTCTGCTAAAATAAGTTTCCAATTATTGAAATTTATTTCAGTATCTAGCTCAGCCTATGGTATACGGCAGGCACTCAATAATCGGTGGTCATTATCAATGTGATTATTGATTATGAGTCATAATTCTAATCATCTGGGCAGTCCTCCCCTTTCCTCATGAGCTTTTTGTCTATTCCTTACATTTCTGTCAAGTCCCTTCAAATTAGTCCAGAAATTTTTACTCTGACCCTGATGCATGAACTCGGGCTTTCTTCTCCCTGACTATTTTTCTGATGCTACCAGTTTGCTTCTCTTCCAGCAACTACAGAGCATTTGTGTTGGAATTTACTGAAGCTCAGCTCATCTGTTGGAAACGCCTAGCTACTTTTCGGATCACTATCTTAGTAGATCATTTTGTCTGAAATTAGAGGTTGTTGTGACACTTGGATATCATTATTATGTTCTCTGATCTGGAACGCTAATATTACAGTCACTGCATCTGAGCATCTCTGATTTCTGATAGTTAAGAGCCTAGATTCTAGGGTCAGACAGACACATTTTAAAGAATAGATCCTCCACTTATTTTCTGTGAAAACTTGGGAAAATTATTTAGTCCCTAAGTGCCTCTTTCCTATTCTGTAAAATGAAAATCAATAACAGTACCTACTTCACAGGGCTTTGGTCAAGATGAAGGGAGATGACATGATAGTAAAAGACTACTGACCAGCCTGTTCTCCCTGGTCTGTCTGTCTACCTGCGACCATGATTTCTTGTTTGGTCTTAATATCTGCCCCAAGGTTTGGCTTGATGTGACTGGTTCAAGTACTTGCCCCAGTATATGACCTGAAGGCAAACATATGTTAATGGTCTTCTGGCTCTTTGGGAGCTAAGGATTGCATGGGTAATAATATTTTAAGTACTATTTGAGTTCATTTTCTAGGATAGGCTGATCACAGTAGCAAATATTATTTTTGTGACTCTGTCACTTGCTGGGCAATCTCTCAAACAAACTAGACAGTGGATTTTTAATTTAAAATGATATAAATTAATTTTTATTTTTAAAACTTTGGTTAATAAGACTTCTGCTTCTAGGAGATGGAGTAGACATACTTCCCTTATCATCACACTAAGTACAATTAAGAATACTAAACAATATATATAAGACTAAAATAAGAAGACTCTGAAATATAGAAAGAAGGTGACAGACTGTCAAGGAAACTTAGGACTTAAGGGACGACATGGTGGTTAGTTACCTCGGTTTTCTTTTTGCCTCATATATCCTGACTCAGAGCTGATGAAGCCAGCAACCTGCAAATACCAGCCAGCACTGACAAAAATGGCCCCAACAAAAGGCTGCTCTTTCTAGCCAAAGGACCAGGAAAAATGGCAGCCTAATAAGACAGCTAAACAACACAGAGAAAAGTCTGGCCCAACTCTACCCATGCCAGCAAAGGCTGAGTAGGAATCCACTTGAGGATGTGAGGAGGAAATATAACACCGCTGCTGGGATGGAGTTGGAGAAGGTTAAATAAGAAGCAAGAATTTTAATCCCTACTGGCATACAAAGCTCCTCACCCACAGTGTAAAGGCAGACCACCTGGGAGCCTGGATTCCTATTCATACTTGGCAGTAATGCTCCCAATCTCCACTCAGATGGTATCAGAAGAAGGTTAATGGAGAGTGGTGTCTTTCATCATCACCCAGTGGTAATACAGCCACCCCCACTGCTGTCAGTGGGGACTACATGGGGGGTCAGAACTTCCACCTCTGCCCAGCAGTAATGAGGAGGCTTGCCCAACCTGAGTGTTAATGGAGGCTAAGTGGCAAACTTGGAATTCTATTTCCATGTGGCAGTAAAAAGATGGTACCTTTTCCTTTCCCTCAACAAGTCATGCCCAAAAAGTCCAGCTAAAAGTGAAGTTTAATAATATAAGGGGCTTCCCTGGTGGCGCAATTGTTGAGAGTCCACTTGCCGATGCAGGGGACACGGGTTCGTGCCCTGGTCCGGGAAGATCCCACATGCCGCGGAGCGGCTGGGCCTGTGAGCCGTGGCCGCTGAGCCTGAGCGTCCAGAGCCTGTGCTCCTCAACGGGAGAGGCCACAGCAGTGAGAGGCCCACGTACCGCAAAAAAAAAAAAAAAAGAATTGTCCAACATAATTAAAAGATATCCAGGTTTCAATAAAAAATCACTCCTCATATCAAGAATCAGGAGGATCTCAAACTAAATAAAATACAATCAAGAGATGCCAATGCTGACATGACAGGGATGTTAAAATGATCAAACAAAGATTTTAAAGCAGCAACAGTAAAAATGTTTTAATGACCAATTACCAATGTGCTTGTAACAAATGAAAAAATAAAAAGTCTTAGCAAAGAAGTAGTCTCAGCAAGGAAATGGAAGATATAAAGGACTAAACAGAAATTTTAGAACTGAAAATAAAATTACTGAAATAAAACCTTGGTGAATAGTTTCAATCACAGAATGGAGGGGACAGGGAAACTCATCAGTAAATGGAAGACAGAGGAATAGTAATCATGCAATCTAAACGGCAAAAAGAAAATGGACTGAAAAAATCAACAGTCTTTGGGATCTGTGGGACTATAATCAAACACCTAACAGTCTGGCCACTGGAATTTAAGATAAAGAGGGAAAAGAGAACAGGGATGAAAAAGTTACACATAGAAATAATGACCAACAATTTCCCAAATTTGTCAAAAGTCATAAATTTCCAGATTCAGAAGATGTGTAAATTCCATACGGGATAAACTGAGAGGAATCCATTGAAGGACACATTATAATTAAACTTTTGAAAACTAAAGACAAAGAAAATATCTGGAAAGTGATCAGAGAAAAATAACACATTACCTGTAGGGGAAAAACAGGTAAAATGATAACTGATTTCTCATAAAAAATGATGGAGGCTAGAATAAAGTGGACAATATTATTCAAGTGGTGAAAGAAAGGAACTTTCAACCTAGAAAACTATACTTATCAAAAATATCCTTCAGGAATAAAAGGGAAACCAAGATATTCTTAGAGGAAGAAAAACTAAGATCATCTCTCACTCTTGGACCTATTCTATAAGAATGGCTAAAAGAAGTCCTCTAAGCAGAAAGGAAAAAAAAGTAAGGAGCCCTAGAACTTTGGAGAGGAGGAAAGAGCAAAATAAAGAAAATATGGAAAATACAATAGGTTTTCCTTCTTCTCTTGAATTTTCTAATTTTTTTGATGATTGATACAAAAATTTTAACATTGTGTGACAAGGTTCTAAATTTATGCCGAAAAAATATTTAAGACAATTATATTATAAATAGAGTTCAAAGGGACTTAAAGGGAGGGAAGGTTTACATTTTAATAGGTTTAGGTTTCATATGTCTATATAATATATATATGTATATAATGCAAATATTAATTAAAGGAAAGCAGGAATGGATATATTAATATCACATAAAGTAGACTTCAGAGCAAAAAAAAAATCACAGAAAAGAACTGGTGACATACAATGATAAAAGGGTAACCCCACAAATGAACACAGAAATTCTAAATATGTATACACAAACAACATATATGCAAAATGTGTGAGGCAGAAATTGATAAAACTGAAACAAAAAATATACACTCATCATTATACTTGGAGACCTCAACATCCTTCTCTCAGCAATTTATAGAAAAACTAGACAGAAAATCAGCAAGCATATAGAAGAACTCAACAGCAGTGTTTAATCAACAGTATCTATTCAATATTTTTAGAACACTCAACAACAGCAGAACACACACACCATTTTCAAGTGCCCATGAATCATATCCTGCGGTAGAAAGCCATAAAATAATCCTCAAAAATTTAAACTAGTTGAAATTATACAGAGCTGTTTTCTCTGACCACAGTGGAATCAAAGTAGAAATCAGTAAGAGGATTTACAGAAAATTTTTCAAACATTTGGAAACTAAGCAGCATATTTGTAAATAAGCCATGGGTCAATAGGAGAGTTTCAGGAGAATTTTTAAAATGTTCATTTAACTGAATGAAATTGGAAATACAATTATTAAAATTTGTGGGACACAGATAAAACAGTGCTCAGGAGGAAATTTGTACAACTAAACTCACACATTAGGAAAAATGTCTCAAATCAATAATCTAAGCTTCTACTTCAACCCATAAAAGAAGAACAAAATAAACTCTAAGCAAACAGAAGAAAGGAAATAATAAGAGCAGAAATTGGTGAACTTAGAAACACAATAGAAAAAATCAATGAAACCAAGAGATTATTCTTCAAAAAGATCAATAAAATTGACAAACAGCTAGCAACATTGAGGAAGGAAAAAAAAAAAAAAAGAAGAAAGAAAGGGAAATAAAGCAGGAGATACCACTACAGATCATGCAGATATATCAAAAAATAATATGGATATATTATGAACAATTCTTCATGTATTGAAGAATTATGAACAATTCTTCATAATTTTCTACATTAGAAAATTTTGATGAAATAAATCACTTTATCAAAAAACAGAAGCTACCACTACTTATCCAATATAAAATAGATTGTGAAATAGATGACTGCAATTACCCTATAACTATTAAGGGATTTGAATTCAACTATTAAGGAATTGAGTTTGAAGTCCTTATAAATTCTTAATACTGCTTATTTCGTACAGATTTGAGCTAAGAAGATTTAAAAAATCATACCAAGTATCACTTTATGTTCTTTAGTAATCTGATATTATATTCGGATTTTTTTTCTCCTAAAAGTTTTATAGTTTTATATTTACACTTAAATCTATGGTGCATTTGGAGTTAATTTTGAGTGAGTGCGAAGTCTGTTCTGTTTTGACCAATGATTTAAGTATGTATCACTGCTAGCTAAAAAAATCTAAAAACCTAAATATCCAAGACCAGATAACAGTTGATTTGCAGTTCAATAGAACTTGAGATTCAGCTTTTATCATTTTAACTACACCATGGCCATGACCTATAAAGCAGAAGCCCAATAAAATGAATCCTGCTGCTGTGATTCAGTGAAAAGGGCTCAGGATAGGGACTCCTAGTCTAATGTTGGTATATTATATCTAATTATCTGTCTTACCTTGGGCAATTACTTAAATTCCTTGAATTGGCAATTGGAAAGAGTTGCCTGAGATTATTTTATGGACTTTTCCTTTTAGCTATAACATTTTTGATTCAAATGCAGTGTATCTCATCAGAACTAGATTAAGGGGCAAGGAAGCCAAGGTATTTTTGGCAAATTGGATTTTCCACTTATGATAACACCAGTATTAATCTCATCCCACACACTCTTCTTACAAAGTGATGTTGACAATCCTCTACTGAGAGGTGAGGTCTCTGGTCCATATGATCAAACCTGAGCATACCTTTGTAACTGCTTCAACTATGAGAACATGGCAAAACTGACACTTGCCTGACTTCTCAGGCTAGGTTATAAAATGTAATATAGCTTCACCCGGAGCCCTTCTCTCTCTCTCTCTCTCTTTCTCTCCCTCCCTCTATGTAATTGGACCTTTGGAGATCTGATCGGCTATGTAAGCAGGTCTGAAGATGCCATGCTGGAGATCACATAGGACACCACTTAGGGTTACAAAAAGATACCTGAGGAACCCTTGTTATTCCCAGATATCCAAGTCTTTCCAGCTGGAGTTCCATACACATGAGTGAGGAAGTTTTCATGACACTAGCCCTAGCCACCATCAGTCTATGAATTCAGAACTGCAGAGTTGAGCTGCTCTTAAATTTCTGATTCATATAAATCATGAGAAATAATAAATGATTATTGTTGTTTTAAGTCACTAAGCTTTAGGGTGGTTTGTTAAATAGCCATTGTTACTAGAATAGTGCCCACCTAAGGATTCCTAAAATATTACTGGAAATATAGAGAAATGGAGAAAACTGTATTTACTAGAATGCCTTAGAGTATATGAGTGTATGAATAAATTATTGAATATAAGTCGTCCCACTGATAACCACAGCATCTTAATAGTGCCAACAATTGAGGGGTGTATATTTTGCATATTTATAAAAAAAACACCCTAGAGTCAGAGGAATAGGATGGTGGAGTCAAAATATTTGCTAATCATATCTAAGACCAACACATTAGGGTTAGTTCATTTTCATATAGCTTTCTGAGCAAGCTTTATAGTTATAAAGCAATGACCATAGGGGAGTCCATGATAGAAAGGGAACTTCTCCCCCTGCACAATGCAAGAATCCTTAGCTTTCATAGCTCTAGGGCATGTGTTCCCACTGCAGGGGTACATGGTTTTTCTCTGTGCTAAATCTTGAAGGTAAATTTTCTCATTAGAGACTCTAGAAATCTAATGAAGGCTGGGCTCTGGATTCAAGCCGCAAAGGTGCCCTAGAGCACAGCCAGGTAAAGAGAGTAATATAATCTGACACAGATCTATTGCATCAGATTATATCTTTGTGTCAGATTAAATTATTGTTCAAAACAATTCACTCCCATCTTTGTAAGGAGTTTATATGTCCTTGTGTTTATAGTGTAACTTGCTGTGCCAGTGTGTAGGTGGCATATAATTTCCTGTCCCATTGGAAGACTTGCCCAGTGTAATCTGAGTGAACATGATGTGTGCCATGTTGGAGCAGAAGCTTTAAATATGACTGCATGGTTCAGCTTAGTCTCTTGTTTCTGCTTTCTGCTCTGAGAGTGGCACATTCCAGATAGAAGTTGCTCCTATAGTCCGGAGGTCTAATTGACAATACAGATGGAACAGAGCCACTGCTGGAGCAGAACTCTACTGGATTAAAGCCTACATGTAAAGTAAACAAGAAATAAACCTTTGTGTTATATGACACTGAGATATTGGAGTTGTTTGTCACTCCAGCAAACTACCAAATACACACACATATTGGGACACTAATTAGATGTGCACCCACCTAGAGAATTGGAGTACTGTGGCCTTTTACCCTTACTCAAAAGGTATGTGTGAGTGTGTGTAAGTATATTAACAGGAAAGTTTTGTCTAGACAAATTAAATAATTTTATATTGGTCAATTTAGTTAGTGATGTTGAATAATCCCATACAAGATATAAGTAATTTGGAAAGGCTACCATTGGTTGGATTGCGCTTATTATATGAAAGTCAGTGGAGTGAATTTAACATACTAGTCTAGATTTGACAGTGCTTTTCAAAGGCAGTATTATAAACAGTTGGAAGAGACTCTGCTTGGGGTTGGTAAGGGATTGTACTAATAAAGCCTGATTTCAAGTGACAGAAACTCAAATCATACCAGCTTAAGCAAAATAATAACTAATATTATTATATAAATTAACAGAATGCTTTTGTGCGTGCATGTGTGTGGGGGGGGGGTGTTTGGGAGGAAGATTGTATAACTCGAAAATATAGTTTGGGGCATGGTTGGATTCAAGATCTCAAACGATGTCATCAGTGTTTTCTGTTGGTTTCTCTCTCTCTCTCTCTCCTTCCTTCTGTCTTTCCTCCATTTCTTTTCTTATGTTCAACTTACTCTGGTCCATCTCTATCTCTGAACTATACCTCCCCTTGTTTTGGCCCTATTCTTTTTTTTTTTTTTTTTTTTGTGGTACGCGGGCCTCTCACTGTTGTGGCCTCTCCCGTTGCAGAGCACAGGCTCCGGACGCGCAGGCTCAGTGGCCATGGCTCATGGGCCCAGCCACTCTGCGGCACGTGGGATCATCCCGGACCAGGGCACGAACTCGCGTCCCCTGCATCGGCAGGCAGACTCTCAACCACTGCGCCACCAGGGAAGCCTTTGGCTCTATTCTTAAAACTCAGGGTGGGAGTCTATTCAGAAGCCACAGTGACTGAGAATATGAGATAAAGTTGTATGAAGAAAAATTAGGGTTCTATTTCCAGAAGAGGAAATAGATGCTAGGCAGGCAAAATTAAAAAAAAAAAAAATCTATTACAGGGGTAAATCCCACAGAAATTGTGCTCAACGTAGCACAGATGTTTGCAAAGTTGGTTTTGAAGAAGAGTGTAAAAGGTTCAATGGAAGTCATTAGTTTTGCTGAGTGAGGTAAGCCAATTTGGGGCCAGAGATGAATTGTTCAGGATGACAAAGGGGCAAAATGAATTGTTCAGGATGACAAAGGGGCAAAAACTTCCTCATCCCAAGCACAGTAAACAAGCTCTCTACTAAAACAACATTAAACAACTATTTTAAAATCTCAGTTTGAAGAAGGGTTAGTGCAAACTTATGAGCTTGGCAGAGGAATCTTAGAACTTGCTTCAGCACTGTCTCTAGACAGTGCCTTAGGTTCTAATCATATTAAAGGGGAAGAATTAAAGTTCTCTTCATCAAAAAATGGTGTTAGTAAGTCACGAACGTTTTCCCACTTCGATTCTTTTGGTAGCATTTTCTGTGCATTGTTCAGTGCCTTTGTCTTTAGTGAAAAAATTCAAATATTTAAAAAGCTTTTTAAATACAGTCTCCAGGTGTCTGTTGCAGCTTCAATCCCCTTTTCTTTCTTCTATTGTTCTCTTAATTGTTACTTCACAACAATTAGTTGGTAATTCATATGCAAATATATGCAAATGATAAGGGGCTCAATATATGTGATTTTTTACTACTAGTTAATTTCTACTTTGGGTTCTACAGATAAGATCTGCAAAACTGTTTTTTTGTATCCTTACTTCTTGGAGGATAAAAGAGAAAGGGTGGCATGAGAGCTACCTAAATATCTCGAAAGCTCTGCCATTGTTAAGATTCTTCTTTAGCTTCGCAAGTGTTTTTTAATTATTTTTTTCCCTGTCTGCCTTGCTTTCACAGAGAATGTTGTGTTGAAGCTTCCATTATGTGTCACTTACAGTTATTTAGAATCCAGAATGGCATTTGAAGTATTATAATCAGCATGGAAATGGGCTGGGAAAGGAAAGGAGTAATCATCAGAAAAATAAATGGAATTTGATTGACTGATGGATTGAAATCATTGTCTTAAAACATCACACAATATTTATTAAATTAAATATTAAATAAGTTAATTAAATAAATAAATCAAATATTTAATTTATTAAGTTACATATTAAATATCATGAGTGGAGGGAGATCTGATGAATAAATTAAAAATACTTTTAAGCTTCTGAGAAACGTCAGATACCTGTTACCTGTTGATGTGTAACAAACTATCCCAAAACATAGTGGCTTAAAACAACAATTTATTTGGATCATGACTTTGTGGATGAGGAAGTTAGGAAGAGCTTCCTAACTTCCTTAATTTTAACTACCCCCTGGGGTGGAGGGGGTAGTTAAAATTGAATGATTATGATTTTCCCCCATGTAATAGATTAAAGATGTCTGAAAATTCTTTGTTGTCCTACCGTTAAGAAAGAGCGTCTATTTTCCATCCCATGGAATCTGAGCATGCCTTAAGTGATGTGCCTGACCAATGAATATGGCAAAAGTGGCTTTCTGGGACTCTGAGGCTAGGTCAGAAGGTGTTTTGTAGCTTTCACTGGGCTGAAGGAACACTCATTCTAGAAACTCAGTTTCTCTTGCTATAAAGAAGTCCAACCAGACTGCAGACAGGCCCTCATGAATCACAACCAAGTTACCCTGACAAAAAACTAGGCTAAACTCTCAGCCAACATCAGCACCAACTTGCTAGCCCTGTGAGTGAGCCACCTTGGACCAGTCAAGTAACTCCAGTTAACACCTCATGGAGCAGAGATGAGACACCCAGTGAAGCTCTTCCTAAATTCCTCATCCACAAAACCATGATCCAAATAAATTACTGTTTTAAGCCACTACATTTTGGGATAGTTTGTTACACATCAACAGATAACAGGCAGATTAAAAAGAACAAAGAAAAAAAAAACAGCTGTCTTTGTAAAAGCAGTCATACTACATGTACAATTGCCATTGCCAAGCTAAATAGGTGATCTATTCATGGATGGTTTAAAAACAGGAAGCAATTAAATCCAGTTTACAAATGCTAAAAAGCGCTTTTAATTGGTAAGGTTTCCTTCCCTGCATTTAACCTTGGCTCTTTCAGTCACTATTCACCAGTGGAAGCCTGGGAGGAGAGGGGGGAGCACAATGGTGAGGATAAATGTGCCGGCCAAGACTCCAGTGTCCTCTGTACAACCTACAGATACCTAAGTGACTAATCTTCATCTGTGGATAATTCAGAAACAGGGCAGATCCCTCGGATTTGAAAATGGGAACTAAAACTCATCCATCTTCTCCTGATGGCTAAACAGGCTATTATTAGCAGGCCAGATGATTTAATAGGCCAGGGATGGAAAGGCACATGTTGATAATTAAGCACTCCAGAGTTCTATTCCAAAACGTGTCCTTTAATAGCATGACTAAGGTTTGTTTGCATTTTAAAACCTTTTCTTCTACTTCCAAGACTCTGGAATGTGTTCAGGCATCAACATAAGCTTTTTTTTTCTTTAATTTAATTTATTTTTATTTTTGATTTTTGGTTGCATTGGGTCTTTATTGCTATGTGTGGGCTTTCTCTAGTTGTGGCGAGCGGGGGCTACTCTTTGTTGCGGTGCGCAGGCTTCTCATTGTGGTGGCTTCTCTTTGTTGTGGAGCACAGGCTGTAGGCACACGGGCTGCAGTAGTTGTGGCACTCAGGCTCCATAGTTGTGGCTTGAGGGCTTTAGAGTGCAGGCTCAGTAGTTGTGGCGCATGGGCTTAGTTACTCCGCCGCGTGTGGGATCCTCCTGGCCCAGGGCTCAAAACTGTATCCCCTGCATTGGCAGGTGGATTCTTAACCACTGCGCCACCAGGGGAGTCCCACATAAGCTTTTTTGTTGGCTAGAAATTATGTGTGTCAAACCAATGCTCAGTTGTTTTGGTGACATGTTACATGGAATTACCTGTCCTGAACCAGCTTTATAAATTTATACATGAATTCTAAAAAGAAACAGATCCACTCCTTCAGCAAATAGGAATTGAGGTCGAATAAATTGTGGTACCAAACACAGTGTGGTACTGCGTTTTAGCGCTGCCTCTGCCTGGTGGCTTTTGACCTTGACCAAGTCAGAGCATCTTTGATACCTTACTCTGATCATCTGAAAGTGAAGAATACTTGATTCTAAGGTTCCTTCAAGCACTAAAGTTCGTTCATTCTACAAACTTCATTGTCAAACTGACTCATTCTCTCAATTAAAAATATGTTTTGGGGGTAGTTGAGTTAATAGGAAATGGATCATTTTTGCTTTAAGCATGTGCATCAATATTCTCAGCCTTCTTTACTTCTTTCTTTAAATATTGCTATTTTATATTAGTAAATTTTTATCTTATAACTGTGTGCTGAGCACTGAGCTGAAAGTTTTACAGAAGTAATTGGATGCATTTCTTATGACAACTAATTGAGATAAGGTATAATTAGCCTTACTTTACAGGTGAGTTGATCGGGACTCAGAGAGGCTTAGTGTTACACACAAGAGTGGAGGAGCTAGGACTCAAATCCAGCTCTTTGTGATGCCAAAGCCCATAGTCTAATGCATTTGTTCTACAACTATTTATTTTAATGCCTACAGTCAGCCTGAAGACCAGAAGAGGCTTGTAAAGCAAAAAAATTCAGGTATATATATGTGTGTATATATATATGTATATGTGTATATGTATACATATACATATGTGTACATATACATATATACATACACATATATGTATGTATACATATACATATATATACCAGAAACAGTGTAAAATTGAAGACTGCAACATCAGCAAGCTCAGTGTGAAAGGACCTTCTGCAAGGGATGATGTTTGTATTGATCTCTTGGGTAATTCTTTTCCATCCTTAACTTGGAATAGGCTTCAGGGACAAATTGAACTACAGTGCAGGGGAAAAAAATAAAATACTTTTCTAGAGAAATATCCTTCCTGCTCCTTGGAGGTAAGGGTGTTTGATGTTATTTTTGGTGCACTGTGGTACTTCCAGGGAAGGGGCTTTATTTTTTTAAGTTGGGGAATTTCCATCTGGACTTTGCTATCTGTTTTCTCTTTCTGGAGTTGCATACTCAGATGCTTCCTCAATAGTAGACTTCCATTGTTCTGAAAGAGTCACCCCTATGATCTTTCAATTAAATAAATGTAGCACAAGTCCATACCTCTTCTCCAAATGTGTGCATCTGAAGCATGTCTTTTTGACTCCATTAGGGCTCAAGCTCAGGCTGAGGAAGTCTTTGGTGCTCCTCCCTGCACACAACCATAAAGGGTTGGGCAAACAGGAAAATCTGCAGAAATAAAAGAGTCTTCTAAACCAGTGTAAAACTTTCCAAACATTTAGAACATATTTGATCAACTTAAGTGATGCTGATTGAGGCCAGCATCAGGAAAGACTAGAAGCAGACATGAAAGACATATTGTAGCAGATGTTATTGTCCACATTTCAACCATATCCGCTAGACTCCTGTTATGGACTGAATGTTTGTCCCCCCGCCAACCCCCCAAATTCATAGGTTGAAGCCTTAACATCCAATGTAGTGGTATTTGGACCTAGTCCTTTGGGAGGTAATGGGATTAGGTCATGAGTATGGGGCCCTCAGGATGGAATTTGTGCCCTTATAAGAAGAGGATAGAGATACATCTTTCTCTCTCCCCACATGCACATGCACTGAGGACATAGTGAGAAGTCAGTCGTCTGCAACCCAAGGAGAGAGACTTCACCAGAAACTGAATTGGATGACACCTTAATCTTAAACTTCTCAGCATCCAGAACCATGAGTAAATACATTTGAGTTACTTAGGTCACCCAATCTATTTGGTAATCGCAGCCCAAGCAGACTAAGACAGCTATCCTTTAGCATTTCTTTGCATTCTTCCCATAATTTTGGTATGTTTTGGCTTCCAATAGCTACCAGGGAGCTCTCTTCTTAGAGGACAGCTCTTGGGTATTCTCCTGATCCCACTCAGACCAAGATTACCACAATGTAAGTTACACTCCAGAGTTCTCCTCCAGCAGCAGGATCAGGATAGCACCCTATTTTAACTTCTCCTTCCCTATTATTCTTCCACTTCTTGACAGCTTATCCTAGGAGCAGTTCCTTAATAAATCACATTCAAGTGAATCTTGTCTCAGGGTCTGCTTCTGGAGACGACCTAAGATGCTTTCTATAGAAAATAGAATGCCTGCACTGTTGATCTGGCTACCAACTGGCTTGTAGAGGTTGGACTCAGGAGATAGCTTGAAATTCATGAGGAATCCCTATCATATCTTTACCTTTCTGTACAAATTGGATGATCTGGAAGTTAGAGGCTTCTTTCAACTCTAAAACAACCAAAGTGAGTTAACTGCTTTAACAGACACCTCCTGAGATGCCCACCCAGACTGTAACCTGCAGTCTCGTCTCAGAGAAATGCTCCCCCACCTCTAGGGTTACAGAGGTGAGCTGTTGCACTATAACATGCTTTATATGAGCTTTGCACATGCTATTCACTCTTTCACTCTGCGTGAAACTTTCTTATTGCTTACCCTTCTAACCCCACCTCTAGTAACCCAGCTTTCCCAGAATTGTATGTTTTGGAAAACGTGGACAAATATATTAAAATATCTGAACTACTAAAGCTGTGAAATACCTGATGACTTATATTGACCCTCTTTTAGAAAACCACTGATTAAGCTGTCTTGTTCTACATATTTGAGTACCAAGACTATATCCCAGTTGGCATGGCTTCTGTGTTTACTCATTGACTCTTTCTCTACTGACTGTTCCATCTCTCATCACCATTTGCTTATTAAACGGGCTCTTTTGTCAGCCAACATTCTTCTCTGTCCTCCAACCAGCATCATTAATACCACCTAATAGCTTATTAGAAAAGCAAATCCTCAGGCCTCATCTCAGGCCTATTGATTTAGAAACTTTGAGGATAAATCCATCAGTCTGTGTTTTGGTAAATACTTTCTGCCATCTGGATGCATATTAAATTTTGAGGACAACTGGTCTAAGTGTTACAGGACTTTAAGTCTTGGCAAATTCTAGAAAAAACAAAACAAAACCAAAAATGTCCCAAACAAACAAGCAAGCAATCTTTCCTCAAGATCTTGGCTCTTAGAAATCATAAGTGCTTTAGCTATCAGATGATTTGTATTAATCTGCTCTAGTTGCCAGTAACAAAGTATCACAAACTGGGTGGCTTAAAGAACAGAAATTTATCATCTCACAGTTCTGGAGGCTGGATGTCCTAAACTGAGGTGTCAGCAGGGTTGACTCCTTCTGAGGGCTATGAGGGAGAATATTTTCCATGCCTCTTGCCTAGCTTCTGGTGGTTTGCTGGTGCTCTTTGGCATTCCTTGTTTTAGGACAGCATAATACAATCTTCATATAGTGTTCTTTCTATGTCTCTGTGTCCAAATTTCCCCTTTCTATAAGAATATAAGTCATATTGGATTAAGACCCACCCTAAAGACCTTATTTTAACTTCATTAGCTCTGTATAGACCCTACCTCCAAATAAGCACTGGAGGTTAGAACTTTAACATCTCTCTCTCTCTCTTTTTTTTTTTTTGGTGGGTCACCATTTAACCCACAACATGCTTAAGTCTGTTTTTTCCTGAGTTATATCCACTCTCCTAGTAAGGCAGTGGTGACTACAGATGAATGGTTGGAGGACAATGAGACAATAAGAAAAGTTTTGAAAAAAAATTAATTACTATCTTGTAAAAATAGTTTAAGTAGAGGCAGAAAGACAAGGAACTAAGTTCATCACAATCTCCAAGACTCACTGCCTTAGTCTGCTCAGGCTGCCATAACAAAATACCACAGACTGGGTGGCTTAAACAACAGAAATTTATTTTCTTACAATTCTGGAGTTTGGAAATTCAAGATCAGCATGCTGTCATGGTTGGGTTCTGGTGAGAACTCTCCCCTTGAGTTGCAGACAGCCTCCTTCTTGCTGTAGACTCACTGACTTCCTCTTTATGATAACACAGAAAGAGCAAGCCCTCATATCTTGTCTTTTAAGGGCACTAATTCCATAATGAGGACCCCACCCTCACTACCTCATCTACTTCCAAAGGCTTCATCTCCAAATACCATCACATTAGCAGTTAGGGCTTCCATATATGAATTTGGGGGGACACTCCATATATGAAGTTTGGGGGCCCAAACATTTAATCTGTAACACTTATCCAGAGAAATTCTGATTTGTTTCATCTAGAGTGGAGCCAGTCCATCTGAATTTTTAGAAATTCGCAGGTAACTGCAGTGCATAGCTAGTTGTTCAAACCTTCATCCTAGCTTTTCATTTCTATGGAAAAGTCCAGTAATTATCTACTGCTAACACAGAAGAGGAAGTGAGACTTGTCAAAGCTATAGCATCTTGCTCCACTGTCCTGATTATTGTGTATATGTCTTGTCAACCCACCTTTTCTGTAAGCACCTGAAAAAAAGTCACTCCATTTCTGATAGCCCTGCTCCAAATCCCCACAGAAGTGGCTACTTATTAAGTTCTTAACAAATATAAACTGACTGGTCAAATAGAATATTGGATTCTTTACATCAACCCCTTTGCTTCAACAACTATACAAATAAAAGTTCAATACATGCACATTATTAATTCTCGTCTGTGATAGAGAAATACAAGGAACACATGTTGGAAATTTCATTATGTCTAGCTAGGTAACAGAGGCAATGAAAGGCAAACTCAGCCTCTATTTAGTAATTAGTCTCTCTACTCTCTATATCTCTTTTCTGCTCTAGATGTTTAGTAAAACTACTCTGATGCAACTGGCCAAAGCTTATCCAAGTGTTACTGTGAAATGTATCAGGGTTGCAAAAGGGATCAACAGAGATTTCTTTCCTATGCAACTACATTATGGAAGGCAAGTTAGGGAAGGCATTCTCAAACCCCTGTCCTTCCCTCCACTTTGATTCCTTGTTTAAAAATAAAAGTATTTAGGATGTCAAGATCTTAGAAAATGTGTTATAAAAATAATGATTGGGGCTTCCCTGGTGGTGCAGTGGTCGAGAGTCCACCTGCTGATGCAGGGGACGCGGGTTCATGCCCCGGTCCGGGAAGATCCCACATGCCGCAGAGCGGCTAGGCCTGTGAACCATGGCCGCTGAGCCTGCATGTCCGGAGCCTGTGCTCCACAACGGGAGAGGCCACAACAGTGAGCAGCTCGCGTACCACTAAATAAATAAATAAATAAATAAATAAATAAATAAATAAATAATGATTGAAAGTCAGTCTCCCCTCCCCAGTTCCCCTCCACAAAATCAGAGTAAAACCACCTACATCCTACTACGTTCTGGAAAATAACAGTTTCCTATCTGTCCACCTATTATAAGATTTTTCTATTAAGCCCAGAACACCCTGATTTGTTTGGAGAGATAAATTCCACCCCCAGCGTTTCTTTAATAATCCTTTTATACTTTCTCCTTATCTCTCCTCTTGCTGCTATTGTTTGATAGTTCCACTTAAACAGGTCTTTCCACAAGGTTACTCAAATTAAACATTAGCCAGCTCAATAAGCAGCTACAGAAAACTACTGACGGTAACTAGCAAGATAAACATCCACATACCAAACTTTTGAGATTTCTTTATTTCTACCTTGATTGTCTCAAGGGAATCTTTTTCAAGATCCCCTGATTTACTTTCTCTTGCGTTTTTAGATACTATGTCTTCTTGTACCAAAAGGACCATGGGGCATTTATAATTTCCTAGATTTGATTGTATTTTGATGATAGTAAATTTAATGTTTACATCAGTGGTCCCCAATATTTTTGACACCAGGGACTGGTTTCATGGAAGACAATTTTTCCACAGAAGGCAGGGGGATGGTTCAGGCAGTAATGTGAGAGATGGGGAACGATGGGGAGTGTCAGATGAA
Source organism: Stenella coeruleoalba (assembly GCF_951394435.1). Taxonomy (NCBI): domain Eukaryota; kingdom Metazoa; phylum Chordata; class Mammalia; order Artiodactyla; family Delphinidae; genus Stenella; species Stenella coeruleoalba. The sequence continues at coordinate 49,871,430 of NC_137149.1, read as the reverse complement.
GCTTTGCTCGCTCGCCCGCTGCTCAACTCCTACTGTGCAGCCTGGTTCCTAACAGGACAAGGACTGATACTGGTCCATGGTCCGGGATTGGGGACCCCAGGTTTACATGGTTTGTTCTTAGGTTCGAGAGAATGAAACTCTACATTCAGAAATTCATGTCTTTGAACTAAACAATAGGAGATAGGAAACAAACGATTTACCCTTTATCTATGGTTTTCTAAGTAAGGCAAACACAAAACAATCTAAACAACAAACAAGCAAAAAGCAACAACAACAAAGAACAACTTCTTGGCTAACACCAAAGTGAGAATTAGAATATCAGAGATATTCTAGGAAACTTAGATACTGGCTAAGAGTACTGAATGCCTAAATGGTAGGGAGCGGGATACTACAAAGGGAAAATAAGATCTATAACAAGAACGTTACAGGTGGGAGGTATCACAGGTATTCTTAAGCTGCTTCATGTTTAATCAAGGGCAAACCCTTCTCTAAGGCAGGCTCCTATCTTTGTAAGAGTGAAATGAGTACAAACTTTACATTTAAACATTCTTCTGGGGAAATCTGCTTCCTCCATGGTTACTTGTGAAACCAAAATGATATTGAATGACATTAAGCTCAGTCTCATCCTCTGTAAAATGTTCATAATAACATACATCTAACAGTTTTGTTGGGAAAATAAAATGAAGTAATGCTTATAAAGTACCTGGCTTGTACAGAGACCACAAAAATACTAGCCTGCATCCAACACAGCAATCTTGCCTTGGCCTCACCATGTCTGATTTAGAATTTTGTCTTTTCTCCTGCCCCAGAAACACATGAAAGAAAGGATGTATCGTTCTGTCAGAGCATAATAAAAACTGTGCAAGAGTCATCTGATAACTGGTAGCTGATTTTTCTTTTTTAGTAGTGCAATCTGGTTTTATTAACACATTTGGTCTGACTAACTCATCTCTGTTTCCTGATGGCCAGGTTGGACACTAACAAGGCTCCAGTGATTAAGGTTACAGAAAGTCCAGCCACATACAGAGCTTAGGAGTCTAAGGGAGACCTTGAGTATTTATGGAGTTCTGCTTGTTTTCTCTCCCTCTGTGCTTCCCACACCCTTCAAAGGACATAAGAAATGCTGAGATTGGGCTTTGAATATGTGGGACTGGTGATTTCCAACAAGAGCACTTTTTTTTTAACATCTTTATTGGAGTATAGTTGCTTTACAATGGTATGTTAGTTTCTGCTTTATAAAAAAGTGAATCAGTTATACATACACATATGCCCCCATATCTCTTCCCTCTTGCATCTCCCTCCCTCCCACTCTCCCTATCCCACACCTCTAGGTGGTCACAAAGCACTGAGCTGACCTCCCTGTGCTATGCGGCTACTTCCCACTAGCTATCTATTTCACGGTTTGTAGTGTATATATGTCCATGACACTCTCTCACTTTGTCCCAGCTTACCCTTCCCCCTTCCTGTACCCACAAGTGCATTTTCTAGTAGGTCTGTGTCTTTATTCCGGTCTTGCCCTTAAGTTCTTCATGAACATTTTTTTTCCTTTCCTTTTTTTTTTAGATTCCATATATATGTGTTAACATATGGTATTTGTTTTTCTCTTTCTGACTTACTTCACTCTGTATGACAGACTCTAGGTCCATCCACCTCACTACAAATAACTCAATTTCATTTCCATTTATGGCTGAGTAATATTCCATTGCATATATGTGTCACATCTTCTTTATCCATTCATCTGTCAACAGACACTTAGGTTGCTTCCATGTCCTGGCTATTGTAAATAGAGCTGCAATGAACCTTTTGGTACATAACTCATTTTGAATTATGGTTTTCTCAGGGTATATGCCCAGTAGTGGGATTGCTGGGTCGTATGGTAGTTCTACTTTTAGTTTTTTAAGGAACCTCCACACTGTTGTCCATAGTGTCTGTATCAATTTACATTCCAACCAACCGTGCAAGAGGGTTCCCTTTTCTCCACACCCTCTCCAGCATTTATTGTTTCTAGATTTTTTGATGATGACCATTCTGACTGGTGTGAGATGATACCTCATTGTAGATTTAATTTGCATTTCTCTAATGATTAGTGATGTTGAGCATTCTTTCATGTGTTTGTTGGCAATCTGTATATCTTTGGAGAAATGTCTATTTAGGTCTTCTGCCCATTTTTGGATTGGGTTGTTTGTTTTTTTGATATTCAGCTGCATGAGATGCTTGTAAATTTTGGAGATTAATCCTTTGTCAGTTGCTTCATTTGCAAATATTTTCTCCCATTCTGAGGGTTGTCTTTTCATCTTGTTTATGGATTCCTTTGCTGTGCAAAAGCTTTTAAGTTTCATTAGGTCTCATTTGTTTATTTTTGTTTTTATTTCCATTTCTCTAAGAGGTGGGTCAAAAAGGATCTTGCTGCGATGTATGTCATAGAGTGTTTGGCCTATGTTTTCCCTCTAAGAGTTTGATAGTGTCTGGTCTTACATTTAGGTCTTTAAACAATTTTGAGTTTATTTTTGTGTATGGTGTAAGGGAGTGTTCTAATTTCATTCTTTTACATGTGTCTGTCTAGTTTTCCCAGCACCACTTATTGAAGAGGTTGTCTTTTCTCCACTGTATATTCTTGCCTCCTTTATCAAAGTACTGTGACCATATGCGCGTGGGTTTATCTCTGGGATTTCTATCCTGTTCCACTGATCTATATTTCTGTTTTTGTGCCAGTACCATACTGTCTGGATTACTGTAGCTTTGCAGTATAGTCTGAAGTCAGGGAGCCTGATTCCTCCAGCTCTGTTTTTCTTTCTCAAGACTGCTTTCGCTATTCGGGGTCTTTTGTGTTTCCATACAAATTGTGAAATTTTTTGTTCTAGTTCTGTGAAAAATGCCAGTGGTAGTTTGGTAGGGATTGTATTGAATCTGTAGATTGCTTTGGGTAGTAGAGTCATTTTCACAATGTTGATTCTTCCAAACCAAGAACGTGGTATATCTCTCCATCTATTTGTATCATCTTTAACTTTTTTTATCAGTGTCTTATAATTTTCTGCATACAGATCTGTTGTCTCCTTAGGTAGGTTTATTCCTAGATACTTAATTGTTATTGTTGCAATGATAAAGGGTGTGTTTTCTTAATTTCACTTTCAGATTTCTCAACATTAGTGTATACAAATGCAAGAGATTTCTGTTCATTAGTTTTGTATCCTGCTACTTTACCAAATTCATTGATTAGCTCTAGTAGTTTTCTGCTAACATCTTTACGATTCTCTATGTAGAGTATCCTGTCATCTGCAAACAGTGACAGCTTTACTCCTTCTTTTCTGATTTGGATTCCTTTTATTTCTTTTTCTTCTCTGATTGCTGTGGCTAATACTTCCAAAACTATGTTGAATAATAGTGGTGAGAGTGGGCAACCTTGTCTTATTCCTGATCTTAGTAGAAATGGTTACAGATTTTCACCATTGAGGTAGATGTTGGCAGTGGGTTTGTCATATATGGCCTTTATTATGTTGAGGTAAGTTCCCTCTATGCCTACTTTCTGGAGGGTTTTTATCATAAATGGGTGTCGATTTGTTGAAAGCTTTTTCTGCATCTATTGAGATGGCCATATGTTTTTTCTCCTTCAATTTGTTAATATGGTGTATCACATTGATTGATTTGCATATATTGAAGAATCCTTGCATTCCTGGGATAAACCCCACTTGATCATGGTGTATGATCCTTTTAATGTGCTGTTGGACTCTGTTTGATAGTATTTTGTTGAGGATTTTTGCATCTATGTTCATTAGTGATATTGGCCTGTAGTTTTCTTTCTTTGTGACATCTTTGTCTGGTTTTAGTATCAGGGTGATGGTGGCCTCGTAGAATGAGTTTGAGAGTGTTTCTCCCTCTGCTATATTTTGGAAGAGTTTGAGAAGGATAGGTGTTAGCTCTTCTCTAAATGTTTGATAGAATCCACCTGTGAAACCATCTGGTCCTGGACTTTTGTTTGTTGGAAGATTTTTAATCACAGTTTCAATTTCAGTGCTTGTGATTGTTCTGTTCACATTTTCTATTTCTTCCTGGTTGTGCATTTCTAGGAATTTGTGCATTTCTTCCAAGCTTTCCATTTTATTGACATATAGTTGCTTGTAGTAGTCTCTCATGATCCTTTGTATTTCTGCAGTGTCCGTTGTTACTTTTCCTTTTTCATTTCCAATTCTATTGATTTGTGTCTTCTCCCTTTTTTTCTTGATGAGTCTGGCTAATGGTTTATCAATTTTGTTTATCTTCTCAAAGAGCCAACTTTTAGTTTTATTGATATTTGCTATCATTTCCTTCATTTCTTTTTCATTTATTTCTGATCTGATCTTTATGATTTCTTTCCTTCTGCTAACTTTGGGGATTTTTTTGTTCTTCTTTCTCTAATTGCTTTAGGTGTAAGGTTAGGTTGTTTATTGGAGATGTTTCTTCTCCTTGCAGAAGGATTGTATTGCTCTAAACTTCCCTCTTAGAACTGATTTGGCTGCATCCTTTAGGTTTTGGTTTGTCATGTTTTCATTGTCATTTGTTTCTAGGTATTTTTTGATTTCCTCTTTGATTTCATCATTGATCTCTTGGTTATTAAGTAGTATATTTTTTAGCCTCCATGTGTTTGTATTTTTTACAGATATTTTTCTGTAATTGATATCTAGTCTCATAACATTTTGGTGGAAAAGATACCTGATACGATTTCAATTTTCTTAAATTTACCAAGCCATGTTTTTTGACCCAAGATATGATCTATCCTGGAGAATGTTGCATGAGAACTTGTGAAGAATGTGTATTTTCTTGTTTTTGGATGGAATGTCCTATAAATATCAATTAAGTCCATCTTTTTTTAACATATCATTTAAAGCTGGTGTTTCCTTATTTATTTTAATTTTGGATGATCTGGCCATTAGTGAAAGTGGGCTGTTAAAGTCCCCTACTATGATTGTGTTGCTCTCAATTTCCCCTTTTATGGCTGTCAGTATTTGCCTTATATATTGAGGTGTTCCTATGTTGGGTGCATAAATATTTACAATTGTTATATCTTCTTCTTGAATTGATCCCTTGATCATTATGTAGTGTCCTTCTTTGTCTCTTGTAATAGTCTTTGTTTTAAAGTCTATTTCATCTGATATGAGAATTGCTACTCCAACTTTCCTTTGATTCCCATTTGCATGGAATATCTTTTTCCATCCCCTCACTTGCAGTCTGTATGTGTACCTAGGTGTGAAGTGGATCTCTTGTAGACAGCATATATATGGGTCTTGTTTTTGTATCTATTCAGCCAGTCTATGTCTTTTGGTTGGAGGACTTAATCCATTTACATTTAAGGTAATTATCAATATGTATATTCCTATTACCATTTTCTTAATTGTTTTGGGTTTGTTATTGTAGGTCTTTTCCTTCTCTTGTGTTTCCTGCCTAGAGAATTTCCTTCGGCATTTGTTGTAAGCTGGTTTGGTGGTGCTGAATTCTCTTAGCTTTTGCTTTTCTGTAAAGGTTTTAATTTCTCCCTCAAATCTGAATGAGATCCTTGCTGGGTAGAGTAATCATGGCTGTAGGTTTTTCCCTTTCATTACTTTAAGTATGTCCTGCCATTCCCTTCTGGCTTGCAGAGTTTCTACCGAAAGATCAGCTGTTAACCTTATGGGGATTCCCTTGTGTGTTATTTGTTGTTCTTCCCTTTCTACTTTTAATATTTTTTCTTTGTATTTAATTTTTGAGAATTTGATTTATATGTGTCTTGGCATGTTTCTCCTTGCATTTATCCTGTATCGCACTCTCTGTGCTTCCTAGACTTGATTAACTATTTCCTTCCCCATATTAGTGAAGTTTTCAACTATAATCTCTTCAAATATTTTCTCAGTGCATTTCTTTTTCTTTTCTTCTTCTGCGACCCTTATAATTCAAATGTTGGTGCACTTAATGTTGTCCCAGAGGTCTCTGAGACTGTCCTCAATTCTTTTCATTCTTTTTTCTTTTTTCTGCTCTGCAGTAGTTATTTCCACTATTTTATCTTCCAGGTCACTTATCTGTTTTTCTGCATCATTTATTCTATTGATCCTTTCTAGAGAATTTAAAATTTCATTTATTGTGTTTTTCATCAGTGTTTGTTTGCTCTTTAGTTCTTCTAGGTCATGTTAAATGTTTCTTGTATTTTCTCCATTCTATTTCCAAGATGCTGGATTATCTTTACTATCATTATTCTGAATTGTTTTTCGGGTAGACTGTCTATTTCCTCTTCATTTGTTAGGTCTGGTGGTATTCATTTGTTTTGCCTTGTTCCTCCATCTGCTGTGTGTTTCTCTGTCTTCTCATTTTGTTTAACTTACTGTGTTTGGGGTCTCCTTTTTGCAGGCTGCAGTTCGTAGTTCCCATTGTTTTTGTTGTGTGTCCACAGTCGTTAAGGTTGGTTCAGTGGGTTGTGTAGGCTTCCTGGTGGGTTCTCGTGGATGAGACTGCATCTTGTCTTTCTGGTGGGCAGGTCCACGCCTGGTGGTGTGTTTTAGGGTGTCTGTGGCCTTATTGTGATTTTAGGAAGCCTCTCTGCTAATGGTTGGGGTTGTCTTCCTGTCTTGCTAGTTGTTTGGCCTAGGGTGTCCAGCACTGTAGCTTGCTGGTCGTTGAGTAGAGCTGGGTCTTGGCGTTGAGATGGAGATCTCTGAGAGATTTTCACCATTTGGTATTACATGGAGCTGGGAGGTCTCTTGTGGACCAGTGTCCTGAACTTGGCTCTCCCACCTCAGAGCCACAGCTGTGATGCCTGGCTGGAGCACCAAGAGCCTGTCACCCACATGACTCAGAATAAAAGGGAGAAAAACAGAAAGAAAATAAGAAGATAAAATAAAATAAAGTAAAATAAAATAAAGTTAATGAGAAAAATGGAAAATTATTAAAAATTTTTTTAAAGTAATAAAAAAATAAAGAAAGAATAGAGCAACCAAACCAAAAGACAAATCCACCAATGATAACAAGTGCTAAAAAGTATACTAAAACAACAACAACAAAAAACATGGACAGACAGAACCCTAGGAGAAATGGTAAAAGTAAAGCTATACAGAAAAAAATCACTCACAGAAGCATACACATACACACTCACAAAAAGAGAAAAAGGGGGGAAATATATATATATATCATTGCTCCCAAAGTCCACCTTGTCAATTTGGGATGATTTGTTGTCTATTCAGGTATTCCAGAGATGCAGGGTACTTCAAATTGACTGTGGAGATTTAATCTGCAGCTCCTGAGCCTACTGGGAGAGATTTCCCTTTCTCTTCTTTGTTCGCACAGCTCCTGGGGTTCAGCTTTGCATTTAGCCCCGCCTCTGCTTGTAGGTTGCCTGAGGGCGTCTGTTCTTCGCTCAGACAGGACGGGGTTAAAGGGGCCGCTGATTCAGGGCCTCTGGCTCACTCAGGCTGGGAGGGAGGGAGGGGTACGGATGTGGGGTGAGCCTGCGGCCGCAGAGGCCAGCGTGACGTTGCACCAGCCTGAGGCTCGCCGTGCGTTCTCCTGGGGAAGTTGTCCCTGTATCACAGGACCCTGGCAGTGGCGGCCTGCACAGGCTCCCAGGAGGGGAGGTGTGGATAGTGACCTGTGCTCGCACACAGGCTTCTTGGTGTTGGCAGCAGCAGCCTTAGCGTCTCATGCCCGGCTCTGGGGTCCACGCTGATAGCCGCAGCTCGAGCCCATCTGTGGAGCTCCTTTAAGGGGTTGTCTTAATTCCCTCTTCTTGCACACCCGAAAACAATGGTCTCTTGCCTCTTAGGCAGTTCCAGACTTTTTTCCAGACTTCCTCCCGGCTATCTGTGGTGCACTAGCCCCCTTCAGGCTGTGTTCACACAGCCAACCCAAGTCCTCTCCCTGGCATCTGACCTCTGAATCCAGAGCCTCAGCTCCCAGCCCCCACCCATTCCTTTGGGTGAGCAGAGAAGCATCTCAGGCTGGTGAGTGTTTTGGGGCACTGCTCCTCTGTGCAGGAATCTCTCTGCTTTGTCCTCTGCACCCCTGTTTCTGTGCTCTCCCCCGTGGCTCCGAAGTTTCCCCCCCGCCACCCACTGTCTCACCCAGCGAAGGGGCTTCCTAGTGTGTGGGAACCTTTCCTCCTTCACCGCTCCCTCCCACTGGTGCAGGTCCCGTCCCTATTCTTTTGTCTTTCTTTTTTCTTTTGCCCTACCCAGGTACGTGGGGAGTTTCTTGCCTTTTGGGAGGTCTGAGGTCTTGTGCCAGCGTTCAGTAGGTGTTCTGTAGGAGTTGTTCCACATGTAGATGTATTTCTGATGTATTTGTGGAGAGGAAGGTGATCTCCACGTCTTACTCTTTGCCATCTTGAAGCTCCTCCAAGAGCACTTTTAACATGGAAAACTACTGAGAATTCCACATCTCCTTTTTCTATAATATGAATATACAGATTCTCAAAGACACCTAGAAAATGCATCAGAAGAAAAACAGGTACCCCTATATTTTACTATACTATGTAGTACAGAATAATAATAATTATTATTATAACATACAATATACTAATATATTATATATGCAAGTATATAATATATACTTTATTATAGTAAAGCATCATATGTTAATACTATACTATTATTTAATATCTTATTATTATATAGTAAATACATATTACTATATATTTACTGTATATTCTTTTGGAATACATAGTAAGATGCTCTTCATAATAGAGGGCAGAAAATGTGGAAGAAAATGCAAAATCAACTGTGACAACCTGTTCATGAGTAATCAGTTTTCAAGTAATGTGGAATGCGGGGGGAAATAAAGAAGTGCTCTATGTGTGTGTGTGTGTGTGTGTGTGTGTGTGTGTGTGTGTGTATGTGTGTGTGTGTGTGTGTGTGTGTAAATAAGGACAAGGAGAGGAAAGAAGATAGAAGAAAGGAGAGCAAATTCTGAAGGCTTCCAATTGCTAAGGATCAATCCATGTGCCTCCTAAAACCCTCCAGGGTGACTGCCTAGGTGAGAACAGGGAATATTTTCTTTTTATCTTTCAGTCAGTGCCTTTGTAGGTATAAGAATAAGAATAAGAATATTGATCACTGGTTTCTCAGTGAAAATGTTATTTGTTATTGGAATTCATTTCCCTGTTGCTTGAGTTTTATGTCACTCTCCTCAAGTCCTCAATCTTCTTCAGATATGGTCAATGTACTGGCAGGTCCCAGATAGACCTGATGGTTGGGACATTCTTGGAAGACACCCAGCCTGGCCATGGGCTATCCTGCTAGGATTCACACCTAAATTCTCAACTTCCTTCTGCTTGCTACTCACAGAAGCATACACATACACACTCATATATCATATCTTTTATATGTGTATATCACATTTTATATGTGATATACACACTCATATCTTTTATATGTGATATAAAAGAATAATCTTGACAAGAGTGGGAATTAGTATACTGTGCTTCCCTCCCATGAAGTGCACCCTGATAATATCACATATGAAAGAGAGGAGCGTTTAAATACACAAATCAATTCTAAACATGTGAAAAATCTCGAGGTCATAGGAAGCATTGTTAACTGATAAGAGGAGCAAATGGCAAACCAGGGTAAGGCAAACCCTGGTGCCATCCACATACAAAAAATAAAAATATGAATTAAGAGTAAAAACTCAATAGAAAGAATAAATAGCAACATGTATCCATCCAACAGGGATTGCTGACCTAGAATATAGAGTTTGGGGATGTCACCACAAGAGCACAGAAAGAAACTGAGAGATGAAAAAGAAAAAATAAAGAGTTGGAGGATACGAAGAATAGAATTAGCAGTTTTAACTTTTTATGATTCCTTAAAGGTAAGAAAACTCATAAATGGAGGAGAAAATGTATTTTAAGAAATGAGGGCTGAGAATTCATGAGAGTTAGTGGATAACGAAAGACCTCAATTTGAAAGGGATTATAGAGTGCCAAATAGTTAGATTAAAAAAACCCTATATATAGACAACTTGTGGTGAATGACAAGAATTTTAAAATGGCCAAAATAAAATATGCTAAAACTCTCTAGATAAAAAAAAAATCATTGAACATCAAGTTTTTCAATAGAAAAACAAGGAAAGATAATGGGGTAATATTTTCAAACTGTTGAAAATAAGAACATCAAACTTAAAATTTTTAATAAGCTAGAAATTATTTAAATATACATAAACAAATAAAGCTATTTTCAGTGTTCATAAGGTTTACCCCGCATAACCCTCTTTGAGATTATTTTTGGAGAAAGTACTTAGAAAATAAGAGAAATCCTAGAGGAGATATAGATAGATAGATAGATAGATATAATATGTAAATGACATTAAGGATGAATAAATAGTTCAATCAAGTTTATTGTCCAAAGAAGCAAGGTCTCTGTATGGGGGAAGATATAGCTATTAGTAAGTTTAAAATGATATATTAGTGAATATTTATGTCAGGCATAATTAACTGGAGATTAAAAATAAAAAATATATAAAGAAGAAATCATAAAGGAAATTAAAACATACAATACTTAGCCACTTAATGATAATGTAAATGCATTTTGAAGAGGGAAATTCATATGCATCCAATGTAAAAAGCTGGAAAAAACAAACAAAAAAAAGAAAGCCAGTGAAGCAAGAGGAGCTGATCATAATCTTAGCTGGATCTAGAGAATAGCATGGGCATGTAACCTCCATGAGGTCACGGCTTTTAGTCTGCTTTATTCACTGCTATATCAGAGTGCCTGTAACAAAGTCTAGCACATTACAGGTACTCAATACATCGTTAATAAATGAAAGAATAAACCCCAACAATACAGAGATAATAGTTCCCAAAAGGTGTTTTCTTGAAAGGATTCATACGGTACAGATATCTTTGGCAAAAGTGATCTAGGAAAAAAATAAAAGCAAATATACAAAACACAGAATGAAAAAAATATTATATGTATATATATATACAAAAAAGATTTGGAAATAATTTAAAAAATATTATAGCAGCTATACACTAATATATTTGAAAACCTAGAAAGAAGAGAGATATTTGTATAAAACTATAAAAAAAGCCAGAATTGAAGCAAGGGGAGTAAAAAACCTGAGTAGACCAATAACCATTACAGAAATTAAAACGGTAATTTCAGGCTCTCCTCCAAAGACGTCTCAGTTCCAAATAGCTTCATAGCTGAGTTCTTCCATGCTTTCAAGGGATAGATTGTTCCTATGTTATAAAATGCTTTAAGGAAAGTAAAAAAAGAGAGAAAGACACCCAAGTTTTTATGAGACTAGTAAAATATTGATTTTGAAATTGGATAAGTAGAATACAAAATAAGGCATTTATAGATCCATTTTATGTTTTACCATATAAAGAACTAATCATAAAACTATTTTAATAGGTACAAAAAATCATTTACTAAATTTCAATGTCTATTTTTGACATAGACTCAGAAAATCACCTGTAGAATGAAACTTCCCTAAATTAATAAATAAAGACCTTATAGTTAAAACCTACAACTTCTTATTCAATGGAAAAACTTGAGTCACATTCCTTCAGGTTTATGAATAAAATAATGATGTTTTTTAATAACCATTCTTGTTTAACATAGATTTCCTTACTTATGCTGTGAGAAAAAAATAGAAATAAGAAATGCAAAGATTAGAAAAGTACAAATAAAATTTTTGATTTAGGTAAGATGATCTGTGTAGGAAATCCAACATACTTCCAAAATAAAATATTAGACTTACCTGAGTAATCTGTTAGATTACCAAAGATAAATTTATAAAAAATCAATTGTGTTCCCTTTTAACCAATAAACAGGGGTGCAGAGGACAAACCAAAGAATGTAAAATACTTTTAAAAAGAAAAAACTAATTATGTTAATTGACCTAAAAGAAAATCTAAGACAAGTAGAAAGATTGATATATGCTATTAGATGATTGAAATTCATTTATAAAGGGGCAGTTTCCAAATTTCATCAATTGATTTAATATAATCCTAAAAAATTCAACTTAATATTTTGACAAAATTGAAACATTTATTCCAAAATTTAAAAGAAAGATGAAAGTGCTATGTAGAGTATATTAAAAAGAAGAGCAGCAAGAGAGAATTCTTTCTGGAAAGTTATGTTGCAAAACCATAGTTAAAAGAAAGAAAAGGAAAAGAACATATATATGAGCAGTGGGATAAAATAGAGAAAGCTAGCAAAAAGAATTTAAAATAAGTCCCATTTATATATCACAATTTGCTTTAAATCATTGAGGAACAAAGGCTGGCTCAATTTTTAGGAAATAAAAAGAAACCTTGATCCCTATCTTACACCATATAAAAGAGCTCCCACCCTGTCCCACAGGTGGATTAAGCACTTAAATATGAAGAAAAATCTATAAAGCTCTTAGATAAAAAGTAGGAGACATATTTGTCCCCAAGGGTGATGAAGCACTTCTTAAACAAGATGGCAATAGCAAAACATAAGAAGAAAAACTGGTAATTATGATACTTAAAAATAAAGGATATCTGCTTAAGGAAACCACTGATAAAGTTGATGATAGATAATAGACTGGGAAAATTATTCACAGTATCACAAGCCAATATAGGATTAATATTGAATATAAAAGAAACTCCTGCAAGTCAAGGAGAAAAGATAAGAAAAAAGAACTGATTTCAAAAAGTAGTTAAAAGATATGAATAAGGAATTATTAGAAAAGAAAATCAATAAATCACTATTATTAATAGTAGTATTAAAATCCTTCCTGCTATTATTAAGACTTTTAGCCTGGAGAAGCAAAATGCCTCAAGGGGATGTAGCATACCAGCTTTGAGAATATAGAGTTCTAGATTGATGGGATAGCACTGTCCCCAGAGCTGTGCAGACTTTTGTGGAGCTTCTGTGCATTTGAAGTCTCATACACCTCTTCATAGAGCTAGAACTGAATCATAGGAAAATGACAGATAATACTTAATAACCAAGAAGATGGTCCTGATGGCCATCTGTGAGCATTTTATGGGCTTTTCAGAAAAGGTCGGTTAAGAATTGGGAAAGGTTCTTAAGAAACATGTTTAGAGGCATTGCGATAATCTGTGGGTGAACAACCAAATGAATGTCATTTGGTGCTGTTATAAACCAACCTTTTTAAACATCATGTTCAGCCTGAAAAATCTGAGATCTATTAGCGCTAGATGTAGATACTAGATACGTAATGCTAATTCTCTAAAGGGAAATAGAGCATGGTCTCCATCCTCTCAGGATTGGAAACCTTTCCTGCCTCTCTAAAAGAAATTATTATTATTTTTTAAGTTAGCTAAAATCACAATGGTGAGCTAACAGCTTGATCATCAATAGCTATAAATATTAATGCTTGATGGTGATAACAATAATGAACCTCAGGCAAATTTAAAAAAATGATTTGAAGCTTGGGGCTGGCAAAAGGGTAAATGAAATTTCTCACCTAAGAATTAATTAAATTAAATTATTATGTTTTGTACTTGTGTTTGTAAATATTTATTCTCTTTTACCATGGCTAATTTTCAGAATTCTGCTATTCCAGAGTTGACAAGGACTTTAAATTACCCCGTCCTCATTCACTAATGATGCTTTCAGGTATTTAAACGGATTATATTTTATAATATAAAATATAACTCACCCAAATTCCAGCTGTTTATTTTTACAGACGTTTACAAGCTGATCTTAAAATTCATATAGAAATGCAAGGGACCTAGAAGAGTCAAAACAATCTTGAAAAAGACCAAAGTTTAAGGACTCATGCTTTTCAATTTCAGAACTAAGTGCAGTACGGGCATACATACAGATAGATGTATAGTTCAATGGAATAAAATTGAGAGTTCAGAAATAAATCCATGCATATTTGTTTGATTGATCTTTGACAGAGGTACTAAGACAATTCAATAGGGGGGAAGAATAGTGTTTTCAACAAAAGGTGTGGAACAACTAGATATCCACATGAAAAAGAACAAAGTTGAACACACACTTCACACCATATACACAAAATTAACTCAAAATGGATCATAGACCTAAACATAAGGGCAAAGACTATAAGACTCACAGAAGAAACCTAAAAGTAAGACTTTGTAACCTTGGGTTGGATGTGGCACCCAAAGCACAAATGAAGAAAGAAAAAAAATAAATTGAATTAAATAAATATTTGTTCTGTAAATGATACCATCAAGAAAGTGAAAAGACAATTCACAGGATAGTAGAAAAATATTTGCAAATCATATTTCCGGTAAGGGACTTTTATCCAGAATATATAAAGTACTCTTATAATTTAATAATAAAAAGACAACCCAATTAAAAAATGGCAAAATATATTTCCAGGACATTGGAACCATTGCACATTGTTGGTAGAAATGCAGCCACTTTGCAAAAGAGTTTGGTAGTATTTCAAAAAGTTAAACATAACTTTACCATATGACTCAGTGATTCCACTTCTAAAATACACCAAATAAAAAGAAAAACATATAGCAACACAATACTTGTATATGAATGTTCACAGCAGCATTAGTTATACCAGTCAAAAAATTAAAATGATGCAGATGTCCACCAACTGATGAATGGATATACAGAATGTGGTTTATTCATACAATGGAATATTTATTCAGCAATAGGGAGGAATGAAGTATAAATACATGCTACAACATGGATGAACCTTGAAAACATTATGCTAAGTGAAAGAGGCCAGTCACACATGTGGTATATTGTATGATTTTATTTCTATGAGATGTCCACAAAAGACAAATTCATGGAGCCAGATGGTAAATTACTGATTGCTTAGAGCTGAGGATTGTAGTGGGGGATAGGGAGTGACTGCTAGTGAGTATGAGGTTTTATTTTGGAGTGATGAAAATGTTCTAGAACTAGATTTTAGCAATGGCTTCACAACTCTGTGATTATCCTATAAACCTACGTATGGTATATTTTAAATGAATTTTACGGTATGTGAATTATACCTCAATAAAACTTTTAAAAAATGTAACTCATCCTTTTAGCCTACTTATATCTTTTGGGGACCTGATTTGGTCATTTGATATATTTTCTATCCCTCTCAGTTAAGTGCAGATTGCAAATGTGATATGTATGTCATCTAAATCATCATCCTAATCATTGACAAATAATGTAAACCAGACTAGAGACATTAGTATCCTTCCACTAGGCTGGTATTAATCACTGCTTCTTGCCCGTGTTCATTCTATAAGGTAAATCATTCATTCACTTATTTATGAACACCTATTATAAGGCAGGCATTATATTAAATGATGAGTGCAAAAGGATGTTAAGTGCCTGCTCCCTGCCCTTTAAGAGAAAACAGCCTATAATGTGAGCCAAACAAATAAGAGATAAGTTCTAGAAGAGTCGTATCTGTTAGGATTTTTGGTTGTAATCAATAGAAATCAACTCTAGTTAATTTAATTAAAAAATTATTTGAAGGCTATGGAGTTGCTCACAGTAGTAAAAGGAAATCTGAGTAACTAAGGCTTCCAAATGGATAGGAGCCAGAGGGACTCCATGATAAAAGTCAGGGACCAATCAGTGGTTTTTTCTGGTTAATCAGCACTAACGATTCTCCATACTTAAGTTCTCCACTCAAGATCTCAAGTTTCCAAGAGAGTAAGCTCAATTGGCCTAGCTTTATCTCAACTCCCCAGTTGGCTAGGGGAAAGCAGGGCGTTCTGGATGGCAAACCACCCAAGAATTCACATCACAGGGAGAAGAAAATTAGAAAAAGAGGGCATGGATTCTGGGCAGACAAAAAAATAAAACACACACACAGAAATGACCACTAAAATAATTCTATGTCAGGAGAATGTAGAAGTATACAGTGTTAGCGGTGGAATAGCCCTGAAGGATTTAGGAAGTCTTCTGTTGGAAGTGGTGCTTTAACGGAAATATGAAAACAAACTATCTGTGTGAAGTATGGAGCAGGGAGCTACGGTAGGAAATCAAGAGACATTTTTACACAAATGGAGTAATATGTGCCAAGCCATACAGGTTTGAAAAACCATGAGTCGTTGAAGGAACAGAAAATTACTTTTCAACTGGGGATATTAGTATGGCTAAGGAAGTGGGCACCAGTAAGACTATAAAAGTCTTTCATAGTCTTACTGGGATGGAGTTTGACCTTTATTTTGGAGTTCAGGAGAATCAACTGAGGATCCCCAAGCAGGTAAGTGATATGATTAGATCTGCAATTTAAAATTCTGGCTATTGTGTGTAGAATGGCTTGTGAGCTGGAAGAAGAAGGCAGACTAGTGAGGAGGTTACTTCAAGGCTACAGTTGAAATTTGTAAAGAAGATGGATCAGAGGTTGGTAATAAAGTTGCAAAAAGGGGTTGTGCACAAGAGCTGTACAGAATAAAGAAGCCTAGGGCTGGATGAGTAACTGGATACTGGATACAGATTTGGGAGGGGCTTGTGGGGAGAGAGGAAGAAGTCAAGAATGTCACCTTGATTTCAGGTCTAGGGGAATACTTGAATTTCTCAAGAAGACTTTTCACTGTTATGTTTACTAGAGTAGCTTTTCAGGATCCCTAGTTTGTGACCATCCTGTCTTTTAGATGACACTATAGAGACTGCAAGTCCCTCACATATATATTTGACACTCATGTTCTAGGAATCCCTATTCTGATTCTATTTGTTTCAGAATCTCTGAAGTTCTTAGAGGTTAAAGCGTAGACTGTCTTGTTTCTTCTGGCACAATGCTCTGTTGCAGAGACTTTGCTGTCTTAGTACCTGAGGTAAATCTAAAAGATGCTGTGGTTTTGTCATTCATGCAGCCCTGAAACATTTTTTTTCAAAGGCAAGATAGAACACTCTCAGTGCAATGCCAACAAGGCTTATTACTTTGGACAGTGCAGTGTGCCCGGCTGCGCTGGAAGTGTGGTATAACTTTGGGTCACTGCCAACAGGATGAAATTCGAACTGGCCACACAGAACTGAAGGGCTCTCTCTTGCAGTACAAATCCACTGATCCAGGAGTGCAAGTTTTACTTTCCAATCAATTCAACCAAATGACCTTTCATCAAATGGAATCACCAGGTTAGAAAAGACGCTGAGAGGTCATTTAATCTAAACCACTTGCATCCAGGCAAGACTTAACATGAGCCCATGAAAGAAGGTAAATGCTTAGGTTTTTCATAAAACATCCACTGGAGCTGTCCCCGAGGTGTCACTATTGTGAGTCTTGTAAAGTCAGGAAGGCTTTCTAAGGATGACACACAGTTTTCCCCTGTCGCAAGCCACTTTCCTCTTGTTCTGGACTCATTAGAAGTAAGGGAATCTGCTTCTTGTCACTCACACACTTCTTCATATACTTGAGAACTGTTATTAATTCCTTATTCAGCCTTCTTTTCTCTAGGCTAAGTAAACTCCTTTAGCCTTTCCTCAGAGGGAATATTAGTCAAACCTTTCATCATTTTAGTTGCTGGCTTCTGGACCGCCTCCAAATTTTCCGTAGCACATTTTATCTGGAAGAGCTGAAATGGAATGCAGTTGGGTAAAATTTTCATTAACTCAGATCCTGCCAATTTGAAATTTGTGATAATTCAGACAGGGATTTGTGTAACCAGCACTGCCTTGATTGTGCAAGTTCAAGGCAAACAAGATCAGGAAGATGAGGAGGAACTGTGGAAAATACTCAGAATTTTCATGGGAGCTGATTTTTTTCCAAGTGTATCAGGGTGCACTTTCCCACAGAGCCACTTGTAGGCCAAGTGTTACCTGGACATTTTGACGAGTTCCCTAAAGACATCCACTGAGCTGCAGAGCAAGGCTAGATTGAATTGTTGTCCCTGTGACTGTATATTCTCTCTCCTGTGAGTGTGCTTATTGGGCTAAAAGCCTTGAATTTATCAGTCTGATACTGTTCCAAAATTCTAGGCTATAAATCACCATATTTTCTGTAAGCATTGTAAAATAACACGATTATATTTCAATTTGGTGTTGGGCTTTTAACCAACTCAGTGCAGCTATTCTTTCATGAATCTCTATGATAATTCTTTTTCTGTGTGCAAAGATTGCACTAATTCAAATTTAATTTCAAAATACGTTCACCTTGCAAGTCCAAGTTATTCATCCATTTATTCATTGAATGAATATCTATTTCATGGCTACTTCATACCCAGGCATAACTGTGTTAGCTATTTTCAAAGAAAAGTTAAGTAGCCCTTGTACTCAAGGCCTCTTTCCTGGGAGTGAATATTATAATATAGGTATCAAGAGAGTCACCGAGGGCTTCCCTGGTGGCGCAGTGGTTGCGAGTCCGCCTGCCGATGCAGGGGACACGGGTTCGTGTCCTGGTCCGGGAAGATCCCACATGCCGTGGAGCGGCTGGGCCCATGAGCCATGGCCGCTGAGCCTGTGTGTCTGGAGCCTGTGCTCCGCAACGGGAGAGGCCACAACAGTGACAGGCCCACATACTGAAAAAAAAAAAAAAGAGAGAGAGAGTCCCTGAGAGGAAGAGGAGAAGCACACAGTGGTCCCCTGAGAGGCCATGGAAAAATTCATGACAAAGGGGGGGTTCTGGAGAGGTGACCTTATCTCTAAGGAGGAGCAAGACTTTTCCAGATGGACAAGGTAAAGGAAAGAGCTTGTACAATATCACAGAAGTCCAGATTCTTCATTATATGGAAACAGTTTAATTAGATTTCACTTATGGATGTTACAGTGACTGAGTATTTTTTTTTAAAGGGATCTTTGCACTTTTAAAAAAAAAATTAATTAATTAATTTATTTTTGGCTGTGTTGGGTCTTTGTTTCTGTGTGAGGGCTTTCTATAGTTGCGGCAAGCGGGGTCCACTCTTCATCGCGGTGCGCAGGCCTCTCACTGTTGCGGCCTCTCTTGTTGCGGAGCACAGGCTCCAGAGGCGCAGGCTCAGTAGCTGTGGCTTACAGGCCTAGTTGCTCCACGGCATGTGGGATCTTCCCGACCAGGGCTCGAACCCGTGTCCCCTGCATTGGCAGGCAGATTCTCAGCCACTGTGCCACCAGGGAAGCCCCGTGACTGACTATTTTTGCTATGAAAATTCTGAAAAGGCAGTCTTGCTTCCCTTAGTGTATACACCTTAATGGTTTTGAAGGGAGAAAAGAATCCATGCTTGATTCCAGAACATATTAAGAGATTGACTATCTTAAGTGAAAAAATATAGACCAAAATATCTGTGTTAATTGGTGATGATGGATGGATTGAAGGATGCAGCTTAGGTGTCCAGCAACAACGAGTTTCTTAAGATTGCAAAATTTAACCCTCTGTATTAAGTAGGGCTAGAAAACCCTAGGTCTCACAAAATAGAGACAGGCCCTTTTCTCTGGAAAGAGATCAGGTTTCGCTCCATTCAGGGAGAGGCTTAGAGAACCCAGAAGCAGCTGATCCATAATGGGCCCAGCTCTTTATCCCAGATTCATCTGTCAGGCAACTTCGAGGAACTAAGAGTCCAGAAGTGTTTCTCTAGTAAATTCCTCTAAAAGAAATCATGAGGACTGTGGAAAAAAGATTCCAATTAAACATAATCTTCCTCATTGTCCATAGTTTGGTTATGAGTTTCTATAATACAAAACCAACACAATTCCTTAATCTAATCAAGTGCATTGTAGCTCTCTGCTCATATGAAAATCAGGCGAGAGAGCTTTAGGGATACTACAGGACTGGGGACCAAATTGGTAAAATTTGGATCCTAATTCTGTCCCTTATTAAATTAATGTCCTTGAACAAGTGACCCAACCTCTCTGTGTAAAATGTGGATATAACAGTACCTATCTCATAGGATTGTTGTAAGGCTTAAATGAATCAATATATGTAACATTTTATTTGTTTATTTAAATTTTTATTTCATACGGTTGATTTACAATATAGTGTTAGTTTCTGCTTTACAGAAAAGTGAATCAGTTATACATATATCTACTCTTCTTTAGATTCTTTTCCCATATAGGTCATTACAGAGTATTGAGTAGAGTTCCCTGTGCTATGTAGTAGGTCCTTATTAGTTATCTATTCTATACATAGTAGTGTGTATCTGTCAATCCCAATCTCCCAATTTATGACTCCCCATCTTTCCCCTCTGGTAACCATAAATTTGTTTTTGTTTTTTTTTACATCTGTGACTCTATTTTTGTTTTGTAAATAAGTTCATTTGTGCCATTTTTTTTAGATTCCACATATATGCGATATCATATGATATTTATCTTTCTCTGCCTGACTTACTTCACTCAGTATGACAATCTCTAGGTCCATCCATGTTGCTGCAAATGGCATTATTTCGTTCTTTTTTATGGCTGAGTAATATTCCGTTGTATATATGTATGTAACATTTTTAAATGACGATTGGCACATAGCAAGTGCTAGACAAGTGTTTACTCATACTAAGTGTGTTTCTGTCTAATATCTAAAGGCTAAATGACTTATGGAAGGTTCTATTCATTCTTTCATCAATTCAAAATTAAGAAGCAACATATACCATGCACTATTGTGCAAAAGATTAGACCAGTGCTTCTCAAAACTTTGTGAGCAATTGGTCACCTAGGGATTTTGTTTGAAAGCAGATCCCATTCAATGAGTCTGGGGTGGAGTACCAAGATTCTTTAGTTCTTAAAGCTCCCAGATGAAGCCAATATTGCTGAAGGGTGGACCATATTTTGTATAGGATGGGCATAGACACTTGTACCACAGATCTATAAATCCATTTGGGTGGGTCTAAAGAAACAGGCTTAAGTGCTGCTTCCAGGTACTGACATGTGGGTTTGGGTACAATGGCATATTTCTTCATTTCTCTAAGTGCTTTCTCAATTCCAACCTGTGTAATGCATTTGTGACTTTCCGCTTGTGATTTACAACTTACAGTCTTCTGATCACTTTCTCTCTTAAGTCCTTATTTAAGAATAGAGCCAGAAAACATCCTTTGATCAATTTGCAGCCCTGACAAAATCTGGTGTTTAGGTATAAGTTAAATCAATAAAGATTTCCTTTTGCACTGGTTTTCAGACTTTAGCATGCATTGGAATCACCTGAAAGATTTCTTTAATCATAGATCACAGGACACTACCCCAGGAAGTTCTGACTCAGTAGCTCTGGGATGAGGGTGAAGAATTAATATTTCTAACAAGGCTGGTGTGACTGTTTTGAAAACCACACATTGAAAGCCTTGTCTTATACTGACAAGGTCTGGGTGTCTGTGAAGAGGAACTGACACTATTCAGAAAAGAATGACCAATCATATCATACCATCAAGTTCAGAAATAGCACAAACGCAATGCACATGTAACCAAAGGTTAAGGGAGTATAGAGGAGGATAAATTCTATTTCTTCAAAACCTACAGCAGCTAAAACCAGCTCACAGCATCTAAAGCCCTTATTTAGTGTCAACGGGGAAGACTGCATGAAATTGAGGGAAGCAATCATGTGTAAAGGCCAAACCTGGTCTCTCTGTATTTCAAATGATACAAGTAATAATGAGGACCAGAGAATTTGCAAATTTTCCATTGGAAAGTGTCATTAAGGGATCCTGGTGTAGGTATCACTATGTTTCAAATATCAACATCATCTCCACCTCCTTTGCAGAGGTCAACATTCCTGTGACTGGATTTTGAAGCCTCTATACTACTTTGGTTGTATTTATAATTTTATGTTACCTGTTTACACGTCCCTAGACTTGGAACTCATGGAGACAATGATCATCCTTTTAGCTCTGTTTTCAGAGTTTACCACAGTGCACACACATATTTTTAACATAGAATACACACTTGTCTTCAAAAATTTTGATAAAAGTTGCTCTGTATCTAATACATCTTTGTTTCTGTTACAAAGTCAAGTGTTAAATATGTACAGTAAATACTTAGATTGATAGCAGATAGCTGATGGCATTTTGCCGTGTAAGTACAGAACATTATATTTACATGAAAACAGCACTTCTCCCCCGCACAGTTATTTCAGTAGCATGATCAATTCATGTATAAGGAAAACTTAAAATTCATTAAAAAAATTTCTTAGTAAAATCTCAAATGTTCATTAACAGAAGGGTGATGTTTAAAATGGGGTATATTTACATGATGAAATATTATACAGCCATAAAAATGAATGAAAGGTGACTACAGTCAATCTTCATTATTCTCTGATTCAATAGTTGCAAGCTCCCAACTTGCTAAAACTTGTATGTGTAGCCCCAAAACAAATACTTATGGCACTTTGGGGTCGCTTATGGACACATGGAGTGAGAAGTTTGAGTTGCCTGATGCACAAGATACTCTGCCTTCTTGTTTCAGCTCTCATGCTGTAAACATATATCCTTTTCACAGTCTGTTCAGTGTCATAGTTTTATCACTTTTGTGCATTTTGTTGATGATTTTACTGTTTGAATGGCCTCCAAGTGCAGTTGCTAAAATGCTTACAAGTGGCCCTAAGTACAAGAAGGCTGTGGTATGACTTACAGAGAAAATGCATGTGTTATATAAGCTTTGACCAGGCATGAGTTATAGTCCTATTGGCTGTATGAGGTCAATATTAATATGTTAAATAAGCTGTCTTTAAACAAAAATACATAAGAACAAGATTAGGTATTAATCACTTAAGAAAAATGTTGTGACCAGAGGCTCATAGGAACCTAACCCTGAATTTCCACTAGGAGCAATCTTTCACTATTGGCTAATTCAATATTCACAGTGACTTTACAGAATACAACTACTGCAAATAATGAGAATCAACTGTATGCGCAACTAGAAAAATAAATCTCGATAATATAATTCTGAGTGAAAAAAATGACATCTTGGAGGACTCCATGGTGCCCTTCTCAAAAAATTCAAAAACAAATAATGCTTAAGAATAATTTAAATAAAACAAGGAAATACAAAATTTCAGGTAGTCATTGTCTTGTGGAAGCAAAAGGGATAGGGTTAGGTAGAAGCAAATTGGTAGATGTAAGGAATTAGGTGATGGGTTCGTCATGAGTGCTAGTTATCTTCTTATTACCTAGCTAAGATAATTAAATAAATAACTTGAGAAGGTCATGCTTGAAGAACATCAATATGTTATAAACCAAGGATTACAATTGAATCAATTTTTTGCCCTGTCTGTTAAAACATGTCTGCACATTTTTCATACCCCAAAATACATACGATGAATAAATGAATAAGCAGATATATTTTTCCCCACTTGGTAAGTGATTTACCCCCTAAATCAGGCTTTCTGTGTGAGACTCTGAAAGAGGGATCCGCATAAAAATTAGAGGGCACTCTGCCACAGAAAGAAATGATGAGTTCTCAAACTTTGAGACTAGCACCTGGATTTCTCGTGTCATTCCTGAGAGTTCAGACACTTCATCTGTGGATGGGTCGCTAATGGAAACGTGTTTCATAGAGCACAGTAGCACCCAGATTCCACTGTGGAATTCAGATGTATCTCTGACCCAAGCAGTCAAAACTCAAATGTGAAAAGGGATGGGATGATTGTTCAAACTGAGATAGCAAGCACAGAAGAGAAAAGACTAGATCTAGCTTGATTTCAAGCTGTAGATGAGAATAAAAATTAGCCTTAAAACTCAGAATTCTGTGGAAGTTGGTGATAGAGAAATGCCTGTTGTATTGAGAAAGGTGTAGAAAGAGTAAAAGTTGTTAAGTAAGAGGTTGCTGCCAGTTTGCCATGATGGCTAAACGTCAAAGAACCTGGTGGGAAGCTAGTATGGTTGGATTTGGGGAAGGGCATGTACTGTAAGGCAACAAAGGATATCCTCTTAAATGAGAAATCAAGGTGTGTCCTCACTGGAGGTTTGCATTTGATATACGAACGCTATATTCCAGCAGCCAGTTCTCTTGTAGCAGGGGATAATTTTGGGTGATTTGTATAATGCACTTTGCTGTAGCATTCAAATGACAGGACCTCCTCCCCTGGCTGGTCTGCCATGAAGTCGGACTGATGGAATGGAAACAAATGCCTGATATTCACATGGCATTTAATCATACCTTTGGCTTGATTTACTAATGCTATTGTCTTTCCATTTTATGTTAAGAAATTATTAGCAAGTAACTCAGCCTGAATACCAGAATATGTTGGATCAATTTAAGAGGCAATATAGGGCTTCCCTGATGGCGCAGTGGTTAAGAATCCACCTGCCTATGCAGGGGACACGGGTTCGATCCCTGGTCCTGGAAGATGCCACATGCCACAGAGCAACTTAGTCCATGAGCCACAACTACTGAGGCTGCACTCTGGAGCCCGTGAGCCACAACTACTGAAGCCCGCATGCCTAGAGCCTGTGCTCCACAGCAAGAGGAACCACCACAGTGAGAAGCCCTACTCTCTGCAACTAGAGAAGGCCTGTATGCAGCAACGAAGACCCAATGCAGCAAAAAATAAATAAATTAAATAAATAAATTTATTAAAAAAGAGACAATATAGATCACTGGGGTTTCTTTTGTCAAACAGAACCTTTAGACTTGCATATTAAAAATGTATATATTTCTGTTTCAAGTGTGTATGCAATGCATTGCTCACTTTTATGCAAAAGGCCACCAAGAAGGCAAGAGGAGAGAAAGAGGAGAGACACAGATGGATGGCAGGGAGGGGATAATAACTATGTTGTTGCCCATGCAGCTTATATTTGACCATGGATGTCGTGTTTTGTGGAAGGAACGTGCATTGTCCTTTTTTCCCTAAAAGGTGGCTTGGCATATTCTCAATGTTGTCATCTATGAACTCAGAGAGAGTCTACCCTCTACTCTTTATATGAGCATACTATAACTAAAATATATTCCAACTATATCTAACTACTCATATGGCCACTTTTGACGAATACACTTCTTGAAAATCAAACTCAAGACACATTCTTTTTCCCTTTGTCATCGTAGGATGCAATTTCCACCCGTGCTTGTTTTTCTGTGTCATGTCAGTTCTGTTTTTTGGTGTCCCACTGTTTTGCTATACAGTGAATGGAGAGAACAGCTAAGTAACTGTCAGTGTGACTGCAGTTTTACCTTTGGGGCCCTCTTGCTATACCCACACACAGGGGACAAACCCAGGAATGGTGACATTCCTTGCATGTGAGGGATTGGCCATGTGACTCTATCAACTGGCAGTACAGCCGGCAGCTGAGTCACACTGGTTAACCTTACAGCTTGGCAGTGTGAGTCCGAGAGGGGCAGGTGAAACAGGACCCTAGGCACTCTGTCCCCAAAGAGTATGGCTCCGGACTGTGACTGAACAAACAAATCTAAAGAGAAAGTGTGGACCAGGGAAAGAAGGTGCTCTCTGGACTCTCATTCTAGCCCTGCCTAACCTTGGATTAGGCACGTAAGACCTTTAGGCATTCATTTTCTCATGTTTAAAATTGTGTTCCTTTTCCACCTTCCACATACATATATTGTGAAGACCAGTAATAATAGTAACAAGTATTATCATTTAACAATTTAATGAATGGCTTTTGTATGCCCTTGGTAATTAGCCAAAAAAAAAAAAAATTAAAAAAAGCCAAACAAACAAACCAAAAACCAAAACCGCAAACACACACACATACACAATAGCACTGAGGCTGAATGCACTTGGAAAAAAAAACAATTTGTACAAAAGCAGGTTGGGCAACAACAACAGCAAAATGATCCAAAATTAAATATTTTCTGTTACTGGTTATTCCAACATTGGCAATGTGAGTATACTGCAAGGTAGATTCATAAGCTTTTATGGGCTTTGAAGTATTTTTTCCATGTTACAGATTTTGTTGTGGTGGTTTTCCTATGTTTTATTATCTTCACATTTCTAATTTACTTCCAACTGAGTTTTTTTCTTTACTAGTTATAGTCATGGAAACAGGTTCATTTGGTTGGCTTTCAAAGGCTATCCCATCATTGGACATTTTGTTTGTTCTGATGAATCTTCGTTATTGTCATCCAGGTCACTTTGATTTATACACTTATTCAAAACAGAAAATGCCTACTCTGAGTTAGTGAAGCAGGACTGGTCAAAATAAGAAGAAAATACATAACAGAGACTGAAATGGCCCCTGTCCTCATTGCACTTGCAGAGATACTCAGCATCTACTATGTGCCAAACACTGAACTTGGCTGAGGCTGTGGTAGTCACCCTGACAGGCAGAATGCTCACCTTCATGGAGCATACAACCCAGTAGCAAGAGACAGACTATAAATAAGTAAACACATACATAAGATCAGAATGTAACTTCTGCAAAGAAAATCAAGCCACATGATGTGTTAGGGAGTAACTCAATGTGTAACAATCAAACTAAGGCTGGAAGAAGAATGTGTTAGCCATTATCAGATGTAGGGAAAAGGTATTCCAAGGGCATTTATAGCAAATTATCTGGAATAGGTGTTTTTATAGGGAGGAATATGAAATAAGATTGAGCAGATAGTTTGGGAAGATTCTTTGAGAGCTGTAAATGTCATGGTGAGGCAGTGTTATGAGTTGAATTACATCCCCTCAAAAGATGTTAAAACCTAACCCACCACGTACCTGTGACTGTGACCTTATTTGGAGATAGTGTCTTTGCAGATGATCAAGAGGAGATGAGGTCATGAGGGTGTGCCCTCATTCAATATGACTCTTTCTGTATAAAAAGGGGAAATTTGAACGCAGAGACAGACAGGGAGAATGCCATGTGAATATGACAGCAGAGATCAACATGCTCTCTGATCTACAAGCCAAGGAACATCAAAGATTGCCAGCAAACCACCAGAAGCTAGAGGAGATGTATGGAACACATTCTCCCTCATAGCTCCTAAATGGAACCAAAGCTATCCATACCATAATTTCAGACTGCCAGCCTCCAGAACTGTGAGACGATAGATTTCAGTTGTTTGGGCCACACTGTGGTACATTGTTAAGGCAGCCCTAGCAAATTAATAATGGAAACCGACCCCAGATCCACAGTGCTGTGCCAGGTGATGTTCCTATACCTCAGTGCATGTCATGGCGTCAGACTGAATCTGAGAGGCAGCCAGTACAATTCAACTGAGTTTGGCAAAGGAGAAAAAACCCATTGAACTAAAACATTTGAAGTTTGTTTTGTTTTGTTTTGGGGGGGGGGTTGGTAAGAAACAGGAAGCTCTTTGAGAATTTTGATAGATAAGTAAAATGAACCAACCTACATTTGACCTCACTTTCCAGCTTAAGTGTTGTTTATAAGCCCATTCCACTTCTTTCCATACCCCAGCACTGATTCCAGTATCCTGAGTGCTGGTTCCTCTGTCCCCTGATGTAAACTGGGAACCACTTGAGACCAGGAATTTTATCTTAGAGTTCTGGATTTCCAGTACCTCTCTGGGGCCTGATAGGTGCTCATTAATTACTAGTTTGGTGGCAAATGTCATTATTTTCTCATTTTTACTTTGAGATAATTTCATACTTTCAGAAAAATTTCAAAAAGTGCATTAAGAACCCCATACTCCCTTCTCCCTGATTCACACGTTGTTAACATTTTGCCACATTTGCTTTAAATCATTTTCTTCCTCTCTATATATGAGCATTCTATTTTTTTTTTCTTTCTGAGCCACCTGAGAGCAAATTACATTCATCAAGCCTCTGCTCCTGAAAGCTTTAGTTTTTATTTCCTAGGAACAAAAGCATTTTTTCTATGTAATCATCATAAAGTTATAAAAGTCAGGAAATTAAACATTAATAAATACTTTTATTTACAGCTAATATTCAAATATTTCCAATTGGTTCTCCAAAGAAATTTATTTTTTTTTTCTGAATCAGGATTCAATGCAAGCTCATCTATTTAATTGTCATCATGTTTATTTAGTCTCCTTTCATCTGGAAACGTTTCTTATCCTTTCTTTGTCTGTCGTCATATCAATGTTTTTGAAAAGTACAGAGCAGGTATGGTTTTTTTTAGTTTTAAATTAATTTTTATTTGTAACAAAATATTATGAGAAAATTTAATTTTTTTAAAAATTTTTAATCTTTTAAACAATTTTTAAAGGTGACTTTCCATGTACAGTTTTTACAAAATACTGGCTATATTCCTTACGCTGTACAATACATCCTTGAGCCTACCTTACACCCAATAGTTTGTGTCTCCCACTGCCCCACCCCTATACTGCCCACACTCTCCCCCTACTGGTAACCACTAATTTGTTCTCTATATATGCGAGTCTGCTTCTTTTTCCTTTTTTTTTTTTTTTTTTTTTGCAGTACGCGGACCTCTCACTGTTGTGGCCTCTCCGGTTGTGGAGCACAGGCTCCGGACGCACAGGACCAGCAGCCATGGCTCACGGGCCCAGCCGCTCCGCGGCATGTGGGATCCTCCTGGACCGGGGCACGAACCTGCGTCCCCTGCATCGGCAGGCGGACTCTCTACCACTGCACCACCAGGGAAGCCCTCTTTTTTCTTATATTCACTAATTTGTTGTACTTTTTAGATTCCATATATAAGTGATATCATATCATACAGTATTTGACTTTCTCTAACTTTTTAAAAATTTAATTTAATTAATTTATTTTTTATACAGCAGGTTTTAATTAGTTATCTATTTTATACATATTAGTGTGTATATGTCAATCCCAATCTCCCAGTTCATCCCACCCCCACCCCCACTGCTTTACCCCCTTGGTGTCCATAACGTTTTTTCTCTACATCTGTGTCTCTATTTCTGCCTTGCAAACTGGTTCATCTGTACCATTTTTCTAGATTCCACAGATAGGCGTTAATATATGATATTTGTTTCTCTCTTTCTGACTTACTTCACTCTGTATGACAGTCTCTAGATCCATCCACGTCTCTACAAATGACCCAATTTCGTTCCCTTTTATGGCAGAGTAATATTCCATTGTATATATGTACCACATCTTCTTTATCTATTCATCTGTCGATGGACATTTAGGTTGCTTCCATGACCTGGCTATTGTAAATAGTGCTGCAGTGAACACTGGGGTGCATGTGTCTTTTTGAATTATGTTTTTCTCTGGGTATATGCCCAGTAGTGGGATTGCAGAGCAGTTATGTTGTAGAATCTTCTTCAATATGGTGTGTCTAATGTTTTCTAATGATTAGATTTAAGGTGTGCCTTTTAAGGCAGGAATGCCACAGAGGTAATTATGTGTCCTCAGAGCATCACATTAGGAGGCACAGAATGTCAGTTGATTTGTCCCATTTGGGGTAATTTTAACTTTGATTTCTTAGTTAAAGTTATGACTGTCATGTTTCCTCACTTAGTTACTACTTTCCCTTGAATTAATAAATAGTCTTCTTTTCCAATTTGTATTCCTTTTATTTTTTTTCCTTCTCTGATTGCCATGGCTAGGACTTCCAAAACTATGTTGTACAATAGTTGCAAGATGGTCATCCTTGTCTTGTTGCTGATCTTAGAGGAAATCCTTTCAGTTTTTCACCATTGAGAATGATGTTTGCTGTGGGTTTGTTGTATATGGCCTTTATTATGTTGAGGTAGGTTCCCTCTATGTCCCCTCTCTGGAGAGTTTTTATCATAAATGGGTATTGAATTTTGTCAAAAGCTTTTTCTGCGTCTACTGAGATGAGCATATGGTTTTTATTCTTCAATTTGTTAATATGGTGTATCACATATCACAGTAAAACTGTCACTGAAGATGACATGATGCTATACATAGAGAATCCTAAAGATGCCACCAGAAAACTATTAGAGCTAATCAATGAATCTGGTAAAGTTTTAGGATACAAAAGTAATAGAGAGAAATCTCTTATAGTCCTATACACCAACAACAAAAGATCAGAGAGAGAAATTAATGAAACAATCCCCTTCACCATTGCAAGAAAAGGAATAAAATACCTAGGAATAAATCTACCTAAGGAGGTAAAAGACCTGTACTCAGAAAACTATAAGACACTGATGAAAGAAATCAAATATGACACAAACAGATGGAGAGATATACCATGTCCTTGGATTGGAAGAATCAATATTGTGAAAATGACTGTACTGCTCAAAGCAATCTACAGATTCGGTGCAATCCCTAACAAGTTACCAATGGCATTTTTTACAGAACTAGAACAAAAAATCTTAAAATTTATATGGAGACACAAAAGACACCGAATAGCCAAAGCAATCTTGAGGGAAAAAAATGGAGTTGGAGGAAGGAGACTACAAAGCTACTACTTTGTAGCTACTACTACAAAGCTACAGTAATCAAGACAATATGGTACTGGCACAAAAACAGAAATATAGATCAATGGAACAGGATAGAAAGCCCAGAGATAAACCCACGCACCTATGGTCAACTAATCTATGACAAAGGAGGCAAGGATATACAATGGAGAAAAGACAGTCTCTTCAATAATTGTTGTTGGGAAAACTGGACAGCCATATGTAAAAGAATGAAATTAGAACACTCCCTAACACCATACACAAAAATAAACTCAAACTGGATTAAAGACCTAAATGTAAGACTGGACACTATAAAACTCTTAGAGAAAAATATAGGAAGAACACTCTTTGACATAAATCACAGCAGATCTTTTTGACCCACCTTCTAGAGTAATGGAAATAAAAAGAAAAATAAACAAATGGGACCTAATGAAACGTAAAAGCTTTTGCACAGCAAAGGAAACCATAAATAAGATGAAAAAACAACCCTTAGAATAGGAGAAAATATTTGCAAACAAAACAATGGACAAAGGATTAATCTCCAAAATATATAAACAGCTTATGCAGCCCAATATTAAAAAACCAAACAACCCAAGCAAAAAATGGGCAGAAGACCTAAATAGACATTTCTCCAAAGAAGACATACAGATGGCCAAGAGGCACATGAAAAGCTGCTCAACATCACTAATTATTAGAGATGCCAAAATCAAAACTACAGTGAAGTATCACCTCACACTGGTTAGAATGGGCATCATCAGAAGATCTACAAACAAAAAATGCGTTTTGGAGAAAAGGGAACCCTCTTGCAGTGTTGGTGGGAATGTAAATTGATACAGCCACTATGGAGAACAGTATGGAGGTTCCTTAAAAAACTAAAAATAGAATTACCATATGACCCAGAAATCCCACTACTGGTCATATACCCAGAGAAAACCGTAATTCAAAAAGACTCATGCACCCCAATGTTCATTGCAGCACTGTTTACAATAGCCAGGTCATGGAAGCAACCTAAATGCCCATCGACAGACGAATGGATAAAGAAGATGTAGTACATATATACAATGGAGTATTACTCAGCCATAAAAGGGAATGAAATTGAGTCATTTGTAGAGACATGGATGAAACTAGAGACTGTCATACAGAGTGAAATAAGTCAGATAGAGAAAAACAAATATTGTATATTAACACATGTATGTGGAATCTAGAAAAATGGTACAGATGAACCAGTTTGCAAGGCAGAAATAGAGACACAGAGGTAGACAGCCAACATATAGACACCAAGGGGGGAAAGTGGGGGATGGTGGTGGTGGGATGAATTGGGAGATTGGGATTCACATATATACACTAATGTGTATAAAATAGATAACTAATAACAACTTGCTGTATAAAAACTAAGTAAATATAATAAAATTCAGAAAAATATAAAATAAAATAATAAAAGAAAAAGAAAAAAAATAAAAAAATCTGTGAGGAGATATTTTAAGACCTTGTAAATATTATATTTCTCAGGAAATTTTTAGACACTAGTGTTAGGATCTCATTATTGATTTCTGTTTGATTCTGCTATTTTTACAGTGACTTCACAATGGTGATTTTGCTGTTTCATTTTTTTCTACATTTATTAGCTGTCATTCTGTTTTACACTCTCCCCCAATGTTTCCTGATTCATTTATGATCAGTATGGGCTTGGGTATTCTTATTTTATTCAATGGATTATAACACATTAACATCATCATTTATGCTGATGCTCAAATTGTTTCAGATTTGCCTCCTGGGAACCAATTCAATCTGGCTGCTTTTTACTTTCACAAGTCCATTTTTTGAGCACTTTTTATTTTCAGGCACAACAAGATATTCTGGTTTATCTTGTATTCTCTTTTCCTCCCCCGCTTCCCTTGGAATTAGCCGTTTCTCCAAGGAACTCTAATTCCTTTTAGCAAGGAATGATACCTAGACACCCAGAACTGGGCACAATGGGTTAGATTCATTCTCAACCATCTCAAGACTCCATTTTTCAAGTTTAAGTTTGTTTTATTCACCACATTTGGTGCCATGTAACATTTGCAACAGAGTTCCTTTTATTTTATTTTTTTAACTTAATTTTTATTTTATATTGTAATATAGTTGATTTACAATGTTGTGTTAGTTTCAGGTGTACAGGAAAGTGATTCACTTATACATATACAGAATATTGAGTAGAGTTCACTGTGTCATACAATTTTATGCATAGTAGTGTGTATATGTTAATCTCAAACTCCTAATTTATCCCTCCTCCCCACATTTCCCCTTTGGTAACCATACATTTGTTTTCGAAATCTGTGCGTCTGTTTCTGTTTTCTAAATAAGTTCATTTATATCATTTTAAAAAAGATTTCACATATAAGTGATAGCATACATATTTTTCTCTCTCTGTCTGACTTACTTCACATAGTATGATAATCTCTAGGTCCATCCATGTTGCTGCAAATGGCACTATTTTGGTTTTTTTTATGGCTAACATTCCATTGTATATGTACCACATCTTCTTTATCCATTCCTCTGTCAGCACAACAGAGTTCTTTTAAAATTTTTCCTGTAATTCAATGTAGATTTTGTTCTCCCTTACTCTTATGTCCATTTTTATTTTCTGAAAAGACTGAAGTTATCTGGGGCAGCTGACTTATCTTCTCTCCATTTCAAAATTTTTTGTCAACAGCCCTACCATAACCATTCTATATCTTTCTCTACCTTTAGGTAGACTTTGATCTTCTCTTCTATGTCTGGGAGAAGTGTCCCTCCTCCTTTTTCAAGCTAATCCTCTTGACTCCATTTTTTCCTGTCTCCTCAAGGACCCCCTCCTTCTGTTATTCATTTTTCCTTCTTGAATTTTTCCATCTCTTCTAACCTACTGTATAAGTATCTTCCTAAAAATTCTCAGATCTTTTATATGTTAGAGAAAGTCTTATCCAATCCTACCACCTTTGGAGAAAACAGCCTAATTCTGCTTTGAGGCACTATCAAAGTGCCTCAAAAAGTAATCTACATTTTCTGCCTTCGTTTTCATAGTACATACACACTCCTTGGGGACAGGCAAAGATCTCAGCTCTTCAACTCAATTTGCTCTCTTCGAAGTCATCCATGATTGTAAAATCATGAATTTTATCCTTCAATGGGAATTAATACTTTTTAGGAAAAGGATGATGTAAGGAAAAATTGAGAATTGGTGTTAAAAATAAGATGTTAATAAATTGTGTTTGAAATGAAAATGAGAATTGGTGTCAGAAAACATGGTTTCTGCTGTTTACCCATGTGGCAGCAAAATAAACTATAATACATAGCACTTATTTTTCTGCAAAATGGGAAAAATGGATTCTTTCTTCATAAGAATGTGCTAAGGACCGACTTTGTAAACTGTAAAGCATGACTCAAATGTTAGTATTTATTAATAGATAATAAAAATACATATCATAACTTTTCTTTTAAAACTATAAAGCACCAGTAAAGGTCAGAGTTCATTATTAGAAGATTAAAAAAATCAGTATGTCTACCTCTCTTCTTATGTTTCCTTTTCATCACCTTCTTTCCTTTTGTGCCCTTAGTTAAACTTATTACAAGATCAGTCCTTAGCTTTCTCTGCTTTCCTTCCCCTGACCTTTTTCCTTTTTAGACATAATATAGTCTCATGGGTCCAGGTTTGTTGGGAGTGAATTTTTAAGCCACTATCTTCCATTCAGACCTCTTTCCTAAGCCAATACCTTACATTTCTTATGGCTACTGGACAAATTCTCCTAGGAAGTCCTGACAGGTTACAGTTGATTCAAAATCAACCAATATTAACCTTTTCTTCTCTCCCCATAAATTCCATTATTATTTTATAAAATTCCAAAGATTTTGCACACAGGACAGTCAAGTCTTCCAAGTGTGGTGTAGGCAACATCTCTGGAAAAGAGGAGACTGGGTTTTCCTTGGTCTCTTCACCATCTTCTGAATTCCAGTCAGATCTGTATATTTCTTAGGAGAATTATCACTCTTTATTTGATATCATGAGCAAAACTGATACCTATTACATTGTTAGTCTTTTTAAATAAAAATAAAGTAAAATACAGATAACATAAAATTTATCATCTTAACTATTTTAAATGTGGTTCAGTGATGTTAAGTGTACTCACATTGCTGTGCAAACAACATCCAGAACTTTTCCATCTTGCAAACTAAACCTCTACCCCCATTAAACTGCAACTCCCTATTTCTCCCTGTTAGTTTTTTTGAATGTAACAATGCCCATTTTATCAAACTTTAAAACTGCTAAGGGGACTATTACAGTGCTTTTTGTACAGTAGATGCTGAAGAGATTTGAAATCATCAAAATTCAACAAGCACTTTATGATCACCTAATGTGTACAAGCCTCTATACTGAGCAATGTGGAGGAGGGGGCGAAACCAAAGTGATACAAGTAAGACCCTCAAGGATTTTCAGAATTATAGAAAGTACAGATATGAAAACCAATAATTAAAATACAGCACAGTAATAACAATAATACACTTTGGTTGAGAATCACTGCTGTAATAGAAGATACATGTCAATACTGGGAAATGGCAGAGTATGCTTCACGAAGGGGATAAGCATAATGAAAGCAGAATCTAACCTTTTGTTTTTACTAAAATATACCTACAACTTGAAATTATTCTATAAATGTTAAATATTTATTAAAATGTTGAATGAAGTGACCTCAGAGCTGGGCTTTGTTCTCATAATAGGAGTTTGCTGATAAAATAGTAAGAAAAGCAAGTTTAGGAAAATGGAAACACATAACAAAGAAGTTTGAAACAAAATTGCATGAGGGCAATATGGAAGCTATGTTTAATAAAACATTAAGTTAATTGGAGGATATAAAGAATAGCTATGTCAGGAAGAAAGGAAGGAAGGAAGGATAGAAGGAAAGAAGGAATGAAAGAAGGGAGGGAGGGAGGGAGGAAGATGGATCACACTGACCTAAAGAAGGGAGGAAGGAAGGAAAGAAAGGAGGAAAGAAAATAGTGAACAGGTGAAAACAACTGCACTGATGAACTTATCTCCCGCCTCTTCCCAGAGGAAGGAAAGGATAGAGTTATGTTTTTAAAGGTCAGTTCAGAGAACTTTGTTCAGGGTGTTTCCAGGGGAAAGAGGATAGAGAGGAGGCTTGGGTTGGGAAGACAGAAGCAATTGAACTCTAGACGGGGATGAGGAGAAGTTCCCAAAAGACTGTAAAAGGCACAGGTTTCATGACCTGTGGGAAACTTCCCAGAGTCACTTCTAACATCACACTAAGGCTAAAATGACTTCAGAGACCAAGAGCTGTGTGGGATATCTCAGGAAGCAGGCTCAAGGCCTTCATTTCCCTAACTTAGCAAGTACTACCATGCCCAAGGGAGGCTCAGAGGCAAGATAGCCCTCATATTCAAGAAACTCAGAGGAATTAACCAGTGACTATATTGGCAAAGACCGGTGTGGACCAAAGTTGAGGATTCTCTCTGAATTCTCTTAGTTGCATGAGATACCTCTTCCACAACAGAACTTTTGCATTAATGCAGTGTACTGGGTGGCAAATAAAAACCCCTAAATGATGTAGAATGAATTTCCAGGCAGCATGGATGGATAGGTGCTTAGAATACATTACAATTGGTTTAGTTCAATAAAAGTTACAGCGTATATATTTTCACCCTGTACCATAGAATAAAAGGCAAAACAAAACAGTTGTCAAAGAAAGGATACCTAAATAAGGCATTGCAGTGTTAAGTAGTCAATTGTCAGGGTTAAACATCAGGTTATTAGAGGAATTCCCAAATTAGAGTAAAAGGGGAGCTGGAAAAATGTCCAGAGAAGGTAAAGCTAAAGTAGTCTGGAAAGGAGGAAGGTGTAAGCAAGGTTGGAGGTGAGGGGGATGGTGCTAAGCTTAATTTTATGCATCAACGTGACTGACCACAGTGCCCAGATTAAACATTGTTTCTGGATTGTCTAGGAGAGTGTTTCTAGATGAGATTAGCATTTGAAATGGTAGACTGAGTAGCAGGTTGACCTCACCAGTGTAGGTGGGCATCATCCAATCCACTGAGGGCTTGAATAGGATAAAAGATGGAGAAAGGAGAATTCACCTTTTCCCTACCTCATTGTTTGAGCTGGGACATCTCATCTCATCTTCTCCTGCCCTCAGACTGGGACTTACACTATCAGCTCCCCTGGTCCTCAAGCCTTCAGACCCACTGAATTACATCACTGGCATTCCTGGGTCCCCAGTTTGCACATGGCAAATCATGGAACTTCTCAGCTTCCATAATCACATGAGCCAATTTCTCAAACTCTCTCTCTCTCTCTCTCTCTCTGTATATATATATATATATATACACACATACACATACACATACATACATATATATGTATACATATATGTATGTATATATACACATATATGTACGTATGTATGTATGTAAATGTATACATCCTAATAACCTATTGGTTCTGTTGCTGTGAAGGACCCTGACTAATACTGATGACCCTCTGAAGTTGTGCCCAATAGACAAGGCATTTTCTACTTCTTCAGTTTGCCCCAGGCCACACTGTCAAGCTTCTTGGCATTGCAGTGCTTTCAGTACCAGGAGCCTGGGGTTGGACTACTTAATGCCTTTTCTTCACTTTTAGGTTAAACATCTTGAATATCTTCAGTACCATTTTAGTCATAATAAGATCATTTCCACAGGGGAGTGTCATGAGGCCTAATTAGTACCTATAGAGAACTCTGTGATCTTACAAGGAAAAGAGTGCAAAGTGCTTTTCAACCCGAGAACAAAAAATGGATGAAGAGATTGCTCAATTTAGTTACAGCCACAGTGGAAGAAACATGAATCTCTCCATGGGGATGCTTTCCAAGGGCAGGATTTAATAATATCAATATTTCCCCATTGGAATAATACCTTTTCATTTCAGCAATTTGTGAGGCATCCTGCTGCTGCAGAAAAGATGAATACATAGAACTGGGTTCTAATCCAAGTCAATCTGCCACCACCAAGCAGTGAAAAAATTAATGGGTCAATTCATAGCTTTGGGCATCATTTGCTCATCTATAGATTAAATGGTTTGCACCAAGTGACATCTAAAGTTCTTTTCAATTCTAGCATATTTATGGCTGTAGTTCTTGGTTTTACATTAGACAAATTCATTTCAATCAACATCTACTGAGTAGGTTCTATGTGGAAGGCATTGCAGTAGTTTCTAGGCTAGGTCTGCCTCCTTCCACAACTTCAAAGGCGCCATCCATATAGAAGATAGTGCTAATCACCTCTAGTAGTGTGGATTTTTATGGCCCTGGAGACTCAATTAATGAAGCCGAGTCATTGATCAGGGAATAAAGAGATGAACTCAGTTGCCTTAGTAGGGAGTAAACTAAAGCTTCTCCAATGAGTGGATGTCTGCACAGGATTCTGAAAGAGGAATAAAAGTTTGCAAAGTGGATTAAGGAGGGGTTTGGGGAAAGCATTTTTGTGAGAAAGAAAAGAATGTACAGAAGCTTGAAACATAAGTGAAGATTTGCTAGAATAGAAACTTCAAGGGATCATGGAGGTGAGGATTCAATACACTCTGATATGATGATGTGTCTCACTATGTAAACATGATATTTTTTATCTTCTTAAGCCACAAAAACTTGTGGTTATTTCTTATTTGCAGTCAAGATTTGTTCAAAATCTCTATATCACAAGATCCAAAGAAGATGATTGAAGCTATATAGAGTCAAGCACAAATAATGCCAGTTAAGCCTGCTTTGCGTTTTCTGACCTGTTTAAATAAGAAAAAAGAATGCAGGATTCCCATGAAGGCATATTACCTCAGGACTGTGAGTTAGCTTTATAGGGGAATTCACAGCGTCTATGCCTGGCTTCTTCTAGAACTTGTCACAAAGAAGTGCAAATAAGGAGGCCAGAGAAGCCAGCCAAGTCCTCTCTAAAATTATCCCTGTCATCAGGAACAATTAATACTATGTATGGCACAGTATTGTTCTAGGAATAGGAGCCAAAGGAGTTCAGGGAGATTTGCAGATCATACAATTTTGTGACTGGAGTTTATGGTTGGCACTGGTTGGTGTGTTAAAACTTAATTGGTAGGAGGATTTGAGAGGGGATCCAAATAAAGCTATTCAAGGGGTTCAAACAACATTACTAGAGGAAGGAGATGGTTTATATGATTATCGCGTTCTTGGGAAATTTGTCTCTTTCGTTTCTCTTTGGAGCTGATCAAGTTGATTTGACTCAATGGAACTCTACAGTGTGTATGTTTGTGTGTGTGTGTGCATACACATGTGTGCCTGTGAATGTGTGTGTGAATTCTTTTTCTTTCTGCACAACATTCTATGGGTACTGATAAATGTCAAACCATCACACCCAGGCAATCTTTCCAGATTGAACTAATAGAACCTCAAATGAATTTACTTACACTCCTTCGCTCTTGTAAGTCCAAGTTCAGTCACACCTGACATTCTTTATACACTTTAACAAAAGCCAAGTCACATGACAAGCAAAAGTCTAATGTAAGCAGAGTAAGAAAAAGAAGAAAAATTTTCAAAAGAAAATGTAATAATCTGATAGGAGAAGCAACAATTTTTTTCAGCTCAGGTTGTTTCTACTTGTCTAGCACTTTCTTTTGTGTGATTGGGCAGGGAGGGAGTTTTAATTTCTCCATTACTGATCTTCAATCTAAATGAGACACCATGAATGGTTCTCGAAGTAGTTTCAGTGTGTTTTTTATAAAGTGGGGAACAACCGTGCTCTATTACGACTTTTGTTGTGGAAAGTACCGCTCCATGTTTTGTTTTATTTTTACATTTGAGGAAAAGGAAAGTTTGGGAAGGAAGTCTAATTCATTAATAAATCTATCCTCTGGATCCTAGCTGACATTCAGTTTAATAAAAGCTAAAATTGCTGTGTCCCAAGCTCATGAAGAAAGAGCAAAGAAATCAGTATTTGTATTTTTTTGGTAGTCATTAAAATTTGAAGCTTCTACAAGGCAGGCTAATTTTGTGGGTTCTGCAACTCTGGGAACTAAATGAGAATTTCATAAATAATCAGAAAGTAGAAAACTCATACACAGATAAGAAAATGTCTTCCAAGCAGAATAAAGTTTTTCAGCAGCATATATGCCTGTACAGTTAGCCCAGCCCATCAAGTTGAAATTCTAGGTAAAGCAAAACAAAAATACAGAGCTCATGTATATCTAAGACACAGGAATTAAAGGCAACATCCTTGTTTCCTGAAGAAAACTATAAACCAACATCCCCTCCCCCACACTCCTCAAATAAACTCTTTTATACTAGATTCCCTAATGGTCAAAAGAGGACATGTAAATCTACTCTGAAAGGCAAAATGAACCTGAGTTTTGACAACACAATTTGCAGGGAGGAAAGAGTGCCACCTACTGAATCATCACCTTTTAGATGTTTCTGTCAGCACTTTGATTTTCCTTGGAGTTATACCAACCCAGGAGCATGACCTTGATTAGAAATTAAATCTGACCTCATTACAATGCAAGCTTAGCTTTCTGCAGGCACATTACAAAATCAGCCAGAACCCCTCATCTGCAGATTTCCCCCCAAATAGTGCAACACTAAGTGAGAGCCACAAGAAATACAAGCAAAGGGGCTATGTAGAACCAAAACAGCAAGAACAGCTGCAAAAGGGGATAAGGCATCTGAGTAATGATATGTTTAGTCACTAAACACAACTATTTTTTATCTTAAGATAGACTCAAAATGCACTACGCATGTTTATGTAAAGTCTTTTTATGCTGTCTGAGGAAAGTGCCTGACTAAATGTTTTGCTGCATTGAGCTTAATTGTTGACATCTGCAATTGGTTAATGTTAATATTAACCAAAGCATTTGACTAAACAAAATGGTATGGGAGAAATGTCTATGCTGAAAATGTATCGTGTGATGTTAACATAGGTAACTATACAGCTTACTGGAAAAATTTCTAAGTATATACAAAAATAATAAATAGATACTAATGATATATGTGGATCTTTGTAATATGAATATATATTTATATATATTCATATCTATATATATATATATGGTCATGGTTTGGCTTCTAAGCATCTTCATATATTAAGAACCATGAGAACACTAGAAGAGATGCAAATGTAAAAATATTGACCATATGTGCTTTTACTATCTAATTCACTTTAGAGGTTCTCATCATCCATTGTAACATATAACTTATCCTTTATATGTGCCTCATATTCTATGATCAGCTAAAAGAAAATATTTTGGGGAACTATAATTTCCCTTAAGTATAGTACAACTAAATGTAAAAAATTAAGTCAAAGATAGATATGCACATTAATGTAACAAAGGGCATGTTTAGATATATTTGCTTGTTTTGTGGCAGACACCAGTGGTGTCTATAATAGAATAAGGAATTCAAAGAAATTATGTAGATTGGCCTTGGGAAATTTAGAAGCATCAGACAGCCTTGAGCTACACTGAAAAGAAACACTTTAACAGAGCATCTTAACCCAATTAAATTGCTATCCCCAGGCATCTTTGCTGTAGTAAGTAATTGAAACCAATGACAAATGTTCTGCTTTCATAAAGGGCATAGTGTTATAAAAACCTAAACATTTTCAGCTGTTATTACTTTTTTCATTCCTTGAAAGTAAAATGTTTGAAAATATTAGACAGGAAGTGGCCAAAAATACATGTGCGGCGTCATGTCAATTGGACATATAAGGCAACCTGGAAGAGCTCCCAATGGCCAAAGCTAAAACAATTTGAACAACAAAATAAATAATATTGAATTATAGCCAAAGTATAAAATAAATATACAGGTATCCATACTGATACAAATAAATGACTGAATAAATAAATAGTAAACGGAGGAGAATAGACATATTTTCCTTTCAAAATGTTGATACACTCTTATTTTTGAGTGTGGATTGGACTTAGTGACTCACTTCCAATGAATAGAGTATAAAAAGGGAAAAAATGGGAAATTTGTAGTGAAGAATCCTACAAATACTACAAGCACTACCTGTGATCAAATTAATATTATCAATAATGTCATATGCATGCCAGGTGCTCTATAATGTGATATGATAAGAAGGGCACTCACCTCTGTGATGTTTCTTCCCAAAACCCATAACCTCATTCTAATTATGAGAATATATCAGATAAGCCACAATTGAGGAATATTCTACAAAATACATGACAAGTACAGCTCAAAACTATTAAGATCATGAAAAACTAGGAAAGACTGAGAAAATGTCACAGAACAGATGAAACCAGGAGACACGACAACTAAATGCAATGTAGAATTCTGGACTGGGTCTTAGAATAGAAACA
This sequence comes from Stenella coeruleoalba, assembly GCF_951394435.1. Lineage (NCBI taxonomy): Eukaryota > Metazoa > Chordata > Mammalia > Artiodactyla > Delphinidae > Stenella > Stenella coeruleoalba. Next base: position 49,830,066 of record NC_137149.1, on the reverse strand, counting down.
AGAGAAAAATATGAAAATTAAATATAAAAACTGGCACAATTCA